>NW_027437191.1:33490359-34205359 GCF_033239565.1 Halichoeres trimaculatus
CAATAACTACTACACCTCTTTACAGTTTTATTATTATGATGATCATGTTCAGGGGTCTGCAACCTTTACTTTCACAGGAGACGTTTTACCTCAGCTCACCTTGATTAAAGTCATTCCTGAGCCACAAAATCTTCTTTATCTTTACAATAAAGACAATAAAGTGTATGACACTCTACACATGTTTAAAACCCAGGGAATGATTATAAAAATATATATTTATTTTCATCCTCTTTCTCATATGTATTGTGACTACATTTATGAAATGGTTTTGTTCCCGAACGAACTCACTGGATAAAATACACCTGTAAAGGTTGTAAAAACAAATAATAATAATAAAAAAAACTTTATTTTTAAATTATTATTTTAAAAACATAGTCCGGCAAAGATTGTGTTTTACATTAAATAAATTTGCAAACATTTTTTAGTAAAAATTAAAATAAAATGAAATAGAATAAAAAAATAACTAAAAAAACACAGAAAAAAGAAATAAAAAAAAATCAAAAATTAAAACATATTTTATAAATTGTGTAAACTTTTTGAAATGTAAAATTATTGTCAAAAATGAAAATTTTACAAAATTTGCAAAGAATTTTAAAAAAAATTGATAAACAAAAACTGCAAAATTTGAAAAAATGTTTAAAATTCAAATTCAATATTTTTCAATTTTTTTTATTAAAATATTACAACTTTTTCTGGAATTTTCAAATAATAAAAATAAATAATAAATTAAAAGATTTGAAAAAATGAAAAAAATGAAAAAATATATATACAAAATTTTGAGACAATTTTCAAGCTTCAAAAATGATTAAAAATTTAAAATAATTTAAAGATAATGCTTGAATTTGATTATTGATTATATGCTTAATTCATTTTTGTTGTTTTTAATGTTTTACCCATATCAATCATGTATATTAATCCAGCATGTTATCAGTTAAATGAATCCATCCACACAGAATTAAAATCAGTATTTTCTTCCAGATTAGTCTTTTTGTAGATGTAGTTATCTTCCCAGGGCTGTAAAACTTGAGGTTAGCCACAGGTGCATGGAAAGTTGGTGGGCTGTTGATGTTGTAGGAGGTGAAGTAGAGCGGTGGCAGGCTTTATTGACAGATGGGATGAAGATTTAGTTCAACTAAATGTTAACACAGGATTTTATTTAGTGTCAGTGTCTTTAATCATCAATATCCTCGGTAAAAAGGTAAAAATTCTTTATTTCAATAATATTTTTTAAAGCTACAAGGAGCCACAGGTTGAGACCCTTGGTCTTGTTAAATCCAGTACAGACAAAAACCAGATCAAAGGTGTGGAGGGTGTAAAAACAGACTTATTTGTGTAAACGCAGGTTTTCCTACCATCAGGGGGTCTGTTGGAGGTGGCCACCACCACCACTCCGGTCTTAAACAGAGTCTCAAACAGCTGCTTCAGGATCATGGCATCAGCAACGTCCGTCACCTAAGAGAGCAGAAACACAGAGGAAAAGATATGTTCTGTATAATTTTCCTTTTCTCACCCCCTCTAAGTGTGTGTGTGTGTGTGTGAGTGTGTGTGTGTGTGAGTGTGTGCGAGGTCAAACCATGCCTTCAACCCTCCATGTTGATTAGTGTCATTCAGGTGTGCTCATTCACTCCTTTGTGTCTGGTCATGGCCGTTCACACTCCATCCACACACACTTTCAAACACACACACACACACACACACCTCGAGCACTTGAACTGACTGCAAATGGTCACGAAGCGGCTTTCTGCTGAGGATGTGCATCAGTCACAGCGGCAGCGAGCTAATCAACAGAGCTGGCGTGAGGATGACAAACAGGAGGAGAAAGAAGAATATGAAAAACGGAGCATCGCGGCTCCAGGCCGGGGTCACAGCCGCCGCACAAAGGCTTCAATAGGTGTTCAAACCTGTGGCTCCAACCAGACGCAAGGCTACCAGGTTACAATGCATAAATCTGACTCAACTGCCTGCTGCCTTTTTCATCTGCGCCGTATTCACAGCGCAATAAACAAAGGTCGATGACAACACTGGAGCTGGGAGGATAAATGAAGAGCTCTGACCTTTCCTTTAACGCAGCGCTCTCGCTTTTGTTCCTGCTCTCTCATCTCTCCCTCTTTCACCTCCGTGTGATGCTGCTGACGTGAGGAATCATGTAACGCTGTACGGTAACACATACAAACAGCATGTTGGTAATGTATGTGACACAGATGACTTCACATTGGAGCAGACTGGGAGAAACAGAGGCACTGCTAAAGAAACTGGATCAATCAGGCTTTGGCTGATGCTCAACGCATCAAAACAAAAGTGGTTTCTTTAAATTTATACGTTTGTCAGATTGGTACCATGATATAAACATATCTGAGGGTTAGATGGGAACAGATGTAAAAACATATATATATTTTTATATATATGTATATATATATTTATTATATATTTTATAATAAAATATATAAAAAATAAATATATATATAAAATATATATTTTTTTATTTTTGTTTTTAAAAAATTGCATATATATGCAATTTTTTAAAAACAAGAATTAAAAAAAAAAATTATATATATTTATCTGCTTATATTCAAAAAAATCTTTGTACAAATTTTTTTTATTCTGGAACTGGCAAAAAATTAAATAAAACAAAACTTGATGGTTGAATTAATACACATTTAAAATTGAAGAAAAAAGTTAAAAACAGTTGTGGTATTATTTTACTCACAGCGTTATGTCCAGGGGTCTGCAACCTGTCTTTCATAAGAGACATTTTTCCTCAGCTCACCTGGATTAAAGTTATTTCAAAGCCACAAAATCTACTTTATCTTCACAAATGAAGACTAAAAAAAAGTAAAAAATTCCACACATATTTCAAACCATGTTCAATTGCAAAAAATGAAACATATGAGCTCAAATAAAATTGCTAAAATCTTGGAAATATGAAATATAATATTTTTGCGAAAATTAAAAATTCAACATTAAACAAAATTTGCTTTATATATATATATTTATATACATATATATATATACACACACACACACACACACACATATATATATATATATATATATATATATATATATATATATATATATATATATATATATATACATATATATATATATACATATATATATATTTATATTTATATATAAATGCAAAATTTTGTAAAAATAATATTTATATATATATATATATATATATATATATATATATATATATATATATATATATATATATATATAGCTTATATTCAAAAAAATATTTGCTAGTTGGTTGTGGTATTTCACTCATAAAAATTAAAATAAAGAGTAAAAAATTCCATGAATAGTTCAAATCTAGTGAACACTTGTATCTAAACGAGAAGTTTTGGAATTTTTGGAATCATTTATTTGATGTCTTCGTTTTTTTGTTTTTAATCAATGTGCAAAAGTATAAAATATATAAATTAAAAATTAAAAATTAAAAAATTGAGAAAATTTGCAAAAAATTATAAAAAGAAAAAAATAATTGGAAAAGTAAAACAATTTGCTTTGTTTGATTGGAAAGGAGACCATAGGGAAAAAATTACTGTGTCGTTGCCATATGATACAGTGTACCTGAAAAGCTTTTAGCAAAAATTGGCTTAAAGTGAAAAAAGAACACATAATAAAATGGATGGGAGAAAAAAAAGAAACTTTATTAAGGTTTGGATAAATATACACTGGGTAATTCCATATCCTTATTTTTTGCTTGGTCGATACCCAAAGCCCAGGTTTCAGTATTGCTATCAGTATCAGTATCAGTATAGGAAACAAAAAAGTTGGATGGCTGCAGTCCCAGGTTGTACTTAAGTAAAAGATGTCAAAGCACGTGTGAAGGACTTTTATCTAATACTGAAACAAATGAAAACTAATTTCCCATATGGTTCATCAAGACAACTAGTGTGCTCTTTTCTTCATAGTTAGTGTACACAACTGCCACCATGACACCAGGGAGGCGTGAGGATTGATTGACAAAAAGTGATTTTTCCAAAATTTTCATGCCTCATATTTGTTGGTCATGGACACCAAACTTTTTGTGTCTTCAGTGATATTTTTACTACTTTTCTCCTGTGTTTGTCTGGAGATCCTACATGTAACCATGGCTACATTGTTTACATGTGAACTCAGCTGTTAGCAGCCTGTAGCATGTCAATGCTAACTGGTGCAAGGCCAGATGTTTCCCCACAAGGTGAGGAGAAGGAGGTGAGGATGACGTGCTGGTTCTCAGGTGTGAGCTAAGAAGTGACGACATGGACCTGTCCTTCCATCCATCGTTATTGGGAACGTAAGATCTATCTCTAATAAGATGGACAAGCTAGCTGTGCTAACCTAACAACAGAGGGAATACCAGAAGGCAGAGTAGCATCATGCTATTCACAGACATGGCTAACAGAGCTAACAGCAGACACCAAGGCCACATGTGAAGAGCTTCACCTGCTGTGAGCAGACAGGATCCAGGAGACAGAGACTGAACAGACTGCTGAAGAAGCTCAGTCCTGGACCCTGTGGAGGTGGAGGCTGGCTGACTGGACAATGATGGACAAGCTGTCAGCATCTATTTTCTTATGGAGCTTTTTACACTTTCTGTACACTTTCTTACTTTTGTTTTCTTGATTGCGGCTGTAACTCCTGAATTTCCCCTTGGAGATAAAGTATTTTCAATTCTATTTTATTCTATTCTATGTAAAACAGGGGACTAAGGTATTGGCAGTGAAACTAAATTTAGAGGTTTTAAAAAAGTTACCATGGAGTGTGAAGATAATAGCATCACTGAGCCTTTCATTTTTAAAAAATCTGATTTTTTTTTTCAAAAAATCTAAATTATTTTCAATTTTTTGATTTTTTTTTTATTCTTATATTGGAAACTATATATTGATAGTATCACTAATTCATATATTTTTTTTATTTGCTTACATTTTTTTTGAATAATTCACAAAAGTTTCAACATTTTTGAAAAAATTATTCATTTTGGAAAAATAAAAAAAAATCCAACTTAAAAAAAATCAATATCTCAAAAATTAAAAAAAGACATATCAAAAATCATTTTTTTTAATCTAAATTTTTCAAACTTTGTTTGTTTTTTTAAAATTTCTTTAAAGAAAAAAAAAGCTTTGTTTGTAGGAAGACATAAGCAAATAACAAAGAACTAATGAATTAGTAATATTATCAATAAATGGTTTCCAATTCAAGAATTCTTTAAAAAAAAAATTTAAAAATCAAATTTTTGAAAAACGTAGACTTTTTTTTTTTTAAATGCATTTAAAAAAAAATACTTTTTGTTATTTTTAAATTTTTGAAAATTATTTTTTAATTTTTTTATTTAAATTTTTTTTCAGTTTATTTTTTATATTTGAAATTAAATATATTTTTTTAAAAAATTGAAATGTGCGAATTCTGTAAAAAAATTTGGCACTTCAATTTTTTTAAAATTTATTTCAATTGTTATTATTATTTTATTTTTTACCTTTATTCATGGCTAAATAGCAGTCCTTGTTTCTAAGCGTTTTTAAAGTGTCAGTGTTTAACTATGGGGCTCTAGGTACACACTGAAACACTCAGTGATGCCATAATTTCACCCTCCATGATAACTTTTTAAAACCTCTAAATTCAGTATCACTACCATTACCTTAGTCCCCTATTGTACATAGAATATAATAAAATAGAAACACTTTAAAAACACTTTGAAACAAGGACTGCTAATTAGCCGTGGCTAAAAGTCTTATAACCACTGCACTGGTTGCATTAAAACGAGAAGTTTCGATACCTACATGTCAATAAAAAGTTGACTCTTCAGGTCATTTTTGGATTATCTTGGAGATTTAGTGTAGAACGGTTAAGGAGGCAGTCCTCCTCCTCTCCTCCTCCTGACAGCCATACCCACAGCATATGCCTCCTTTCATACCCTGGAGTGTCTTCTGCTTTTGCATATTAGCCCCTCTGCCCTTGCCAATACTTGATTAACATTTGTGTTAAAGCCTTGATTTGCTGAGGAGAGGTGGCTAAGGGCACCAAATTAGCGTGTGTGTGTGAGTGCGTGTGTGTGTGTGTGTTAGTGTGTAATGAGAATCAACAGAAAGCCAAGGCTCTGTGTCTCTCTGAAGGGGCCCCCATTTTCTCCGACGGCAGCATTTTTTATTTTCATTTGAAAAGAATCATTTAAAAATGACCTTTTATACAACCTGGATTTGTTTATTCATGTGCCCTCAACGTTGGGCAACGTATGAGGGGCAATATTGATTGCTGCAGAGACGAGAGAAAGGGAACCCACAGAATGAGAAAGGCGGCGGCGGTGAGGTGAGGTGGGGTGGGGGTGATGTAGCACTTGTGGAACATAAAAATAATGGCGCAATCTCCGTCCGCCAATGCCGATATTTAAATGAGCATCCAATTACTCAAGCGTCTGTCAGTTTGCGGCGAGGCCCGCGGGTGCCAAATTAAACCTCTTTTGATGTTACACCTCTTTATGTACACAACCTATGAGCGATTTCACAGAGGCCGCGCGCTCGCCGAGGCCCCGAGACAATGACGCTGGAGCGGTTTCTTCTCACTCTCCGTCTTCCTCATCTCTTCCATCTCGGACCTCTCAATGGCGAGGATTCATTAAGGGGGCCGTAAAAGGAAGGAGGGGGGGCGACAAATTACTGATAATGGCACGGCGCTAATGAAGAGAATGGAGAAATGTCATTAGCATTTAAGAGGATAAGATCCATCTGACCCGCCGCCGCCGCCGCCACCGCCGTCGCAAGTCGCTTTCTAGCTCCACTCACTTAAGGAAGCAGGAGAGTGCGACTGATACCCAGAGCCTCATTTGCATGGCTGAGTGGAGGAGGATGCTGATTGGTATAGCCCCCCCCTCCACCACCTCTCTGCACACACATGCACACACACATCCAACTCTCCTCTCTCAACCTTCGCAACCTCTTGTTTATGCATCTCAAACAACGCGCACATGTCTGCTTGTTTCCCCTCGCCATTCACCGGTAGCAACAGTCGACGAGTGAAAACAGCAAACAAAACAAATCAATGAGGAAGCAGAAGCAGCGTCAGCCGTGAAAGACGCCGCGCTTGAAAAGAGGCGGCTCTTGATCCTCGCAGATGCATGAGGGTGATTAGAGGGAGCAAGAGCACCTTCTGTGACCTTTGACCCCGCCGCATTAACAGTAATGATATCAGTGAGAGCAGCGTCTTTGTGCGGCTAACAGATGTGTTTGGCCGTCGATGCAGAAGCACATGTCTTTTTTTTGATGCGCTGAATGGCTAACTACCTTACAGATAACACACAGAGCCGCTGAAGTGGATCTCTCCTTTGACACCCGAGGGTGAAATAATGAGACGCTCTGCAGCGCTAATGGCTAAAGGTGCATTCTGGGGGTTTAAATCCAGCAGCAAAATCAATGCGCAGCCTGGAAACTGGATGTAAACAAGCAGCAAACAAGCACAGCTCTGGAAGTTAAGCCCTGCAGCAGGAGACAGAGTGCATTAAGCTTCTGCAGGTAGTTCCACAGCTCTGCCACTAGGTGTCCCCACGCCTGTTTTTGTGAGCGACCAGAATCATCCAGTTGTTCAGAGAAGGAAGTCCCTGAGCTTGATGAAACTCTATTAGTGAGCACAAAATGAACACTCAACACTGAACCCAGGAGAGATGGAGGGGGAAACTTCTTTTTTTCTCTAACAGGAACAAAAAAAGAACAACGACACCTGAAGAAGCAGATAAGGACATAATGTCACTGTGTTTTCCTCTCCGACTCTGAGTTTCTCATCACGTCAAACTCACGTCCAACTGGCATTTGAATGAGCCATCAGTAAACCAGATAAGGAAACTAAATCCACAAAAATATTAACATAAAGTGTCAGAGTACCGTATTGATGTGAATAGACAGGGCTTTTTTTCTAGATATACATTTGACAAAATATGATTTTCTTTTAGTCTGGGTTAGGCTGTAGTAAAAAATGATCCTTAAATTGAGCGAACTGAGTGTAAAGTAAGACAACAACTAAGTCAGAGTGTAATGTCTGAAGACCCAGGCCTGAAAACACGGTATCTGTTCACAGACGTGTCATCCATCAGTCGACTACACGTTATCTTCATCTTAATAAAACAAAAATAATAATTTAACTGTGATAATTTAAATGTAAGAGACATTTAATGTTGTTTTTTCCTAATCATTGTCAAGAAAAAAAAAAAAAATTAGAGCAGATTTTTGTTGTGATGGCGTTTTGTAACCATGAGGGAGGAGGGAACGCTGTGAATATGAGACCCAGCTGTTTTTTAGTTCTGATCTGCTTCAATTTTTTTATCATCACATTTATTTAATTCATAAGGCAAATTTATTGATATCACATCTTTCAGTTTTGAGTAAAGTCAACCTATCATGTTTTACAGTGATATGCAACATTTTTTCAACATTTCTTGATATTTTTATTTGTAACAAATAAGCCTCAGGTTTATTTGATTGAAGACATTCAGTAAAATGGTTTTCCACAATAATCGTAACTAGGGCTGTCATTTTAACGCGTTAATTAGATTAATTAATGACACCGCAAATTAACGCGTCAAAAAAATTAACGCAGATCAATCTGGATTGAAAATTGAGTCCACATCGAGTAAAAATGTGAACAGAAGCAAAAAACATACATGGAACTACATGGAAAAAGTGGTGTTCTCGTCAGATTTTCAAATTTCCGACGGTCCCTGAATGTATCACAACTGACGTCAGCAACATGCTTTGCACCGGGGGTTAGAGAAAGCACCGTTAAGGGGACTGCCGTCCACATCTCGTTTATTCACACGTCCTTTTTGAAAATCTGCAGAAAATCAACCGTTTGCTCAATTCTGTAAAAAACAGATAATTCTACACTCTCTACTGCATCAAACAAGCCCTGAATGATCGATATTTGTCCTGTATTTAAATCTAAAGAACTCTTTGAAAATTTGCTTCCATCTTCCTGGTGTCATGTTTCAGCTTGGGGCTGCTCTGCACCAATCAGCAACAGTTTGTGTGTTCAGAGCATGTTAAACTGAGAATCCTTCACTTTTCTTTGATCCAAGACTTGAAAAAAGTGTTTTGTACATAGTTCCTCACAGTTTTTAGCCTTTAGCCCTGGTTCTCCTGACCTCATAGAAGTATAGAAGTTCATATTGCAGTGAAAATTGAGTCCACATCGAGTAAAAATGTGACAGAAGCAAAAACTGTCCTAAAAATCAAATCTGCTTATCTTAGGTGCAGGACTGTGTAGATTTTGTAAAGATCGAACCATAAAACTTTTTTCATTTGTTCCTTATGCCTCAGGGTACCTAAAAATGTGTTGTATATATTCCCACCTTATTTTTTAAATGTCTTTTAATGTAATTTTAATGTCCTGGAATTCAAATTCTTTATTTTGGGACCTTGAGCAGATATGAGATTAAAATGGGATTAATTAGATTAATTAATTACAAATCTTGTAATTAATTAGATTAATTTTTTTAATCGCCTGACAGCACTAATCGTAACTACTTAAGATGTTGAGTTAAATTAACTTATCAGGGTTTACAGTGCAGCAGGGAGGTATTTGAGCTGGGGGCTGCTGCCCTGCTGCCTCTCATTGGGGATTGGGTTGTTTGTTAAGTGTTGTTTGATGTTTGATTCTTTGTAATAATAATGAATCCACTTTTGTAATTGTTTACGGTGTTTTATCTGTGTATTTATGTATCATTTATGGACTGTTGATAGCCCCAATGCCCCAAAAAAGTGTTTTCTCAATGTTTTTCACCATTTTTAATTTTTTTTCTAAGCATGAACAAGGGAACCACTAGTGCAATTTTCCTCCTTGCAAATTGTTGGGGCCGTTAAATTGCTTTCAGAAAAGAAACTGGTTTTATTTATGTAACATACACAACAACCTGCTACTTTTACCCTTCGGTACATTTGAGGAACTTTATGGGTTTTAATCTAACCTGTGTGACTAATAACTGACTCTGTGTAACCCACCTTTTTAAAAATGCTTTAATCTTTGATTGACTTTTAACATACTTTCTTGTTTTTCTTGTTTTGCTTCTTTTCCAATCATGTTTTGTTATTGTGTGTTTTTATATATATATTTTTTTTCAGTCTTAAAGTGTCTACAAAAGCACTTTATAAATAAAATGTATTATCTATGATTAGTATTATTACTCTATGATTCTTAAGCTATTATTTAAAGTTACATGTTGCATCTAGTTTTTTTTTTGAAATTTCAAAAAAATCTGAAATTTTGAAAGGATTCACAAAAGTTTCAACATTTTTGAAATTTCAAAAATTTTAAATAATTAACTTTAAAAAAATGAAATTTAAAAAAATGTAAAAGAAAAAAACTGAAATAAAAAAACAGAAAATTAAAAGAATTACCAAAAATTTCAAAATTTTTGAAAAAAAAAAAAAAAAATTAACTTCAGAATATTGAAATAAAAAAAAAATTGACTTAAAAAAAATCGAAATTTCTAAATTAAAACAAAAATAAAATAAAATAAATAAATCACCAAGCTTCACCAAGCTTTGTGGAGCTACCTGATGACTATGAGAAGTTATGACACTGGCAGCAGCAGGAAACACAGTTACAGGTTTGTTGGAGCTTAAACATCTTTAAGCTGGAAGATAATCACAGATAAAGACAGACTCACCTGTGACTCTTATCAAACACTCTTTCCACTGCTAACTGTTTGAATTTAAATAAAACACATAATGCTCTTTGGCTGCTGTGTTTCTTGGGGATCTGTGGGCGGTGGTGAGTCTCTGTTACTCTGACTCTAACGAGCTGAAAAGTTTGTGTCTCAGCTGTTACTGAGCCCAACAATCCTCTCTTTAAAGGATATTTATGATATGAGGAAATGTTCAAACACCGTCTCTACGGTCTGATTGTTTGCTTCACTACTCCCAGCTAATGTTCAAGGAGGCTCTCTGCACAGCAAAGCACACACTCTCACACAGTCTGTAATGCACTCCCTCACCTGAAACTCGTCAAAACACAGGAGGCAGGTTTCACCGCTGATCTCCATGGCAACCGGCGATATGGGGTCATAGGTGAACATTTTCCCTAGCCTTCGTTTTGGCAGGCTTTGTTTCCTCCGATGGATCCCTTAAAGCAGCACACAAACGTCACACACACATCTTAAAGCACACCTGCATCGCACGGCGGCACTGAATAAAGCTGTAATTTCTTCTGTTTGCATAATGGCAGACAATTAGCAGGAGGGCTTCAGGAACAACACGCAGATAAATATAGGATCTCAGACACAGCAGGAGTCACTGAAGCCAACTTTGATGCAGCTCAGCGAGGAGGATACTAACTTCTGTGGATGTCCAACATGAAGCCGTTGAAGTGGACTCTCTTTTTGTGCGGGTTTTCCACGCTGGAGAAAAACATGTCCATGAGCATGGTCTTCCCTGTGCCTGGACCAGAGAAAAGTGACAGAAATAAAACAAATTCACTGACGTTTGTCTTCATCCATAACATTTTAAATACTCTACAACAACACAGCTCTGATCACAGCTGAACCTGATATTACAGGGTGGTTGTCAGTGAAGCTCTGCTTAATTTGATGCTGTTGTAGCAGTTACGCAAAATATGATCTGGCACAAAGAAAACCTTTAGTTTCCAGGGACCCATTTTTCCTCAGCTCATCTCGAATGAAGTCATTTCAGAGCCATAAAATCTACTTTATCTTCACACTGAAGACTATAAAGTGTATAAAATTCATCATACCGGTAGTTAAAATCTAGTGAATGATTACAAAAACAAGCAGTTTTTTAATGTTTATGAATTTCAATTTGTGATGCGATCGTTTATTACTTTATTAAAAATCAAAAATTTTAAAACATTTTTAAAATTTCATTAAAAATGGATATTTTGGGAAATTAAAATAAAAGGAAATGTACAAAAATCTGAAATTTTTAAAGAATTCACAAAAGTTTCAACATTTTTGAAATTTCAAAAATAAAAATTTATATTCAAAAAATAATAATTTCAAAAATGTAAAATAAATTAAACAAAAAAAAAGGAAATTTACAAAAAATTAGAAAATTTAAATATTTAACAAAAGTTTCAAAATCTTTAAAAAGTTTAACCTATAAAAATTGAAATAAAAAAATTCAAAGTTTTAAATTTAAAAAATTGAAATTTCAAAAAATTTACGAAAAAAAAATCACAAAGCTTTACAAAGATTTCAAAACTTTGATAAATAAAATAAAACAATTTAATAATTCTTGATTTGGAAACCATGTATTGATGATATTGCTCAAGTTTTGCCACATACAAAGCATGAATGTTAAGCTGACACTTTCCACATTGTTGGAATTCAGCCAAAATATTTTTCAGCATGTCGCCTTTTTTAAAAAACATAAATAAAGGCAAAAAAGCTGAAAATTATGTTTCTTAAAGACTCAGGCTTTTTGATTAATTTGGTGTTTCTTAAAAAACAGTTGTCCTTTTTTTAAATATTATTTTGTGTTGTACATGTCTGAATCTACATCTCTTTGTGGTGTCTGTTTCATGCATTGCTTATTGATTTTACTCAAAGGAAATCACAGCATCACAGCGCCTCTTTTATCGCTTTACTTTGGCACCTACTCTGCAGCAGCAGTTCTGGACACCAGATAACTTTAAAGGCAGGGTCTGCAGGAGTTTTTTTTAAACTGTTAGTAAAAACATTCAAACTGGGCTCCTCCTCCTTGGCTCAGTGCCAGCGGCAGCACACACCCTCAGCCTCCGACAGTGACTACATGAACACACTCACTAGCCCAGCAACCACCTGTAGCATCGCGTTTCTATGCGGGAGAGACTCGAGAGCCGTGCGCCTGATTTAGCATGTTAGCACAAGCTAATCACAGGTATTTGACACATACCTGGTTAGCAGAAAGCTAACTCGCATCACTCTTCGTCCTGTGCTGCTCTCCAAGTTCCTGAAATTGAGTGAAAGTCAAGCCAAGCTTCACCCTTGTTTAGGAAAAAGCTTTATCTGTTTTGAGTTTCGTTTCACTTTGATTGTTTTTCTTCCTCCATGCTACGTCCACTGTCTTAGCCGCTTCTTCCACTCGCTAATCAACAGGCAAAGTCACTTGGGCTGCGATTGGCTGATGTAACCACGCTTACTCTCAATCCAGAAATGCCCCAATACAACCAAAACATCAACATCCAGGCAGAGGAGAGGGTTCCTGGCAGACACAGACACTGACACCCATGTATAGAGGCCCAGAAATGACAATTGAGCAGGATTATTCCTATAAAAGTTGACTTTTTATCTATTTCTTAAGTAAATCCTGCAGACTTTACCTTCAAAGAAACAGTTCAGGGGTGACATCATGGGTGGGCCCAACAGTCCCAGGCCCACCTCAGACTTTTCTTTGAAAAAATTGCTTTTCTTTGTTTTGTTTTGGGTTTTTTTTACATCAGTTTTAAAGAGGAATATTCTAAAGTTTTGACTCTTTATTCTCATTTTGTTATTGTTAGATGCCCTGTCTTTATAAGATGAGCCAAGTTTGGCAGTTTTTAGCCTGTTGGTAAAAAAGTTATGACTCATTCAGCCTCATGTTTTACAAGTAGGACTAGATAATGAGTTTGGGAAAGTCTATAAATATTGTTTTTTCTTTAACTGTGGTTAATGTTGCTGCTCTTACAGCCTATAATACATGGGAAGTTAAGGAGGCGCAGCCCATTGGTGGGTTAGAGCACTACTCTTTGGCGAATACTATTCAGAGCCATTACTGTGTAATGCACTAAAACTTTTTTCATGTATCAAAGGATCAAAAGCTACAAAATCTTTATCTATTAATAGTCGTTTGCTCATTTTTGTTAGTTAGTAAATATCAGTCTGTTATCGAAGCAGATAAAATTTCTTCATAGGAGTTTTCTTATGACCCCGCTGCCGTCACCTTAAGGCCCACTCTGGGCCGCAACCCACAGTTTTGGAAACACTGTTTGAAATTTTTTCATTTATTGTATACTTTCTTTTCTTTATGTTTCTTACCAACATCTCCATAGATATAGAGGCCTCTTGGTGGAGGAGGAGGTGGTGGAGGAGGAGGTGCTGGTGGAACGGGTTCCTCCTTTGTTGGGAAAGAGGAGAAATAAGGAAATGACTGTATGTGTTTACTTCATGTCAAGTCTTTTCAAAGCGGCTTGTTATTGCAAACAATACTGCACCACAGTTACCCATGAATCAGCTGGGTGTTTTCAGATTTAATGCATAGATTAATTCCTTATTACAATAACAAAACCGTATAACTGCTGACCTATATAAAGTGCGTTATATTCATTACCATATAAGACTGAATCTTGGTCTGATAAACACAGTATGCTGAGGCATTAAGCCACCACTACAGTGTGAGGTTTCACATTCTCCAGACTGGCCCGCTGCAGGGGAGGAAGACAAAGGGGATCTAATCAACAAGACAAGCCGGGGTTCCCACGAAAGAAAAGCATCATCAGAGGAACAATGGGGGGATTTGTCAGACAAAACGGAGAGGACTGGATGAGGCTCCATACGAGATGGAGTGGACTTGTCTGTGCAGCCTGTTTAGCGCTGCTAATTGTGATACGGTACTGTTTCATTGAGGTGCTGCTGGAAGTCATTGTGCTGCCTGCCTCCTATCATCAAAAGGTCCTTGCTTCAAAAAAAGAACGTCTTCTGTGCGACCGCGCTGAGAAATATTGAGTCATGCCAAATATCTGTAAAGAAGGCCCGGAGCATGTGATCAGATTAATCTCTGTGTGCAGATGATGACTTGAAATATGTTTGTAAACAGGAGGACTTCTCACTGGTGTTTGGTTTGAGAGCGCTGTCGTTGAAGATGGTCCATCCGTGTAACCGGGGCAACGCCAAATGGCTTTGGAATGAACTCAGCGCTAAATAAAAAAAGGTTTGTGCTCTCAAAATTTAATTTAGCAACTATTTAACAGAGACCGTACTCCACGTCTCTGCACTTGGTGTCCACCACAGAAGGAGCACTTGACTCTGCTAAATGCACACAATGGCCAATTGAAAACTAACTGAAAAAACAAACTTGTTACTCATCCTCTCTCTGCCCCCCCTCCCTCTTCATCCCTCCATCCCCGCCCATCCCGTCCCGTCCTCCTGAGCTGGAGTGAAACACTGGAAGAGCAACAAGCCTTTCCTGTCTGCTCTGGCAAAACAGTGTGTGACTTCTCCCTGACTTCCCAGGCTGCCCTCTGGCATGGCGGGGTAATTGTCAGCGGTGGCTGGAAGCCATTCGGCCACGGCAGAGTGGAGAAGCACAAGGCCGTCCCTCAGCTGCTCTGTCTCGCTGGGCTCCGTGGCCTCGTCTCCCCTCCGAGTTGGAGGATGTCGACTGGCACATGAGTGGAAAGTTCACATGCAGGACAGGGTGGCTTTGGCTTTGGGACGACTGCTTTTTGTTTATCTACAGCTAAAGGTGTCGTGGCTCGCACCAGCTGGGTTAACGGAGTGAATGAAGGGTGCCGTGTTGGGCTCATCGGGTCCGACTGTCTCGATCCAGACCCGTAATGTACAGGAGGGCGCCGATCAGGTCTGACTTGAAGAGGATGGCTCCAGCCAAACAATGGCCCATTGTTAGCCGACCATCCGCAAAACCACGCCACATTGGGTCAATATTAAGTCAAGTGTACTCTCCTCACAGACTTGGTCAGTTAGCGAGGACAATGGCGGCACTTTCACAGAGAGAACAGACACCGAAAGGACAGTGGTATGACCTGATTCAAACCAGAATAATTGCATAAGTACTCTAGTCAGTGTGTGTGTGGTGTGTGTGTGAGAGAGAGCGCAAGAAATAAGGTGCAAAAAGGAGCAAGGAGGGGGGCTGGTGGTGTTGATAGCCTAACACCAAAGTGTTTGTCAGAGACCCGAATCAAAAGCAAAAAGGACAAGAATGGAGCAGACAATGGGGATCCCCTCATTACTGCATGGGGACGGTGAGAGTGTGAGAGGGGTGCCGGGACGAGCCCAGCGGGAGGTCTGCCCTGCTGCCTTCCAAAATCTCTGCCTAACTCTGTGTGTCTGTGCCAGCCAACCAGCAAAAAAAAAAAAAAAAAAACTCCCACCACCAAATAGTAGACAGTCAGCTCCCCTGACCTAAAAACAACAACAGCCCCCTACAATCCGCCGGTCCAAAACTCACATGCACAATACGCTTCCCAGACCCCTACCCTCCCTTTGACCTGAGCCCCACGGCCACCATGGGCGCTACAACTGGAGTACAGTGCAGCGGACTCTCAAGTCCCTCCATATGTTGGACGTCAATGGGGCTCTGTGACAGAATGAGGGTCCAGATGCTGCTGTGAAAGGCTGTAAACAAAGCCATGCTGCCGTGTCCGCCGTAAACAACCAGGCACTGCTTTTATTGTTTTGTTTTTGTTTTGCACAATTTTTACCCCCAGTTTGATTCTTAGGCATCATCGCTCCCTAAAATGTAAAAACATTCACACCCAAGTCTAAAAACTCGACTGACTTTTCCTGTGTTTGTTTGGTTTCAGTGAATGGACTTTGCTCAGATACAACGTGTATGTTTTTAGTTCAAATATCATGTTCAGGACATAAAACCCAGTGGTTAAACACGTCAATAACAGCATCTGTGTTTAAACAGAGCAAACTTCAGACACTGATGTAGAGATCAGGTGGATGCCAGGACTTTGAACCTGATTTTAAATACTTAATCAGAGTGGTCATAGAAAAAAAAATGCAACTATTATATGCAGTGAAAGTCACAGAAGCTTGACTGGATATAAATCAATTGTCAGAGTCAAAGAGAAGATGCAAGAATAATGCAGCATTTAGCCCTAAAAGAATGGTAGAAGAAACGTTAAAATGTTTTGTTTGTGTGCTGCCCTGTGATCCTAATGGGATCTGATCAAATCTTTCTCAAAACCTTTTAAAATATTTACTTTACATGCAGAGGCTTAACAGAACAAAGAAAAGTACTTGGGTACTTAGAGGAGTTCTATACCTAGGGTCTGCAGCTCTGGAGTGTCATATGTAGTGAGACATAAGCAGACAACAAAAAATGATGAGTTGGGTGACATTAAGTAATCAAATTAAGGGAATCTTTCAAAAATACTAAATTTTTGCAAAATTTAAAAAATATTTTTATTTTTTTTTACAAATATTTGAATATTTAAATTGTTTGAAATTTTGACATTTAAGATTTTTAAAATTTCAAAAATGTCTATAATTTTGCTAATTTTGAAAATTCAACTTGTTTTGTAAACTGAATTTTTTTTTTAATTTTGCAAGTTTGAAGAATTTTTTCAAAATTCAACTTTTTAATCATTTTTTACAAATATTTGAATTTTTTAATTGTTTGAAATTTCAATTCTTGTGGATTTTTTTGTCTCAATTTTTTCTAATTTTGAAATTTCAAATTTTTTAAAAAACTTGATTTTTTTTTTAACTTTTGAAAAAAAAAATTGAAATAAAAAAGAAAGACATCATGTACAATATTATAAATCAAAAAACTTCTCGTTAAGATAACTTTTCACTAGATTTCGATGTTTAGAATTTTACCCTATAGTTTTTACTTTGAAGATAAAGTCAATTTGTGGCTTATTTACTTAAGTGTCAAGGAGGCACAGAGGGAGGGAGCAGGAGGCGAGGAAGGGAGCGAGGGAGGGAAAATGAATCCTATTAAAGTTTTTGAGAGAAACAACTATTTCTGTTTTGTTTCTTTGTACTGTTAGTCATTTGAGTTACTTTAAGACTTTTACTCAGGTGATTTTTTTTGTGGGTGACTTTCACTTTTCTTTGAGTAGATTTCAAGTGAGATATGTTACTTTTACAAAAGTATGGGTTTCTCCACTGTTTACATAACTAATTATGCATTTGTTTCAGGGCAACCTTGAACTCTTCTCTGTGACGTCACAGGATACTTCATGCAGAGTTTTGAGGATCTGATCAGCATCTGCTGTTACCACAACACATCATGTCAATGCTTTACCTCAGCGTGTGCTTCTCCAGCCTTGTTTCCCTTCTTAACTTGACTGTTTTCATGTTTTGAGTTCAGATTCAGTGGTGGTGGCTGTAGGTAGATGGAGTTGCTGTAATTCTTCAGGTTTTGCTGCAGCTGAGCCAGCTGCTTTACCACATCTCTCTGCAGAGCATCTTCCCTCAGAGAGCCACTCTGAACCTGGCGGTCGTAGTGTTTTAATGTGTCACTGATGACACAGGAGCGGGATGATGAGGATGAGCTGCAGGGTCTCCAGCTGGTGTAACCTTGAGGCAATGCAGCAGAGAAGTCTGGGTGATGTAGTGAGATGAGTTACCAAACATGTTTTACCTTAGAGGACAGATCTATGACACTCTCAATCAAATAGAAACTGTTAACGACTTCCTGTAAAACGTCAGAAAGCACTTGCCTTTTCCTGTGCAGCTGGCTGACAGGCGGGAGAAATTCCTCAGGATGATGAGAGAAGAGTCTTTGAGGAAAAACTTGAACGAGGATCTGAGAGCTGCTGGAGCCGTGTGCGCCGCCATGATGTTTCAAAATACAAAACTTTATTGAAAAACAAACTCATACAAGCTTCGAAAGGGTTAATCTGTGACAAGTCAGCAGATTTTTATTCAGCATGAATAATGTCTTAAGTAAATGTAATTAATATTTGGTATACAATGACAAACGATGCAAGCTAAACTTATGCAGTATGGGCAAATGATTAAGTTTCAATAATATTCTGTTTTTTTTTTATGAATAACATTTTATTTCCATTTAGCATCAATACACCTAAAAAAAGGAGAAGAAAAAAAAGAACAAAAAAAATTATAATAAGAAAAACAAAAACCCTACAACGACCCCCCAACCCCACCCAAGTCACCACCAAATATGTTCCTACATTCCTCTTCAGCCTACAAAATCCATTACTGTGCCCCTCCATGTAAACCACTGCATCTAAACCAACTGTATTAATATGGACAAAATAAATAAATAATAAATAAATAATAAATAAAATAACTGCAGATAAATATAACAGAAAAGATTAAGCCCTTCATCAAAGAGTAAGTTGGAATTAAAATAAAATTAAATAAAAAATAAAAAATAAAAAAATAAAAAAGGAGGAGATAATAATTTTATGGTCAATAATATATGAAAATAAAAAAATATATAATTAAGAAAGAGTGTAACTATAAAACTATAATACAAAACAACAAACATGACACATTATTAACAGAAAAATTCAATAACTAAAACATACATCACCCATCGCCTAATAATATTCTGTTTTAAATAGAGATATAATCAGTATCGTGTATGGAAACCTTTTTATGTGATGTCATTCTCTTATTATTTTGTTGTGTGTACAATCCGACAGGTATTAATCGAATCACCTGTGGTTGGTCATTTTTTAGTAACATCACTTAATATTTAAATATAGAATTATTCCCGTCTGTACCTATTGAAATTCTGGTAAAATACGTTAATTGTTATCTAAACACCTGATTGTGGCTGCTTGTAAACAAACGGAGCAGCAGGTGGCCGGGCAGCGTCAGCTGAACCTCAGCTGATCGGAAGTGTAGCGCGCTGACCTCTCAAGCTAGCGACTGTGACAGAAAGAGCATGACCGGAAGTTGTTATAATCTGCCTCCAGTATAAAAGTCTCAAAAATACTTTTTTGTCGTATAATGTATCATGATGGCACATAATAAAAAAAAAATAAAAATGAAATAATTATACACCAAAAAACAACAAGCTTGTGCCTTATTTAGCGTATTTGTTTTGTTCCTTCGCTCAAACGTTAACTGAATGATTTATTCTGAAGGTTTGTAAAGGAACTTTCCTGATCGTATTTTTGTACACTTAACACTTTCACAGCTGCTAGAAGGACAGGGGGAGCAATGGCTGATACCATAGCTGACACAAGAAGGCTCTACAGTAAGCCCCAGAACTTAAACGATGCTTATGGACCTCCGAGTAACTTTCTAGAAATCGATGTGAGCAACCCCGAGACCATCGGGGTTGGGAGGGGCAGATTCACGACGTATGAAGTCAGACTGAAGGTGAGCTTGCAGTAACAGATGCTAATGACGTTAGCTTTCGAGCTAGAAACGTTTTATATGAGTTTTAGAAAGCAATGAGTCATTGACATCTAGTTTAACGTATCTTAAATAAGATAAAAGACAACAAACGAGTGGAAATGTACATTTGGGAGTGACTTTGAAACCAAACGGGGGCGTTGTGTTCGCAGTAAGTCAGCTAACGGTAACTAGCAGGCTAGCTGCGTTAACGCTCGTCAAAACATGCTAACTCTGATTAGCTAGCTTACATTGAACTCACGAGTTCACCTAAGTTCCTGATTTTTTTTGTGTGTGGGATCTTAGATTAACTCGAAGCATTTAATACATATTTATCTTCTGATTTTGATAAAAGTACGTGATGCTACATTTGTTCTTCTGATTAGCAACAGTTAACGGTTAGCCTGTAATTTGTTTACATTTTTTAAATTTATTTTCTATTTTCATTTTTTAAAACTTTTTTTTATTCATTATTTATTTATTTTTATTTTATTTATTTATTTTATTTAGTTTTTTTATTTTATTTTTCTATTTTTTTATTTTATTTTTTATTTATTTTTATTTGTTTACATTTGTATCCTCATTATTTTTCACTGACGTGATCCTCAAAGCCTTTTACTACTTCTCGGTCATATGTCCACCACAAATTCCGCATTATAAAACCTCTGTGGAAGGCTGACCAAGCAGTTACTGGATAACTTCTTAGTGACTTTACGCATTATTGTAAACTACAGCGTTGAACGCCAGCCACACCTCATTTTCTGACTGCAGAGATTAGATAACAGCATTGGTCACCCGAGATGACCATCCTAAAGTAAAAGTGAGCCTGCTCACCTTTCACATATAGACACAGTAAACTCACAGGGAAATATTGATTATGATAACTCTGCTGTAGTTACAGGCCACTCTTCCTTGAGGTATGACTGAAGTAGTAACTTTAGTCTGAGGAGAGCGTAACTCAGCAAGACAGTTCCTTTGGAGCTGAAGACAGGATGCCTGATCCACTCCAGACCCCCTCCCGCCCCTGACCTATTTCCTTCCTCCCACTCCACAGAAGAACTTGTAGAGGAAACAAATGCTTTTCTCTTTATTAACTTTTCAAACATGTTTCAGAGTAGTTGACTAATGATCTAAATAATCCTGTTAGAGAACCCTCAAGAATCAGATCTAAAGCTTGTGAAATCAAACATATTTGCCTATTTGCCACTGTCCAGAAACTTTGGGATATTGAGCAATCTGTGGGGAGAAGAGTGACAGTTAGACAGTCATGAGTATTGCAAAATGCACATCCTGTGCTGTGTAATTTTCCTCTACCACAAGCACTGATGTGAAGTAACCTGGCATAACATTAGTAGGAAAGATGTCAGCATGTTTAAACAGTCCACTGTACCAGGCACATACCTGAATACATCATTTTGATTGTGTCTGAGATTTGCTGTTCTTTCAAAGGCTCATTTCCTTCCTCATAAAAATAGATGTGGATTTTTAAGAATATAATTGTCTCTACCCACATACCCCCTCACATGTCTTTCACATCTTGTTTTATGTAATACCTCTGCTGGAGGCTGCTACTTCACTTCTCTTTAGCTGCTTTGGAGCTCTCTTTCAGTTTCTGTGCCATCTCTGCACACTTTTTCAGAATTATTTAAATATATATCATATTTACGTTTAAGGTCTCTCACCAATTAATGGGATCTATACACTCTTGTCTGTCTCTAAGCCTCCAGAAAACATGCAGTGAAGGACACAGAGGGTAAGCTGAAGGCTGTGACTACATCCTGGTGTTGTTTGTAATTTTACTATGATCACCCACTGTACGGGGGGTGAATATTTTTTGTAAGTTGGCTGTTCAGAGGATATTAAGATCGTGAGCTCCCCCAATAAGAGGCACAGCTGAGGGTCATTTGACCGACAGGCGCCCTATGGCAGTAGGCGAAGCCCTTGTCACTACCAATATGGCCGCTTTAGCCGATGTGCTTCATTTTCTGTTTCAGAAACAGACGGGTGACATCGGGGAGACTACGTCCATGTTTTATACAGTCTATGATATAAACATAGAATAATACCATATAAACGGCTGATTTATTGTGACAAACACCAGCGAAGGGACCAGGGGACATATCATGCTGATCCGTGATTTAATACTTACATATAAAATAATAAAGTTGAAAACAAGACCTTACACCCGCTGAATTTTCAAAAAATGAGATATTGTATTTTTTCTGATATCCTAGAACGAGATTTGATGCCTCTGAAAATAGGTCATTGACATTTGGCTGCAAGATTTCGACCTTCGTTCCAACACGAGGATCCTTTCTTTTATTGGAGTAATCTGATAAAGCAGCTCCTCCTCTGTGATGTCAGTTAGTCACACAACCGCCATCAAGGGATACACCCACCAAGAGCTGAGTATAAACGTATAACTATACATGTTACAGTTCCGGTTTGACTCACCACACTGAAGCGTCCTGAGATGATCTGTGTCCAGGTGGATTTTCTTCCTCCTGAGCTGCAGAACCGTCCAGGTCTGACTCGGGGTCCAATACAAAAGGACGTATCCTACACTCTGCCATTTTATTAGTGCTATCAATGCCTTACGGTGAAGTTTTGGCAAACAGCAAACTCGCTCGGTCTGCTCCATCCAATGTGGCGATTTAGTAAATACTTCCATGCTGCAAAAACCGCCCCCTGGCTCTACCCTCTCCGCCCCTCTGATAGAACTGACCAATCAGAGCACAAAGGGCTGTGACGATGCGAGGTTACTGGAGGTCATTCTCGAAACAGAGCGTTTCAACCAGATCTTCAGAATGGCCTAAACTGAGGATGTTGAGAACGCTATTGTGGGGCAATGAAGGAACTAAAAGACTTGTACTGAGGACAGAAATGCTTTACAGGCATCCTAGTCTGGCATAGTGAAAAGGAGAAACAAGCATGATATGTCCCCTTTCATTACTGTTTACACCTGAACCTCGAATTTCTGGGAACCTTCTGGGAACTTTGGGTTGGTGTGGGTGCTCCCACTTGCAGGTCGGAAATTCCTCACTTGAATTGCATTCCCACTCTGAACTCGGAAATTCTGACTTTCGAGTACAAGTGGAATGCAGCATTAATGTCGGCAGTGTGGAAACATATAAAACCAAAACATGAAAACAGTAGAGCTGGGACAATATGCTATTTTCGTAATTCGAATTTATTACATTTTTTGGGGTGCTGATTCGATTTCAATTGCGTTTCTTTTCGATTTTTGCAATTTTTTGTTTGCTTTTTTAAACACCAGCCCATGTGAAAAAGTTAAATGATGATGATAATGTCTACAGACTGTATCAGGAGCCATATTTTGCCCTCTGCTGGAGAAAAGTGGGAACTTTTTTCAAATCCAATTAATAAACAAAGACTGAAATAAAGAATTTGAACTTGAAAAAAAATTTTTTTGACAAAGAATCCCAATATATCGATTTTTTTTTTCTCCAACAACTAGACTACAGTCTATTATTATCGTAACTCAGTACAGTCAGTCCTTGAGCTACAAATGAGTTCTGTTCCTACGACGCATAGTAACTCAAAATTCTGTGTAAGTCAGATCTTTACTCCTGAATACCCCCTAAATCAGCAAATAACTACCGAAATACATGTGTTATACGCCATATTCACGGGAAAACAGTACAGACAATTAAAATAGACATTTCAATTCAAATAAAATAAATATATAATGTAATAAAATACAGTTAAATAAATTAAAATAAAAATAACCTTCTCTATTTTCTTACGTACATACAACGTCGAGAACCTCCTGTATTACTATAAAAGGAGTATTTCAGTTATTATTGGTGTGCAAACCACACTGCATTTATCTGGTGACTGTATTTCCTCATATCACAAAGTAATCCGCACAGAGAAAGGCATATAGGATATAAACATGAAAAACAGCCGTTTTGTTTTTCTTTAAACTGAAACAATTCCAGGATTTAACGTAATTATTTTAAAGACGCTTCATCTCTTTGTCCTTTGCGTCATGATCCCCGATGTTGGTATTTAATGTGCAGGTTAGTCTCAGGAGTGTGAAATTACCAGGCAGTCCCCAGAATGATCTAATTGCCTCACGTCTCATCTGTGAATTGTCATCTGAGTTGACTGACACCCCTGTAGTTAGTGGCCTGGAGCAGTGGGATTGCTGAGCAGCCTTAAAGTATTTATAGTTTCCCTTTACCTTAAGAAACGAGCTGGGGAAGAAAAGCCGTCTCCAGGCATTAGCGTTGAATTTAAGGCTACTGTACTTGATTAGCGTGTAATAATTAGCATATGCGTGTAATCAGCATTATTGTGCACCTCATAGCCCCGTGTGACCCTGCTTTGCATAAGACCACAGAATAAGTGGCGCATCCCTCACTTCTCAACAAACGTGGTGTCAACTTTGCTTTGCTTCTCCTTTCTTCAGTTTTCTTTAGAGGCATTTTGCTCCGTCTCCAGCATGCTAAGAGCGTTAGCCACAATGCCTCGGCCAGGAATGCATAACCTACGCAGCGCTCTCTTTCTTTCTCTCTTACTTTTAATATTTAGGACGACTCGATTTTGATCTAATTATGCTTTACAGTTTGTGTTTATAGCTCGTTCCCTTGCCTCTGTTCTCATCGCTGTCCCGCGACCCGTCTGAAATGGAGAGAGCCCTTGTGGCCGCAGTGAGAGACTCTGCCTAATCCCCTCATTGAGAGACGAGAAGAATGAAACAGGCCAGGGTGTGGGGGAAGCTGGAGCGCTTATTCCCCATCCTTTCCCCCCACCCATGGGAGGGCAGAAAGCCACCGTCTCACCAGTCTTCACCCCATGGTTGCTTATCCCATTTCACTCCCAGCTGTGTGCAGTCAGTCCCTGGTTCACACCGGGGTTAATAAACTATTTATGATTGGCCGCATCAACGTCGACGTTTCCAAACCAGCTTGAAACGACTCCTGTGACTCATTGAAAGTGTCTGAATGTTCATTAACTTAGTGGCCCAACAATTAGCACAAAGATCCGTTTGTCATGTGAGAAGGTTGCGGTCACTGGGAGGTAGGTTACGCAGTCACTTGTTGACAACCGGACCCACGTTTTGTGTCTAAAACCAAAGGGATCAATCCGCTTCTTTCAGCCAGGTCTTTCCAGGAGGAGGAAACGACGTTCAGACCTTGAAAGGAGGCGGATATCTCACTTCGCCTGAGCAGACTCGTAATGTCCAGGGTCGTGATGGCACAATGCGGTTTTGTTCTCATGTGTAGGTTGTGAAATGGCTTTTAGACGGCGGAAGTTGGATGTTCTCCTTGTTTTTGCTCCTGAGCATGTTTTTCATGTTCCTAATGGACAGAGTCTTGTCGTATTACCTTATTGTTTTTTTCCTCGGTTTCTCTTTTGTCGCTGGTTTAAGAGGACCCCTCTCCAGCATCAGAGCGTATTTGTTTGGGCCCTCAGCAAACACAGGGTTGGAGTTGTGGTGTGTGTTCATGTCAGAGAAAAAACAGGGAGGGGGAGGTTGGGTATTATCAAAATTTCTTGTCTTTCGTTGGTTCCCATCTCATCCAGAGAGCACATTGAGGGGAGCGAACTTTGGGATCTCACTTTGTTTATGGATAGGAGGACATAAAAGGCCTCTTATAGCTCCGTGGCTCACTCAGTCTTCCACCCCTCCTCTCCTCTACTCCCATAGCTTCTCCCTCTCTCTTTCTTTCTCTTTTTCCATTTGGGCATCGGGGCGGGGGCCTTTGGTCATTAATAAAATGGGGAGAGATGGGGAGTAGGGTTGCGTGTTAGTGTGTGTGTGTGTGTGTGTGTGTGTGTGTGTGTGTGTGTGTGTGTGTGTTGAGGGGGGGGCGCTTGTCAGGCACAGTCAAGTGTAATCCAAAGTCTACAGCATCCTCTTCGACAACTATTTTAATGGAAATAGGGAACATATTGTATCAAGGCTACCATATCCTACTTGAAATGACAGTATCAAAAGTGGGAGTTGATACTATGGCAACAAAGCAGCTTTTTGCCAGCTCGGCGAGTCGGAGAGAGGGTAGGCTGTCAGGCCGCAGGGGCCGGTGAGTGAGGGAACCAGTGTGAGAGTACACGGAGAAGCGAGAGCTAAAGACCTTTTGCCCCACTGCTTTTGTTCCCAGCCTTTTTCTCCCCCCCCATCCTGGAATATGATGCAATGAGATGGTATTATGCTGCTATTTTTTTATGCTATTATTCTGAAAGGAGAGTACGGAGGGGGGAGACGGGGGCATGGGGGGAGGTTTAGGATGCGCACTCTCAAACTTGACTTAATCCATCCTGCTAAAAGCTAATGCATGGTGGCCTCGAACTGTTCTCTCAGCAGACGAGTGATCTTTGTCCACCCTCTCCTTTTTTTTCCTCTTTCTCGCTGTTTTTAAGGGTTCTGCATCTTTTCAACCCGGTTTCAATGAGCCCAAGGTATTGTGTCACACACATTATGAGTCACATGCTCTTCCTATGGAGCGTGGATTGCACCTTGCGCACTCGTAATGGAAAGTGAAGCCATGAGGTCTACTTTGAAGGAGGTGCATCAGCTTTCTGCTCCTTTCGCTAGAAATACTGAGTTCTGGGGCTGCAACGATGAATCAATAAAACTTAGATAATAAAATTAATAATAATGATAAATTTGATTTGTATTGCGCTTTACATTTTCACAATCTCAAAGTGCTGCAGAGTAAATTAGGGGTGTAACAGTACATGTATCCATGCCGAACCGCTCCTTAAGGCCGTTCGGTTCGGTAAAGTATTCGGTAATGTATTCGAAGGAGTTTAGTAAGTTTACGTTAGCCGCCGCACATGGCTCTTTAATATTCACGTGATTACTCGTCTATGATTGGCTGAGCAGGGAAGGCGTTTTAATATTCATGAGGAAAGTGGTCTGTGATTCGTGCTTTGCGATCATGTGCGTATCATGTGGACGTGACGTCTCACAGTGAGCCAATCAGAAGATGAATATCAAAGAGCTTCGTAGCCACAGGAGCTTGTGTCTGAATTGTGCATCATGGCTGCTGCTAACGACCAACCGGAGCTTGAAGAGCCTCCCCCCCTCGCTGTGTAATGGCAAGTTTTTGGTTAATTACAAAACATGCTAAACAAGAAAGTGGTTTTGCGTTGTTCCATACTGTACCAAAAATGTACCGAACCGTGACCCTAAAACCAAGGTACGTACCAAACTGTGATTTTTGTGTACCGCTACACCCCTAAAAAAAATGTTAAAAATCGATTAGGTAAAAGCGTCGACTATGTTTTTCATAATCGATGCACTGTGCTGTGCCACTACTGTATTAGTTTTCCTCAGTTTATTTGTCTTCTTCCGTTTTGTCCAATTATTTAGCGGTTAGCAACTAGCTGAAGGTGCAGTACCGCCACCTACTGGACTTGAGTGTAGATTATCTGTGCTGCAGGGCTGTATTTATTTCAGTTCACTGTGACATTTTGAGCATTTAAAATTAACAAAAAAAAAATTCATGAGGACTACAAAATTGAAAATATCAAACCGAGGTAGAAACGTTCAAAACTTTTACTTTGACCTCAGTTCACTTTGCCAAGGGTACAAACTCAGCTAAGACCGGACTCTTTCTTTCTTAACACTGCTTTTTGATAAACAAATATAAACAAACAAAAATGCAATTAATACAAATCCAATTAAAAAAGCAAAAAAAACAACAACCAAGAGCAAAAGATGTAATGCTACACACGCTCCTGACTTCAACAATAGAATTGGTGTGTGATGACCATAGACTGTAAAAAAAAAATGGACGTCATCTTGCTCGTCTCGAAGTGAGTACCCCACTTAAACTGCTCCCCCTGGTGGCTGGCTGCAGCATAGGTAAAAAAAAAATCCATCTCCCCAGTCATTCTAGATGGGCTGTGGTCAAACTTTAAAAAATTAATACACCTGGTAGAAATGTTTCTCACGTCTAATTATTGTGGGGATTTGAAGATATCATTTGGCTGTCTTGTATTCAATTCCTCTTTGATCTGAAAAGTTTCGTTTTCATTAGTTATTAGAGGTTAAAAACAAGGCTTTACGTCATGTTTAATGATGATTGACAGATGATGGTCTTGTGTATATTTTTCGAGGATTGTAAAATATGTTGGGAGGTGGAGTCAAAAAGTGATTAGACTCTTGGAAAAAAAAAAATATTATTATTTTTGTCACCCAGCTCCACTCAGATTCTCCCAGAATCCCTCACAGTCTTTACTGCACAGACTTTGGCTGCACAACTGCTGCCAATGGCTGCGCCTGTGACGTGAATTTTGGCTTCAAAATCGTACAATGGTAAATGGCGGAGCCACGCTGTCCACTCTATATACAGTCTATGGTGATGACACACAGGCTTTTATTCAGGTTCCGGGGCGTGTCACCTAACCACGGAGCGTGAAAAGCTGAAAAAGTGCCAGTGGCCACTTACAGCAACATTTGCAACAATGACCTTGCATGGCACGTCAGTACGACTGCAATGATCCAGCTCTTAAAACCCAAACATTAGACCTTCTGGCTCATTTTACCCCTGAGGACAAAGAGGAGAAGGCTCAGATTAAGGGCCTAAGTGTTCCCTGAACAGATGAGTCTTCAGACATCTCTTAAACTAGAAAGGGACTCTGTGGATCGTATAGAGTTAGGTAATTCATTCACCATTTGGGCACAACAGAGGAGAAGAGTCTGGCTAGTGATTTGGAGCCACGCTGGACTGGGAGCTTTGAATTTCATAGAGTCGCTGCAATTCCCACATACACTTCTTTTATTTGTTGTGAAATGCCTGGTTTGTCTTTTAGGACTTGTTTAGTCTTTTTATTAAATCGTCACCATGTTTGAAAACCACGAGGAGTTCATTAAACCAACATTAGCGTTAGCTGCTACAGATAGTGGTAGGGCAGAGGGGGTGAACTGTTTGACCTGCAGGGGAAAAAATTGAGGACACATTTTTATTTATTTGCCTTTTTGGCGCACTAAGTTCTTAATCTGATGATGTAAATATACTTTCTGTTATTTTGCCCAAACTGTTGATTCTTTAAGTGACAAAACATTCATATCACTTTTTATTAGGGCTGTCATTTTAACGCGTTAATTAGATTTATTAATTACACCACAAATTAACGAGTTATAGAAATTAACGCAGATTAATCTGGATCCCAAACCTGTGGGGCGTTCATGGACGCACTTATTTTCAAATATCTGGCATTTACAAACCGTTTGTCCTACTTGGCAAAAGTGGTGTTCTCGTCAGATTTTCACATTTCCGACGGCCTCGGAAAATTATGCCTCAGGGTGCCTAAAAATGTGTTGTTTATATTCCCACCTTATTTTTCAATGTTTTTTAATGTCTTTCAATGTAATTTTAATGTCCTGGAATTCAAATTCTTTGTTTTGGGACCTTAAGCAGATATGAAATTAAAATACGATTAATTCGATTAATTAATTACAAATCCTGTAATTAATTGGATTAATTTTTTTATTGCCTGACAGCACTACTTTTTATATTTTATAAATGTAGCACCTGGTCAGTTTAATTATGTTCAAATATGTTGTTTCTTTGTATACATCATCAAGCAAACAACATTTTGCAAATTTTACTATTTTACATTTTCATCCTTTTTTTCCCGATTAATCGCAAATATAATCGTCAGAGTAATCGATTACTAAATTAATCGTTAGTTGCAGCCCTACTGAATTTTCTAAAGTACAGGTCTTAAAGAAGTCCCCTTTTTTTCTTTATCAAAGTTAATTTTTAATCATTTTACTAACTTCACTTTCTTTTTACCTGTCTGTCTTCTCGCTCTCTGTTTTCTGCCCCGTGTCGGTGAAAGCAGCAGAGGCCAAGCGTGCCCTTTCTGAGAGCCTTAATGAAATGCTAAGAGGTTTCAGGGTGTGGGCCGGTCCCATGTCCCAATCACCGCAGAGGCCAGTAAGTTGAGACACCCGCGGCCCTAACCTCTAACCAGCCGTGAAAAGACAACAGAGGCCAGAGAAACCTGATCTTTGACTTGTCGGGCTCTCACGCACCGCCTCCTTCTGTGTGTGTGTGTGTGTGTGTGTGTGTGTTCAGTGGAGACACAGAGGGAAGGAGTGAGTGAGACCTCTCATTTTTCAGCTCCGCCGTTTTCGTCCCTCCCCTTGTCCTGTCAGGCCGATCTCTTAATCACCGGGTTTGAGCGGGCGAGAGGATTGAAAGGCCAGGTGACTTTCTTTCCTCACACTCTCACCGCTTACCTCATTGTGCTGGCGATTCCACCGTGTGTGTGTGTGTGTGTGTGTGTGTGTGTGTGCAAACAGGATCGAATGCTTCAGGCTATTATTTTTACATTGTTAACTGTGTGACTGGTCAGAGCTTTCAACTTAACACCTGTGCGAGCCTGCTTTGGTGAGCGCCGGTGTGTGCTTACGCGTGGTTAAGTGTTTTCTGTGCGCACATGATGGGATTAGAGTCACGGCGGTGGCAGATTACCTGTAACTGTGATCTGTTGTGGAGGGGATTAACTTCGCGGCGCTCCATGCTGTGAGGTAACATGACGCAGCGGGGACAGACCGCGGCGAGGAGAAAGTGGAGTTAATGCCGGAGCACTGGGGTGATAAAGCTTAGATTATCCTGGGAAAGAGGAGGAGTGAGGGGCTTATTGACAACTTCACCTGGAGGGAACTTGGAGCAGGAGGAAAGAAGATTTTGGTGGAGTTACAGAAGGAAACGAGGAAAGCTAAAGTGACCGGTTTGATTATTAGAAGGGGAATACATTCTCAGGTTATTCCACCAACTTTCTGTGCAGTTTAAAAATGAATTTGAATTCAGCTTTTTCAGCAAAACACTTGGAAAAATCCTACATGTGATTAAAGAGAAAAAGATTTGTTTTAGAGCAGCAGCTCTGGCTAGCCATGGGCGGCTACATTACAGATTTAATTCCACAAGTATCTTGAAGATACAATAAAAATATTAGTGACATAAAACTAGAAATTCTATTTTTTCTTTAGTTATTTACACGTAAATGTGCAGTTCACAGACTTCTTTCTGCTGGAAAAGTGTTAAGGACTGGGCTTTTCTCATGGTGTCATATGCTAATACTGGCATCAAATTTCTGGCCCTCATACGACTTTACTTGGGAGGTTGAGACTATAAATCACTCATATGTTGATTTCTCCCCAAGCGCTAACTGTTGTTTCCTAACCAGCCAGCTGAGCCAACATTACTCTGAGAAAAGTCCAAGATTGAAATGTGAGATGTGATATGATCTTATTCCCCGTTTCCACCAAGAGGTTTTGTTCACAAAAACTTTATCTTCATCATAAAAACTATAACATGTCTAAATTCTGAACATTATTATTATTATTTTCTCTTTTTGTTTTTTTGTTTTGTTTTGTTTTGTTTTGTGAGGCACATCATGTTGCCATTACTGCACAAAAGTGCTTAGTAAAGTGCTTTATAAACAAAGTTTGATCAATTGACAGATTGAATATTCTGTACATGGTTACAATCTAGTGAATAAATATTTGAGTAAGAAGTTTTTTTTTAAATGAATGAAAATGCACATGTGATTTCTTTTCTTTTTTTTAAAAAAAAAAAAAAAACAATTCAAAAAATTATATAAAGGTATATGTAAAAAAAAAAAAAGTAAAAATTAAAAAAGTAAAAATTAAAAAAAAAAAAAAATTAACAGTGTGTAAATAGTTTTAAAAGTTAAAACAAATGAGCCAAAAAAAATTATAACATTCCAAAAATTTACAAAGTATCTAGAAATTTGCAAAATTTCAAAAAAAGTGCAAAAAACTATTTTTTAATAAATGCAGAATTTTTGATAAAAAATATATCTTTTTGAAAGAGTAACTGAATCTGATAACATGTTTGAGTGTATTTTTTTTAAATGAATGAAAATGCACATGTGATGTCTTATTTTTTTTATTTTCTATAGATTTCAAAAACTTAAGAGCTGTAAATTTAAAAAGAATGCAAAAATTAAAACAAATTTGAAAAAATTTCACAAAATTTAAAAATTTTAAAAAATTGCAAATATTCCAAAAAATAAGACTTTGTAAATTTTTCTGAAACTTAATAAATTTGCAAAAGTTTAGACAAATGAGCTAACAAAATTTTTTATACCATTTCAAAAGTTTGCAAAAATATCTAAAAATTTGCAAAATTTCAAGAAATTGCAAAAAACTTTTTTTTTGATAAATGCAGAATTTTTGGACGAAAAATGTAAAATTTTTGAAAAAATAACTGAATTTGATAACATATTTGAGTGAGAATTTTTTAATTAATTAAAATGTACATGTGATGCTTAATTTTATTTTTTTTTTATTAATTTTAAAAATAAAGAAGGATTTTATAAAAAAAAATGCAAAACATTTTTACAGATTTGCAAAACTTTGTCAAATTTCCAAATTCAAAAAATTTGCAAAATTAAAAAAAAATTGAGTTTCTAAATACTTCTAAAACTTGATGAATTTGCAAAAGTTTAAACAAATGTGCTCATAAAAACTAACAAAATTTTTAAAAATTTGCAAAAATATCTACAAATTTGCTTTATTTTAAAAAGAATGCCAAAAACTTTTCTAGAAAAATGCAAAAAATTTTGCAAAAAAAAATTAAAAATTTTTAAAGAATAACTGAATTTAACTTATCATTTTTTGTTGTTTGCTAATGTTTGGCCACATATCAATCATGTATATTAATCCAGCACGTTGTCAGTTAAATGAATCCATCCACACAGAATTAAAATCAGTATTTTCTTCCAGATTAGTCTTTTTGTAGATGTAGTTATCTTCCCAGGGCTGTAAAACTTGAGGTTAGCCACAGGTGCATGGAAAGTTGGTGGGCTGTTGATGTTGTAGGAGGTGAAGTAGATTATAGATAGTAGATTATATTTTTTTAAAGCTACAAGAAGCTACAGGTTGCAGACCCTTGATCTATTATAACTGTAAATCATGGCTACCTGCTGTGTTGGAATGTGCTTGTGCTTGTTGATAAATTTATTATCAAAATAGAAAATAACTATTTTTAAATAATAATTTTTGGGCCAGTAATTGCACCCATCCCTACACAAATAGAAGTTTTACTCTTCTTTTATTTTTTTATTGTGTGTATCTTGCACTGATGTTACTGTCCTCCGGTATCTTTGCAACAATGAACGAAATATTGTTTTATAGGTAACCTCCATCCTTTTTTTGATCATCAGTGTTACCATCAAATGTAAAATCACACTCATACATGTGTCAGTTTATCATCATTATATATTCAATTATCAAACGAGTTTTCTGTTTCCCACCACGTCTGAGCAGGATTCATAATTTGAAGAAGAGACGAGAGGGCAGAGCGCAGAGGGGAGAAAACCAATGCCCACATTTTTCCCATTCAAGTCCCACAAGAGGAGTCTCAAGGGCAGAAAATCTGACTTATTATCGCAGAGCAAGGGGAAAATAAAGAGGAGGAAGACTGAAAGGGAGAGACCATGAGAGCAAAAAGGCCACTCCTGCTCTCCCTCCTCCTCAATTAGTCCTGCACGGAGCAGATGAAGCTCCCAACCTCTCCAGTTTCTCCGCTCTTCCTTTATGACCACCTTCACCTCCCTCCCTCCTCTTCCTCTTTTGTTCAGCCATTTACTCAGCCTTCTGGTTAACTCTGCATCCCCTGCGCCGCGCTCAGTCACAGACTGCTCATCGATCAGTCTGCGGCTCGCGCTGTATTCACGCCGCGCCCGCTTGCTCAATTGCTTTGCTCTTGTGGTTCCTCCTTGCGTGAGTTCTGACCTTCTGCGGATGTGGCCTGCCACTGAAATGCTCATTCGCTCCCTCCTTGTTTGTACATTGTCATCAGACGGCCATGTGCTGTCAGGACTGGTGAAGAGGTTTGGCATTGTGCTGTCATGTGCCGTTTGCTCAATGTTCTCTGTCAATGTCGCAACATGTCTCTTTTTTTTTTTTTTTAATATGAAATTCACTTTCGAGTGCTTGTCAACAGCAGCTCACAATAACGCACACATCCATGCATCGCTGGAGCTGCAGGAAAAACACAAAAAGTGGCAAAACATCTGAGAGTGACAGACCTTGGTGAGCCAAACACAGATGAACTTCTCCATTTTCTGCCCGAAGGCCAGTTTTAATGTTTCCATTCAGTTCCAAGCAAACTGGAGGAGCCTTTGTTTATTTTCTTCTTTCTCTTCCTTTTTCCCTCAAAGAAGTCAGAGTAGATGACACAAGGCTAAACTCAAAACCAACGCAATTAAACCTTTCACTCTGCCTTTTTTCTGCGCTTGGCACAGTCCTCTTTACCGCCTTTTAGTTAGACTGTTTTTTTTTCTGTCTGTGCCTTCCCCACTGGAGTTACAGACGCGTTTTGCTGCCACGCCAGAAAAAAAGATCAGATCACGTTTGAATGTGATGAGTTTCATATCGTAACGCCATACTGAATTATGGTTAAATTTTGACATTGTCTTGTGACAAGTCTTTAGGATAAAGGATTTAAAAATTAGAGATACAGATATGGATTTTTGGGGGGTCGATACAAACGCTGATTATTAGTAGTCAAGGAAGCCGATAACTGATATTTGAAGCCGATATTCATTTGCAGTCAAAGTGAAAATATTGCCGTAAAAAAATTGAACAATACAAACTTCAACACTTAACTGCATTTAATTCCTTCAAGTATATTTTATTAAACAGCTCCCAGGCTCAGCAGCATGTTTTACAAAGTTAAATGAAAACTTGAAAAAATACATCACTGAAGTTTTCTACAGTGAATACAATTTTCCAAAATTTCTATGTAACAGCAATAAAACTGGACAAAATAGAGTTTGTGCTGCCTTTTACAGGCATGTTATGCAGTTGAATTAATTTTCTGTTTGGTTTTACATGACTGATTTTAGATTTTTTAACTGTCTAGGGCTTCCATAGTGAACATCAGAGTCTAAACGACATAGTTTTGAATGGGTTTCATATCGGCCGTTGGATTAAAAAAAAAAGGCTGATGCTGATATGCCCCAAAATTTGATAATCGGCCCGGCCAATAATCGGTTTATCCCTCTTAGAAATCCTTCTTCAGGCCCATTTATGTTCAGCTTTACATATGGATCCAGATAGTCGCAGTACCACCACAAACCATTGGGGGCAGTGTTGCTGTTACTACCTGATTTGTAGCTTTAGTGAGACACGAAGAAAAAATAATGGAAGAACTTTTGTGATATATAATTAACGGTGTCACAAACCACCACTTACAACAACGCCGCCTCCATTTTTGTCTTTTTAGTTAGAGTCCATCAGCAACACCTCCTCCACAGCCACATGTTTGTTTTTGAGTTTGTTGTTGTCATAAACTTTTGACTCTGGCTGCTCCCCCTGGTGGATGTGTTGGTTAACAGCAATGTCAACATAAAGGAGGCACAGCATAATGAGAGCGATTAAGATAACATGGTTTGACACATTTTCTTACGAAAAAGGAGGAGAAATGGACGTTAAGTAAGGATGCACCGATATGAAAATTTTGGCCGATATCAATACGGATATCTGATATTAATATTGGTGTTATGGCCGCGATTGGCGCGATCAAAAAAGTTCGTTTTTTCTTTTTTTTTTGGATCAAAAACAGGAAGAGAGACATAAAAGAAGAGAGTCCACTCTCAAACAGGATTATTTGGGTCTTGAGAGATCGTTCAAGATGCTCTGAAAATGCAGACAGCTAATAAGTAAATATCAGCTGATACCGATATTGATGCCGATATATCAAGCATCCCTAATCTTTCGTGTTGGCGTACTCATCATTATATCATCCACAACAGAATCCCCCTGTCTTAACCAAGGAGCAACATCTGGTTTAGAACAATGAAGCCTATACTGAAGTGCTAAAAGTCACCGTTCATCAAGAATCTGCTTGAGTCTGGCTGCAGAGAGACTTTAAGTCACGTACACATCGAGCCAAAACACAGACTTTAACAGCATTAAAAACACTGATTTCCCTATCGACAGACACTGTAAGATGGGAAAATTTTTCTCTAGTTTAGTTTAGTTTAGACAACTTTATTTATCCCAATGGGCAATTCTGATTTTGCAGTCCACCTAGGCTACACACATATCTACAAACAGCAAAAAAAGAAAACAAAAAACATAATATAAATAAAATAAAAGACAGTAGATGACAGAGAACACATCGATACACAGCAGCCTTCAACAGACCCTTCCTGTAGCCAGGGTCGAGCTGATTACATTACACATCCACGATTAGTGGCGGGTCAACGAGAACATGGAGATACCCAACAGTACATTAAAGATCCGATACAATTACAACAACAAAAAACAAAAAGTACCAATATGTCAGTCTAACAGACTGCTATCAGGGTTAAACAGCCTGATGGCAGAAGGAATGAAAGACTTCGAGCACCGGTTTGTTCTCCTACAGGGGGCGATAAAGCAGGTGCCTGAGGGCATTAAGGTAAACTCTGACTGCAGGATGTGGTCGTGTTGGGAAATAATTCCTTTTGTCTTTCTGACTACTTGTCTCTTCCATAAAGAACAAAGATCTCGCTGCTGGACTCTTTGGAGCAGATTTTAACAATGCTTTACAGTAGGGATGTCCCGATATTACATTTTCACTTCCGATACGATACCGAGACTGCAGGAGTGAGTATTGACCGATACCGATATTAATCTGATACGATATCAGCATTAAACATACTTTTATTACTTATTTTGTAGTATGTCTGTCATGTTAGAAAAGGCTTGATTAAGTGATATTATTCAAACAAAGAACAGTAATCAGCAACAGTAGGTATGAGGAAAAACTGACCCATTTATTATTAACCAATGGGTAACAGAAACTGCTGATATCAGAGATTTTAGATGCATTCCCATACGATACCGATACTTGTTTTTTTTGCTGATATTGGACCGCTATCCGATATCAATATCGGACAGGGACACCTCTACTGTACAGGCTGTTTCTGTCTTTGACAGACAGACCATCAAACCAACACATAAAAGAAAACGTCAGAAGACTTTCAATAAATGACCTGAAGAAGATACTGAATTAGGATTGTTTGATTGTCCAATCAGAGACACAGCTCAGCTCATGTGACTGACGAGTACCCTGTAGCTGTTGGAAAGGAAGCTTAAAGCCTGCATCATATCAAATTTGTTGTACATGTGTATGTTCTCATGTGTTTACATATCACACACTCATATACAAACTCAAATAACCATATATACATAGATACAGACTCATACATATAATCTTGAGGTCTGCAATACTTACACTTGGGGTCAGACCTAACCACTCATTTGTCTCCTTTAGAGTATTCCCCAAAACCTAAGATTAATGGAGTCCAAAGTCCTTGAAAAACATTACCACGATCATATTTTTCTAGACATGCACCGATCGATCGGTGCCAATTTCCTTAATTTTGGGGGGTTAGCGATCGGCCCATCCTTATATATGAAACTGATCTTATAAACCTCCAGGAAGGTCTGACAGCCAGACATTTTTGTTTTTGCTCTGAGACCTAAAACTCAGGACACTTGATTGGTTGTTTAAGTTAAAACATAAAGATTTGATCGTTTCACAGGTATTGTTCAGTGATTTTCAATAGATTTGGTATGGTCAGGTCAGGCTTTTGAAAGATCGGTGATCGGACAGAAAATTTTTCCAACATTAATCATTTTATGGTAAAACATCTGAGATGGCATCTGTGAAAACTTTGAGTGATGGAGGGGAATCATCTTTCCAAAATAAGAGCATTCATTTCTTGGCAAATTACGTCATCAAAATGAATATCCTGACTTTTGTCCTGTCAAACTGAAGCTTTTACATCTGGGACATTTCACTGAGATGGTCTCAAAGATTTTGTGCTTTTTTGTTGATGTTAAATACAGGTTATCAATGAATTTCGAAATGTGTTTTTTGGGAGGTCTTTAAGCTCTGAATATCTCTGCAAAAAAGTGCTGGAAGTTACCAGATTTCCTCTACTTCCTGTTTGCTGTGTGTCTCTGCTCCTCCCTCCATCACACCACGGCTGACTGTTGTTTACAAGCTGTTTAAAGACGTCAGTTTCCAGTCAGTTAGAAGAACTTTCATGGCTGAGATTTAACCAAAGTTAGTTCTCAGTTTACTAAACTGAAAAAAAAAAAATCTCAGGTCATCTCTTGAAAACCGTGCTCTCTCCTCTTCTCGCAGTTTGAACTGTTTGGGGGAAAGTGCTGAGAAAATCAAGGCGACGTCTAAAAGCAGCACCTGTAACTTACTCTGGGCTCTTTGTGTCTCCGCAGACCAACCTCCCCATCTTCAAGCTGAAGGAGTCGTGCGTACGGCGGCGGTACAGCGACTTCGAGTGGCTCAGAGCGGAGCTGGAGAGGGAGAGCAAGGTGAGCCAGTGAGACGGACTCCACCACACAAAAGGCCGAGGAGTGCTTGGCTTATCAAACCGGCGTGCGTTAACCACGTCTGTAATTAGCACAGAGATCGTCGCTCTTTGTCCTCTGAGTTTGCTGATCTCAGAAACGGCATTGGAAAGTTTTAATCATTAATAAATCAAACTTTTATGAGCCGTCTGTAGAGATTGTTTTCTTTGTGACCAGCTTAAAAAAACCTTCTCGTTCTTTCTTTCCCTCAGGTGGTCGTTCCACCTCTCCCGGGAAAAGCTCTCATCCGGCAGCTTCCATTTCGAGGGGATGATGGGATATTTGACGACTCTTTCATCGAGGAGCGGAGGCAGGGTCTGGAGCAGTTTCTTAATAAGTAAGCCTTCCTCATCTCCTCCTCTTCTTCTCTTCCCTGAGGTTAAAACAATTTACCTTCGGTTTTTCTTTGTCGTCACAGCTGTTTTGCGGCCTCTGCCTCTGCGCGGTTTTTAGATAAACTCGGGAACAATGCAGCACTCTCCGCAACAAGTGGATTCAACTTTTTCACTTCTCTGCTCATTGTTAACAAACCGAACCCTCTGTTCTTCTCTCCCTCTTCTCCTCGTTTCTCTTTTGTAATTACCACGCAAAAGGACGAGAGCATCCCAAGAGGACTCAAGTGCGCACCCCCACAACTTAATTTTTCCCACATTTGTTTTATTGTTGACGTGTAATTTATGATAATTGCGGCTCAAATTACAGCGCGTGGTTTCTCCCCGCGACGCTGCGTGCACCTCTGCTTATTTTTGATCCAGCGCGTCCCCGTTTTTCAGCCGCCGAACAATAAAAGTTACAGTGTGATTATAATTATTTGCTTTGATTGCGGACTCGGCCATTATCTTTGTTTCATGTGCAAATGCATCAATGTTTCCCGTTGGAATATTAAGTGCTAAAAGACAGCAGAGGAAATTAAAATCCATAAATCTGTTGTTTTTTTTTTAAAGGAGATGAGAATGTGTTGATAATGAAGATCCCCTCCTTCCCTCCTCGTTTCCTGCGAACGCTGCAGCTGATCATGTCATTGTTCAGACTTGAGGCTCGCAGCATTGTTTCCTCTGTGATTGATAGCGTCGTCAAGAGGAAATCTGTACGAAAGGATGATAAACACGATCACTGCGGTGGAGGAAAAAAAGAGAAAAGTCTCCGAAAGCAAACATGGCCTTGAGATGTTAACGTGCCTCCGCTCAATGTCAACAGTTTCCAAACCTATTACGTCTTCTTACTCTTTAATTTGCCCCAAATATTTCCTGTGGCAGGTTAAGATGCGATGCCATCATGTTGATCTGGTGGAAAAACATCAACCTTTAAAAAAAAAAAAAAAACAGGATCTTTAGGGTCTCAGGTGCGTTGCCTTTTTCTCATTAAGCCTGTTTGCGTCATCCAAGCAGAGAGTCAGGGAGCTCTGATGTCAAAAGGACTTGAACGGAGAAATGCAGTCACAAACATGCAGGATTTATTTCTTAGATGTTGAACAAACAGAGCTGAGCCCGAGGAACTGAAATGAAAAAAAGAAGCACATCCACAGTCCCCAGGATCATTACTGAAATGGACTCTTGCCTCTTCAGGTTGCTTTGTCGGGAAGTTAAAGCTCCTGTTACGACTTTTTGAGCTGGTTATGAAACAGACTGAAATCAGTATCGATGCGTTTTTATGTCTAACAAATGAAGAGTGAGGTTACGTTAGCTCTGATTGGTGGATGGCTGGCAGGACATGACCAGGATTCACTAACGTTACACATTACAGACACGTCTCACAGCACCGAGCTGCCGATAGCACTACATATAGCCGGCTACTAAACTACTGAATGAACTGACAGTTAGCTTATTGTCACGTTAGCCTACAGATATGTTGGATCACTGGGCTGCCGATAGCACTCACATCAGCTACTACAACATTATCTTGTTGTCACGTCTCAAACCCTAGCGCTACGTAACTGTACTTTTAAAACCTCACCTTGTGATGCTACATACAGTAAAAAGTGACTTAAACAAAGAAAAATTTTACGTGCCTCACTCAAAGTAATTTACGACAGCGTGTATGAGACTCCAGGCCAGAAGGTGGCGCTGCAGTCCAATTAAAACAGATCCTCCCTACAGCATCTTTAACAATGATTAGCTCAATATTAATGATGTACTAAGTCCTTTATTGTGTAAACTTGGAGGAAACATTACCTCGAGTCAGTGGTGGGGCAGTCAGCCCCCTTGTGGCCTGATTGTTGAAAAACAGCCACTGCAGTGACCTCTCCAGAGCCAAAACGTGTGTGAAAGTGAGCTCCTGGTTAGCAAAACACACTTAACTGCCCTCTTGGGTGGGAAAAACACTCTGTATGAGCCTGTTTTTCTTCTTTGCGCCCCTGCCCTTTAAAAAATCTGTGCACGCCTCTGAACCAATGTGTTTTTTATTGTGAGGGGTTGTTTTCAGTTGTTAGACATTATGAAGTGATTAGGGATGGGAACCTTTCACATTTCAAATAATACAGTGCCAATTAGTACTGGTATTCAGTACTTTTTTGTGTTTATGTGGTAAAAAAATATCAATTTGTTAAAAAATTAAATATATACATTTTTTCAATTTAACATATTTATTCTTCAGTATATAACAGTGTTACCCAACCCTGGTCCTGGAGGATCCCTGCCCTGCATGTTTTAGATCAGGGGTGTCAAACTGATCCAGTAAAGGGCCACTGTGGCTACAGGTTTTCTTTCCAACCAAGCAAAAACACACCTGACGCAAATTATTCAATCAATCAACTGGATTGTCTTTACATGGTTGATTTGTTGGATCAGGTGTGTTCTCGCTTGGTTGGAATGAAAACCTGCAGCCACAGTGGCCCTTTACTGGATCAGTTTGACACCTGTGTTTTAGATGTTACCCCACTCCAACACACCTGATTCAAATGATCAGCTCGTCATCAAGCTCTGCTTGAGTCTGATAACAAGCCATTCATTTGAATCAGGTGTGCTGGAGTGGGGTAACATCTAAAACATGCAGGGCAGGGGGTCCCCAGGACCAGGGTTGGGTAACACTGGTATATAACTTTGCAGCGCTGTGTTCATGTCCAGTATGGAAAATTGTGTCCTCTTCCAGTCCCTCACAGTCACAAGGATGAGTTTAGTTACCTGAATATGGTACCTTTTGGTTTTAAGTGAATTGGTACCTGGTACTTTTGACAGAATTTGGTTGATACCAATAAAAGTACCTAATTTGATACCCATCCCTTGACGTCAGATGTGTCACAATCTTATGAGAACTGGTCTCAAGGCACTAGGGATGAGTACCTTTCACATTTAAAACAATACGGTACCAATGCCCCGATACCTGGCAAACAGTTCCGGTATTCAACGGTACCAATTACGGTACTTTTTTGTGTTTATGTGGTAAAAAACTATCAATTTGTTTACAATGAAATGTTACATTTTTTTCAATTTAACATATTTATTCTTTAGTATACAACCTTGCAATGTTGTGTTCATGTCCAGCATGGAAAATCACCTACTCTTCCACTCCTTCACAGTCGTAAAGATGCGTTTCGGTTCCTAAACATGGAACCTTTTGGATTTTATGTGAATTGGTACCCAGTACTTTTGACAGAAGCCAGTCAGTACCTATAAAAGTACCTAATTTGGTACCCATCCCTATATGGCACAAAACTAAACTGGGCGGAAGTTACTGGAAAAAACAGCTGATTTATTGGAGAAAGAGATCCCAGTTTGTTGATGTGGTTTTTTTTTATAACGATGCAGCACACTGTTACGACTGTTTTTAAGTCATTCTGCAGACCCTCTGGCTTTGGTTTGAAGACCCCACTTTGAGAAACACTGATGTAAAGAGCAAAATCAGCAAAGAGCATTGCTACCACTGTGTCCACAGGGGGCGCCAAAATCAACACGACCTAAAAGTTCCTCACAGGGACTTTAAGTTTGCTGGCTGTTGAAGCTCTAAAAAGGTTTCTTTGTGTCATTTTTTCAGTTAGTTAATCAGCACTCCTTGACTAATTAAAGCTTGGTGAGAGAAGCAGCTGCTGCTTTAAACACTGGGAGAACCAAACACCTCAATCAAAAAGTTTACATGACTTAAACTGGGAGCTGCAGGCTTTGCTGTGGCTGTCACCCGGTCATGTCAATGTGCTGCGTGTCTCTCTGCCATTTACTCTGAATGAATCCTCGTTTTTGAGCCGACCCGTCGAATCAAGAAGAAAAAAAAAAACAGAAACTAAACAGAAAGAAATGTTTTAAGTTCACTTTAGTCATATGGTTTTTGTAAACAAGTGAAAGACGTTTCTGTCTGTGAGTTTACTGCAGCTCTTTATGAATAACTCTGCGCTGAGACCGTCTCTGAAAAGGAGCAGGTGAGGTTTTGTATCGCTTTATTTACCATTTTACTTCCTCTTTATTCCTCTGCTCTTCATCTCCTGCTCATTCCTACACAGCATCTGTCATCAGGCGCTCAGTTTGGCTCAGTTTGGCTCAGTTTGGCTCAGTTTGTCGTGTCCTCTCGAACAGATGAAATTAACTTTTAAAATAAATAAGAGGCGCTAAAAGAGATCCTGAAAGTGAGGGGGCAAACAGTTTGCTCCACGGTAAAATGGTGCGTTGATTTCGGCTCTTATCTCTCGTTATGATGAAATGGAGGAAAGTGATTGAGGATGACGTTGAACAGCTCCAGGAAATCATCAGATGATGAAGATAAGTATCTGAAACGTCTGAATTTAAAGTCACGTCTGGAAATCTGCGCTGTCACGTCAGGGCTGACTGTAAACCTGGTGTTAGAGCGATCGTTAGAGTGGGATAAAAACACTGTTGTTTTTTGTTTTTGCTTTATTAAAGAGGAGACACTGGGTGTGGTTGAGGTTTTTCACCAGATCAACATGTCAGGTGTGCTTACGGTGAGACGCAGGATCGAAACATGATGCCGGACGTTTTTATCAATGAAAAGTAGCTTCAGGTCTTCAATCACTGAAAATGTTGTTGTTTTAATGGATGATGTCTTTTTTTATGCAAACGCACTACAAAAAATTAAACTCTTATCAAGTGTTTTTGTCTAATTTTAAGAAAAAAATCGTCTTATCCTCTTGAGACCTGAGCTTTTGTCTGCTGTGCCTTTTTTATTTCTCCTTACTTTAAATCAGTAACACCTAATAAGTTTAATATGTAAATTTAATCTTTTGTTTTAAGTTATTATTGTACATGAATACACTTTTTTTTTCCACTAAAACAGGTTTAATGTGATTTCTGGGAAGCAGAAATGTAATATCCACAAATTTTCTAACCACTTTTTCTTCTTTTTCAGATTTTTTTTTACTTGTTACAAGAAATTCAGACCTCATTTTCCTCTTTAAATAACTTAAAAAATACATTCTTATAGACTGACCAGTGGAATGAGGCTCATATTAAGAATGTTAACCTTCCACACTGCAAAAACTGAAATCTTATCAAGTGTTATTGTCTTTTTTTCAGTAGAAATATGTATTTTAGACTTAACCTGAGCCACATTCACCCGATAAGTTTAAAAAATGTCTGATTTCAAGTTATTTAAAGACAAAAATGAGGTCTGAATTGCTGTAAAAAGTCAAGAGAGAAAAGTTTCTTGTATTAAGACATTATTCAAGTTTAAAGCAAATTTTTTTGCAATTTTTTCTTGTTCCATTGGTAGATTGTCTTTATCACTTGTTACAGTAATTCAGACCTCATTTTGTCTTTGAATAATATAAAACAAGACATTTTTATAGACTGGCCAGTTGAATGAGGCTTATATCGAGTATATTAACCATCTACACTGCAAAAAATTAAAATCTCATCAAGTGTTTTTGTCTTACTTTCAGTAGAAAATGTCTTTTTATACTCAATATGAGCCACATTACACTGATCAGTCAAGAAAAATGCCTGATTTCAAGTTATTTAAAGACCAAACGAGGTCTGAATTCCTTGAAAAAAAAAGTAAAGAGAGAAAAGTTTTAAGCAAACTTTTTTGCATTTTTCTTTTTCCATCATCAGATCCATTTTTACTTGTTACAGTAATTCAGACCTCATTTTGTCTTTAAATAACTTGAAATCAAACATTTTTCTGGACTGGTCAGTGCAATGTGGCTCAGATTGTGTAAAAAAACACAATTTTACTTTACTTAAGGTTTCATTTTTTGCAGTGTAGGAGTTTAATATACTCAATATGAGCCACATTCAACTGCTCAGTCTGTAAAAGTTTCTTGTTTGAAGGTATTTAAAGATGAAAATGAGGTCTGAATTTCATGTAACAAGTAAAAAAAATGCTTGGAAAGTGATTTAATGTCTTGATACAATTTATAATATTATTCAGACCTCATTTTGTCTTTAAATAACTTGAAAAAAGACACTTTTCTGGACTGGTCAGGTGAATGTGGCTCATATTGTGGAAAAAAAACTCAATTTGACTTTACTTAAGATTTCATTTTTTGCAGTGTATAATGTTAATATACTTGATAAGAGCCACATTCAACTGGTCAGTCTATAAAATGTCTTGTTTCATGTTATTCAAAGATGGAAATGAGGTCTGAATTTCATGTTATAAATTAAAAAATCTGAGAAAGAAGAAAAATTTGCTGAAAATTTGCTTTGAAACAAGAATTATGTCTTAAAAAATATACATTTAATAAAATTCAGACCTCATTTTTGTCTTTAAATAATTTGAAAAAAAGACATGTTTCAGGACTGATAAGTTAATTGTGGCCCATATTGAGTCTAAAAAGACACTTTCTACTGAACTAAGACAAAAGCACTTGATTAGATTTCAGTTTTTGAAAGTGTAGGAGTTTAGCACACTAAATATGAGCCACATTCAAGTGATTAGTCGGGAGAAATGTCTTGTTTCGAGTTATTTAAGGATGAAAATGAGGTCTGAATTTCTTGCTATAAATAAAAAATCCAAGAAAGAAGAATTATTTGGTAGAAAATTTGCTTGAAAAGTCGAATAATGTCTTAAAACAATATATTTAAAATAATTCAGACCTCATTTTTGTCTTTAAAGAATTTGAAATCAAACATTCAGATTTAGTCTTTAAAGACATTTTTTACTGACAATAAGACAAAAACACTTGATAAGATTTCAGGTTTGTAGTGAAATATTTTGTTTCCTTAGTCTCGAACCTTTAATGAGACTAAGTTTCTCCCTGTTTGGTTTGTCTGTCTCCTCTCCAGCCTCCCTGTCTCACTCTTTCTTTCCGTCTTGTGTGTTTCAGAGTGGCCGGCCACCCTCTAGCTCAGAACGAACGCTGCCTGCACATGTTTCTACAGGACGAGTCTGTGGACAAGAACTACACCCCGTCCAAAATCAGACAAGCCTGAAAAACGTCACAAACACAAATATTAAAGAGGGCTCGACCCGACCCGGCCCGGCCCGGCCCGGCCCGGCTCGGCTCGGCTCGGCTCAGCCCCGACGATCCAAAGCTCTCTCTTCACTGCTCCAGGTTTCTCTCGGACAAAACCACAGAAAAACAAAACAGCATTTTAACGACGCCCCGCCCTCCCCCTGCCTCTTTTAGTTGATTAGTGATCCTGATCGGTGTTTGTTTTCACTTTCTAATTGGAGTGGAGGATGTTGGACACGTAGGTGTGTGAGAGTAATTTATCGTAACTTCTCTTCATGTCTGGAAACGCCACTAACATGGATATACGATGTATTTATCATTTAGCTCTACGTCTTGAATATATTCGTTTAAATAGAAACGTTGATCCAGTCTTCTCTGTCTGCCAGCTCCTGTAAAGACGCCGAGCGTTTCCCTCCTTTATATAAATATATAAACAGTATATAAATATATATATATATGTCCTAATACTGGCATGTTGCTCACCATAACTAGCAACTTTTCACACACACGCACCGGCACATGTTAACGATGGGTCTCCACTTTAAATCACTCGAATAAAAAAGGAAGCACGTGTGTGTGTGAGTCAGCCAGCACCTGCCCAGGTATCACCACCGTTTTCTAGAAGAAAGGCCCAATCCACACAGAGGGAACTGCAGTATTTCTACTGGCTATATGCATTTTGAGATTTGTATACTGCTGTGCCATTTTTGTTTATTTTGAAGATTTTCCAATAAAATAGGTGAAATGTCTCCACGAAGAATCACGTCTGATGATTTCAGCTCCGTTCACACTCGACTGATCGTCTGCGCGCTGAGAGGAAATCAGCTCAGGTGTTACCAGAGAGCGGATTAAAGGTGTCCTGAGTTTTTTTTTTTTTTTTGTTGTATTGGATTACAGTGACTTCACATGAGGACTACATCAGTTAAAACAGGACATGTCCGGATAATCAAAGTCAGCCTGATCTTATTTCTTTCACAAATTCAACAAATAATGGTTCATAAAGAAAATGCTAGAAAACATCAGGTTATTTAATCATTTATATAACACTACCAAGTTAAACTCACGTTTTATTGGGTTTATGTGAAAGTAGAAGGGATGTCCTGATCTGATCAAACAAATAGAAAAAAGAAAACAGTTTGCAATTAGTACTGCAAATCGTATCAAGTGTTTTTGTCTTCTTTTAAGTTAAAATGTCTTTTTAGACTAAATATGAACCACGTTCCTCTGACCAGTCCAGAAAAATGTTTGATTTCAAGTTATTTAAAGACAAAATGAGGTCTGAATTTTTGGATCAAGTAAAAAAAAATCTGCAATGGAACAAGAAAAATTTGCTTAAAAAGTTGCATGGCAGATTTTTTTTTACTTGTTACAAAAAATTCAGAACACATTTTTTGTCTTCAAATAACTTGAAATCAGACATTTTTCTGGACTGCTCAGGTGAATGTGACTCATATTGAGTATAAGACAAATTTAACTTAAAGTAAGACAACTATGCTCAATAAGATTTCATTTTTTTGCAGTGTAGGAGTTTAAAATACTCTTTATGAGTCACATTCAACTGGTCAGTCTATAAAATGTTTTGTTTCATTGTTATTTTAAGGCGAAAATGAGGTCTATCAGGGCGATCTATTCATTCTCTCGTCTTTTCTTTAAATCAGATCTGTAATATTTGAAACAAATAGAAAAAAAAACACAGCTAAGTATTAACACTGCAAAAAACTGAATTCTTATCAAGTGTTTTTGTCTTATTTTAACCAAAAATTGTCCTATTATTCTTGATATGAGCCACATTCACCTGACCGGTCAAGAAAAAGTGTCTTGTTTTAAGTTATCTAAAGACAAAAATGAACAAGTAGGAAAAAAATATGGGAAAGAAGAAAAATTTGCTAGAAAATTTGCTTGAAACAAGAATAATGTCTTCATACATGAACCATTTTTCTTGTTCCATTGGCAGATTTTTTTTTTTTGTTACAGCAATTCAGACCTCATTTTGTCCTCAAATAACTTGGAATCAGACGTTTTTCTGGACTGATCAGTTAAATGTGGCTCATATTAAGTCTAAAAAGACAATTTCCACTTAAAGTAAGACAAAAATACTTGATAAGATTTCTGTTTTTTTTTTTTTTTTTTTGCAGTGATACAGATTCAGACTGTCTCAGCTCCTCATAGAAACGACGTAGGGCATGACGTCATTTTGCTGCTGTGACACCATTGGTTGAAGCCGGGGGCTCGAAGTATGGAATCAAGACTCGGTATCGGCAGAAACAAAAAATCAAATCACTCGACTGATTCTATAAAAAAGTGAAAAAATCTGTGCTTTTTTAGCCTTACATTCTGTTTGTTAGCAAAGTATACACCATTGTACTAAATTCATTAATGATCAACCTTAATCTTCAGTGAATTCTTAAATATTTAAGTTTAAAAAATGGTGCGTTATTTTGCCAACTGTGTTATGGACAAAAGTTGAAACTATTTTTTCAACATAAATCCATATGATACTGCATTTAGAGAAATTCAACATTTCTATGTAAAACCACGTCCCTTGAAATGTCCCTCATCATTTATATCACAGTTTAGCCAAAAATTTAAAATAATTATGACACAAAAATCACAGTAACACAGCTGACAGGACAAGAAGAGTGATGCTAACACGGTTGACATTTCCTCCATTTTTTGGCCTTTGTGCTGACTGCTCACTTTTTTATTTTGCATTTTTTGTTAAAATTTTAAGATCAGAAATGTTTAAAAAAAGGAAAAAAAGTCAAATTTTCTAAATTAATTTTAAGGTTCTTGGATTTTTTTTCTTTTACAATTTTGCTAATTTTTTTTTTTTTTTGCAAATATATTTTATTGTGTTTTTGCACATTTTTGAATTTTAAAAAAATGTACGTTTTTTTTTATTTGGATTGATTTTTTATCTTTTGCAAATTTCTGAAAAAAAAATTAAACGTATAATTTTGTAAATTGAAAGAAACTTCTTGTTTTGATAATTATTCACTAGATTTTAACTTTGCATAGAATTTTATACTCTTTAAAGTCTAAAGTAGATTTTGTGGCTCCTGATTGACTTTAATCCAGGTGAGCTGAGGAAAAATGGCCCCTAAGAAAGTAAAAGTTGCAGACCACCTGACCTCCATCAGCTCATATTTCTGCTCCTTTTCTTCACAGTTTGGTCTTTATAACATCTATAGTAAGAAGAGCAGAAAATGTTGGTAACACAGTTGATGAACAGTTAATGCGCCCCATGTACAGACAATCATTCTGATGAAATATTGATGAGGAGGAGCTGAAACATGACACACTTTCTTCAAGGTTCACACCAAAAAGGATGGGACCTCAGCTGATTTGGGTCATGTGACTTTGGAGCAAACCATTCCTGATTTATAGAGTTTTTAAAACAGATTTGTAAACAAACGACTTTCCAAACTTTTTTTTATCTCCAGGTGAAATGAAAACAGTTTCATCCAGTGTTTTTTATTCTCTCCGTTCCAACTCTAAACGCTCATAACTCCAAATATTTACAACAGGATAAAAACAGAACGAGCCACAAACAGAAGATTTCCAAGTGCTGAACATGGTTTTATATCCAGTGTTAGTGTCTAACTTCATAAAGTCGACCTACACGCTCCCAGTGCTGCGACACACCGACACAAACAGGACAGTGACCACTGAAACATACACACACACACACACACACACACACACACACACACTGTCTTCATGTGAATGTAGTTTTACAGGCAGGAGTCGCTGCCAGCGTCTGTGTGAGTCCTTCCTCCAGAGCTGGAAACTTCTTCTTCTTCTTCTTCTTCGTCGTCGTTGCCATGTGCGTTTGGTTTCAGCACCCCGTCACGCATGCGTCGTCTTTATTTGGTTTCTCCGCTGTGATTGGACGCAGCTGCAGGAGACTGGATTGGTCGTCAAGCTCATTGGTGTCAGAGGCTCGGAGACTTCTGAATATATAACATTTCTTTTTTCTGTTTCCTGAAACGAGCTCTTTCTCGAGGCTTCAGGCGATATTTAAACATTTCAGTTTGTCCGTGCCCACAGCAAAGATGGCCGCTTTCAGCTTCAGTCTCTCTAGGATGAAAGTTACGCGCTACTCCTCAACTCTACTGTCTGTTAACAGGCTACTCAGTGAAATCTGGCTGTGGGGCAGTCTTTGTTTCATGGTTAAACACCTGCTGTGGTTGACAGTCTGTGGACGGGCTCCTGGCTCTGTGCGCCCTTTGCTCAAGTCACGGAGACGCCGCGAGCTCATATATCGCTGGACTTGTACATGTCGGAGAGGAGCCGCGTGATGGGCACGTTCCCGATGGTCTTCTTGAAGAAAACCTCCTCGATGGTGGACGGGCCGACCGAGCGGAGCGCTGGGAGGAGCAGGAGCAGCTTCCCGAAGCGGCAGGGCTGAGTGGGATACCTGCAAGACAACACCCAGGGTCACAAAGAGCGCCACAATAAACAGGTAAACACAGGTAAAAAATACACAGCTGACAGAAAAAAAACAAACAAATAAGACAAACAGCCAAGCAACAAAATAAATCAATCAAAGCAAAACCCATAAAATCAAAATGAAATAAGATAAAAATACACTAAATAAAATCCTGTGTTAACATTTAGTTGAACTAAATCTTCATCCCATCTGTCAATAAAGCCTGCCACCGCTCTACTTCACCTCCTACAACATCAACAGCCCACCAACTTTCCATGCACCTGTGGCTAACCTCAAGTTTTACAGCCCTGGGAAGATAACAAGATAATAAGTTGAGTGATTTATTCATATATCACAAAAACTCAAGTATTCTTTAAAAAATTAAAATGTTAATAAATTTTTTCGTAACATTTTTTTTTTTTTATTTCAAACCTTGACTGATTTTTTTTACAGTTTTTTAAATTGCAAATGTTTTCTCAATTTTTGCATTTTTTAAAATGTCAAACATTAACTTCATTTTTGCATTTTTTTCAATTTCAAAGTTTTTCTTAATTTTTTGCATTTTTTAAATTTTCAAAACTTAACTTAATTTTATACAACTTTTATTTTAAAGTTTTTCTTAATTTTTGCATTTTTTATATTCAAACACTCTCTTTATTTTGGCCATTTTTTTCAAACCTTACTCAATTTTTGCGGATATTTTAAATTTAAAAAATTTTCTTAATTTTTGCAATTGTTTTATTTCAAAGTTTTTCTAAATTTTATGTTTTTTTAAAGTTTATAAAATTACAATTTTTTGCAAAAGTGTTGGATTTTAATTCGTGTTAAATTAAAAAAAAATCACAATATTTTTTAAAATCTTGCAAATTTGTAATTCAAAATTTTGTGAATTTCCTAAAAAAATTGATTCTTACATTTTTGGGGGGGAATTTTCTATATTTTTGGAATTTCAAAATCTTTTTTGCATTTTTTTTTTTTTTTTTTTTTTGCAATTTTTTTGAAACTCCAAAAACTTTTGAAATTTGAAGATTTTATGACATTTCAGCAAATTAAAATAATAAGTTAAATATAAGAAACTAAGACATCAGATGTACAATTTCATTAAATTTAGCAACCTTATAGTTGAGATAAGTAATCACTGGATTTTAGCTTTGAAAAGAGTTTTATACACTCTAAAGCAGGGGTCTCCAACGTGGTGCCTGTGAGGCCTGTTCCAATAAACAGCATTAGTTACAATGAAGCTCCTTACCACCATCATTGTTCTGTAAATCATCAATAATAACTGTGAAATAATTAACATTGAGCTGTGAGCAGTCTGTTCACATAGTATTACTTCTTCTACTTTGATTAATGTCAGTAAAAAGTGTCTGTGCCAGTTTGTTTAGGAAGTTTTGATCAAGCCATGCATTTCCTGCTCTGTAGTCTCTATCAGGAAGATAAAGTAGATTTTGTGGCTTCGGATCAACTTTAATCCAGATGAGCTGAGGAAAAATGGCTCTTGGAGAGTCCGCTCACATGATCCTCAGTACCCTGCTACCCGGGGCACCCCAGTCTAAAAAGTCTGGGCACGCCCCTGCTTGTCACTAGGTGCCTCATTGTAGCCTACGTCATGTTGTTCTGCTCCTCAACGATGGATTTATGCTAAACTGAGAGTTCAGCTCATGGAACAGAGGGACTCACCTTTCCCTCAGGTAAAAGTTAAACAACTTCTCCAGCGTTTAAAGCCGCAGTGCGCTGATTTCTCTCTGACTGATTCCTAAATGTTTCAGTCAAAGATCTTTTAAGCAAACTGCCCGCACAGAGTGACATGACTCGTTGTCTCCTGTCACTCCTCGAGATGCAAGAAAAGACAGATTTAATTTTTTTTAACTAAGAAAAATTAGAAAATAGTAACGTGCAGACTTGGGTAAGTAACTGAAATCTCATTACTAGTTTGGAAAAGGTAAGGTGTTAAATAAGCTGTTACAGAAAAAGTGCCCAAATTAGAGTAAGTAACATTCTGTTACGATTTTTGGGGTGACGATTTGATTTCAATTTTTGTGACTTTTCGTTTGCTTTTTTAACACCAGACCATGAGAAAAAGTTAAATGATGATGATGTCTACAGACTTTATCAGGAGTCATATTTTCCCACAAAATGCACATCACGTGAGTCAGAGAGAAACATTTCGCCCTCTGCTGGAGAAAAGTGGATTTTTTCTTTTTCAATCCAGTTTGTAAACAAGGACAAGAAATTTGTTTTGACAAATAATCTTGAATTTTGTTTGATATTGTCAAACAAAAAATCCTGATACATTGATTTTTGATATTTTCTCCCACTCCTATTAAAGAATATTTTGATCCCGCCCCCATGAAGCTGAATGTTTCATGACTTTTTTTTTTCCAACAGGCTAAAAAACTTGACTTATTCAATAAAGACAGAGGGTCTGATGCTAACGAAACGAGTCATGCTCTTTTTAAACCAATTTAAATGTAAATATGAAAATTATGAAAAAAATTTCAGGTGGGCCTGGGACCCCTCGGCCCACCCATGATGCCGCCCCTGGTGCAGAGACATATTACCTCATTAACTCAAAGCTTCAGATTGTGGGTTACCTGGTGTGTATGTAGCTGTTGAGGGTGAGCTGTGCCTCGTCCTGCAGCGCAGCGATGGCGCTGGCGTTCCTGAAACTTCTGATCTCAGTGTTTCCATGCGTGGGAACTGTGACACACAGGAAGAAGTTGGAATATGAAGCAGGTAAAATACTGCTTCCGGTTTGATTCTGGAGAAATGAAGCGAGCTGAGTGCACCAACCTGCTTTAAAAGTCACGATGCATTTCAAACAGGCGAACTCTGTGGCGTCCAGGCGCATCTGCCGGAACCTGGTGACCACTTCCTGCAGCGCCTGGATCTCTGACATGATCTTATTCATCCGCTGGGACTCTGTGTTTTCAGTGTTCATCCCTGTGAGGAAAACGTCATCATCTTGGGTTAAAACTGTGTTTAAAACATTCACGTGTGCGGCTCGTGAGGCCTCTGAGGGCCGCGCACATACCGGAAACAGCGAGCAGAGTGGTGGAGTCCACGGGAATGGCCCACTGCGCGATGCCCAGCACGAACAACTCCCTCCACGCGTCCTCCAGGAGAATCAGCTGCAAGAGGAGGTGTTGGAGTGAGACTGCGCACATGATAAAAGCAGAACTGACTGAGTTTAAGTCGATGTAAGGAGAAGGAAGGCGTGCGTAAAGCTGGCTGAGGGTTTTATCCATAATGCGCACAGATAAACACGCTGCCAAAGAATGCGAGCCCCAGCCTCTAACGCTCAGCTTCACTCCCCCTGACGTTTGGGATTACATTTACACCCCTGAAACTTGCAGTCCAAAGTGTACCTGGTCGGATAAAGGCAAGGTGGAGAATGCGGGAACACTCTTGGCCCACTTGATGCTCATGAAAAGGAGGCGCGCAGCGGACTCGCACACGGACTCTGTGGCCACCTCGTAGAGATACATCGGGGTGCCGCTGACTTCGTGTGGATACTGGAGGAGATTTGGAGAGATCACAGCAACAACATAAACCTCTCTGTGCGTTTTTTTATTTTCTTTTAAAGTGAGCAGAGAGCCGTGGACAAAAAAAGGTCAAATTCCAAGCCCCAGCACCTGGTTTTATAATTATTAGTGTTGCTTGAAGAGGATTTACAGTGAGAAATCTAATAGGCGGATTTGCAGCTGCTAAATCAGGACAAGAATTTCAACTTCTCACCCTTGCGAAAAAAAAAAATCTGTAATCCTTTAATAACATTAGTGAAGGCAAAAAAAAAAAAAAATACAAATGTCCAGAGAATACTCTCAATAAAAAGTGAGAATGGCGCAAAATGTGAAGCAGAAAAAAAGCTCCCACGCATACCTTGGGTGTGGGCTGCGCCAGCCCCACGATGGCCTGTCGTTCCGGCGTGGTGGCCACGGCGCTCATCTCCAGGTTGTGAGGCTCCAGTTGCGTGACCGTTGTGAAGAAGGGAGGGCCGGGCAGAGAGGATCCCGGGAAATGGGTCGACGATCCGTTCACCTCTTTGTGGCCCCGGAAATATAGGGCGACCTGTTTGCGGATCGTGGACGTCCGGGGGCCCCTTTCGTGTTGGACGGCTGTGGAGGAGTGGAGATTTATCTCAGTCAGAGCAGCACTTTTTTTTTTTTAATTTAAGGTTCAATTTCCAAATCATGAGGAGCAAATTCAGTTTGCTTAAAGGATTAAATAGTTTGTGAAAATTAAAGCGTAAACTGTACAAAATGTGTCGTAAAACATGAACTTTAAGCTTGTTTAAAGTTTTATAAACCTCCTTAACCCTCTTCCCACCCGAAGCCCTCACCTCCAACACACACGCCAGCACATAGCGTGTGTATGGCCGGAGTGATAATTCAATTAAACCCATTTACCGTCTTTATTCATGTTCACTTCCAGACACTTCTTCAACCGGCACGCTCTGCACTGGTTTCTGTGAGTTTTGTCCACGGGACAGCCACCCTGCACACACACACACACACACACACACACGTACACACACACACATTCGCAGAGTGAGTTCCAGCTCCAGCTTTCACAGTAAAACCCCTCCTGTTATCATCTCCCTGGGAGGCCGATCTGCAGGTGAAAGCTCGCGCAGTTACCGCGCAGTCATCGACCTGCTCCCCGGAGGAGACACACTCCATCCCGCCCTCTGCTGCCTAAACCCTCGCTCCAGAGCCATCACTTAGATTGGATTACACCTGCTACATTACAGCATGCGCGGTGTTTAGAGCGGCGCTTTAATGGTAGAGGCATGACACAATTAAGCTCATCAAGGGGGAGACTTAAACACAACAGCAGGGAGAAAAGACGCGTCTGGAGACGCTGCGCGTAAAATGCGCATTCTGTGCGTAAAAGCTGAAAGGGTTCTAAACGAGGATCAGGGGCTTGGATGAGGATCTGATCACACTTTGAGAGCTGATTTCTCTTGAAACTAATTTCTGATGTGATATTATAGAGTCAGCTCACAGGAAAAAAGGCGCAGATTGATTTTGAAGTAGAAATCTGTCATTAAATGTCTGAATTATCAAAAACTCTCTCCAGAAATTTAAAAAAAGAAACAAAAAAGTGAGATGAAAAAAAAAATGTTTTTAATAGATTTTAGACTTGGAGGCTTTCTTCAACGTTTTATGATGAGATAAATCTCTAGGCCTCACCTGAGAGCCAGATTTGCAGACGTAGGTTCGGTTCCTGCGGATGCTCCTCTTGAAGAATCCCGAGCAGCCGTCACAGGCGTAAACACCGTAGTGTTTCCCCGAGCTGCGGTCTCCGCACACTTTGCAGGGGATGTCCAGAATACGACCTGAGAAAAAAATTAAAAGATTTTATTTAGGGTGACTTTTTAAATTTGGATTAAATTAAGAAAAAATCTCATCTGAAGTTTTCCCAAAGTTTACAGAAAAGTGGAGAAAATTTCGTTTTACGTTTTTTTTCCATTACGCACTGAAATCCTGCAGCGAAGGCCGAAACAGACCAGTTTGAGACGTTTACGACAATGATTTTTAGAAGAAGTAGCTCCAAAACAATTTGTTTCTATCAGACAGGCCAGAAAACACACACACACACACACAGATACACACACACTGTACATCGCCCCACACCTCGTCCCTCCATGGGAATTCGCGGCGCACATTTCCAGAATAAAGTCCGGTGGGAAGCGTCATATCTGAGCTCTCTAAAACAATGGGCCGGGGGCGCACAATGGAGACATTAGGGGAAAGTGTTAACTTAATGATTTTCCCCCATTGAACCTCGTCTGACTGCCTGGATCTCGACAAGCTGCCAACTCCCCTTCATAATGGGACTCGACAGCTGCTTTATCCCGCAGGTCTATAGGCCCCGGGATTAGGGAGTGACACTGCACCATGAGAATAATGCGCACCAACTCGTTTCACCAACTCAAATGAAGTGTATGTAAATGGACCCGGAGGAGATGAAAAAATCTGATTTTTTTCTCCTTCCTCTGAAGATTCTGTATGGACATCTATAGAAGGATATTCGTATGCACATGAGGGGAGTTGCTCGTCGTTCTGGAGGGAAACGCCGTCTATGTAATTACACTGACGTTTTGCCACCTGCTCATTGATTCACCAGTGACCCGGCAAAAAGGGTGGCATGGGAAGAAGCAGCGAGCAGCAAAAACAATGACTCCAGGAGAGAGTTATGGAGCTTCAATTGGCAGATTATTTTCCAATCAGAAGGCCGTGCGTGGACTCCAACTGACGGTCACAGCCGTGTAATTGGCATGAGATGGAGAGGACTCACTTTTCCTGTGTGTCTGCGGAGAGTTTCAGCAACAGTTGGCCTTCAAAAGGGGCGACGTGTTTCTCAGGCGTAAATTAGAAAAATCGACCCAGTGTGGGATAAAAGCCCCCACATTTTTTTAAATATTTTTTATTTATTATTTGTTGTGAAAACTCCAAGATTTAAATTTTTCTATTTTTACGCACGTTAGCTCATTTACGCACCATCAAAATAAAAGTTTCACCTACATTTTTAGAAATAAAAACCAACATTTCCACCACATTTCACCCAAAATAAAACCTCAAATTAAAAATAAATTATACATCCTCGGTGTCAGTTAAATAAAATGTTGTGAAAGAAGTGGAAATGTATTTAACTTCCCGCTGTGGGGGTCCAATTCGTCCCCATTGTGCGCAGTAATTGCTTGAAAATATATGGCATCTTCCATTAACGTAATCACCATCAGGGCCAAAAGCTGCTAAAAAAGGAGTGAAACCAAGTTTTCCCAAGAGCAGGAAATGTTTACGCTGACCACCCATAATGTGAGAGGCAGTGGCTGTGCTGTGTTTTTATTTAGGGTTTAATTAATTAATCATCAGGACGTGAGAAGCAGAGGGAGATTATCAACACATGTTTGGAAAAGGGACACAAATGTGATGCAGATTTAAGAGGAATTTTCTCATCCTTTAAAATCAGAACAGCAGCCTCCATGAGGCCTGGAAATCACCTCATTTCATTTCATTAATTATTAAAAAAGAAAAGACTTTTATTCTAATTTAATCCAAATATCAAATCACAAAATCTTTCTTTACTAAACTCAATTTATTAATAAAAGAATCACTTTTTTAAACATTAAAAAAATCTCTCAATTTCTTCCCAAAACGCGCACATGGAGGAAATTTTATCCCTGTGCGTAAAAGGAAACAATCAGAAAATTTAACGCGCAAATCTTTTTTTTTAATCAGGCTTTAAAAACACATTTTCTGTCACACACCACCTCGCTGTTTTATGCCACTTGTTGCTTCTTATTTAAAATTCACAAGAGCTGCAAAAGCATAAAAACAAACACTGTTATTGAATTAAACAACAACCACACAAATGTTTTCACTCCTTAAAATAAAGTTAGAACCCTCCCAGGCTCGATTTTACGCACTCCGGCCACAGCCCTGCTCTGATTCCTGCCACACCTCGAGGAAACAACACGCGGAGTTATCACAGTAAATCTGAGCTGACATGAGGAATATTGAGTCGTGCTGTAGCTGTTTCGTACACCTGCTGACTGACTGACAGAGAAAGGCCCGTTTCTGCTCCTCCAGCACCGAGCCGCAGAGCGCGTCAGGACAGAGAAGCCGCACTTACTTGATTTGACGTTCAGAATATCCAGACAGCCACCTGTTGAGCCGGCGGGTTTGCTCATCATGAATTCGACTTTCTGATTCAGATCAGGAAGAAAAAAAAAGTCCACTTTCTTGTTTTTCTGCTCACAGAAACATCAAGTTGTGCAGAAGCGTGAAATCAGCACTTTCACCACCGTCTGCGCCCGCAGCGACTAAAACCGGTGAAACCAAGTCCCGAGGCTCCAAACTTGACAGATCTCCGGTCCACGGGCTCAGGATGGAGACACGCAGCGGTGCATGGTAGCAGAACCCCCTCACCTTCCGACGTGTGGGTCCCTGTGCGGGAGGAGAAGCAGACTGTCGCCCCCGGGGCAGCGACCTGTTAGCGGCCACAGCAGCCCTCCAGCCCGCGGCGCAGGAACCGGCGCATAAAGTTGGATTCAGGGAAACGTTGGCTGGAAGCGCAGAAAGAGGAGGAAAAAAAATCACTTTTGGTGTTTTCTGACAGGTGAAGCGCGTCAGGAGCGGGACACGATGTGACTTTGTGCTGCGAGTTGTTGGAATAAGCCTCGGTAATATTTATGAGAAGTGTCAGGGGGAGGCTGGAGGGTGGAGATCTCCACTTCCTTCATCCACTTGGCTTTCTACTCCAAACTCCTGCCTGACGTCACCGGCGTGTATGGGAGAGAGAGAGAGAGGGAGTGTGTGTGAGAGTGTGTGTGTGAGAGACTGATCGTGTGAATGTGTGATGTGAAGTGCCTTGCTCATGGATCAAGATGCACTGAGGGAAAAAAACACAACATGTTGCTTTCGATTTTTTTTTCCTGCAACATTTCTTCAGGATTTAGTCCCACACGTTGATCACTGCAGAGAAACTTCTGGAAAAACGATGGACGTCGTTCAAAAAAAAACACCAAATCTCAAATAAAATAAAATATAATGAAACCAAAAAAAAAAAAGGCAAAATCCCTAAATAATAGTAAAAAACATAAAAAAACAAAAGAATGTTCAGTTTGCCTACACATTGATTTTTCAAAGACACTTCTGGAATAATGTTAGAGGTCATCCAAAAAAGCATCAAAACTTAAAAAAAAGAAGATAAATTAAATACAGAAAATTCCCTCAAAAAGAAATTCATTAGTAATCATAACTGAAAAAGAACTCAAAAACCTTCAAATAACTAAAAAAAGTCCCTCAAAAAGAAATCAATTAATATTAATAATAAAAAAATCCCTAAAAAAATAAATTGATTAATAATAATTTAAAAAATACCTCAAAAAGCCTTAAATAATTAAAAAATTCCCACGAATTATTATTAAAAAAATCTAAAGAGAAAAAAATAGCAAAAAAAATCAAAAGAAAAACCCATCAAAATAACTTTTAAAAAATGAAAAAAAACCGTAAAAATTCACACAAAAAGCTTAAAAAAATCTCTCAAAAAAAGAAAAAACTAAAAAAGAATCTTTAAACCATTCCTAAAAAAATTAAAACAAAAAACCTAAACAAACAACAACAAAAGAAACACAGATAACAACCCAAAAAAAAACCTAAAAAAAAATCTATCAAAATTACTTTTAAAAATGAAAAAATAAAAAATAAAAATAAACACAAAAGACCTTAAAAACTCTCAAAAAAGAAAAAACTAAAAAAAATCTTTTAAACATTCTTTAAAAAATGATAATAATAAAAAAAAATCTAAACTAACAAAAAACACAGGAAAAAAAAACTAAAAGAAAAAAACTCAACAAAAAAATAAAAAACAAAACTCAAAAGAAAAAAAGAAAGAAATAATAATAATAATAAAAAAACTAAAATAAAAAAAATCTTAAAGATAATCCACCAGAACAAAGTGCTGCACAGAACTCTCTTTGACCAATCTCTGGATATTTTACCATCCATTGCTTCATCACAGGAACTGTTTGAATCCACAGTGAGCATGCGCCTTTTTTTGCTCATTGCACTTTTGCATCCTGTGAAGTTATCCTGGGAGACACTGATCGCTGGGTTTCAACCTGTTGCAGCTGTTTTAATGGAAACAGAAGCGAGTGTGTGTTTGATTTGTGTGTGATCTGAACATAGAGTCACGTGGATGCTGTGGATCAGTGAAAACAAACGGACCTAAAGGTAAAACAGTGATGCTGTGACGTCATCTTAGACCTTCATGATGGTCTCTCTTTAAGTTGTGTTTTTTGCTTTGCTTGGTGGTGTTGTGGAGATTTAATCGATCAGATTTTTTATTTATTTACTTTTTCATTCTGATTTTTTTTTTGCATTTTTTAAAAATCATTCCCCACTTGATCTGATTACTGTTTCACTCTCCGTCTATTTCTCTGATTCCCATGCACCATCACTCAGTCACATCCAGCTGAGGTAAATAAAAACAACAGGTTCACACTTTTCACTCATCCTTTCTTTGGTTAACCAGTTTAATTTCGCACACCTTCCATGATATCCTGCACTCAGTGGCGGGACTCACCCCCCACCCCCACCTTGGGGTGCCTCCTCTCTACAGTGCCCCGTGGATCCAGGGGCCCGGGGCCCCGCACTGACACCCTGACCTTGACAGCTTGCTGCGCTTTCTCCTCGCAGCTCCAGAAATCCATATTCTGTGTCTTTCTGTTTCTTTAATTGTCTTCATTCCCACGGTACACTGCGGGCCATATGGACGCTCAAAGTGTCGATTTAAGGACAGGGTGGAGGCGGGGGGGCGGAGTTAATTGCAATCAGCCATTGTTGTGTCTTTCAACCTGCCTTTAGCTGAAGACTAAAGACTAACAAGGCTCAGGGAGGAAATCTGTGTAATATTCCTTTGATTTTCCTGCAGAGGCAGAAAAAAAACTCACTTTGTGTTTTTTTTTTCCAGAGCGCCCTTCAAAATAAAAGCCCTAATTTTTTTTTCATCCCGTTTTTTTGTGGTAACTTTAATTTTACTGTAAGGAAATTAAAAGTAGGCCTATGTTGTGCAGGTTTTTGACACTTTTAATTTTTTCCAAGCGCGCGTAATGTGTGTGCACGTGCATGTGTGTGGGTGGCTGCTTTGTGTGTGTGTGTGTGAGTGTGTGTGTGTGACATAATCTCCTTAACTCGTCCTAATCCTCGTCATTCACTGATAGCCCTTACACAAATATAACCAACATCATGGTTGCCCGGGCTGCCTTCTTTCACTTTTCTTGTATTAGTGACTCCCTTCTCCTCCAACAGTCAATGAAATGGCGCGAACAAAGGGACCACTGGATTGTGTATCTGTTTTTTTTGGGGGGGGGAGCTCAGCATCAGTATGCGGACACTGACATACCAGAGGAGAAGGAGAGTCGAGAGGAGTCAGTGGGAAAACAATTATTTCAGCACAAAAAGATGTTAAATAAAAATATTTATCATTTCAGACCTCTCTTTATTTCTCCTCCACATGTTTTTGCTCCATCTTTACGCACTGCTATCACTGCGCAGGCCCCAAACCGTCCAGGCGGAAAGCGATTGGCTTTAGGGAGAAGTCACAAAGCTCCAGAGAGCAAATAATGAGGAGGATTCAAGCCGAGCAAAGAGCCGAGCAAAGAGCCGAGCATCCTCTAAAAGCAGAGCCTGTGATGGGTCACGTGGTACACTGACGCGTCATGAAGCGGTAACAGAGCAGAGGGAGAGCTCCCCTCCATCACATCCACACCTTATCACCTGACACATGAAGAAACCCTCAGAGTAAAGAGAAATATTCAGCCTGTTTCAGCACCACGGACAGCTCTGCTGCGCGCGCATGTCACCTGTCCGCGTGCCTGTTCTCTGTGAGTCCTCACACCTGTTGATATCTCAGTTTGATCCAAAGTTTCAGTTCAGAGTCTTTAATTTTGCACTTGATGGAGTTTATTAATCTGCTTATTTTCCCAGAAGACACTGCAGTGAGTTCAGCCAATCAGGATCCAGACCTGTGACCGTCTCCAAACAGGAGACAAACCCTGCACACCTGGAGCCTGTCAGGTAAATCAGTTCAGCGGGACATCCTTATACTGAAAAACTATCTTTCTTTTGTCATCTTTTCTACAAGTTTCAAGGAGGAATCAGCAGTTTTTTTGTGATGAAAACAAAATATGAATCATTTACTATCTGAAGGTTAGCTTGTAGCAGTTGTAGCTTGTTTGCCCTCACCTTTCCAGGTGTAAACATGTCATCAAATCTGAAAAAATACACTGAAAACTTAAAACTTAACTTGGATTGAGCTATGTATGTACGTGTGTGTGTGTGTGTGTGTGTGTGTGTGTGTGTGTATTAATGGGTCCTTGATATGTCAGTATGTCCACCATGGAGGCCATTAAGCAAATGGTTGTAAAAGTAGAAAATAAAAGAAAGAAAAAAAAAACAACAAGTAATAAAAGTGAAAAAATGAAAACAGCAAAGTATGACATCAAAACTTCTCAAAATGTAACTTGTGTTTTAATCCAGTATTTACCTTTAAAAGCAGCTTTTGCATAAACTCTAACAAATCAAATATCACTGAAAGTGACATATATGTATTGTTGGGTCTCAGGATAATAATAATAATAATAATAATAATAATAATAATAATAATAATAATAATAATAATAATAATAATAATAATAACAATAATAATAATAATAACAATAACAATAACAATAATAATAATAATAATAACAATAACAATAATAATAACAACAACAATAATAATAATAATAATAATAATAATAATAATAACAATAATAATAATAATAATAATAATAATAATAATAATAATAATAAAATGACAAACACTTTAAACAGGTGAGTTTTAAGTTGGGGTTTGGAGGATGTGATGGAGTCTCACTGTCTTATGTTGGGGGAGGTAATTTCATGTGGAACATGTCAAATCATGATTGCAAACAAAAAAATGAAGTGTTACTAAAATGAAATGTTTGTGGTAAATAGACATCCATGGTTTAAAGGAAGAGCCACAGCTGGAACCATCAATTAGTCAATTAATTTAGCTACAACAAGTATCACCTCTTTGCACATCATACCTTCCATACCATCATACATATTACCTTCCCCTTTATAGTGCTTCAGTGTTTTTTATATTCTTTTTTTAAATTGTTATATTCTGTATTCTAATCTTTTATACATATTTGACTCTGAGAAATCAAAGCTATTAGTCAGTTGAACATTAGGATAAAAATTAAGCTTTGACTGGTCTTATTAACGGCAGATCAGGGCTAATGATGTTTAGATCTAAAATTATATGTGTTGGACAATTAGTAAGAGTTAAATTAGTCAAACTATTCAAAGAATATGGCGTCTGGTTGATCAAGGAATGATGCTCACATTTATTTGATCATTTATCTATTAGATATCAGATCAAGGTTTTCATTAGTAACTGATTTCCAGATTATCAATTAATCTGAATTCGTCCATGTATTGTTAAAACATGGTGATTGATTATTTTATCAATCAAGCTAGCAATTATTTGATCAATGAGGCTTTTAATTAGCCAACCAATTAGCAAACAAAGGTTCTTGTTCAGTCAACTAGGGCTCGGGCTAATAAAAAAAAACAACTACATTTTATTTTTTATGTATTTTTTAAATAATTTTATTTATCCATTTTATTTTATTTTATATTATTATGTCATTTGAATTATTTATTTTAATTATTTATTTATCTAATTCTTTCTCCTTATTTATTTATTTATTTTATTTTATTTTTACTATTATTTATTTTTAATTATTTTTATGATTATTTAATATTTATTTATTAATTTATTTTTTTAATTATTTTTTTAATTATTTTATTTTACACATTAAATCTAGTTTTTACAATAATGAATGACACTGATGTTTTGATATAAAATCAAATCAGCACCTATCACAGAGACACTTTGACGACTAATAAGTGAAGCATATTCACAGATTATTCACATTTTTAAAGAACCCTTGCAAGAAAAAATGTGTTTTTATTTATTTTTCTTTAAAATCTTGTTTTGTTTTTACAGTTAAAGGGTTTTATTTGGGTAACGCAGCCTCTCCACCGCTGGTTTCTCACAGACACATGTTGTCTCCATCCTCAGTTTCCTCATCGTAAAACTCAAACAGAGTCACCGTGACCCCTCCTCAGTGAGACCCACACCCCTCAGGTCTCCTCCCTCCATGTCCCCTACACCTCCACATTTCCACACACGGCCTGCGCCTCACCATGGAGAGGGCAGAGGCAGAGGCAGAGGCAGAGCCCAAACCCAGAGAAAGCAGAGAAAGCAGAGAAAGCTCAGAAAGCTCAGGTCGGTGCGCTGCAGTTGGACGCTCTGACAAATCTATTTGGGGCAAATTGTCAGTGAGAAACTTCCGCTCGAACTGCCGTGGACAAAACTGGCTGTTGGGGAGAGGCAAATCCCGCTGCATGAGGGGTGGAGGGGGCCGACGGGGGGGCCGAATGTGTTGATGTGCGGCCGGTGGCTGGGGAGGGACAATGGCCGGATTAGTCAGTCCTCTGGCTGACTGATTTGAGATGGCTCCTCTCAGCCTCTCACCGTGGGGAGTCCCATTGTCCCGCTTCTGATTCCCACTTCTCACAAACTCCAAACAAAAGTCAATCTCTTTCTCAAGGGAGGGGGGAGAGGGACATATCGAGCGTGTTTCAGCCGGGGAAAGTGACTCAAAAAACTTATTTTCCAGAGATGACTGACTCCCTAACTCCCCGCTCCGCTCTTTCTTCGCCTCCTCCTTCATCCCCGGCGCTCGGGCTCTTTATGGGGCTGCTGGGTGCTTGGATGCTGAATGATCCCGGGTTTTCAGTCTGGAGTGGGGCTGGGGCACCTGTTGGAGGCTTATAGAGGCCGGGGGGGTCATTAATATTAAAATATACAGAGATGCCATCACGGGCCGGTCTGAAATCGGTCTGATGTCGCCCCTGGGTTCCCTCTCTGGATGGACCTGGGCCTTTCAGTCAGCGCTGAAGAGCCGTCCTTTCTTTCTCCTCTGTCTTCTCCTTTTCTTCTTTGGCTCCCTGAAAAGACTCGTTAACAAATTATGACAGCTGAGCAGAGGGGCTTATGGTCTGTTCACACCGCAAAGACAAACACGTGGGAGCCAAGGAGTGCGACGTGATCCGTGGGTCTACAGTGGGCCTGTGTGTGTGTGTGCGCATGTGTGTGTGCGCATGTGTGTGTGCGCATGTGTGTGCGTGTGAAAGAGAGATTTACCACAGTTGAGGAGACAGCTCTGAGTCATGCAGGGGCTACTGCTGACTGACTGAATCTCTGCTTTTCTTTTTGCTCTGGACTCTCAGCTTTAGGCCTCAACCCTGATGTTGAGTTCCAAACAAATTTGACTGATTTGAAAGTTTTATCTTTAAAAAAACTGAGTTAATTCACTTAGACTGACTTGAAATTTCATAACTTTCACACTAGGTTAACACACCTTAACTGAGGCTCCTGATTATTTGATCAACACACTGGTGATGAGGAGAGGACAGGAAACTGACAGTGAGGAAGGGTTAGAGGAGGAAGAGTCAGAACCTTACAACCCAAGTCCAATCATCCCAGTCAATGAGCATCTCCTAAAAGTGACCAAAGCCCCCTCTACTGTGACATCTGGACCTGGTTTACAGATGGATGTGAAGCACTCAAACAACATTTCCTAAATCTCTCTGATCTCTTACTATTTTGAATAAATTTGCAAACATAAAAAAAAATAAATAAATAAAAAATTTCAACTTCAAAAAATTGCAAAAATTGCCCAATTTTTTTTTTAATTAAAAAAATTGCAGGAATGAAAAATAAATAAATAAATAAATAAATTTAAAACAATTCCCCAAAATTTAAAATAGTTTTAAAAATGCAAAAAAAATTGCAAATAAATTTAAACAAAAAAACTTGCCAAATTTCTGAAACCTTACATATTTGCAAAAGATTCAAAAATGTTGGACTTAAAACAATTTTCAAAATTTAAAAAATTTGCAAAAATTCAGAACTTTGCAGGAACTTTAAATATCTGCAAAAATTTTAAAAGTTAAAAAAGAGAAAAAACTGCTGAAAAAATGTTGGAATAAAAAAATGCAAGAATTGCAAAAAAGAATTGAAATAAAATTTTTTTAGAAAAATTATAAAAATCTAAACAAAAAAATTGAGAATAATTCTGAAGCATAATGAATTTGCAAAAGTTTCAAAAATGCTGAGCTTAATACAAAATTACAATTTTTTTTGCAAAAACTTGATTTTTCTAAAATCTTACAAAACTGAAGAAAGTTTTAAATTTAGAAAAGTTTGCAAAAATTTCATAAAAAATGCAAAAAAAATTTTTTTTTTAAATATTCATAAATAAAGACAATTTTTGAAATTTGCAAACATTTTACATTTTTTGAAAAAATACTTAATTTCAATAACATGTATTGGTTATATATCTCTTATCATACATTTTTTTGTTGTTCGCTAATGTCTTGCAGTCACGTAGCCTATATTAATCCAGCACGTTGTCAGGTAAATGAATCCATCCACACAGAATTAAAATCTGTATTTTCTTCCAGATTAGTCTTTTTGTAGATGTAGTTATCTTCCCAGGGCTGTAAAACTTGAGGTTAGCCACAGGTGCATGGAAAGTTGGTGGGCTGTTGATGTTGTAGGAGGTGAAGTAGAGCGGTGGCAGGCTTTATTGACAGATGGGATGAAGATTTAGTTCAACTAAAGGTTAACACAGGATTTTATTTAGTGTCAGTGTCCATGCATTAACACACACACACATTAATCACTAATTCACTCGTTCCCCAGCAGGGTTCACCTGTGGTTTCTCAGACTCTGACTGTGCTCGTCGTCACCGTGCTCTCTATCCGCTCCGTTCTGCAGTCAGTCGTGCTCTCCTGATGTTTTCCTGCTGGCTGCACAGGTCAGGCTCAGGGGTCACGCTCTGGGGTCACACTCTCCACTCGTCATTAACCCGTCAGGGACCCGGAGCAGAGGAGCTGTCATCAGGAGCCTCACACTCACCTCACAGGTCCTAACACACACACACAGAGCACACACACAGCACGCTCACACACAGACGGGAGTGTCTTTCAGAATATCAGGTCATGTGACCTCCTCTGCATTCAGCCGGGGTGTACTGTGTGTGATGAGACTCTGAGAAGAGCAGATCTGGGTCAGAGTATGAGTGTTTCAGGTGACACGGAGAGAATATTGATGAGTGTGGGGGTGTGTGAGCAGTTAGATCAAACTTTAAATCATCTTTTTCTCTGCGATACTGACCGTAAAGTCTCAGTGTGCAGTCGAGAAGAGTCTGATCTCTGACGAGCAGGTGTGTATCCAGAGGAGTGATAGGGGTGGCATCCTCCCTGCCCCCCTTTAAAGCCACTCCTCTAATTGGCTGTTTGTCAATAAGATTTTAGCTTTGTCCCATATATATATATATATATATATATATATATATATATATATATATATATATATATATATATATATATATATATATATATATATATACTATTGTAGCTCCAAAACATACATAGACAGATAAACAAACATGTTTCTCTGTCTCTTAATGACATCATCAGTCAGTGTATGCAGCTGTGTGGTTACCATGGTGATGATGATGTCACAATGGAACTTTGGAACTCCTCTGTGTTCACTGATCTAAGCAGGAAGTTTGGGTCCGATGTGGGTCTGAAAGTAACAATGCATTTGTGCTGAGATTGTAAGGGCTATCAGAAAAACGATGACGATAAACGATTCGGTGTCACTTTGTTTTTTAAGTTTCTATAGGGAAGATTCTGGAAGTTATGACTATTTGTTTGAGAAGTAAATAGAGTGTGAATAGTTTGGAAATAGTCAAAAAGTGGCAATGCTGAAAGATAATACAGTCGTTTAAAAAGCTCACTTCACTTTGTTATCATTAGTTACACACAGCTACCTGTCCTTATGCTCCTCTGTTGTCACCTGTGTAGTAAAGGACATTACATCAGAGTTGGATCAGCCTATAGTGTGTTTTTCCACTTAAACTTTGAGTGTGACTCCAAATCCAGACCTCCATGGGTTAACAAATTTGATTTCTGTTGATAATTTTTGTGTGATTTTGTTGTCAGCACATTCAACTATGTAAAGAACCAAGTATTTAATAAGAATATTTCATCCAGTCAGATCTAGGATGTGTCACTTCAGTGTTCCCTTTATTTTTTTGAACAGTGTATATAGAATATACTTAATATTTTGCGGGTTGTTGCATGTGAGGTGTATAAAATCACTATATTGTGACCATACATAGTGTCACATAAATGTTTTAAGACGTCCGTATGCCATCCTCTTTTGAGGTTCATTCCCTTCACTTTTGGAGAGGAGGGGAAAAAGCTGCTTGCATATCTTATTAGTCGCAGGTTTGGGGTTTTGCAAATCCAAATTTTGAAAATCCAACTGAAGGGTCGGCTTGAATTGTTATACTTATGTCATTTTGTGTCACTAGTGTCACTGGTTGCTTGGCGCCGCCCTGTTGGCTATGGCTGCCTTTTGCAGCAGCTCTCTCTTCTTTGTCCGTTTCTTGTAATTTTTTCGTCTCTTTTTTGTCATCTTTGTATTTGGAGTGGATCATTACTTTGTATGGCTCATTTGTTGGTCGTGGAAACCAAACTTTTTGTGTCTTCAGTGATATTTTTACTATTTTTGCTCCTGTGTTTGTCTGGAGATTCTACATGTAACCATGGCTGCATTGTTTACATGTGAAATCAGCTGTTAGCAGCCTGTAGCATATCAGTGCTAACTGGTGCTAGGCCAGATGTTTCCCCACAAGGTGAGGAGAAGGCGGTGAGGATGACGTGCTGGTTCTATGGTTAATAACTCTGATTATTCTATTCTATTCTATTCTATTCTATTCTATTCTATTTTATGCAGGGGTTGAATCTAAAATTTACATATAATTTAGAGGAGAAATCAGAATATCCAGATCAGGATATACTTCGAAATATTGAGATATTGGTTTTAGACCATTTGGAGTGTATAAAATATGGACGTAGTCTCTGGGATGTCACCCGTCTGTTCCTGATACCGTGAAATTAAGTCAATCCACGGAGGCAGCCATATTGGATATGACGCCGGCTTTGAGCTTCCTTTCTAACAGCTATAGGCTGGCTGTCAGTCATGTGAGCTGAGCTGTGCCTCTGATTGGACAATCAGACGATCTTAATATTTTCTAAACCCCCGAGTTCAGCTGATGACAAAAGTTTTTGAACCAGGTTGTAAATATGTTTTTAATGCTGTAACAGTCTGTTTTTTGCTTGGTGTGTATGTTGTTTACGGTTTTCTGTAGCCAGATTCAAACAGATCCTCAATGAAAAGCAACTTTTAGCTACATCAGATGTTAGCATATGAAACCAGCGTTTCACCAACACACTGTGAGCTGTCTGCAGGCCTTTCATGTGAACCTGTGTTTTTGCCGGACTAAAAAGCTAAAGATGAGGAGTGATGAAAGCAGCTGGAGACATCGCGTCCTTTAGAAAAACCTTAACAATGTGGAGGCCAAAGAGGCACTTCGTTTTTCTCATATTCTCTGCATTTTCTCCATCATCCTCCACCTCCACCTCCACCTCCACCTCCACCACCCTGCAGCCTGGTAGCTTTTCCCATCCTCAGATTCCCTCAAAGTTTCAGATGCTCACAACTCCCACAATGCCCAGATGCTGTCCTTTGGCCCTTTACCCCCCTCAACCCCGAGCTATCATTCATAACCTTTCTGTGGAGTGAAAGAGGTGGGATAAGGGAGAGAAAGAGGAGGAGGCTGAGTGGGGGGAGCGGAGAGCAACATGGCAGCTTATTTAGAAGACTTCCTTTATTGGAACATGTGCAAGCAGTTCACTCACAAAGGACTTAAATAGGATATTTTCTGTTCCCTATAGTTGCTTTCCCCTTTTAAGTGCCGAGGCAAAAAAAGTAAGTTTACAACTCCCTCCTCAATGGGGGCTCTTCACTCGCAGGTTGCGGGGACCTGAGTGACCTGGGAAAGTTAATTAGGAGGCGAACAAAGAGCGAGCCGGAGCAGAATGCCCAGCCTCTCCTCCAGCCAAAGATGTCATCCATTAATTAGGAAAATCTTTAAGGTGGCCTTATTGAATTTACAGAAAGCCCTGTGGTTGGCGGGCAACAGTTTTTTGATCAGGCCCTGACTCAAACAATGCCTTTCTGGGGGTTAAAGAAGAAGAAGAAGAAGAAGGGAGGAGATTGGTGGTAGAAGAAGAAGAGAGGGAGCAGGAGGAGGGAGGAGGGGGAGAAAAAGAAACGTATGGGGTTTGTGGCGCAGTACAGTTTAATGGTGGGGTGGGGGGGTGGTGATTGTGACAGCTCAGATTCACATGGGTATGGGGGGCATAGTTTGGGGATGATGTCATGCAAAGGCAACCTGGGGGCTTGGGAAGTAAGACGGAGGAGGAGGAGGAGGTGGAGGAGGAGAGAGGAGGGGGTGCTGAGTTTGAGCCACAGGGGCCACTCAAAGTTAACATCGCTGCCTGCATCTGGGCCAAATCCTTTTCTGCGAGCTCGGAGAGGCTTTCCTGAGCGCTGAGCCCTCCTCCTCCTGCTCCCTCGCTCAGATCAGGCTTTCCTTTAAAGCTAACCGTGCTAACTGACCACCTCACACCGCCTTTTCTCTCCAGACTTTCTGCTCATTCATCCCCGACTGTAATCTCACACGCAGATCAGAATGACCGCTGCTACCTCAAGGTTCCTAACTCAGGAATTTATCTTGGAAATAACACATCAGGATCAGCACGACGTGTTTATTTCAGAAAACTTTAAACCTCGATGTGATTCCTGTGCAGCCTTAGGTGTGCCACTTTTACATTTTGCCTTTAAAATGTTATCAAAAGTAAAAAACACAAACAAAAAACTTTTATGGAGCGCCTGTTTTGCCTTATGGATTAACAGAAGTGATTAAGTCAAATCTACCTGATAATTTGATTGTTCTCAAACCAACGTTTGCATCAATTTAACTTAAAGTTTTCAGTTGTTTCAACTCAATAATTTGCATCACCTAAAAGTAAAATATCAAAGGGTGTTTTGTACTTTATTACACTGTAAAATGTGACAAGTTCAGCTCACTTAAAAGGGATTTAAGAAACCAATTGCTCTTAAAAAGGTTAGTAAATACAATGTGTTGAAGGGCATGATTTTCAAGAGAGATCATGATTTTCTATGTTAATTATTATTTAATTTTAATTAATTAAATTTGAAGAAATTAGTTTATTTTTTAATTTAATTTTTCAATTTTTAATTTTCTATGTTAAAATATCATGATTCTCTATGTTAATTTACTTTCAAAATTAAATTTTAAAATGATACACTGGGTTGTTTTTTGCTCCCCTAGTTTTCTTTCAATTACCATTACTGAGACAGTTTTTTAATTGGAGCCCACACAGACAGCCCAGACAGTCAGCCGGTCTGTGCTGTGGAGCACAGACGGTCAGCCAGTCTGTGCTGTGGAGCACAGACAGACTTTGCCCCCACAGCATTTTGAGATCTGCCAAAAACTGCTTCTGGACAAGACAATTATTTCACCAACTACAGGTCTGGCAACTATAATGTTTCAGTCCATCTGCGTTTTTGTGTCACCACTGATTTTTTTTCACAGTGTTTTTCCTGTTTTGGGGTAAAACGTTACGTATACAGGTCCTTAATCTTGTTTCAGCATGATTAATTGTTACAACTTGATTTTGTTGGCAATTTAACTTTATATATTACAACTTCAATCTCATCAATTTACAACTTTTATTCGGTAACATCACAACTTTGATCCAATATCGTTGTGACAGGAATGTTGCAACATTACAACTTTAATCTTGTGAACTTAAAACTTTGTTCCCCTAACATTACAATTTTATTCTTTAAAAATGATAATTTCAGTTTTGAAACATCATGACCTAAATCTTGTAACTTAACAACATTATGACAAGATTTTTTTTTTGGCTTTCTTTTTGTAACCTTATGACTTTATTATTACATCACAACTTCTTTCTTATAAAATCATCGCTTTTTCTTGCAGGATTACAACTTAACAATATCTTTACGACTTTAAACTTGTCATATTTAGACTTAATTCTTGTCACATGACAACTTTTTTTCCTGATATACTTTTTTTTATTTATTGTGGTCTTTATCCTAAATTCTAGCTCAAGCCCATTAAAAATGGCTGACAATATGAAAAGACATTTTCCATTTTTCTCTGAAGTAAATCTGTAATGTCACTGAACTGGAACACAGCCTTTTACATCATTCCCAGTCGTTAACCAAACTTTAATTATAAGAAAAAGTTTATTTTAAGGAAAATGAAGTTACAAAACAAAGTCACCTCTTATGTTTTAGTACCTAAAATCTGTGTTCCTTTGTTTGCACAGGTGGCTGTTTCTCCATCATCACCACCAACTGTGGCTCATTAACCCACTTTTATTCAGCCCCAGCACCAGCGCGGAGCAGAGAAAAACACAGTGAGATGCTGACAGGCACATGCGTGCTCATGCTATATGCTGGCATGCCGTCCTGGACATGCGTCTCTCGGGACCTGAACCCCTCACCCCACCCCCTCCGGAGGGACTAATTTGAGGGGCGGGACCATGTGTTTTGTTGCTTGTCAGAAACAATCAATCCCAGCCCGTTACATTTACAGCAGCACGGCCTCTCGTTGCTGTACCACATTTAACTCCGAGGGGGGAGGAGAGGGATACTCATTAGGGACAAAAAGTTGTTAAAAATCTGAGAGAAAGTTAAAAAGCAAATCAAAATGCAAATGTGGCAAATTCCTTCCTCTGGACTCCAGAGATGTGCCTGAAACTCAAGCTCCTTTGGTGTTTCCCCCCCTGGATGTGAATTTAAAGTGAAAAACAACTTTATTTAGAGCGCCCTGTGCCGCCCCCACCCTCCCTCGTCCTGTGTCCCGGCCCACCCGTCCTCTCCCTGTTCTGTTTGGGCACTGGAGGTTGTCAGTCGGGGTTTATGTCCAGTTCAGTGGAGCTGAAAGAAGTCAGTTTCATGTCTTGTTATGGAACAAGACGTCTGTGCCTCTCAGGAGTGATGAGAAGTGGTCTGGGGGAGCCGGGTGTGCGGGGTGTGCGGGGTGAGCAGGGAGCGGGACCGTCCCCTGGAGGCGACCAGCAGTGAGGAAGTCAAAGCGGCTTTTGTGTGGCTGCTGTCGGCTGCGTGTTTGGTAATTATCCCCCCTGCTCTCTATATGAGCGCAGAACGGGCTTTCCAGGAGAGATCTCGGCCCGGACAGGCCCACGGGAGAGTGCACAACACACCGTCAACAAAGATTAACTTCTCACAGCGCCCAGAGACGCCTGATTGGAGGAGACGCAGCAAATACAGGAGAGCCTCTGGTGTGTGACGCGCCGGTGATGAGCAGATCTGCCCAGTCAGACCGTCTCAACTGTCGCTGCGATGAGACAGTGACACCTGTGGAGATTTAAAGCCTGGAAGACGAACAGAATGACCGTCCTCTTCCTCATCTATCACAGAGAGGTCTGCTGTCTTCACCTTCATGGGAGCCATTTTCCCTCAACTCACCTGGATTAAAGTCATTCAGGAGCCACAAAATCTACTTTATCTTCACGATAAAGACAAAAAAAGTGTTATACATTCTATACATTGTTAAAATGTAGTGAATAATTGTCTGAATGAGAAGATTTATTAATCTATGAGACTGTAAATGTGATGTCTTGGTATTTTTATTAAAACTTATTTGCAAAAAACAAAACAAAAAAACAATTAATTAAAAATGGGAAAAAAATTAAAAACAAAAATTTGCATATATTTCTGAAATGTAATCAATTTGCAGAAGATAAAAACAATTTCATCTTAAAATAATTCAGAAATGTCATAAATATCAAAATTTCAAAATTTTGAAAAGTTTAAAAAATGCAGAAATTTTACAGATTTGCAAAAAAAAAAAAATTGAAAAAAATTGAGAAATCTCAAGAAATGCCAAAACTTCACGTTTTTTGAAAGGATACTTGTATTCCTTTAGTTTGGAAAATTTCCAAAATTTGCAATCGTTTTAAAGATTGCAGAAATTTCAAAAATTTTACACAATTTTGAAATTGAAAAAATTAGAAAAAAAAAAAAATCAAAGGATACTTTAGTTCCTTTAATGCAGAAATTTCAAAAAATTTGCAAAAAAATTAAAAACTGCTGAAATTCAAAAATTTGCAAGCACTCCAGAATTTTTGAAAGAATACTTGAAATCCATAACATATTGATAACGTTGCTTAACTAATCATTTTTGTTGTTAGCTAATGTTAGCCAAATATTAAGCATGTACATTGACTTTAATCATCAATACCCTCTGTAAGAAAAATAACATTTTTTTATTTCAATGATATATTTTTAAAGCTACAAAGAGCCACTGCAAAAGAGTCAAAGAGCAGCAGGTTGAAGACCCTTGATCTATTGGGACCAAAGTTTTTTTTTCAGGGAAAAACCACGACAAGTGAAAGCCTCTTTGAGTTCAATTTGAAACCTCTGCAATGGGGAAAGTGTTTGATAAGACGTTTTAAAAAAAAAGACTGTCAACTTTCTCAACAGCAGATACTCTTAATTGTTGCTTCTCTTACTTGGGTATGGACAAATTTAGCCAAGAAAGATGATTCTGCTTTTGCTTTGTCCACCAGGGGCGCCAAAATCATCATAATTAGAGGAGCTTAAGGGCCTGTGTCCACTGACTGCTTTTTTTCTTTACACCTTTCGCCCTCAGCATCAACTGTTTGTAAGCCTCTGCACATCATGTGTTGCTGGTTAACAGTAGCTGAACTATTGGAACGTCGTTGCTGTCAAATTTTCAGTCAAAATGAAGGAGGGATATGATTTCTATCACCGTATTAACAACATGTGAGGAGTTCGAGTACGGTTCAAAAGTTAAGAACTTCTACCTATACCGCAACACATTTTCTTCATAAAACTTCACTGAAACAGAAGTGCCTGTTGTTTATAACAGTAAGATGGGAACAAGCATTGTGATATTAAATTATGGGTGCTGCTGGTTGTGACACATTAGTGTGTCTATTTACCACTGCTGTTAAAGCTTCACATGCTGAATCAGATTTCCCAAGGTGCATTTGAAAGATGCTGTGAGGATGATCTGTTTTAATGTGACTGCAGCGCCACCTTCTGGCCTGGAGTCTCTGCACACTGTCGTAAAGATGTGACTTTTAACCAGGTGTGTGTTTGTTTTGGAACAAAGTTTCTTAAGGTAAGGTATTCATCAGTACAGTTAGGTAGAGCGAGGGTTTGAAACGTGACAACAAGCTAATGTCTTAGTAACCGTCCACATGTGGTGCTATCGGCAGCCCGGTGCTGCAATGTGTAGCATTAGTGAATCCTGGTTATGTCCTGCCAGTCATCCACCAATCAGAGCTAACGTAACCTCACTCTTCATTTTATTGATAGACTCTCAAGTTTGAACAGACCACTGCAGAATAACTGCTGACTGTGGGTTGGAGACAACATTAGCACAAACAGATTAGCCCCTGTGTTAGCCTTTAGCTCATGCTCTATCTCTCTCCTGTTTATCTTTCTTCTGCTCTTCTGTCCTTTTTCTGTCTGACAGTTAAAAACACGGATTTCTCTTCTTTCTGCTAAACTTTGTCAGCTGGCGTGGTGTTGTCATAGAGACGGAGACGTGTTGCAGTCTAAGAAGTAGCATTTTGAAATAAGCTGTAACCTGTAATATTAGAGATATTGGGTTACCACACCTGTTAGGTTAAAGCTTGAAAAGTACAATTTTTTTTCCACAAGATGTGAGATGAATTAAGAAAAAATCATCATTTATTTAAGCACAAAGCTTTCACAATAGTCCTCCATTTTTTCCACGTCCTACCTTTTATTTCTTAGATTACTTCTTAGATTACGTTTCTCTGATTATTATCTTTGATGCTTAATGCAACAACAAATCCAAATTAACACACAGATTCTCACATCTAAGGTTTTTTCCTGATATCATCCTCCTCATTTATCATCATTTATCATCACCAGCTGATGCATTTCCCTCATTTTCATTTCAAAAACCTTCCTCAGCCTTAAAGCATCCCGGCGTCCATCACCATACATATCATTGTCATCAGCATCTTCATCATCATCAGCATCTCTGCACTTGACACAGCTGTCATTTAATCATCAAAACCTCATCATCATCTTCATCCATCGCCTCTGCCATCTTCCTGCTGATCATACTTATCATCTCTGTCAAATGAGCACCCTTGACATGACCATCATCAGGACCTGCATCATCTGCTCTGACCTCACTTCTCCTCCTCTTCTTCATCTTCACCATGGCTGTAAGCAGCAGCATCATCAGGATGCTCTGGGTTTGTGTGAAGAAATAAAGAAGAAATCCTTTCTACTCCAAAAAACACTTCTGGACAAAAAGCTGAGAATGTATGAGAAGCATCCGATTCCTGGTTAAAGAGCGCCTCGTTTTGACCCGGCCCGGGTCGGCCCCTTTCAAACGCGCAGAATGGGCCTGCCTTGATCTGCGTCAATTGTCATCCCGGGGCTCAGGGGCACTTCGGCGGCGAGTATAGCGGGGAAGTCAGGGCTAATCCCCGCAGAAGGAGAGAATCACGGGAGAGGAGAAAAGCAACAATAACCAAGTCAAGCGTATAAAATGAAAGCGAAATCTCTATTATCAGCGGCCGCGATTCCCAGCACAGTGGTGAAAATCAGGGTTAGTTTGTGATTCGAGTCAGACGCCGAGGGAAGAATATGGGGGTCCCCGCGGGCTGGGAGACTCACACGACGAAAAGGGCAATATTCTGCAGAAAAGACGAAGAAGAAAGCCCCTCTCCCATCCCGACATAACCATTAAATGCAGTCTGACTTTATGTTGTATAGAGAGGGGCGAACAAGAAAGGAGGCACAGTTCTCCGATGAAAGAATGAGGTTTTGGGCGGATTAGGGACGGCCCGAGGGATGAAGAATAACTTCTGCATAACTTTACAGCTATTTTCTCTCCCCACGCCAAGAGCCAAGTTTAAGGCTGAAGCGTCTGAGTTAACCCCTTTGTGAGGGTCCGGTCTCAGACTTGGCTCAGGGGGGACAGGACTCAGCGCAGTGTCAGGGAAATTATCTTAAAATGACACTTCAGGTGCAGGAATAAACTAATCCTAACTCTGGGAGTGGAAATAAATTCTCATACAAATCTAAAGCTAATATTTCTGAATGATACACTGCAAAAAATCAAACGGTTGACTTTACTTAAAAAACAAAAAAAAACAAAACAAAAAAAACAGTATTGTCCTAGAATTTCAATGTGGCTGAATTCGAGATGATAAAGTAAGGCAAGTTACATCCTTTTGTTAAAAAAAAAAAAATAAAACCAAATTTTTCATGGGTTTCAATGACTTGTTTGTCAAACCAAATGAGTCATAATTGAAAAAAACTGCTTTATTTAAAGCTCCTGTCTGGTGATGAAACAGACTAAAATTGACAGTGACAGGCGTCAGATGAAAAACAGCCCTTTTTAAAACCCGTATGGCAAATGTTACAGTTTTTCTCCATTGGTTTGGCTCATTCCTTGAAACAGAAATTACATTCTCAAAACTCTAAGATCGTTAAGTCTTACAGTTACATCATAGCTTACTTGCAAAAGCTCATATCGGTCTCAAAACTGTTCACTCGTGCTTTAAAACTTAATTCCTTTTCCCCACAAATATGACCAATATACTACTACTAATAATAATAATAATGTCAATATCTCATCATAAATGAACAACAATGAAATGTTGCTGATAAGTTATAGACTGAGCATCAACAAGATCTATTTACTTGCAAATAATGCTAACTGTAGGCTACATGCATTTTGTCATTTGCAAAAATAAACAAAGGAATTTGCAATTTGATGAAATGAATGAGAAATTCAATTATGTTGTGAACAATTGCCAAGTGTTATTTTGAGAATTTCTGTTTTAAGAAATGAGCCAAACCAATGGAGAAAAACTGTAATACATGACTTGACCACAGGGGTCGCCAAAATGGAAAGAAAAAAAGTCCTCACAGGAGCTTTAAAACAACATAAATATAATATAATTTAGTTTTAGTAGTGTTATTTTATATTTATTATATTTAGTATTATTAGTATTTTTTTATAAATAAAATCAAAATTTTCACGGGTTTCTATGACTTGTTTGTCAGACCAAATGAGTCATAATTAGAAAAATTGCTTGCTCAGACATTTTTGACTGGTGATGAAACAGACCAAAATTGATAGTGACAGGTGTGAGATGAAAAATAGCCCGTGTGGCAAAATATTACAGTTTTTCTCTGTTGGTTTGGCTCATTTCTTGAAAAAGAAAAGAAATTAAATTCTCAAAACTCTTAGATCATTTGGCAAAACAGTCTTAAAGTTACATCATTGCCCACTTGCAAAAGCTCAAATTTCTCGAAACTGTTCACTAGTGCTTTAAAACTTAATTCCTTTTACACATATAACCAATAAATTACTACTACTACCACTACTACTAATAATAATATCTCATCATAAATGAACAACAGTGAAATGTTGCTGATAAGTTATAGACTGAGCATCAACCATTTATTTTAGTATAGATCAACAAGATCTATTTACATGCTAATTATGCTAACTGTAGGCTACCTGTATTTTGTCATTTGCAAAATTGAGAAATTGAGAAACTTAATTATGTTGTGAACAATTTGCCAGTGTTATTTTGAGAATGTAATTCCTGTTTCAAGAAATGAGCAAAACAATGGAGTAAAACTGTAATACATGACTTGTCCACAGGGGGCGCCAAAATGGAGACAAAAAAATCCTCACAGGAGCTTTAAAACAACATGAATATTAGATATTAAGTTATGTCAACATTATGTTTGCTTTAAAGCAGACTGACATAAACCTTGAGGATGAGTTTTTGGGGGTAGGGAAATATCTTTGCTTTGTGGTACTTGAAACCATTTTTTCCTTAAACCCAAAATGGCCAAAGCCTTTCATAGCAAAGCTGAAGAAGCAAAAAAATATACCAGAAAAAAGTCTTGTCAATGCAGATGATATCTGTCTTGTCGTTTCAGGGCCCTTCAAGTTTATTATGCGTCCCTGTGGAAGGGCCCAGAGCCACATATTGAAGACCAATGGGCAGCTGAATTTCTAGGCTGGCTACAAAAATAAAACAGACCACATAAGAGGACTCTGAGGAAAACAACAACTCAATATTAGCTTGGAAATATAACGCAAATATCTTTGTGAACAGCACATTTGGTTTGTTATTTTTGCTCCTGTAAAAACTCAAATTGTATGGTTAAATTTAAAAACCCAGAAGCTTCTATCTGCAGTCTTTCCTCATCACTGACCGCTTCCTTTTGCTCCAGATGAAGAGCTTCTTTGACTGAGCCTGCCTTCACCACTGAAGGGCTCTCTTCATCATCACTATCATCTAATTTATGGACATAATTAGTGATTTAGTCCTCTTGGTTTCTCTCTCTATGCTAATGAAGCCATTTATGGCACGTGACGACCACGGTCATCTCTGGCAGAATAGAAAAGATATAGACTGAACATCACCTAAATGAATCTATACGTCTATAATGATAATTATAAAGATAATTATGACTTTTTGGTCTTTGTGAAACATTTTGTAAAGTTAAATAGTGAGCAGGTGGACAGTCAGGAACAGATAAAACCACCTGATCACGCAGGGTTCGGGTTGTAATCACGTCTTTTTGACAGCCACACTAGAGAATCACAGGGGAAGGGGGAACATCTGAACAATTAGATGAACTCTGGTCAGGAGAAGAAGAGTTAATGAGCTGCCGCTGCCACGTGCATGCAGAGGAAACACCAGAGGCCAGAGTCCATATTTACCGCTGGAGTGGCGCGCGAGCATCAGAATAGGCCGCTGATGCCGCGCGCGCTCTCTCCCCTCTTATTTTCATTAGGCGCTGATGACTGCGGAATTGATACGGCCCGCGAGTTATCAAGAGCCACTAATTTCACATTAACGACCATTGACTGCGCTCGCTTGATTCGAGGGGGTTTGGGACAATTATCACAATCAGAACTGGAGCCCAAATCGTTTACCTTGACTCCGTAATTATTCGGCCCGAGCCGCGCGCACATTGCTAAATTGTATGGTGTCAAAAACCCGTAAATAATGAGGAGAGCACGAGGACAGGCTATCCCTTCAAACACGCACGTGCAGGCACAGTCGCACGCGCGTATAACACTCCTAGTTACACAAGATAGATAGATAGATAGAATCAGTCTTTGTTTTCTTACCATTTATCTTATTATCAATCAAAATTCGTAACAGTCGGTTTAGTAGGATTTGCCAAAAAATGATCAACGTTATTGTTTGCTTAAAGGTTCATCTTAAACTTCTTTGGTCCCTTGTTGGCCAGGCAACATACCCATTTTGGCCTTAACATTCACACAATACATCCCAGTTGTTATCTGGAGGTCATACAGTCATACAGAATCCCCTTTTATACACACTTTATTGCAAAGACCAACTCAGCCTATCCTCCCCTCAAAACTTTCCTATTACCAGACCTTTCTCAGTCTATAAAAATATTTTCATGTTAATAGACAAGTAAAGCTTTTTCTCTAGATGTTTAATATACTTTATTTACTAATGAATAAATGGAGTCATGTATAAGTGCAACACTGTACCATAACAACAGAATGAACTTAACACCACTCTTTCAGTTGATGTCAGTGAGGATGAAGTAGAATTAAGTTGTGGTGAAGGCAACAAGCTAACAAACTTGCAAAAAGAAAGAGAGGGTGATTGTGAAGATGAGGATTATAATGGGGACTCAGAGGGTATAAGTGGGTGGGTATTGCTAAAATAAGGACAGGAATGACTATTATGAGATAGGGTGTAAAATACATTTAGAGTTCATTTATTTTTCTATTGTCTAAAAAAATATCCACAACTTGCTTATGACATCTGGTTGTTTTCAGCTCCTGGAGACGCTGCTAAAAGGACAGAGGAACTGCAGTCCTCTGCAGGCAAGGTTTAGACATGAAATCTTCTAAAAAATAGTTTTTTTTTATTTATACTTTTCATGGCATACATTGTAAACTTTTGAGTCCATCAATTAATATCCAAGTGTCTTCAAAAAAGTTGAAATATAGATAAATAGTTATCTTTATTCATTATCGCCCACTATGTTCCAGTGATGCCTCAAGGCAACCAAAAATTTCTATTATTTTTTTTTTTTATTTCTTTATATTGTCTTAATTTGATCTATTTTAAGACAAAGGTATTCTTTCTAACTTGCAAAGTAAAGTCATGAACTACAAAATTCTGATATTCAATCAGCTATATAACGTATTTTGTAGGCTTCCGTGTTTTCAAGTAAAAAAATTACAAAAATACGTAAAAGTAATCAAATGTCAAAAACTCCCCGGATGTGAAAATATTTAAGTTAATGTTAATATTCCTCATAGCAGAGGTGCCGAGATGTGTTGCAGTTGCAGTGGCGCTGCTGTGTGGACTTCTCGCGAGATTTCAGACCGCTGTCACATGATCACGTTCGGAGATAACCAGGAAATCATGAGTTGTTTGGGCTGAAAGAGGATTTGATGCAATTATTCCCGTTTTCGACGATGGGTCCTCTCACAAAGAGCTCGTTTTTACTTTTTATAACGTTAAATATTTATTCCGTTGTGTCTAACGATGACGTAAACCGCACTTTTTCAGCTTCAGCGGACAAACTAACGGAAAGCTCTCCTCTGAGTCCTGCTTCTGGAGCTGTAGCGTCCAGCTCGCCTGTCTTCAAGCCTGCTGCTGGCTCCGGTTTCTCCATAAACTTGCTTTCTTCCTTCCCTGAAGACCTGGAGATCAGTGACTACTGCAGCGACCTGCTCCATATTTTCGGGGAGCGGTATGTGTCCTATGTGAACTGCCTGGTTCCTGCTGCCCGACCCGTCAAAGTGTGTCAGAGCTGCTACTCAGGCTACGGTAGACTCACGGAAACCTACCTGAACATCTCCTCTGACCAGGTATCTGCATTAATATCAGGACATATTCTGTTTTATTGTGTGAGATTTGGGCTGTCTGAGTGGAGAGGACAGGGCGCGGTTGTGTCATGATCACGAGTTTTGTGGCATGACCATTTTTTTTTTAGGAAGCAAGAATCCATCAAGATTTCTTCTGAGTGGCAAGCTAACCTATTAGACATTAACGTTTGTTTCATATATACAAGAATAAAATAACATTAATCCAATCTAATCCAGCTTTATTTGTATAGCACATTTCAAAACAAACAAAGTTACAAAGTGCTTAACAATAAAACAAATACACACAACAAAAGTGTAAAAGAAGTAAAAAAGAACAAAACAAAACAATAAAAAGCGATGTGATACTATCAATACTGTACATATCATTATCAATTTCATCCTACAGATAACTCATTTTTATCATTATATCATTAGACTTGCGCCACTATATTATCATAACTTCACTATATAATAATGATAATAAAAATAATAATAATTTTTGTTTTAGTAATAAAAGTTTGACCAAAAATAATGATTAAATGTTAAAGTCAACTGATGAAAAAAAGGAAAAGTTAATAATAATACCTTAAGGCCCTAGGACACCTAAGACCCACGTCTTATAGACATGTCTTGTCTTTCCAATATGTCTCAAAACACTCTACAAATGTGTCTTAGGACACATCTTAAAACATCTTGAGACACTTTGATGGCTGGGTAAGGAGTAGAAGTTTTAAGAAGAGATTAAAAAGATGATACTGAGTTTGCCTGCCTGAGATCCTCCAGGGGCAGAGAGATCTGAAGGTTTTTGTGACTAGTCTGGATATAGGAACCACTGCTAGGCCCCTGCTGGGGGATCTCAGGCAACAATCAGACTCCTAGGAGGTAAGTAGTTTCACAAATATTAGCCAGAGCCTGACCACTGAGGGCTTTCAAAACACGTAGGAAAGTTTTAAACTCACAGGTAATCAGTTGAAGGCAGCAAGGACTGATGGGAAGTGCTCACATCCTGTAGTGTGGATTAAAGGGGACATATCATGCTGATGCCTGATTTAATACTTACATATACTATAATAAATTTGAAAAAAAGACCTTTCACCCCCTGAATTTTCAAAAAATGAGATATTGTATTTTTTCTGATATCCTAGAATGAGATTTAATGCCTCTGAAAATAGGTCATTGCCATTTGGCCGCGAGATTTCGACCTTCGTAAGGACACGAGGATCCTTTCTTTTTATTGGAGTAATCTGATAAAGCAGCTCCTCCTCTGTGATGTCAGTTAGTCACACAACCACCACCGAGGGATACACCCACCAAGAGCCGACTGACTGAGTGCTGGATGCAGGGACTCTGCTCTGCTGAGCAGCTCGGCTTTACATGGTGAATTAGCAGTTAAAACACTGTAGTTTTAGCAGACGTGGTAATACTTGTGAGACTGTGATATTTGCATGCTTGTTCTGACATGCTCTGTGAACCTGGACCACAATAATGCTGCGGTAATAACATAGTGAGGAACTGACGGTAGAGGCGATCTTTAGACTACACTTTCAGCATGATGGATAAAACAGACAGAGAAAAGTGAAGGAGCAGGATGGAGCCCTGTTATAGAAATAGTTTATTGGTGAACTCTGCCTATATTTCCTCGTATAAACTCTACATGTTACAGTACCGCTTTGACTCACCACACTGAAGTGTCCTGAGATGATCTGTGTCCAGGTGGATTTTCTTCCTCCTGAGCTGCAGAACCGTCCGGGTCTGACTCGGGGTCCGATACAAAAGGACGCATCCTACACTCTGCCATTTTATTAGTGCTATCAATGCCTTACGGTGAAGTTTTGGCAAACAGCAAACTCGCTCAGTCTGCTCCATCCAATATGGTGATTTTGTAAATACTGCCATGCTGCAAAAACCGCCCCCTGGCTCTACCCCCTCCACCCCTCTGATAGAACTGACCAATCAGAGCACAAAGGGCTGTGACGTTGCGAGGTTACTGGAGGTCATTCTCCAAACGGAGCGTTTCAACGAGATCTTCAGAATGGCCTAAAATGAGGATATTGGGAACGCTATTGTGGGGCAATGAAGGAACTAAATGACTTGTACTGAGGGCAGAAATGCTTCACACGCATCCTAGTCTGGCATAGTGAAAAGGAGAAACAAGCATGATATGTCCCCTTTAAATGAAATGTGTGTCTTTGTCCGCAGGTGGGTCCAGGTAACGAGAGCTGCAGGGACAGCCTGCTGCGCAGTGACCGTCTGATGCTGGTGTATGTGCTTTACAACAACCTGAAGGATCTGTGGGGGAAATCAGACTGTGACAGTAAGTGATCTGCAGCAGGATGTAGAGTCCTAAAGGATGTCTAATTTCTAATCTGAAACCACAGAACTGTCGGAGTAAGTGTTGAATCTGCTGGTGAAAATGTGAGTTTGAGAAATCAGAGTCATACAAACATGAGTGAATAGAGGGTTCGGAGGTACACCAACGTAAACATTGAATGGACAGAGATAGAAGTGCGCGGTAAAATATGATTCAAAGACGTCTTATACACCAAAAAATGTGGGAACACACACAGAGCACAGTAAAAATCTCTGTGAAGGACTCAGCCTGCAAGAAAAAGAAAGATTTTAAAAATTTTACCTAATAAGCGGAGGAGACCCATATGAGGAGTCAGCATCTTTATCATCATCTACCCAAAGGTATGAAAACAGAGATGTTACTACTATATTTCACATGGGAGAGGGGATCCACTGAATATAAATGATGATCTTTTGGTGGAGGATAACTTTCCAGCACTTTAATAAAGCTTCTGAAAGACTCTGAGTTTCACTTATGAACCATTTAAGTCGTGATTTTACCTCTCGATATAAATTATACTCTAATTTAATATATTGACTGTTACAAAAGTGAGATTTTAAGATGGACTGCCTGACAGGAACTTAAACTTTTTAAAACCCAGACACCAAAAAAACTTATTTAGTTTAACTTCACCTAAGACAAGAAAACTCAACAAGTTCTCATGAAAAAGGTGAAACTAGTTTTACACTCAAGTGGTGCAGTTTCCTGTAAATCAACTCGTTCTGTAATCTGATTATGTTATTACGTTAGCTTCAGTATGTTTCTTCATCCATCGTTTCTGTGAGTTAAGCAGAGTCTGAATTCCTGAAACATTACTTGGTTTTTTAAAACAAATTTAAAAGTGAAACTGAAGCTTGTTTTTTTACTTTTCGTCCTGCAGATTGCATCACTAAAGGATTTCAGAGTCTGACCAATGACACGCTTTACTTCATGGACATCCTCAACCACACACTCTCCTGCTTTGAGAAGAATTCACCGGTATGCCTTGAGATTTCTGTAGATCCTCTTTTGAGTGTACGTCAAGAAGCATAATTTGATGTTTGCTTTCTCTTCCAGGGGAACCACACGGAGCTGTGCACGAGCTGTAAGAACACGTACAGCCAGCTCAACGACCTGTACACTGGGATGGAAAAGAACCAGAGCATGTGTATCGACATAGAGGACGCGGTAAGTTTAAAAGGATCAGAGAGCTGTAAAACTTAAAGATGGGAGGAGAGCGCTGCACCACTGAGACCAGGGGTATGCAACCTCTCCTTTAATAGGAGTCATGTTTCCCTTTCACCTAAACTAAACTAAAGTCATTCTGGAGCCACAAAATCTAATTTATCTTTAGAATAAAGACTATAAAGTGTAAGCAATTCAAAATATAGTTAAAATCCAGCACACTATTATCTAAACAATAATTTTTTTTTGGATTTATGAAATTGTACATGTGATGTCTGGGTTTTTTAATTTTAAACACAGTTGTAAAAATATTTTTTTTTAAAGTTTAATTTCAAAAAATTTGAAAAAAATGGAAAAAAATAAGGAATTTCTTACACTTTATTTTTTTGATTCGGCATTTTTTTTTTACATTTTTGCAGAATTTTTGACAATTTTTGCAAAATATTTGAAATTTTGCAATTTTTTTGTCATTTTGGCAATTTTTCAAATTTCAATTCCAAAATTTATTAAATTTGCATTAATTAAAAAAAGGGATTCAATAAATTTACAAAAATCTTAAATAAATTTTAAATCTGAATTTTGAAAAAAAAAAAAAAAAATTGAGTTTTGAAGATTTGCAAAAATTAAAAAAAAAAAATCCATGGCAATAAAGACTAAAAAGTGTAAACAATTCTAAAAAAAAATCTAAAAATAATTCAGAAATTTGCTAGATTTTTAAAATGTTTTTTAATGTAATTTCATTTTTTTAGCACAACATCCAACACAAATGTTGCTTTTAAAGACTTCCTTGTGGCCTGATATTCTTTTTTACAGTGTACCTAGTAAAGAAAAACTGTAGTATCCTGTGTAATATGTAAAAATATATATACTAGAGATACTGGTATCACAAATACATAACACACAGATTTATTTTCTTGGTATGATGCTCTAGAGAAGGGTGAAATTCACCCATTCATTCCATCAATTATTTAAGATTGAAAAAGCATTCAGATTAAAAGTCTCATAGTTTGATTATCCAATCATTGAGCTGACAGGAAGTTTCATCTTTAAGTAAATCTCTGATATACAATTGTACATTTTTCACTCAGTTTGACATTTCCCCTAAATATTTGCTGATTCTGAGAAGGCCTAAATAAAACAATGTATTCTATGTGACTAATACGGAAATCTGAGCATGGGTCACAGTGATCAAAAATGCCGGTTAAAATGTGGGTTCTGATCTTCTGAGTTCCCTCCTCATCCTGGAATATCTCTCATTGATCCCAGTATTTGGGAGAGTTGAATTAATAGCAGCCCCGTCCTTTAATTGGGGTCAGCAGAAGTTTATGTTGCGTTGGTCTCTTTGCCCGCAGATGAACGTGACCCGCAGACTGTGGAGCAAGAACTTCAATTGTTCGTTCCCCCGGAAGGAGACTGTGCCTGTCATCGCCGTGTCCAGCTTCATGCTCTTTCTGCCTATCATCTTCTACTTGAGCAGCTTCCTTCACTCGGAACAAAAGAAACGCAAGCTCATACACCGTGAGTAACCAGCTTAATTCGCCTATTGTCACTCACACAGATTTTTTGACGGGGTTCGGGGTCTTTGTGGAGGGGGACAGGGGGCTTGACTGACTGTGATATTTAGGGTGGAGGAGAGGGGCTCAGAGTTGTTGTAGAGCATTGTGGGGTTGCCTCCTGAAACCTCTGGATCATTGACAACGTGGAGGATTTCTTTTTTTGTGTGTGGATGTGGGTGTGATGCTTGGCTTTGGTTCAGCTGGGGGGTAGTTTGTGGTGGGGGTGGGACCTTGTGCAGGAACAGCTCATACCAAGAAGTACTCATTCCACAGATTTGTGGTACCAGATTAAAGTTCCAGGTGTTGGGATTTCTAGAAAATAACTTCTTTGACTTAAGGATTAAAACATACAATCTTAAGAGTCAACATGTGTTAGTCCTTTAGGTGTTACTGAAAAAAGTGAAGGTTTGAAAAAAAATTAAAGAGGGACCCAGCTTAGGATAGGATAACTATAGGATAGTTATAACCTTTGCCTAGAGTTTAAAATTTTGTGGTCGCATTGTATTTTCTGTGCATATTGTGCTAATTAAAACACTTTAACCACACTGGTCACTAAGTAGCTTTTTTTAATGTCACACCACTTCGCTCAGGATAGTTCACCCAAACACAAACTGTCGATTTTGAAAGAATTAAATTTTACAGACTCTTCTTCTAGAGCAGTGGTCTTCAATCTGCGGCTCTGGAGCCTCATGCGGCCCTTTGACTCCTTTACAGTGATTCCCTGTAGCTTTAAAAAATTATCTAAATAAAGAATTTTTATTTTTCTTACAGAGGGTATTGACTATAAAGACTCTGACACCAAATAAAATCCTGCGTTAAGATTTTGTTGAATTAATCTTGCATCACATCTGCCAAAAAACCTTTCTATGTTTTTTCTGAGATATCTGCAATTTTTTTGTCTTTCAGTTTTAAATTCTTTTTTAATTAAGAAAAAAATGCAAATTTCAAAACTTTTGGAATTTATGCCAATAATTTATTTTATTTAATTTGCAGATATATGAAATTTTTACATTTATTAAAATCAAGTACATTTTTAAACTATTTTTTTATTTTTGAAATTTATGAAAATTTGGAAATTTCAACATTTTTGAAGACTTGAGAAATTTTTAAAATATTTTTTTACATTTTGCAACTTATTGAAACTGCAAAAAAATCTGCAAATTCATGAAGTGTCTGATATAACAATTTTTTAGTTTTTGAAAAAAATGCAATTTTTTCAAAAATAAAAAAAAACTAAGACATCACATGTACAATTTTAAAAACACAAAAAACTTGTCATTCAGATGAACATTCACTAGATTTTAAATATGTTTGGAGTTTTTTTTTTCTTCACTTTTTTGTCTTTATTCTGAATATAAAGTAGATTTTGTGGCTCCTGAATGACTTTAATCCAGGTGAGCTGAGGAAAAATGGCTCCAAGAGTAAAGGTTGTAGACCCCTGTTCTAAAGTATTCAACTAAGAGTGAAAGAGTTCAATCGAAGAGTATATTAAGCTCTAATTTGACCCCCTAAACTCACCAAAAATGGGCACACACCTCTGATTCAGCCAAAAATTTGATATAATACAGAAACTGACCCCCAACGTACCAAAATGTGCTCACTCGCGCCACCTAGACACACTCAAACGGCTGTAAATGACTGTAGAAATGTTGTAGAGAGATCAAACTAACATAAAAATGTTTGACTCATTGAGATGCACAAATTATTTGCAGACACCCCTGACCTATCTCAAACAATTTGCCTTTCAAAATAAAATTTTGCCAACTTTTTGGGCCATAAACAGAAATGATCTCCTCCTAGTCCATAAATGGTATCGTCTTGAAATTTGCTCAGATGATAGAGTGGACCCTGCTATACAGAACTGATGAACGAATGTATTGTTTGTCAAATGGTTTTTGAATGGCAAGCGCTTAAAGTCAGTGAACCCCAAAAAGCAGTTTTAAGCTCCCCCTATTAGATTGAATGGGAGAGGGGGATCCAGCTCCACATGAGCCGCGGCAGTTAGGCCTCTACACAAAAAGTAAAACTGTTACAGCTTTAACAATGACATGGATGGATTCCTGACAAAATTTACTATGAGATAGCTGCTTTTTAGAGAGATTTGGTCAAAATTGTGTCATCTATGAGGAGATGTTATAGAACTTCTGTCAGTTTCACTCCTGAGAGGGCAGCAGTTGGTGATGATGTCACACTGATTAAGAGGTCCATGCAGCTGGTCATGTGACTCACTGAAGGCGGGAAAATGGAATGTGTAACACACACACATTGTAAAGGGATGAAACCTTGACAGTGGATATTTTTTTGTGCAGTACTGATATATAAAACCTTTTTTTTTCTGAAAGAAAAATGAAAAGTTTTCATGAATAACATTAACTATGTACCTTCTGTGTTTTTGCAGCCAAGCGAGCGAAGTCGTACACCAACATAAACATCCAGGACAAACAGTCCTGAAGAGGAAACAGGTGATGGCTCACATCGAGGACAGCCTCTGGGTTTTGACCTTGGAGGAGAAACGAGTCCTGACCAATCAGTGCCTGAGGTTTGACTGGCTTTTATGAATGTAGACGACTGAACCTCGGCTTTTCCTGTTTGTTGTTTTCTGGATGTTTCCGTACCCGTCAGTGTTAAAAGGACTCCGGGGATCTGAATAAATGAAAGTGAAGGAAGAATACTCCAGGCATGAACTGATCATTTTCAAATCCCTAAAACTGTCCTCTAATAATGAAAGAAATAATGTAGGAACAGATTTTGGAGATTTTTTTCTTTTGCACAGACAAAAATAGAGAAATTATTCACAGACTGTTGGAGACTGCTTCTTACCCAAATGATTTAATTTCAGCTTCACTCTGAGGTATTTGGAGCTCCGGGACCAAGAATATCTCCTTTTGTAAATGACTAATCAGATATTTTTTCCTGTTTTTGCTGCGTTTGCTCCTGAATCCTCCCACAGATCCTGCCCTCTCCCTCTCTTCATTAACCATCTTCATCCTGCAGTCTGAGTCACAGAGTGGCCAAGAGAAAGCGTGTGTGCGTGTGTTCTATCTATGGGTTGAGAAATGTTTTTTTTTCTGTCTCTAATGTACGAATGTCCTAAAAAAGGCTGCAAAAAGGAAGCACTTGATGTCCATTAGTGGTGACATGTATCTGCTGTAAGAAGACGGGGGGATGGGGGTGGGGTAAATAAAAACACAACACACATACTGTAAGAGCACTCCAAAGTAGCACACTGTGATGTTACCTGTTATTCATTTCCCTCCTGTGGCTGCATTAAGCTTTGAATGTGCTTTGTTGTGGTTTTCCTCTGATGTTTAACTTAATTTGCCGAGGGTTTCTGACCGCTCATCATGCTGACGTCTCCTCTTTTATGAGTAATGAAGTGATGAATAAGCCCAACACAAATGTTACATTTACTGTAAAGACATTTTAAAAACCAGCTCTGATTTAATAAATAAAGGTGTGTGTGTGTCTAAAACATGCTGCAAATGCATGCGTTGTTATTGCAATGGATTTGTAGATTTCCTCTGTCTGCCAATGCGGACTCCACTGTATAAAGTAATAAAAATAATAATGATAAGTAAATCTACAAAAAAGACAAATCTGGAAGAAAATACAGATTATAATTCAGTGTGAATGGATTCATTTAACTTCCAATAAGCCAGCTTACTATGCTTGCTTTTTATATGGTATGACATGAGCAAACAACAAAAAACAATAAATTGATGAACATTCTCATTATATGGTATCCAATTTCAGGATTGTTTAATTTTTTTTGATTTACAATTTTGAGAATTTTTAATTTGTGCATTTTATTTTAGTTTTTGCAATTTTTGAATTTTTTTTTGCAAATTTTAGAAATTTTAAACTTCGTTGAAACATAAGTAAATTTATTTTTTTTGCAGCTTTATTAAATTTCTAAGTTGAAATAAAAAAAACGCAACCTTTACAAAAAAGTCAAAAATTTGCTTAATCAAAAAAACAATAAAATTGCATTTTTTTGAAAATTTTTGAAATTTCTGCAATTTTTTTGAACTTTTTGCAAATTAAAGAAATTTCGAACTTTTTTAAAACATAAGTCAATTTATTATATTTCTTTTTTTTTTTTTAAATAAAGCGACTCAAATTTCTAAGTTGAAATTTAAGAAATTTGCAAAATTTAAAAAGAATCAAAAATTTACTATATTTAAAAAAATTAAAATTGCATTTTTTTTAGTTTTGATTTTTAGCAAATATTTGCAAATTTTTGAAACCTTTGATTATTTTAATTTTTTTTTATTTTTGCAAATTCATTCAAAATTAAAAACCAATACATCACATGTACAGTTTTTCATAATTGTCTAGTAGATTTTTACTATGTTTAGAACTGTTTATAGTCTATAGTTTTTGCAGTGAAGATTAATTAAATTTTGTGGCTGCACAATGACTGTAACCCAGGTGAGCCACCTGTGATAATGTACAGGATAGGCAGTATGGAAAATGAATGAATAATCATTATAATAAAACTTTATTTTTATAGCACTTTTCAAAACAGGGTCACAAAGTGCTTTGTAAAATCAAAATGAACAATAGAGGGGAAAAAAAAGAGGATTAGAAGGTCAAGATTATAACCACATTGGTAAGAGAGGAGGGTTGAAAATATTTTTAAAAAGGCTAAAGAACGAAAAATTAAAATGACAAAAGATAAGATATTAAAGATGCTGTTAGTGATGCTGCCTGACAAACAAATAAAGGAGCATTTTGCAGATTAAAACACACATAGACAAAATCTGCTGTAAAGGAAATCTGTATTTATGTGTTTTTTAAAGAATATACAAGAAAAGACACAGAGTCTACCAGTCTTCCCTCCTCTGTCAGGTTGTTCCTCAGAGTGAGACCTCTGACAGTGAAGGCCTGGTCACCTTAATTGAGCCTTGATTCTGGGTCGGTAAACAGGGTCTTGGCTCTGGACCTGATGTTATGATCAGGAGGGATCAGATTAATACTTCACATTTCTCAGATTAATACCCAGTCTTTAACTTCTGATTGAGACGTTTTCCCTCTCTGACTGATGAACGAGGGCTTCATCGTCACAGCGTTGTCACTCGTGTTCAGCCCGTTTCCTCACACAGGAATGGCCCTTGTTCTCAGGTTACGTGGCCTTGTGTTGATCTTGCAACAAGGTTTTTCCCCTCCGTCATTAGCAGCTAATCTAAAAGTGGGATAAAGATACTTGGCCGAATAATCGCAGCAACACATCCGTTAAACTCCTTTGGCTTTTTGGTCTTGTGGAGCGCAGCCACTGCTGGCCATCAGCGGCTTTAAGAGCATTACGGAAATGCCGAGTCATATGATCCGGTTGCGGCCAGAAAGCAGAGCCGCTAAAAACACGGCCTTTTGTCATCCGCGCCCGCTTGCCCGCGCGCGCGTGCTCGCTGAAGGGTGTTGAGCGGCTCGTGCGCTCAAGAATGACAGCTTTGATTCCCGCTAAGCCTCGTTGCTTTTCTGAGGCCCATCGGGTCCTTAAGCGGGGCTGAAAGTCAGAGAGAAAGCTCCAGGAGAAGTGGACCCGAGGCCGCCACGTGAACTGCAGCGCCAATGGAAAAGCCTCAGCTCTCCTGGACGTGGTTCGTCAGTGTACACTCGGCGTAAGAGCAAGGTCCAACCAAGAAACACAACACCTGGTCCACAGGCTTCTCACAGCAGAGGGTGTCCCCACTCACTGAGCATTCAAACTATTATTTCTGTTATCAGATTATTATTAGAGCTCCATTAGCATGTAAACAGGATTATACTGATGAAAAACAACAGGAGCATTTTATGCTGAGTTCAATGACTGAGTTCTGCTCTGTAAAAAAGGCTTTTTTTGCAAACAGATCATGAGAAAATGTTTTTAAGACTCCTGAACTTAAATGTGTGACTTTGTGGCGAGCCAGCGACGCAGGAGGCAGAGGTGAGCTGTGGGAAAAAAAAACATGTCAGAGGGAAGCAAAACTTAGCACACACAAATATTTTGTACATTTTTGAGCATTCTTGAAATTTCAGAGACATGTTTAACAGATGGGAGGACAATTCTCTGAAATTAATCCAATTCTGCACAAATATGTCTAAAACAAACCCGCACTTATTCCTCATTTCTGGTCCAAATTTCTCCTCATACCTGAGATGAAACACACTGACTTGACAAGTCCAGGAAAGAATCTTGTTTTTATCTCATTATGAAGAAAAAATAAGACTCTAAATATCTAAATGAATGTCTAAATTGAATCCATATTGTCTAAACTCTTGGATAAGTTTTTTGACATATTGCCTGTCACAGTTCAGGGGCGAAGCCAGGATTTCAGGTTTGTCTGGGCCGTAAATTACAAAAGTTAGTGGATCACTAATTAAATTAATGAAAATCATTGGCCAATATATCACTGTTGCTATTTGTGGTTTCAAAGCAAATTGAGTTGCTTTTTGCAGCTTTAATATTTGAGAGTTGTTTTTTTGTGGGGAGGCAGCATTCAGCTTCTATGCTCCAAATATCTGGAACAAACTGACAGAAAAAAAATCAGGTCTGCTGAATTGCTCTGCTGTTTTTGTTTTATTGTATCTTATTGTTTTTAATCTGCTTTTGACTGAATTGTTATTGTTTTCTTTTAAGTATTTCTGTAAAGCATTTTTTTGTTTTATTTTTTTTATTTTTATCTTATTTTATTTATTTATTTATTTATTTATTTATTTTTTCTATTATGTATTTTATTTTTATCGTACTTTTAATTTTTAATTTTATTTATTTTTTATTTTTTTATTGTTATTTTTTTTTTTCTGTAAAGCACTTTGAATTGTCTTGCTGAAATGTGCTATATAAATAAACTTGCCTTTTTCGAGTGTTTATTATGGGCTGAAAGAGTGGGGACTTCAGCCCCGGTTAAATAAAAGAAAAAAACTCCAGTCTTTCCTAAAATCATTCCCTAGTCTTGCCTTTATAAGATAAAGCTCAATGTGACATTACTCTGATTGTTCTTTTTTTTTTCAGCAGGCTGAAATGATTGACAAATTTAAATTTGAATCCATTAAAATAATTAAAAAATATAAATAAATAAAACCCTAGAAAACTTTTGGGTACGCCTGTTAAAAACTGGGTGGGCCTGGGACCTCTGGGCCCACCCATGACGCCGCCCCTGCTGCACTAGCTGCCATTTTTACCTCAACAATAAGTTCGGTCTTTATTTTTGTCCTGAAATAAGATTTACATCTACACCTTTAGGATCTGTGTCGTTAACATGAAATGCCGTGAGACCCAAACACTCGCTAAGATGGGAATTTTTGCAGTGAAGGAGCGTTCTGCTTTATTTTACTGTTATCCAGAGATTAAACAAAGCAAAAGTGCAACCATCAGCGTGAAACCTCATTACAAACAAAACACCTGAATACAAAGTGTTTCTGAAATAAGAGAATAAAACTACTGAAGGAGATTTTGGGAATTAGAGAAACATTCAAACAGGTTCATGTCCACTTTCTAGTCAGCGCAGAGTTTGCAGACGCTGGTGGTGTGTGTCTTTTCTTCCTGGTGTGGTTTTGAGGCTGTAAAGAAGAGAAACTGGACTTCTTGGGTCACTTTAAACAGTTTTTTTAACTAATGTTTAAGGTGAGCACCTTTACGACCAAATGGCTTCATCTACTGTCTTACCCGGGCAGCGTCATGTGTTTGTTTTGGTGCGTTTATAAGAATAATGGGGGCACTTCATGTTCCTCTTCACTGACCCGGCTGCAGTCACAGCAGAAAGAGAAAAACCCTGAAATCCAGCGGTAATCAGGGCCTAATGCCACGTATAATTATTGTACACCTAATCCACTCACAAAGAGCTTTGACAGTATAAAATGACTCGGGCCATAATTCTGCTGTGAGCGTGTCACTTTACGTGGTAGAAATTAATGTGATTTTGTAAAGCGACTCCCGTCCCGTCCTGAGCCGGACTGCCTGCTCCACTTCTCTGCTGGATTAACGGCAAAAATGTGCTGAGGTTTGTGTTAAAAACAATGGAAATCTCAGTCATTGTGAGCAGACTTTGCACCAAAAACAGAAGTGACAAAAGACATAATGACATTAGCCCTCAACCTTATTTAGCCTTTCTCCTCAGGCCTCAGGAATTATCCAGTTCAGGAGGAAATAAACTGTTGTTGTACTCTGTGGAAAGAGCTAAGCTCCTCTGCTCTCCACACCAATTATCTTTCCACTGTTTCATTTCATACCTGAGAGCTTTCAGGTGCCTTCAGGTAAAATTAATGTTGCTTTTTTAGAGTTTGAGCCGTACGTCGAGATTTTGAGAGATTTGGATAGTTCATTCATCTTAATAGAATTTTAGCGCACAAAAAAACGTCCTTCACTGGAGTTGGAGAGTATCTCACACAGAGTAACGGTGATGTGTTAAATCTAAAGCTGTCACCCTTTCAGAGGAAATAACAGCAAAGTTCAGACTTAAAGCTCCTGTGAGTAGGGATGGGTACCAAATTAGGTGCTTTTATAGGAACTATCTCTATAGTACCAAGAACTGATTTAAGTAAAAAACCTAAATGCATCCTTGTGTCTGCGAGGGAGTGGACGAGTAGTTGGTTTTCCACGCTGGACATGAAGGCAGCATTACAAGGTTAAAAACTGAGAAATAAATACGTTAAATTGAAAAACTTTGAGATTTAATTTTATTTTATGAAACAAATTGATATTTATGACCAAATTAACACACAAAAAAGTACTGACAATTGGTACCGCTGAGTACCGATACTGATCTCTACCTGTGGGTAACACTTATGGGATCATGAAACAGATTAAAATTTGAAACCAAATGTCTTTGTTAGTTAAAAAGGCAAAGATAAAATAAGTAAATAAACATGATACATAAATAACACAGGGGGGAAGAGACTGATTGACAGTGTATATTTAAATTAAATGCGTCACACAAAGTGTTTCCAGGTAGGTTTTTAAAGGAGATTCAGTAAAAACTGGGGGTGGGAGAATAAAATCAATGTGTTGTAGCAATAAGATTTTTTGTTTGAATATTTCAAATTTTATTTTTAAAAAAAGAAAAATATGAAATTATTTTAGTCTTTGCTTATGAGCTGGGTTGGAAAAAGTTGAGATGTCAGATCCCCTGAATAAATCCTAAAAACGTGATGTGCATTAATTGGGAAAATTTGGCTCCTGATAAAGTCTGTAGACATCATCATCATCATCATCGTCAACTAACTTTTTCACTTGGTCTGGTTTTAAAAAAGGAAACTCAAAATTGCAGCTATTGGAAATTAGCAATTTTAGTTGGATTGGCGCTCTGAAAATTGTAGAAGAATTTAATCAGGAGAAAAGCATGTATTGTCCCAGAAAGAGTTAAAAGGTATTGCTTTGTCCACAGGGGGCGCCAAAATCACCACAACCCAAAAGCCTCTCACTGGAGCTTTAACTATAAACTTAAGCTCATTAACTTTCATTTGTTTATTAGATTTATTCATGTTTTCATTTTCATTTAGATCAAAGAGTAAAATTATAAGCTGAAAGACGGTAAAGCAGGGGCGGCGTTTTAGGTGAACCCAGAGGCCCCAGGCCCACCCTGATTTTTTCTTATAGTTTATAGATATGTATTTTTAAATCAGTTTTAAAAAAGCATGGTAAAACTTAGTCACTTTATGTTAGTTTTGTCTGCGTCAGATGCTCTGTCTTTGTACAATGAGCCATGTTTTATAGCCAGTTGGAAAAAAAGTTATGAAGGCTTCATAAGGGGAAAGATCAGAAAATTATTTTGGAAAAGACTGTAGATTTTTATTTATTTATTTTACTGTGGTTAATGTCCTTGCATTATTATTATTATTATTATTATTATTATTATTATTATTATTATTATTATTATTATTATTTATTTTATTTTATTTTTTATTTTCATTTTTTTGTTTATTTGTTATCATTTTTTTTATTTTATTTTTTCAACTTTATTATATTGTTTTTATTTAACTGGAGTTAATGTCTTTTCATTATTGTTATTGTTATTATTATTATTATTATTATTATTATTATTATTATTATTATTATTATTATTATTATTATTAATTTATCTAATTAATTTTAAGTGTTTTATTTCCCCAGTTTATCTTTTCTAATTCTTATTTTCTGTTTTTATGAAGCTGTTGCACTTTGAGATTTTTTGATGAAAAGGACTTTTTAATAAAATGTTTGATTATTATCAATATTTATTAATTCAATTAATAATCTACAAACTTTTAAACTTAAAGCCCAGCCGAAGTTTGTATGGCTCCCCAAAAACTGAACTCCTGGCTCCGTCCCTGCTGTAAAGACGGAGCAGAAGAGACTAAATTAGTGTGAAATAAATTGACCGACAACAGAAATGTCTCCACATTTAAAACTGCACGTTATGTGTAACATACCGAGCGCCCCTTCCCTCTTCTCCCTGAGCTCTGAGCCGCTGTAATGTGTGAAGGAGTTAGTTGACTTCTTTAAAGCTGAGCGGGTCGTAGGGCAGGAATGTCGGGGAGAGAGGCTCAGCGCTCACACAAACGTCTCCTCCAACAAGAAATACAGACTCCGCTGCACGGACCTTGAGATCAATTTATTTCCTGCAACAATTATCCTGACAACATATGAGAGATTTTCATATTTCCTCTGCTGTAAAAGCCTCTTTGTCTCTGCGCGCAGGCTCCTGTGGCGGCCCTCACTCCCTCTGAATAATATTTAAAGGTTTAGAGGTAACGTGCTGATCCGGTTTGCAGTGGTTGCTCCTGCAGATGACAAAAACCCAGTTTTTCATGAGTCACCTTGAGACAAGGCTGAAATGTTCCATACTTGATGGGAGAGTAAGGGGGATGCTCTTCATGTTGTTCTGGATCTGGCCTTCGGTTTTTCATTTATTAGATTTAATTCTTCTTAAATGACTGCTTTGTTCTTTGACAAGGTCCTGACCTCCTCTGGATGAGATGCCGCTGAGTTTTCTGCTGCTCTATCAAATCGCCCCTTCACCCTGTCCTCTACTTATTTATTTATTTATCTACTTATTTATTTATTTTCCTGTTTCGCAGTGCATCCCCTGAACGTCTCCTTCGTTATTAAGAAACCGTTAGTTAAGACTTTAAATGTTACGCAACCCCCACCACCAACAACACTCTAATCTGTCAGTTAGTTAGGCTCAGATTATGCACCTCTCAACCCCGCAGCGATGAATATGATGCTTTGTTAAACAGGGAGTAAACATATGCCCCTCACACACACACACACACACACACACACACACACACACACACACTCAGAGAGCATATGCAGAGTGAATGGGGCTTATTATACACCTGTGAGAGGGGTCAAAGTCTGTCAATCCCTGGTTTATGGTATTATGATAGATTATAGAATCACTCTAATGGCAGTCATTCAGGTTGTAATCTGGATGCTGAAGCACTCAGCGTTCCAGCTAAGGGTCTGTCGAAAAATAAAAAAGGCCTCCTCCTCCTCCTCCTCCTCCTTTATTCGTCCCTCTGCTCCCCCCGCCTCCTCACAAAAGGTCTTATGACGAGTCAGCTGTTGGTGACATCACAGATGCTGGATCAGATGTCAGAAACCTTTGCTGGCTGACTTACATCCATTGTGGATCAGCAGCGAGCGGGGCCACTTGAGGCCAGAAGAGCGGCAAGGTGCCCACAGGGAGGAGAGGGTGAGGGTGGAGAGGGTGAGGGTGGCAGGGGGGCGCTTCAAAGGGCAGAAACATCTGACCCGGGTCTGTGTTTGTCTGTGTGGACACCTGAGGGTGCCCATCTTTCCATCAGCTTGAGGAGACGTTAATCATTTGTGAGGAGTGTGTGTGTGTGTGTGTGTGTGTGTGTGTGTGTGTGTGTGTGTGTGTGTGTGTGTGTGTGTGTGTTTCAGAGGTTGTGAAAACAGGCTCATAAATCTGCATGAGGCTGATGAAAGCGTCTTGTCAAAAATAAAACAGAGGTTAGCAGATTAGTTTGTGAACCCTGAGGATTTTGATCACAGCAGCTCCACCTGAGGTCAGCTGCAGCTCCTGAACTTTAAAGAAGGGAGAGCTAAAAACATTCCTCCTTAAACTCTAACTTACACTGTTTTTTTTATATAAAACTTTTAACTTCTCCCTGCACTTTGAGATTTCTAAACTTGAAAGGTGTTCAATAAACCATATTATTATTATTGTTATTATTATTATACAACTGTAGTTAGCCATATTTCCTGTTTCATGATACCTTGTGCCAACACATTTTATTTTTCAATGGAAGTCCATTTCTGTCAGATTTTTTTTTTATTTTTTAAAGTATTATGTTGGTGTGTTATTTTTATTACTTACCATTTTTTTAACTGGTAGAAATCAGCTTCAATACCTCTGTTCTCTTCAAACCAAAAAAAAAAAAAATCAGACAAAAATCAGATTAAAAAAAACCCAAACAAAACAAGCAAAATAAATAAATAAAATAAAAATAAAAATAAACAAAAAACAGAAATAAATGAAGACAAAACAAAATCAAATCAAGAACAGACAAACAAAACAAAAACAAAAAAACAAGAAAACAAACAAAAATAAAAATTAAAATTAAAAATAAAAAACAAAACAAAAACAAATCAAGAACAGACAAACAAAACAAAAACAAAGCAGATAAAATAAAACAAAAACAGGCAAGAAATAAAAATAACAAAAAAAAAAAAACAAATTAAAAACGTGCAAAAATCCAAATAAAACAAATAACAAGAGAAACAAAAACAGGCAAAAAATCAAAACAAAAACAAATCAAAAACAAAACAAATTTAAAAAACGTGCAAAAATACAAATAAAACAAATAACAAGAAAACAGACAAACAAGCAAAACAAAACCAATCAAAAAAGGACAAAAAAAATCAGACAAAAATCAGATTAAAAAAACCCAAACAAAACAAGCAAAATAAATAAATAAAATAAAAATAAAAATAAACAAAAAACAGAAATAAATGAAGACAAAACAAAATCAAACAAAAAGGACAAAAAAAAAAAACAAAAAAAAACAAACCCTTAAGTATATGTCTTCCAGGCCCAGCTTTGAGCTGCTCACTGTTAGGTTTCCATAATTTACTTCTTGTCAGCATCATTGTTTTTCCTCTTCATGGATCCTGCTAAATATCCCAGTTATCTGTGTGTGTTTCCACCTTAAAGTCAAACTGTTTATCTTCCTCTTCCTCCACTTCAGCGCTGTCATATTCTACTGACCAAGTGTCGAAAATAAACGCAACTTTTAATTTACTTACAGAAAAGTTCAGACTTTCCTGATCCCACCCTGAGGAAAACTTCCGGTCATCATTCAGACGTTTGAAGACACGAAGCTGCCACAAGATGGCGGCACGACGCCGTGTTTCCGTCAGTGTGTTACTCTCCGTGCTTCACTGCTGCACTAAAACACTGTTCTGTCGTCTGATAAACACGTTTGAACATAAAAAAAATCCAGTTATGCTAACCCGGAAGTCAAAATGTGAGGTCCAAAAACAGACATAAACGGACTGTTTAGCCTGTGTCAGTCGAAACATTTTAAGACCAAATAAAAGAAAAAAAAAGGAAAAGAAAGAAAGAAAAGAGAAAGAAAGTGCAGAGGCTGCAGGTATGGAAACTAAAAAGTATACAGAGTCAAACAAAACTGCTCCGGATACGTTTTTTTTCCTGTATCGGTTCTAACTAAACCACTTTACAGATTGAACCTTGGAGATCCGAGCTTCTGAGAGACACTTGAAAGCAGCATTGGTCGCCATAGCAACAAACATCAAACAGACCTGCGGTGGAGACGTTCATCCTGACAGCGTTCAGATATCTGGGTCTGAAGAAAATTTGAAACATTAAACTGAGTATGGACGAGTCTGATGAGGATCTGAAGAAGGATCTGACCGAGGATCTAAAGGAGGACCTACAGGAGGGATCCGGTCCCGGAAATGAAGAGCAGGAGAGCGGGTAACTTCACAACTAGCTAGCTTTAGCTTCACAAAATACTCACAGGAGACATAAACCCAAAATTGACAACAAGTAGTTCAATATAAAACAAAAGTTAATTTAAATTCTTAAATTTAACAGTTTTAATTAAAGTTATCTGCTCCTTTATCACATTTTAACATTTTTAACAAGTTCCTCTTCAGGTTTCTGAAATAAAGTTAGCTAACTCTGTTTGCTCCTTCAGATCCTCCTCACAGGATGAAGATGCAGAGGAGGAGGAGGTCCCTGAGGAGACAGAAGGAGGTGAAAAGGTTCGTGTATTTAATCTTCTAATCCAATGATTAATCTGCCTGTGAGTCCAAACTTTTAGGTTCTCTGTTTTTAACTGTTGATGTGATAGACGTGAAGCAGACTCAGTACAGTTAAAGCTCCACTCAGGAGTTTTAGTGGGTTAGTAAAAGGATCGATATCATTGATTGTATAATAGTTACCACACAAGTCATCCACTCAAAAAAAAAATATATATATATAAAATTATTTCTGTATTTAAACTTATTTAAGTTCCAGAATAAATGGTAAGTATTAAGATTAAATGAGGTGGATGACGTGGACCAAAGACAGTGGCTCTGTGTGTTTCAGATGGTCCTTCCTCAGAGGATCCTCGACCTGCAGAGACAGCTACCAACGTACGTGTCAGACATCCAGACTGAAGCCGACAACAAAGAGTCATTGAGGAGGAAACAGCAGGAGGAGGCCGACAGACTCAGGTGGAGTTATTTCAGAAACAAAGTTTCATATCAAACTCTCGCTGCACCACCCTCACCTCTTCCTTTCTGTTTCCTCCCTTCTGACTGGACCCTGCTGCAGACTGGAGAAGCAGGAGGACGATCTCAGATTGAGTGAGGAGAAGTTTGAGGAGATCAGCCAAGGGTGGTCGACAGCCAATCAGAAGAGGAGTCTGTGGGAGCAGAAGGAGGTGCTGAGAAAACAGAAGGAGCTTTGTTCTGCTTTCAAGGAGGACAAGAGGAGACGAATCAGTGAGCTGCAACAGGTACATCCATCACTCCATCCATCCATCCATCACTCCATTCATCGAACCATCCATTCATCATCAATCATCCATCTTTACATCCATCCATTATCCATCAGTCAACACATCTGTCTGTACATCCATCCATCAATCCATCCATCCAGCTTTTCATCATGCATCCATCCATACAGCCTGTCCATCTACCATCAACACATACATCCAGATATCTATCTATTCATCCATCCAACCATCCATCAACGCATCCGTCATCCATACAACCTTTTATCATTTACCCATCCATCCATCCATCCATCCATCCATCATTTATCCATCCATCCATCCATCCATCCATCCATCCATCCATCCATCCATCCATCCATCCATCCATCATTTATCCATTCATCCATCAATCCATCCATCTATCCATCCATCCATCCATCACTACAACAATCCATCCATCAACACATCCATCTATTCATCTACTGATCCATCATCCATCCATCTACCATCCATCCATCCATTAACAAATTCATCCATCCATCCATCCATCCATCCATCCATCCATCCATCCATCCATCCATCCATCCATCCATCCATCAATTCATCCACTGATCCATCATTCATCCATCCATTAACACATCCATCCATCCATCATCCATCCATCTATCCATCCATCCATCCATCCATCCATCCATCCAACCATCCATCCATCATTTATCCATCCATCCATCCATCCATCCATCCATCCATCCATCCATCCATCCAACCATCCATCCATCATTTATCCATTCATCCATCCATCCATCCAACCATCCATCCATCTATGCATCCATCCATCCATCCGTCCATCCATAACTCCATCCATCCATCAACACATCCATCTTTACATCCATCCATCAGTTCATCCTCAGATCCATCATTCATCCATTCATTAACACATCCATCCATCCATCCATCCATCCATCCATCATCCATTCATCCATCCATCCATCAAACTGATACTCCATCCATCCATTCATCATCCACCCATCTTGTCATCCACCGATCTCTATCCATCCATCTGTCCATCCATTTAACCACTCATCAATCCATCAATCCATCCATTCATCACTTTATCAACAAATCCATCAACCTCATCCACCCATCCATCATTTATCCATCTTTCCATTCATTAACACATTCATCCATCAACACACTCACCATCCATCCATCCATCTCATGTGTTTTTCTGTCCTCTCCTTTCTGAACAGGAGCTGAAATCTGGAGACGATCTCTTCGTTCGGGACCTGAAGAAAAAATCCGACGTCCTGGGTCTGATGATGGAGCGGATAGAGGAGCAGACCAAGACCCTGCTGAAGACCTTCAGGGAGGAGCTGGCTGTCACTGAGGTAGGGACCAGGTCTGGGATGGGTTCAGGGTGCTGAAGCTCTGAGGCTGGGGTTACCAGATCAAACATGAACCTGGACACGAGCCAAAAGTTCCCACACAACATCACTCAACAACCAACAACACACAGGTTTAAGCTGCAAGCGTCAAGCCTCTCAGGCCTGGAGGAGCAGAGGGACACATCCAGAGAAACAACAAACTCAGAGAGAAATTAGACTTTAATCAGTAATAAAACCACAGACGCAGAACCAACAAACCCACCCTTCATTTCTGTAAAGATCATTCTGGGATTTTATGACTTAGTTCAGTTAATAGATTGTGAACAGAACAGGAAACAGGGGAGAGAGGGTTGGCAAGGGTGTAGCAAAGAGCTGAGGCTAAAATTAAAGCTGGGCTTTATTGACAAACACCTCCGTACAGGATGCTAATTTAACAGCTGAGCTAAACTGATGGCTTCTGTTTCCTCAAGTCTGATGAAGTTTAAAAGTAAAAATTAGAAAGATGACAAAAGGAGCTCAATCTAAGTGGATTAGACGAGTTTAAAGAGGGGGTATAATGCTCATTATAAGCTTTATGTTAGCCCTTTGCTAGCCTGGCAGTAGCTACACATGATTCAAGTCTCCAAATATTTATTTATTTCAGGACAGTTATTATCAAACCCTCCGTGACATCATTTGGGTTTACTGTCTCTTTATGGCTTTGAGCTCTCTAGAAGCCTCCTCCACTGCTGCCATGAAAAAAATGTACTACTCTTTCAAAAAGTGCCAAAGGCGTTTTTTTCTGCACTGCCCAGCAGTTTCTACTGATTCAGCACAATTTTGATATGAAGCATGTGAAAAAAGAGCAAAATCTGCAGGAGGCCAGGTGCACTGCTGCCACCTAATGGCAGGAGTTGGTATTACAACATCTTTACCAGTATTTATGTGAAAAGTAACTGTATTTTTCTACCAATTTTTATTATTTTTTTTATGATTAAAGTCAATTTAAAACACTTGTTTATTTTTTTCAAACCATACGTGGATAACACAGAAGCGTTTTTTCAATTAGCTGAACTTAAACTTTCCAAACTATAAAGAGAGGTGGTTTGGAAAACAGGCAAATTTGCCCTTTTAATGAGATTTACCAACTTGTGATGTCATCAATTTAGTAAAGCTCACGTGGATCTCACTGAATCCTCGCAGGATGTCCGTAGTTACATAGAGCTGTTGTTTGAAACGTGACAACAAACTAACGTAAGTTTGAACTGTACGTCAGTAGCCGGCTATATGTAGTGCTATCGGCAGCCTGGTGCTACGAGGTATCCGTAGGCTAACGTGACAACACGCTAACTGTCAGTTTGTTCAGTAGTTTAGTACCTGTCCATATGTAGTGCTATCGGCAGCCTGGTGCTCTAAGACGTGTCTGTAATGTGGAATCATCATTAGCACAAACAGTTTAGCCCTTTTAGCCTTTAGCTCGTGCTCTATCTCTCTCCTGTTTCTCTTTCTTCTGCTCGTCTGTCCTTCGTTCTGCGTGGGCAGAGAGCCTCTCAGCAGGAAAGCGACGACATCCTCCAGAAAGACGAGACTGCGTGGGAAAAATTCCTGAAGGAACTCTGTGACGGAGAGGTCAGGATCAGAAAACACGACCACACACGACCCCTCAGTCCTGCTTCATGTGGAATACTCAGCTCTGTGTTGTGTCACCCTCTCGTTAAAGCTGGCGTGGCTGACGCAGAAGCAAAGAGAAATGAAGGAGAGGAGCGAAGAAGTCGAGGAGAAGCTGTTGAACACGACGGAGCAGTTCAGCGACCAGGTGTTGGAGAGAGACGAGAAGATGATGGTGAGAGCGATCATCACTTTGATCCACGACGTCTTTGGATCTGTGACACGTTTCTCCTTAAATATTTCACCATGTGACTCTAAAAGCTCAGTTTAACGAGCGGCTCTGATCCTCCACAGGTCAAGGAGAGAGAAGTTCATAAGTTGGAAGCCACTGAGTGGCTGGCGTCCTTAAAGCAGAAGAATAACTTAATCATGACGACGGGTGGACTGGCCCCGATGAGGGCACAGCTGATAAACAGGTAGCTCACTGCTCACACACACTCACACACACACACACACACACACACACACACACACACACTCACACACACACACACACACACTCTCACACACACACGTGCTCTGTGCCTGATCGACTCTGTTTCCTCCTCAGCTCGAAGCTGAAGGTGAAGCTCGGAGACCTCAGGACGCAGCGCCGCAGCCAGCAGAAACAGTTCACCGAGAGACGCCGTCAGCTGTTGGATCAGAACACACTCATGTTCAGTCAGTGTGAGCGCACCTTGGACCAGATCCAGTGAGTCCGTCTGGATGAAACGTGATCATGTTTGGTTTGTTCACTCTGGATCATAAACCGTTTCCTCCTCTGCAGACACTTCGCGGCAGTCGACGAGAAGCGGTTCGCGCAGATGTGGCCGGTGATCGACGAAGAGGTGAAGCAGCTGGTGGAGGTGGTTTTAGTCTTGGACTCGCTGATCTGGGAGCAGCACCTGGGCTTAGCTTGGGAGCGACCTCATGTGGAGTTTATGGAGCGATCCGGGCCCATCCAGACTCAGAAACAGGCGCAGAGTCTGACCCATCAGGTGGCGTCTGAGTCATCCCTCGCCGGGCAGAGCGGCGTGGTGATGGACGCCTCAGTCAGGCCGAGCTTAGAGACAGAAACCGAGGAGGCCGCGGTGCAGAGTGAGGGAGGAGCAGAGGAGGAGGAGGAGGAGGAGGATCTGTCTGATGAGACGATGAAGAAAGTGATGGAGCTGCTGTGCGATGAGTCGGTGAGTCGTTCATTCAGGGTTTTTATGGCGGGGTGTGATCAGCTGATTGATGTTGACTCTTTCTGTCCTCTGAAGATAAAAACTTTTAATAATAATAACTTTACAAACAGAAGTTTACAAAGTGCTTTGAAACAGTCAGGACAAAAAATCAACAAGGAACACAAACTTCATCACAAAGAAAATAAACAAAGGCTTCGTTCAGTGGAGACGAAAGTTTGCAAAAAAAAAAAATCTATGCAGAGTAAAAATCTAGTAATAAATGATCTGAAAAGGATGTTTTCTGAGTTTATAACGTTGTACATGTGATGCATTCGTTTTTTATTTTAATACATTTGCAAATATTAAAAAAAAAAATTTAGACATACACAATATATCAGTACCAATATCAGTATCGCCCGATATTTACTCATTACCAATATTTTTAGCAGTAAATGTTGGTTATCTGCCATAAAAACAATATTTATATCGGATTTCAGTATTGGCCAAAATTTTCATATCTGTGCATCCAATTTGTATTTATTTGTAATGAAATAAAAAATTCCAAAATTTTCTTTAAATTAAAAAAAAGAAAGAGTTTGCAAAAATAAAAAAATAGATTTAAAATATTTGCAAAAATTTCATAAATTTGCAAAAAAAACCCAAAAAGCTGTAATTTCTAAATTTTGGAAAGTTCTGAAAAAAAGTAAAAATGCCAAAAATTTGCAAAATTTTCCCAAAAAGTTAGAATTTAAATAATTTGCAAAAATATGCAGAAATAAAAAAAATGAAATATGCAAATATGCAACATTTTTATATTTTGCAAAATCTTCAAAAGATTGGAAATTTTTCTTAGTTAAATAAAAAATACATATAAAAAAATTGAAATTTTAAAAAACTTGCAACCCCCCCCCCTAAAAAAATAAGAAAAAGAAAAAAAGAAAAAATAAATAAACTTAAAAATTGGAAGCTTCATAGCAAGAAGTGATGCATATTTACTTCAACAAAATGTTAATACAAGTTATTTAGTGTAAGTGTTTTTCATCATCAATACCCTCTGTAAAAAAATATATTTTTTTTATTTTAATAATATTTTTAAACTACAAGGAGCCACTGTAAAGGAGTCAAAGAGCCACATGAGGCTCCAGAGCCACAGGTTGAACACCCTTGTTGTGGACTGTTGTTTTTAAAGCTGCTGGATAAATAAAGTTTTTATCATCAAAACAAACACTAAAGTTCCCCTCCCTCCTTCCTGTGCAGGGCTTCCTGCTGGATGAAGACACCCTGGGCCTCCTGGCTCCCATGGAGACGGAGGAGCAAACGGTGGTGAAGCTGGGCTCCCTGCTCTCTGTGAGTCACTGTTTGTGAAGCTGCAGCGTCTTTAACCTGTGATGAGTAAACCTCTAAACCACCGTCCACCACGCTCTTTCTCTGTCAGGCTTTTGGCATCGAGGACGACGACGTTCCCCGATTGGCTCGTTTCCTAATGAAGTATAAAACTCAGCAGAGGGAGCAGACGGAGGTGAGCAGGGACGCAGCTGAAGAATGTGTTGTTATTATTATCTCTGCATCTTTAATCTGTGTTTGTTCGTCTGCAGGATGTTTGTGCTGAGACGGGTGGAGACAGAGACGGGGAGGAAGTGGAGAGTCATGTGACCCCTAACCGTGTGGTACCGGCGCTGAAGAGCTTCCTGGAGCAGCACGTGAGGTCCAGGTGAGAAGATGATGCTCCTAGGGCTCAGCAGACGTGTTGATGGAAACTCTGTAAATTTGTTTCTTTCATTGTGAAGCGAGGACTCAGAGCGTGAGGAGCTCAGCTTTCAGCAGGAAGCAGCGTGGGACGCTCCAGAGGACGAGGCCTACTGGAGGAGCCTGGGCAGCATCATCTCTGAGGACAGAGAGACGCTTTGGGACACGGCAGAGAGGAAGATCCAGCAGCACCAGTGAGTCACCACTACACACACACACACTCCCACACTCACTCAGGACGCTAACGTGTCTCTGATGGAGCGTTTTTCCTCTGGTGGTCTCAGTGAGGGGCTGACCGACCTCTCAAAGCTGGTCACAGACGTTCAGAGTCTGGAGCAGCAGAACGCCGTGCTGAGGATGATGCTGCAGCAGGACCTGAGGTCGCTGCTCGTGGGTGAGTCTGAGTGTTTGTCCAAGTTTGATCACTGGTTTACAGATGGTAAATGTACATGGAAAAGACAAGAAAATGGACTTTGAGGTCACATGCATTTATTACAAGTGGAAGGTGTAATATGAACGTTTTTAAAAAATAGTCCAATCCAACCAATACATTTTCTTAGGGCCGATTTAAACGCTGATTTTTGGCGGTCAAAGGAGCCGATAAATAATATTTGGAGCCGATATTCATGTGCAGTAGAATAAATTAAATAATTTTATAAATAAATTTTAGCAACAGAATTTTGAATTGAACAAACTCCATATACATGACTTTGTTTTTTTACTCCACAGAAAAAGATTTTTTGTAAGATTTTTTTTCTTATTTTTATAAAAAAATCATAAAATTTGAATTTCAATTTTTCCATGTCAATGCACTGAGTCTGCAAATTTACAACCTTTTGAGGTCATTAGAGGAAAAAAATGTCTTTTACTAATAACTGCTATAAAAAAAAATTAGATAAATATTTTTCCAATATTTTTTGCTTCATTTTTTTTCAACTTCAGTCCTAATAAAAAAAAAAAAAAAAAAAAAAAAAAAGTAAATTATTTTTCATTATCTTAACCCTTCAAATTCCAATTTCACTACATAAAATCTTTATTTATGTTTTGGGAAAAAAAAGCTACTTCTTCTAAAACCATCTACTTCCATTGTAAACACAATTTTTGATTGCTCAGTCATTACGCAGTGAATCCTGTTTTTTCTCATTTCAGGGTCTATTTTTGAGAAAAATGGTTTAATTTTTCATTTTCTACTGTTTACCATGAAAAGGGACATTTTTATTAACATTTATTTGCTGGAAAATAACTAATTTTATGTTTTTTTAAATCAAAATAAAAACAGTGATATCATGTGATCCAATGAGCATTTAAAGGGAATTAAAATTGAAAATAATTTGAGTTTTGGATTAGGACTGAAGTTGATGAAAAAATTTGAGTGTAAAAAAAAAGTAGGAAATAATGCAAGTTTTCCACACAATGGCTCTGACACCAAGGGATATACCTGGAATCTCTGAATATCAGCGCTGATAATCGGTATAATCGGAATCAATCATAAAGGCCTAATCTGAAACACAACAAAGGCCTTCTTAAAACTTTTAGGATTTAAAACCAGATTGCAAAGCTTTCTCTTGAGACTCACCACAAAATTAAGTTATTGCAAAAAATTTCTGAATCCTGTATTTTCGTGCTGATACGAGTTCTACGGCGCCCCCTAGGAGAGAAAAACGCAACTCCTCTGACTAATTTGATCTACATGCCTTAAAGTAACTATCATCCTAATATGTCCAAAAAAAAGGATTTGAATGACCTCATCCGAGAGTTTGTTTTTTTTTGCATTATCTTCAAACTTTGTCTTCTCTTTAGCATTTTACGTCCATGAAGCTAGCATATAGATTATGATGCTTCTTTAAAATCTGTTTATAAATGAGTTTGCCTTTTCCAAGAGTCTTTTGACTTTTTTATCCTGTGACAGATCAACAGACGGCGTGGGACACTGAAACCTATGATTAAATCAGCAGAGGAAGGAAACCGCCAACAGAACCAGAACTCATGGAAAAATAAATCCTCTTCAGCGTCACGGCGTGGTTCAGTTTTATTTTTACAGACATTAGTTGAACAGTGAATCTCAGCACACACAGACGGCCGTAGAAACAGACACACGGTGGTTTTATCCCGCTGCGTTGAAGAGCTGGTGGCTGAGCTCTGAGGGCAGAGAGAAGAAGAGCAGAGCGAGGAAGAGGAGGCCCAGCGCGGCAGCCAGCAGCAGCACACAGTGGAGCCTGTGGTTCCTCCAGACCAGGATACTCAGCGTCCTCAGGGGGCTCAGCAGCCACGACACGCTGCCACAGGGACGGCTGCAGAGACATCACGTCAGCCGTCATTGGTCGGATCATTTCAGAGTCCAGAAATCTGCTCACTTCTACGTCTGTGACTTTACTTTCTGCCACTGGGGGGCAGCAAAGAGAGGCACAACCTCCTGCCGTGAGAAATGAAGCTGTTGTGGAAGTGATAAAAACTGGTTTTCCTCACCGTAATCAAACAAAGTTAGTCTATCCAACGACGATAAGCTTCAAAACTCTGCTTTAGAAACAAATGAGTGACATCACAGAGACTATGGACCAATCTTAATTGTCATTTTAACTCCTTCCCCTTGGTCCTCTGTTTTAAAGGGCTAAAGGGAAGGGGTAAAAAAAGCATCTCTAAGAAATGAGACGCCACTTGATCTCCTACGTCGTTAGCTAGATCATTACAATAAAACAATACAGACATGGCTAATATCAGCATAAAGTAGCTGAGGATTGAATATCTGATAAAAATATCTATACCATGGGAAATTTATCAGACCCACTGGTTTCAAGTGAGGTCCCAGTTTATGTTTTATGTATATATTATATAGTCCACGCTCATATTCATATCATATGTGAATTTAACAGAGCAAACTAGCTAGCATATATAGCAAAACACAACCTGAATAAGCCGGGTTTTTGTGGAATATTTATTCAAAATTTCTAAATGTTTAGCTAAGACTAAATATAAAGAAAAGACTAAAAATGTAGTAAAAACTACATATTTAGCTAAGACTTCTTAATATCAAGCAAAGATGGCTAAATATTTAGCTAAGACCAAATTTAAAGCTGAGATTCGTAAATATTTAGCTACAACCAAATATTTAGCAAATCTTTCTAAATATGTATTTTAGATTTCTTAATATTTAGCTTAGGCTAAATATTTTGCTAACACTAAATATTGAGCTAAAATTTGTTAATATTTAGCAAAGCTTTCTTGGTATTTATTTAAGACTTCTCAACATTTAGCCAAGATTTACTATTAAGCTAAGATTTCTAAATATTTAGTGTTAGCTCAATATTTACTTAAAGGGATAGTTCAGTTTTCTTGAAGTGGGGTTGTATGAGCTCTATGTGACCACTAAGGACATTAGATACAGTAGAAAGATGTCTCCTCTCCCTCAGTAAGACACAGACTGTAATCGATGGTGACGAGGAAATAGGGTTAATAAACTATGCTTCGAGCGCCGGTTGTAGCCTCGTGTAAGTTTGATCAAGTATCGTAATTCTTTTGTTTGTACTCTAAGGATTGTGAGGCAGCGTAGGAAATTCAAAATGAGTGACCATGACAGCGACGATGAAGTTTCATTCACTTTGGAACCAAAAGGATACCTGTATGAACCGGAGCACACAGAAGAAGAGCTGCTACAGATGGAGACTGAAAGGAATACAGAGGAAACATCCACGGACACTGGACATCAAGGTGCTGAGTGTTACTGCTGCCACGACTGTTGTTGTTGTTGTTGTTGTTGTTGTTGTTGTTGTTGTTGTTGTTGTTGTTGTTGTTGCTGTTGCTGTTACAGGACACTCCAGAATTCAGAAGAGCAGGGAAATCTGTGTGATGAGTTATACAGACGGCTTGAGAGCCAGCAGTGTCCTCTAACTCAGACAAGTCCTGAAGAGTGTCTGTAACCAAGTTCCTCTCGTGACAGCAGTAACACTCAGCATCCGTGGGCATTGAGTCACAGCTCAGACATTTACACCACTGAGTATTTCCCACTCTGTCTCGATGTCCAGTGTCTGCGGTTGTTTCCTCTGTATTCCTTTCAGCCTCCATCTGTAGCAGCTCTGTGTACTCCGGTTCATACAGGTATCCTTTTGGTTCTAAAGTGAATGAAACTTCATCGTCGCTGTCATAGTCACTCATTTTGAATTTCCTACGCTGCCTCACAATCCTTAGAGTACAAACAAAAGAATTACGATACTTGATCAAACTTACACGAGGCTACAACCAGCGCTCGAAGCATAGCTTGTTTACATTCCCTACAGCTGGAAGGAGGAGGGGGGACGGAGCGCACTAGTGCTGCGCGGAAGGACACATGAGTTAGTTAGGTCCAGATAAATGTTTATATTTCTGAAGACTTAATGCACTTAAAAAATATTTTATGTAGCGTACTCTTAAACTGTGGTATTACTTTTTGATTTTAGTTCTTGTAGGCAGAGAAAATAGCCTTTGAATTTGGTACCGTCTGTCCCTGTTAGCGTCTATTTCCTCGTCACCATCGATTACAGTCTGTGTCTTACTGAGGGAGAGGAGACAACTTTCTACTGTATCTAATGTCCTTAGTGGTCACATAGAGCTCATACAACCCCACTTCAAAAAAAACTGAACTATCCCTTTAAGACTAAACATTTAGAAAAAACTACATATTTAGCTAAGACTTTTCAATATTAAGCAAAGATTACTAAACATTTAGCTAAGTCCAAATATTATTTTGAAGCTTTCTTAATATGTATTTAATATTTCTTAATATTTAGCTAAAATTAAATATTTAGTTTAGTTTAAGTCCTTATATCTCTATTTTGGTCTCCACCAGTTTTAGTCATAAACTGGGCTCATTGCAGCCCCCTTGAGGCCGTAAACGGAAACACCATCTAAATGTCTGTACATTTAAGCCAGCCACAGAAATTTTGTCTCTACCTTTAACAAATACAACCTCTGATTACTGAATAATAGAAAAAGATAAAAAAAGAATGAAATTACAGACTTATTTTAAAGGTAAAAATTTGAGATTAATGGGTTAAAAAGTTTAGTGGAGAGTTGGCACCAATCTTTGCCCTTAACATGGACGTTCTTAGACTGGAAACAAAATGATCAAGGGTATTTTTTTCATGGGATGGTTTTATTTTTAAACTGCCAGAACAGACAGAAAATAAATATCACGCACGTTTGAACAGATATATAAACACAGCTTCATTGTAAAAACAGGCAAGTTTAGTGCAAACATGAACTCTGTCAGTTGGTGAAACACAGAATCACAAAGAAAGACTGCAACACAAACCAGGTCAAGCAGGCTAATCGGAGAAAGAGACACTGCAAAAAACGCCGACTGATCCGGACACGGAGCGGTCGTTTGGAGGAAAACGTCCCCGTCCTTTGTTCCCTCTCAAGTGCACTTAAATCTTCTTCTGCGTTAACGTTAAGGACGGCGGGTTGGTGGTTTGGGTTGTCATGCCAACACACATGACCTCTGTGGTCACATATCACGATGACGCATGCATATTGACATTTCAGTAGGTAACAGTTACAACCGCGACGTGTTTGTTGCTTTTTCAGACTTGGTCAAACAGAAAGAGCAAATCTTTCCTATCGCTGGAGAGTTTCACAGTGAACTGAGGATATTTGCTTATTGATGGAGAGTGGATCACTCTGACGCTGCTGAGCTGCTGAGCTGTGATTGTCTGGTACCAAAAAGTATCAAAATGGGAAAAAAAAACATGTGACTTTTTTATATTTTAACAAATTTGCAGATTCTGTTTGACTCCAGTCTTTGATGCTTTGTGTGAGGAGATCTGACATTTAGCGTTTCCATTAACTGAACATTTTTGAATAATTTCGAGCTCGTCTTGTTCTACGTCTCATTAAATTTAATTAAGAAAATAGATTTCGTTATTTTTTTTTTTTTCATTATTATTCTCTTAGTGTGCAAATACCGCAAGATCTAAATATAAAAGCTGTAACACTCTGCTTCAACCCCCTTTACTGGCATTTATCCCTCATATAGAAACACTGGTTGATGTATTTGTAAGCAGATATTAATGTGGACGCTCTCAGTGAAGGCTGGTGCACAGATAATTAATTAATAATAAATTAAACATTTCTTAATGCAGCTGTAAAATGTGTTTTCACAGAGGTCTGAACTAACAGAAGCTGTACATTATAACGGCCCTGATATCTGCTTACAACTACAAACAACCACTTCCTGTTTACAGGGGTTATTATGGGGCACGATTGGAAAGTTGGACACACAGCAACAACATTTCCCCACATTTAACTCTAAAACATCACTTTTTCTGCAGATTAAGAGAAATATTTGTGAAACATGTCTGTCTAATATTGAATATAAATGTAGAATTTTTTAATTAAATGTTAAATCTTATAAATGAATGTCATGAAGGATTGTCCAGATTCTGTTTATTTGGCAAAGTTTCTAAACATCCAGTTTACTTTCTGAATATTTAGTTAAGATTTCTTAGTATTGAGCCAAAACTAAATATTAAGCTAAGTTTTCAGAATATTATCAAGACTTTTTAATACTTGGGCAAGATTTCTAAATGTTTAACTAAGACTAAATTGAAAGAAAAGACTCAATATGAAGAAAATACTAAACATTAAGTAAAAAATACATATTAAGCTTCTCAACACAAACTCTCAATATTTAGCCAAGATTTTTAAATATTTAGCTAAGACTAAATATTTAGTTAGGATTCATAAATATTAAGCTAAGCTTTCTAATATTTATTTAAGATTTGTTAATATTTAAGTCTAGATTTCTAAATATTAAGAAATTATAAATCAATATTAGAAAGCTTAGCTAAATATTTACTTTGGGCTGAATATTTAGCTATGATTCATAGAAATTTAGCTTCAGTAAGGACTAAATATTTAGCTAAGACTTCTCAATATAAAGCTGGAATTTCTAAATATTTAGCTAAGACAAAATATTTAGCCAAGCTTTCTAAATATTTATTTATGATTTCTAAATATTTAAATCAAGATTTCTAAATATTCAGCAAAGACTAAATATTTAGCCAAATCTTTTAAAATAAAGCTAAGATTTCTAAATATTAAGCCTAGAAAAAATATAAAGAAAAGAATAAATATTAACTTAGGACTAAAGGTTTAGACAAAACTTAATATTTAGCTATTTAGCTTACAAAATATGTATTTTAGATTTTTAAAAATTTAGCTAACACTAAATATTTAGCTGAGATTCATAAATATTGAGCTAAGCTTTCTAATATTTTTTAAAAAATTGTTAATATTTAGCTTATGCGATACATTTCTCTTAGATTTCTAAATCTAAAGCTACCTCTAAATATTTACTTAAGACTGAATACAAAAAACAGCTGTAATTTTAAAACATTTCCCAATGATATCTAAATATTTTTCAATGTCTTCTAAATATTTGCTACAATTTCTAAATATTGAACCAAGATTTCTCTATTAATCTTTAAGTTCAATTTTCAAATACTTAGCCAAAATTTCAAAATATGTCTCAATGATTTCTTAATATCCAGTCAAGATTATTAATTGTTGAGCAAAGATTTTAAATATGAAGTGAAGACTTCTTGAGGTATGATTTCAAAATATTTAGCTAGAATGCAAATTCACTTTCTGCCCACTGGAGGCACCAAAATAAAAGTCTGTGGAACTGATCCAGCCAAGCGGGGTTTGAGGAAGTTAAACAAATTAGTCAAGAATATTGGAAGGGTCATTTTTGGGGCGATTCAGACTTTTTCAAACTCAACTTCTTCTTCGATGTCGGCCAAAGGATCTTCACCAGCGCCATCACTTGGTACGTTTCTTTTCCAACAGCTGATTTAAAGACTGGGTTTGGTGTTGTTTTCCTCCTACTTTGGTCCTTCCAGCGGACGGGACTGTGAATTAGCATATTAGCTACATACTTGAAAATCATACTTACTAGAAATCTTGACTTTATATTTAAAAATATAGCTAAATGTTTCGATATCAAAGCTAATTACTTAGCTTCTCATCTCAACTAAATGTAAACTAAATGTTTGGAAACTTAGCTACATTTTTAGAATTAGGACTTAATAAATTTAACATGTAGATAATATTTGATATATTTCAAAAGAATTTCACTAAATCTACATAGAAAGTGATTTTTGGAGCTAAACGTGGAGAAATGTTATCTGCAGTGTGTAATTTTCCAATCAGCGTCCCGTGGTTCATAGACGCCAAACAAAGGTTGTTAAAATAAAGTGTTGACAAATTATTGTTCGTTGTTCCTTTTGTTATCTGGACGTTTCAGCCTCGATGGGAGAAATCACTCGAAGCATCACTTGAAATGATCATCATGCAATCATCTGACCACGAACAGAACGCCGGTTTATCTGAGGAAGCTGAGAACAGGAAACAAACATTCGTCATGTCAGGTCGTTAGAAAGAGGAGGAGGTGGCCAGTGATTGCGTTTAGTTCAGTTCAAGGATGGAGTCCAGGAGTTAGGATCGTTAGAGTCGATGAAGAGGAGACGGTCAGTGAAGAGCGTGTCTGCGTCTCCTCAGAAGAGGGAGGTGGCGAGCTGCTCCTCCATCCTTCCAGCTCGCCGCCCCCGCCCTCACCCCCACCCCCGGGCCCCTCAGGCCCCCAGCAGCTTCTTGACGAGGTAGCCCGGCATGCTGTAGAGGAAGAGGCCCAGCATGATGAGCAGCAGCAGCACCACCACGATCTTGATGATCAGCCACTTGTAGCGGTTGCACACCAGGTAGCGGATGGCTTTCAGCGGGCTCAGGAACCACAGGAAGGTGGTGTCCGGACGACTGGGTGGAGGAGAGGACGGAGGGGAGAGCGTGGTGTACAGGTGGATGAAAGGTGGATGAAAGGTGGATGAAAGGTGGTGGATGCAGAGACAGAGAGGAGATGTGATGGAAACAGAGAGGAGTAAAAGAGAAACAGGAAGTAGCTGTTAGCGGTTAGTCAGTCATGAATTCTTCATGTTTTCCTGCAGCATGCTGACCACTCACACAGCTACTGGCTAATGTTAGCAGAGAACCACGTCACAGGGTGGAGCTGCTGATGGAGGATGAAGAGATTACACTGACAGATGAAGGATGGACCAAATAAACACTCACTCTCTGAACTGTGACGTTTGGAAAGTTTTTTTTTTTTTTTTCTATTTTAATCAACACACATCCTACCTACAGGAACTTTGGTATAAACTTTATTTTTAAATTTTTATATTTTTATTTTTTATGTTTTTATATTTAAATATATTTTTTTTTACATTTTGTCATTACTTATATCACATAATTTCATTTTTTAAGAATCTATTATTACATAATATTGATCTTGTTCATTTAAAAATATAAACAAATGCTGTTTAGAGTATTATTTTATTATTTCTTTTTTTTTTTTAAGTCGTGATGATAATTGATAATTAAATTATAATTAAAGACACTGACACTGAATCAAATCACATGTTATTTTGCTGAACTAAAACTGAATTGCATATTGCAAAAAAATTCAATTTTCACTTTTCTTAATAAAGCAATTTTTTTTCACTTTTTTCAATTTTTTGTATATGATTTTTTGATTTTTTCTAATGTGAAAAAAAATGTTTTGGAAGATTTTGCCATTTTTAATTTTTCCTTTTTAAGTAAATTTTAACATTTTTTGAAATTCTGCAAATTTTTGCAAACTATTTAGCTTTTCTTAAATTTATTTATTTTTTTTTAGCTTTTTTTTCCTTTAAATTACATTTCTTTTTAATTTTGCAAATATAAAAAGTTTTGGCAAAATCTCGAAATTTCGCAACTTTTGGAATTTTGGCAAATTTTTGCACATTTTTAATTTTCCTTTCTTTAATTTGCAATTTTCATTTTTTTATTTTTTTGAAAAATATTTCAACTTTTTGATATTTCATATATTTTGCAAAACCTTTTGGAATTTTCGCAGTTTTTTTTAAATTTTCTTTATTTATTTGCACATTTTTATTTATGTTTTTTAAATATTGCAACATTTTGATATTTTGTTAATTTTGCAAACTAATTTTACTTATGACTTCACAAATTTTGCCATTTTTAATATTTTAAAAGTGATTAAAAAACTTAAAACTAAGACATCACATGTACATTTTATTAACAACACAAAAAGCTTCTTGTTCAGATATATATTTAATATATTTTCACTATGATTAGAATTTAATCCTCTCTTTTGTCTTTATTGTGAAGGTAAAGTAGATTTTGTGTCTCTGAATGACTTTAATCCAGGTGAGCTGAGGGAAAATGGCTTCTATTAAAGTGAAGGTTGCAGACCTAAAAAATGGACGTCATTTTGCTCGGCTTGAAGTGAGGTCTCCACATAAACTGCTCCCCCTAGTGGCTGGCTGCAGCATAGGTCAAAAAAATCCATCTCTCCAGTCATTCCAGATGGGCTGTGGTCAAACTCTAAAAAATTAATACACCTGGTAGAAATGTTTCTCACGTCTGATTGTTGTGGTGATTTGAAGATATCATTTGTCTGCCTTGTATTCAGGTCCTCTTTTTTCTGAAAGTTTCATTTTCATTAATTATACGAGGTTAAAAATGTGGTTTTACGTCACGTTTAACGATGAGTGACAGCTGACATTTTTGTGTATTTTTTTCAGGGATTGTAAAATATGTCGGGAGGTAGAGTCAAGAAGTGATTAGACTCTCCAAAGAAAAAAATATATATTATTTTTGTCACCCAGCTCCACTCAGATTCTCCCAGAATCCCTCACAGTCTCTGCTGCACAGACACGCTGTCCACTCTATACACAGTCTATGGCTCTCACCTAAAACAGCTGAAACTAAACCGAGCTTTCTGCGCTACGTGGTTTGGGTATAATGATGGAAAATGTACGATATTAGATGCTGGTTTGGTTTGTTTGTGGTTTGAATTTAATCTACTCTTCTTTGTCATTATTATTTGTGGCAGTATTGAAAGCGGGTTTGGGACTTTTTAGCCAAAACATTTGTTTCCTGTGTGTTTTACGACTCTCTGGAAGTTGCCCAACTGAAATAGTTGCTCCCTGGTCGTCAGCGATGTTTCTCATCTCATCATCCGCCCCCTATGACATCATATGATCCCACAACAACAACAGATGGTGACTCAGATGGCGTGTGATGGCACAGTCACTACTCTACACACAGGCCACAGAGGAGGAGGAGGCGCAGATAGAGAGGGAGCAGAGACACTGGAGGAGGAGGAGGAGGAGGAGGAGGAGGAGGAGCTACGACTACAACAGCAGATCCAGGAAGCCAAGAAGAGGGTTAGTGTGAGAAGCAGAGACACGGAGGGCGGGGCGGAGGCTACCAGCTCGTCAGGCCCCCAGGATCTTCTTGACCAGGTACCCGGGGATGGAGTAGAGGAAGAGGCCCAGCATGAGGAGCAGCAGCGCCAGGCCCAGCAGCTTCAGGATCAGCCAGCGGTAGTTGTGCCAGATGAAGTACCGAATGGACTTCAGGGGACTCAGAAACCACATTAGACTGGTGTCCGGACGACTTGGTGGGAGCAGGGGGGTCAGAGAGGAAAGGATGCAGATGGAGGAAAGGAGAGGAGGAGAGAGGAAAGGAGAGGAGGAGTCACACACAAACAGACAGAGGGAGCAGGGGAAGGAGAGACAGAGGGAGACAGTTGAAGAGATGGTAGGAGAGGAAACGAGAGCCAGAGTCTAACAGTGGCTTTGGACAGTGCAAAGACCAGGGCTGAGGCCAAACTGGACCAGGTTCTGGTCCCTGGGATCTGGTCTGGGGGTCTACATTTGATCCTCTGATTTTTGCACTGTGGGAATGAGGAGGTTAAAGGACAGCGGTGCCTGTGCCTTTACTTTGCTCCACACAACCATCCACGTGTGTGTGTGTGTGTGTGTGTGTGTGTGTGTGTGTGTGTGTGTGTGTGTGTTAGAGAGTTTTATAAAGCATTAAAAATGAAGGTGTGTGTGTCTTACTTTGGTTTCTCCAGGGGGTCGGGCTCGTTTCGGCCCAGTCCAACAGGACTTTTCTCAGCCTCCTCCGCTGTTACCAGATGAAGCTCCGCCTCCACCTTACCCTGTGATACACACATGAACAAGTTTGATTAATCAAACATTAAAACCAGCAGAGACTACACCAAGCGTCTTTAACCTGTGGCTCTTTGACTCCTCTGCAGTGGCTCCTTGTGGCTTTAAAAACTATTACTGAAATAAAGAATTTTTAATTTTCTTACAGAGCGTATTGATGATTAAAGACACTGACACTAAATAAAATAATGTGTTAACATTTTGTTGAACTAAATCTTCATCCCATCTGTCAATAAAGCTTTCAATTTTTTTGTAGATTTTTGGATTTTTTTTATTTCATTTTTTTAATAAAAGAAAATCTATAAATAAATTTGTTTTTTTTTTGAAGATTTAGCAAATTTTTAAAATCTCAATTTAAAAAAAAAAAGTTTAAATCATCATTTTTAGAATTGATTTTTTTATTGCAATTTTTTTAACTGTCAGCATTTTTGGAAAAAGTAGATTTAAAAAAAAATCAACATATAAATGTTTTTTTTTTTTTAAGATTTAGCAAATTTTTAAAATCTCAAATTTTGAAATACAAAAAATCAAATCACATATTTTTATTTTCATTTTTTTTAAATGGCAAATTTTTTAACTGTCAATTTTTTTGAAAAAATTAGATTTTTTAAAAATCTATAAACAACTTTCAACTTTTTTGAAGATTTAGCAATTTTTTTAAAATCTCAAATTTTCAACCTTAACAAAAATAAAATCATTTTTAAAATTCATTTTGCAAAAAAAAAAATAAAATCTATTAACTGTCAACATTTTTGAAAAATGTTCAACTAACGGAAAAGTCATACATTTTGCAAAATTATCAAAATTTATGATATTCATTCAATATTATGTGTTAATAATTATTTAAGTTTTAAAATTTCTGGGTGTTTTTTTTTTGCGATTCCTTTTTTTAAAACTAACAACTCTTTTAAATTTCAATTTTCTTCTGAAACTTTGCAATCAATTTCATTTTTGCATCTTGATTATTATATTTTAATTTGGCATTTTTACATAAAAAAAATTATTGCAAATTTTTCAAAAAGTTTTGAAAAAAAAAAATTAAAGGTGTTTTGATTATCAATTTTTTAAAACTTTTTGCAAATGTTTTGAATTTAAAAGAAGTTTAAACTGTAAATTTTTTAAAACAAAAAGCAAAGACATCACATGCACAATTTTATAATTTCAAAAAATTCTCATGTAGATCTTTGTTTTTTCTTTTTACTAGTTTTTAAATATGTTTAGAATTTTATAAACTCTATAGTCTTTTTTGTGAAGATAAAGTAGATTTTGTGTCTCCTGAATGACTTTAATCCAGCTGAGCTGAGGAAAAATGGCTCCTATAAAAGTGAAGGTAGCAGAGCCCTGGACTAAGCACTTGATAACTTTGCTGTGACCCTAAAGATTAACCACCAAATCTTCTCTGCCAATGCCAAACAGCTGATTCTGACCCTGACTCTTGTTGTGAGCCTGGGTCCTACAGTAGTGGTCAGAAACTGTCTGCGCCATGAAGAGGCATGCTACGTCTGACTGATCTGTTCAGCATTGGAAAAACTCTGAACATTTTTCACGGTTGCATCCCACAAACTCAGCTCTGCTGCTGATCCCACGAATCATCGTTAAGTTTTGTTGCTGACTGACTTTGTTCATGCTTTTATAACCTGTGTCGCTTTAATCTCTGACTCACAGTGAGCTCCATCTCGTCGTTCTCGTCTCGTGCCACAAACGGCCACCAGCCCTTCACCCTCTTCTGTTTGAAGATGGAGATGGTGGGCAGGTCCTGCTCGTTTCGGATCATGTTGAGGGAGCACTGCTTGGCCGTCTTGGCGCCACGAGGGAACCGGTTCAGGTCCAGCTCAATCGCTCCTGGGAAACAACACGAGTCAGACAAGAAGGATCAATGATTCTACCTCATCTGGTTGGAAAGAGGGTGAAAAACTTCTGGGTAAATTTCAGGAAAGGTCCCTGAAGATGTCTGTGGAAATACTAGCTTAGGAATACTGGCAATTTTTAGAGTTTTGTTATTGTCAGCTTGAATGAACTTTTCAAGAATGAATGACCCTGATCAAAACAATCAGAGATAAGTGATATTATTTGTATATGTTATCAAATTTAAGTATTCTTTCAAAAAAACGTTTGTTTTTTTTTAATTATTTTTTTTTATTTTAGAATTTTTTTCAATTTCTGCATTTTTTTTTTTTTTTTTTTTAGCAAATTTATATGAATTTGGAGCAATTAAATCAATATATGTTATCAGATTCAAGTATTCCCTCAAAAAAAATAAAATCTTTGAAAATTTATGAATTCAGTTTTTTAAAATTTTTTAATTTTTAATTTTATTTTTTTGCAAATTGCTGAATTGAAACAATTTTTAAAATTTTCAAAATTGTATTGATTTAATTTTTTGTAAATTGTTTTTATTTCAAATTTTTTTTAATTCTGTTTCATTTTGGACTTTCAATGTTTTTTTTTCCTACATTTTTGCAGTTTGAAATTTCACATTTAACATTTTAGCAAATTGTATAATTTATTTTTACATTTTTTAAATTTTAACTTTAGCAAAACTTTGCATTTTTGAAACTCAAAAAAATTCAGAAATTTCATTTTTTTTATTAAATAAAGCCAAGAGTCAGTTTTTCCAGCAGCTCTTACCGAGGAAGTCGTCTGCAGAGAAGTGGTCAGCGTCCCAGACCTGCAGCGTGAGCCGAGGAGGGATCTTATACTCCGTCTCGTCCCAGGAGAACATGGACTCCTTCTTGGAGATGACGATCTTCTCCTCGGCCATCAGGTATTCGAAGGGGAACACGAAGCGCCAGTTAAAGTTGCCCTCGCCGGTCAGAGAGTGATAGTGCACGTCCGTGTCCTGCTTGTCCTCCTGCTGCCCCTTCAGCCACCTGTGGAGGTCCACGCAGAGCAGAGTTAGCTCCCACTTCAGGGCCACAGCTGCAGGATCAGAGGATAGATTGAGCTTTTATTTTCATGCAGGTCTAAGGACTGAGTCTCAGGAGTCAGTGAAGGATTGTTAGATCACTGAGGTTAATTTGGTTGGTTTAACAGAGCACAGGACATGTAACATGTACCAGGCTGCTAACAAGAGAGATGATGCTAATAGGTCAAACTTAAAACACATGTTGCACCCCAAAAGCAAATCAGATTTAAGTGTGAGGCGAACAGAAAGTGTTGCTAAAAAAGCAGAAAAATCTGATTTGATGTTGGAGCTTCACAGTATTTCTCTTTAAAGAAGCCATGCAAACGAAAACAAAGGTTGCCATATGCCGTTTCTGATCAATGCTGATCAATGAGGAAATCTTTCCCTAAAGGAAACTCTTGTGTTCACCAACCCGATGCAGCCAGCAGACGATCAGAGCCTGCAAGGTCGCTCTGCGGTGGCTGTGAGTCTGGCTTCATTAGCGAGGAGGAGGAGCAGGAGGGGGAGCTGCACTCTCAGGTCTCAAAATGCAAAACTAAAAACATGAAATGAGAGCAAACAGCAGGGGACTCTCCGTCTGTTACAGCTCAGTAAAAACTAAAACTGTGAGGGGTTTGGTCGTTCAGACGCTCGGGGTGTAAGGCTGGGATTAAAGGAGGAGCCATCAGTAAGTTAAGGTCAGTGTGACTTCATCATGCCTCAAACCATGAAACCATAAAGCCACAGCTCTACTTCACCTCCTACAACATCAACAGCCCACCAACTTTCCATGCACCTGTGGCTAACCTCAAGTTTTACAGCCCTGGGAAGATAACTACATCTACAAAAAGACTAATCTGGAAGAAAATACAGATTTTAATTCTGAGTGGATGGATTCATTTAACTGACAACATGCCAGCTCAATATACATGCTTGATGTGTGGGAAGACAATTAATCAATATATGTAATCAGATTCAACTATTCTTTCAAAAAAAATTAAGATCTTTAAAAATATATTAATTCAATTTTTAAGACTTTTTCCAATTTTTTAAAATATTTTAAGTTTCTATAAAAATATTTTTTTAAATTTAAACAATTTTACAGATTGTATAGATTTATTTTTTTTTTCAAATTTTTGTAAATTGTTTAAATTTCATTTTTTTTAAAGTTGCCCAAATTTTGAAAGTTCAATTTTTTTTCTGCAGTTTGAATTTTCAAATATTTAAGCAAATTTTTTAAAAAAATTTTTGAAATTAAAACCATCAAAATTTTGCATTTTTGAAACTTAAAAAAAAAAATCAAATATTTGTATTTTTTTTAACTTTGAAAATGTATTAATTCATTTTTTTGAAAGTTTTTCTAAATTTTTTAAATTTTCAGGTTTGTTTTTTTATAATTCCAAATTGTTGAACTTTAAACAATTTTCAAATTTTTCCAAATTGTATAAATTTTATTTTTTCTTGTAAATTGTTTACATTTCGATTTAAAAAAAAAAATTGCACAAATTATGAAAGTTCAATTTTTTTCTTACAATTCTGAAAAATTTGAATTTTCAAAAATTCAGCAAATGGTTTATTTTATTATTCAGTTTTGGAAATTTTAACTTAATCAAAATTTTGCATTTTAAAAAACTTTTTAAAATAAAAAAAAATTCAATTTTCAATCCAAAATAAATTGAAATGTTTGCAAATTTATTCAATTTCAGTTCTTTTTGGAATTGTTTCCAATTTTTGAAAATTCAAAGTTATTTAAATGCAAAATGAGGCCAAGTGGTTTCTATGACTATGAATTTCCAGACTCCTGGTCTAACCTCCTCCTGGCTCTCCTTACAGACGTGTCTCACTAATCCAGAAAGAACTACGCAAGAGCGTCAGCTGTCAATCATTGTAAAATGTGACGTAAAGCCTTGTTTTTAAACTCTTATAACTAATGAAAAAAAAAAAATTCAGAAAAAAAAGGACCTGGAAACAATCCAGCCCAATAATGTCTTCATATCAACACAACAGTGGGATGTGAGAAACATTTCTACCAGGTGTATTTAGTATGTAAAGTTTGACCACAGCCCCATTCAAATGAATGGGGGAGACAGAGTTTTTGACCTATACTGCAGCCAGCCACCAGGGGGAGCAGTTTTTGAAAGGTAAAAGCTCAGTGGGCCGTTATCGCTGCACAGTCGATGTACGGTGCAAAGAGAAGCTGAGAATCTGCATCAAACACGTCTTTCAGCGACTCGACTGTTTCCCAGGAAGTGAAACTTCACTCTGCTCTGTCACAAAGTAAATGAAGGCCACAGTGAGCCCGGGGTTTCTTTTCAGCATTTAGGCATACATCAGGTAAAAATCTCCACTTTCGGTTGCTCATTTGTTAAAAAGTTAACAAAAACAACCCAGCGTGAGCCAACAAGCACACAGCACTCTGCAGGATGCAGGACTCTACGGTCCAGACGCATCCCATGCTTCAAGAAAAGCTGCAGGATGACAGCGTCTCAAAAACAAAGCTGTTTTCTTCTACCATCATGCATATCATTTTTTGGTCTCCTTTTTTTTCTTTTACATGCAAACGGCTCCAAACATCCGTCATCAGAGATGAAAATATCTCAGAGCTCTCCATAAAAAATGACTGAGTAACTCTGTGAGACAGGATCAAACCACAGAACAGAAAGCAGGAAGTTATTGTTTGTTTAAAAGCAGCGCTGGTTAAAGAGAGAAGTTCACTCCTGACACTGGAAACAGCAGACTGACTGAAGAAAATTGTAGTTTTAAAGAGGAGGGGAATGAGAGATCCAAGGAAAAGTTTCCCATGAGACTTCTTTGTCAAGGTGTTTCAATCCTTTGGATTCACTGAGGAGCTGCTCTGAGACTTTGGATTAAACAGAGGGGCTGTGATTAAATGATCTCAGATCTTGAAGAATTAGAGTTCAGCAAAACAAAAAGACTTTGATTAAAAACTAGGAACTCAACTTTATGCACGTCAGCATTTTTGTCTGATTTTAATTTTACTGGGCACAAGTTTGGAAATTGTTTGCCGAAATAAAAAAGTCTTTTAGTGTGTCTCAAATCGCATACTTCCATACTGTGTACTCAAAATTTTCAAATTGAGTGTACTACATACTCACTGGCTTAGTGCGCAAATTTTGAGGGTTTAGTGCTGTCCCAAATCACATACTGCCGAGCGCCGTACTCACCGGGAATGACGACATGGTGTCGACCTCTACGTCTAACTGTGACCGGCTTCCAGCGCATTTCCACCAAACACCGCCACTATTTGCCAGCGAATTTTCAAAGCCTTTTCAGTAGTTTATTAAACACAGCTAATAACACGATCAGCGGTGTAGTTTATTAACAGGGGTCGGTGCAGCTGACTGAAGCTACCGAGAGAGCTATGCGGGGCGCTGCGGCATTTAAAATACATCCACAAATTAAATGTCTGAGTGGTGCTTCTGGTCATGTATTCACTGTGCAGGGTCTAACCTGCTTGTTATTATATTTACCTGGTTCACTGGGTAATGCTAGGGCCCCGGTAACTTTTAGCCCAACGAGCTTTAGCATTTGAGATAGCTGTTAGCTCAACTAGCATTAGCATAGCCCAGTGTTTCTCAACCCTGGTCCTGGGGGACCCCTGCGCTGCATGTTTTAGATGTTACCTCACTCCAGCACACCTGGTTCAAATGAATGGCTGGTTATCAGGCTCGAGCAGAGCTTGATGATGAGCTGATCATTTGAATCAGGTGTGTTGGAGTCGGGTAACATCTAAAACATGCAGCGCAGGGGGTCCCCAGGACCAGATTTGAGAAACACTGGCATAGCCTATCATTCGCAGAACAAAACAAACAAAACAAGTTACACCACATACACAATGTCAACAGCTGATGGTGCTTGGTGGAAACAACACGTGTAAAAAACAACATCAATAACTTACATTTTTACATTGCTGCCAGAGGAGGAAATGAGTGTGTTAAGTGTCCACAGCTGCATACTCAAAATCCGGGACGATTTGAGTACATCATCCTGGTACTTTTGCAGACTCGTTTCTCGCATACTATGCATACTGTTTTTCATTTTGACGCAGTATACTCAAAATTTTGAGTATTTGAGTATGGAAGTATGCGATTTGGGACGCACTATTTGAATAATACCATCTTAATCCTTTTTTTATTATACCCATTTTATATTATTTATTTTATATTTCTTTTATTTCTAACTTAAGTTTTAAAAGGGTTAACTATTTTTTAAACTGTTATATAACATGCAAAATAATCTAAATAATCTTAATTTAAAAAAATTGTGCTAAATTTTTAATTTTGCAAAAATAAAAATCGTGATATTCATTTTTTTAATATCGCCCTCCCCTAATTAAAAAACAAATCCACACTTACCCCACATTATAAGTTGGATAACAAAGACTCAGATCATTGGAGAGGAATCTTTATTTTGTCCTTTGCTTTTGTTTTTCTTTGTTATTGATTTATTTGTTGCTGGATTTGGAAAAGATGTACTGCTAACATTTATTTAATTCATTTTTTTAATTCATTTTCTTTCCTCTTCTACTTTTTGGGATTCTGTGAAGATCTGTGTAAGAGCAAAGCTGAATAAAATTGTTCAAAAAAAAAAAAGTCACAATTTTGTTTCATGTAAGTTTTGAGAAAGTTAAAAGTCAAATCAGAAAACAAAAACATTAAAATACTCAAACACGTAACGTGCCAAACATTTTCGAAGGAGCTTTTGAAGGAGATACTTTAAAGTCCTCTAGACTCCGCAAGATCTGTGTCTGGTCCGTCTCCATTCGGTGTTTTTCCCACAGTAATTAATCAATCAGTAAGTTTCCTGCCCCGTTAACGAGCCTCTCATCATTCAGACTTGTTGAGTTGAAACCTGTCAGCTCTGGTGTGACGGAGCAGAGACGGACCAGACGTGGATCTGGTGGAATTCTGCTGTTTCCAAAGCTGAGAGCGAACTTTGACCTCAGAGTAGTTTTTGTGGTTTGACCCTTCTGAACATTTTTAAACCGTGAACAGTTTCCAGCGTGCTTGCTGCAAAGTAAGACAAGCGAGGTTGCGTGCTGGATGGAGAGTTGCGACAGGAATGAGTGTGTGTGTGTGTGTGTGTGTGTGTTTGGGGGACGTCAGGAAACAAAGGAGGGAGGTGTTGAACGAGCCATGCGATGGATTCGTGTGTTTACCCCCTGACATAGATGTCAGACATCTTCTCTCCTGTCATGAAAGCATCGTCCTCTAGAATTACGTCATCAGTGTTCCAAATAACAACACGAAGCTCAAAGCTAGAGAGCAGAGCATTGACCAGAGGAGAGAGAGAGGACGACAGACAGACAGGAGACACACCACAGACACAGAGACCGACGACACGGATACGCACACACAAAAAAAGAATGGAAACAAAAACAAAAGAATGGTTAACTGCAAACAAAAAGAAAAAACATCCACGCACAGCTCACACCCACGGGACGAGGCTTGGTCCCAGCGTCCCTCTGTACCTACCCCCTGACAAAAATGTCACTGGACTTTTCCCCAGTGAAGTAATCATCGTCCTCCAGAATTACTTCGTCTGTATTCCAAATAATCACCCTGAGCTCATATCTGGTAAGGGGGGGAGGAACATACACACACACACACAGTTGGACTTAAATGTGAAGTAGAGAGCGAGCTAACGGCTAAAATAGACTCACCATAGCTTAACCCGGGGGTTAACTACACATTCTGCAGAAAGACTCAACAACTTTTTAGAAAGTTTAAAACATTTCACATTACGTCTGCAGTGAGTCAGGAAACATTTGATCAATATTTCTGTGATGATACTGACGTTTTATTCGCTCCAGTCTTGGTTTACCTCTTTGGTTTCCGTGGTGCGATCTCGATGGCGGGTCCAGGAGCAGGCATGTCCATGGGGAACATGTCCACCCACATCTCGATGCGTCCCTGTGGACACAGAGAGTCTCATTTCTGCACATCTGCTCCGTGATCACAGCAGATTGTTCCTCTCCTCTACCTGCTCGATGCCTGGTTTGTCTGCGTTCAGAAGAGGTCGGGTCTCCACGTGTTCAGGGACCAGCTTACAGCCCACCCGGGGGATCTCCTCCCAGTGGTTCAGCACCGTCAGCGCCAGATGCTCCTCAGTCTGCTTCTTCAGACCTGAGACACAAAACGCTCACGTTTAAACCAGACTGTGGATCACCTGAGGTCAGTCTGTGACACTACTTCCTCTCAGTATGACGGATAACAGTCGTACCATTTTCATCCTCGATCTCAGTGGGTCCCGTAAAGATCCGACTGGCCACCTTGACTTTCCCTCCCGGCCCGTAGTGAGGCCCATCGATCTTTCCGTCCTTACAGAGTTTTGCCAGGATCTGAGTGGGCTTCATGGGGTCTCGCCAAACGTTGTATCCATGGCTGATGTGAAAAAAAGGAAAAAGGGTTTCTGAATCTTTGTAGTCCTTCAGCCGCCTGGTTAACATGCAGAATTTTTTCATCCTGATTGAATCTCAGGTTCACTGTTTACATGTGACATAATCTGTTCCAGTCTGGTGTTGACATGTGCCATGACATTTGTTCAGAACAACCATTTTGCAGACATTATCAAATAAAAAACTCTTTTAAAATAAAAAAAAAATTGCAAAATTTTTAAAAACTCTATTTTCAATTTTTTTGTAAATTTTCTGAAATTTCTTTTTTTTGCAAAATATATTGCAATTTCTTTGAAATTTCAAAAACTTTCCAAAGTTTGAGCAATTTTTTTACTTTCAAAAAATGTTGAAAATATTGCATTAAAAAAATAAGAGAGTTTTGATTTTTTAAAACAATTATTAAACTTTATTCTTTTTTAATTTCATCATTTTTCAAAAATCCTTTTAGATTTTTTTTTAAATTGGACATACTTTCCCCCAAATTTTGAATTTTCATTTTTTTTTTTGCTTAATATTTTGCAAATTTTCTTACTTTTTGCTCAAGTTTTGGCAATTTTTTTCTAACTTTTTTTTGAAAAAATGGCTTTCAAAAAAAATTAGAAAGTTTTGTTGTTTTTTTAATTTTTAATTTTAATTTTTTTTAATTTTAGTATTTTTTCAAAATTCTTTTTTACATTTTTAAATGTGAGAAATTTTTTGAAAATTTTTGAAATCTAATTTTTTTGATAAATATCTTGCATTACTTTCTTAAATTTAAGGAATTCTTTGACTTACAAAAAAATTGAAAATATTGTTGTTTTTTAAAATTTAAAAAAAAGAGTTAAAAGTTAAAGTTTTTGTTTTTAAATATTGAATTTCAATTCTTTTAAAATATCAGTATTTATGACATTTATTTTTTGCATATTTACAATTTGAGATTTTTTTGCAAAATTTTGAACTATCTTTTTTTTTTTTACATTTTTGCACGTTTATTAAGAATAAAAAAATCTGAAGACATCACATGTTCAATTTCATCAATTTAACAAAACCTGTTGTTTAGATTAGTATTCACTAGATCTTAACCCTGTATAGAAGTTAAAGATTTTATTGTCTTTATTGTGCAGATAAAGTAGATTTTGTGGCTTTTATCGCAACATAAGGCTCTGTGTAAATCCAGCCTCTGTGTGAGCCTTTGCAAAGTTATAATCTTTAAGCTTTTATGTTATTATAAATAAAATGTGTTACAGATAAAATCCTTCTTACACAGAATAGTTGGATGAAATGCCGCAGGTGGCTCTGTATTTACTGTAGAAACGATTCTCTAAATCGATCTTCGTTTCTCCGATCAGGTCATCAGTGCCGACCAGATCCCAGTCGTACACCGACACCGTCAACATGGACTCCATGGGGAACGTGGCCTCGATGTCGAACGATCTGAGAGGAGACAGAACATCTCCAATATGGTTAGAAGCATAAAAGACCCCAAAAATAACTTTAGAAAATGAAAATAATAACTTCTGGAGCATGGACAAGTCTACTGCAGACCTTTCATTAAGCACAGTGAAACAAACAGAAGTGAAACATGTGATCCAGGCTGAGGAGCAGCTGCTGCTTACTTTCCAAACACTGGGTTGAGCTGTTTGGAGATGTAGTTTTCTTTGTCTTTGACCTCAGACTTGCCGAGCTTAATGACGATGTACGGATCAGCCTTTCCGTTAATGTCGGCAGGATGAAGATCAGTGGCCTGGAAACAAAACAAAGGTCAGTCATAGAGAAGATTTCTTTAACTCAGTTCATCAGGAAGCGTTTGATTGGATGATGAGACAGTCACTCACCCTGACCACGTAGACACGGACGAGGACGTTGATGGGGTCGTTGTGAGGAATGTTCTGAAACATTCCCATGGTCGGATCAAATCCCGCCTCCCTGGTGATTTCCTCTGACAGAGGCAGTTTGTACATACACAGGGACCCCTGGAGCACACAGGAAGCAGAGTTAAAGAGACTTTATCTGTGTTTAAACTTATTTATTTAGGTTGTTTTCGCACCTTGAATCTCCCGACGATCCTGTCATCATCCAGAGCGTGGTCGTCGTCGTCCCCGGCCTTCCCTCTGTACAGGTTGAACGTGTGGAGCCAGTCCTCAAAGTTCCCGTACTCACTCTCCAGCTCCTTGTTATAGACCTGTGTGTAAACACAGAAAGCAGCGTGTTAAATACTGTTTGACACATGCAGATTATTCACATCACTACATATCTCCCATCAGACTCACCACCAGCTCATCCACTTTGGCTTTGACGGGTTTTTTCTCAGCGCCCTCCACGGCCTGAGCCTTCTTCTTGTCCTTGAAGCCTTTCTTCTCTTTGCTCTTTTCTTTGGTCTTGGAGCCTTTCAGAAGAAGGTCATCGGGTTTGAAATCTGATCAGTGGGTGAGTGGAGGTAGACATGGACAGAGGAGGGTTGGAGTCATGAAGAGGGATGGTACACACACACACACACACACACACATTCACACACACACAGAGCGCTGCACGTGTTGTTTAGCATGAAAGCTGACGAGCTGATATCACATGGAGCTATTATTGTTTTGATTGCAAATGCATAGGGCTGCAACGACGAATCAATAAAATTTATAAAAATCGATTAGTAAAAGCGTCGACAACGTGTTTCCATAATCGATGCTCTGTGCTGTGTTATTACTGTTTCAGTTTCTCTTCAGTTTATTTGTCTTTTCCTTTTTGTTGGATTATTTAGCGGTTAGCAGCTAGCTGAAGCTGCATTACCGCCCCCTACTGGACTGGAGTGTGATTACCTGGGCTGTGGGGCTGTATGCGTCACATGTAAACAGATCAGCGTGGCGGAGGAGAAGCCGAGCCGGCAGGTGAGGGAAACAAGTAAACACGTGAATAATGTCAGAGCCGGAGAAACTGTTTGTCCAAACTCTCCAGAGTTTGGGAGAATTTACGCTGAGTAAAAGCACACAGCGAGCTCACAGCGAGGGGCGGAGCTACAAAATCCCACATTCACTCCTTTATATGTTGTGAAATGCCTGGTTTGTCTTTTAGGAATCGTTCAGTCTTTTTATTAAATCATCACCACATTTCAAAACCACGAGGAGTTCATTTAACCAACGTTAGCATTAGCGTTAGCTGCTACAGATAGTGGTAGGTCAGAGGGGGTGAACTGTTTGATCTGCAGGTGAAAAGATTGAGGACACATTTTTATCTATTTGCCTTTTTGTCCCACTAACTTATTAATCTGAGGACATAAAAATATACTTTCTGTTGTTTTACCCAAACTGTTGATTCTTTAAGTGACAAAACATTCATATCAATTTTTGCATTTTATAAATGACGCATCTAGTCAATTTAATTATGCTAAAATATGGTGTTTCTTTGTGTAGATCATTAAGCAAACAATAGTCATCAACTAAGATAAAAAGGCATGTTTGGTTTTGCAAATTTCACTATTATGTATTTGCATCCTTTTTCACAATTCATCGATTAATCGTGAATATAATCGTCAGACAAATCGATTACTAAAATAATCGTTAGTTGCAGCCCTACAAACACATAAAATATTTACAAATGCCTGCACAAATCCAAAAATCTGTAGATGGATTTGCAAATAAATGTCAGGTCTTAAATGACTAAAAAATCGAATATTTTTTCTAAAGACCTGAAAATAGACACAAATCCTTGTTGCAGCTGACGTGTTCAGTTTCCCTCTTCAGGAAAATGAAAGTGTTTCGTCATATTAAAGACGTTTCCCAAAGCTCAACATCAATAAATCAAACTCATGTTTGTTCTCTGACTTCAGCTGAAAAAGTGAAGATGGTGAATCCCTCAGTGAGCGACTGAGGAGAGACTCATCAGAAGAGCTCAGCGACTCTTTTGCTAACTCATCCTGTGCAGGTAACTCGAAACGAACGATTAAATCAACTTTAAACGTCTGTTTGCTCCAGTAATAGCTACGTTTACTGGAATAAGAAAAAGCAAAACTGTTTTTCTCTGCTTCTTTGTTGCACCAAATGCCTGTTCACACACCGAGCGCTGATAGAAGCTGACAGAAATGAGCGTTTAATGTGAAATCGTTAGCAAAGCAGAGAGCTGTTGGTTACTCCAGGGCTCAGCCGATCAGTGAAGTCACGCCCTGAGTCTACGGTGAAAACCTGCTCTGGTGGGAGCTGAGTTACTAAAGTGAAACTGGAATTACATCAGTGGAGAGGGTTAGAGAGCAAACTGGAAAACAGTCGCCTCCTCCTCCTCCTCCTCCAGCTCTCTGTCTGTCTGTCTGTGGATGAATTAAACTCCGTCAGCACCACAGCGCAGCCCTGCAGCAGAGAGGAGGAGATGCTGACAGTTTTTCTCTGTTTGATGCAAAAAGAGGAAGTGATGAGCGACTCTCTCTGCAACCACAGCTAGTTCTTCATATTTACTGTATTTAATCTGAAATAGACGAGTCTTTGGAAACGTTAAAGCAGAAAGTTGTTGTTTCACTCGTATCAAAACCAACTTTCATGCACAGTGCAGAGCTGAGGTCACGGTGATGCTGAGGATCTGTGAAATGGTTATGATGAGGATCAGTCTGGACAATGAGTCGATGGGGGGACGAGACGGACCACAGGGTGCAGACAGGATGCTTCTGCTTCAGTTTTCACCTCAGATAAGAATCAGTGACCACTTTTACAAGCACAACATATTCCCATAAAGTCCATATTCTGGTTTAAGCAATATTCTGAAAAATGCTGATAGATAGGTAGTAGTAGCGTCATGACAAGACGTCATCTAGGCGCTCTTTTTGCTTTCTTGCCATGTTGAACATGTGCAGAAGTTAAAAAAAAAGTCCTTTACAGATGCTGTGAGGAGGCTCTGTTGTAGTTGGACTGCAGCGCCACCTTCTGGCCTGGAGTCTCTACACACTGTTGTAAAGATGTGACTTTTAACCAGGTGTGTGTTTGTTTTAGATCAAATTTTCTTTGTTCAAGTTAACTTTTTACTGGATACAACGCGCTGAGGTAAGGTATTTATCAGTACAGTTAGGTGGCACTGTTGTTTAAAACGTGACATCGAGCAAGCGTTGTAGTAGCCGTCCATATGTAGCGCTATCGGCAGCCTGGTGCTCTAAAACATATGTCAGTAAATCCTGGTTATGACCTGTCAGTCATCCACCAATCAGATAGGGATGGGTACCCTTCACATTTGAAAGGATACGGTATCGATACTCAGTACCGGTACTCAACGGTACCGATTTTTGGTATTTTTTGTGTTTTTGTGGTAAAAAATATGTATATTTTTTTAATGATAAAGTATAAAAGTTTTACAATTTAATATATTCATTCCCTAATGCTGTGTACGTGTCCAGCATGGAAAATCTCCTACTCTTCCACTTCCTCACAGTCACAAGGATGCATTTAGGTACCTAAACATGGTACCTTTTGGTTTTATGTGAATCGGTACTCAGTACTTTTGAATTCGGTCAGTACCTTTAAAAGTACCTAATTCGGTACCCATCTCTACAAGCAGAGCTAACGTAACCTCACTCTTCATTTTACTGATAGACTCTCAAGTTTGAACAGACCACTGCAGAATAACTGCTGACTGTGGGTTGGAGTCAACATTAGCACAAACAGTTTAGCCCTTTTAGCCTTTAGCTGGTGCTCTATCTCTCTCCTGTTTATCTTTCTTCTGCTCTTCTGTCCTTTTTCTGTCTGACAGTTAGGCTCCAGTGTCCACCATCACTACAAAATGAATCACAGAAATGGTTTTCAGCAGAGAAAAACACAGATCTCTCTTCTCTCTGATAAACTTCATTATGTTGCTGTAATAGAGACATGGACGTAAATCAATCTGATCTTTTTGATCCTGATGGCGAAGCTATGAAATAACCTATATTGAAGCTGATAATCTCTATTAAAGTGTGGATTTGGATCAGGCAGATATCTAGAAAGGAGACTTTTTCAAGATCACTGAGAAACTCCTCACAGGGACTTTAAGTAGCTCACTAGAAGCCCATTGAGAGGTACTGGCACCCAATATGGTTTTTTTTGGAGGATTGGATAGCATCGGATTTCATCACATGATCAGGCCTGATCCAGTTTTCACATGTTTTCAGCACTGGCAAGGTGTTTACAGCCTCTTACGCAATCAGAATATCATTGTTATTTGGATAAATATAGTATTATGATGCGCATGTAAACATAGTCACTGAGTCAAAGTCTGAAATCTCCTCCTCACTGACGTCTCCTGTCGTATGAAACTGGTTTTAACGGTCTCCTTAGTGAACAGTAAATTAAGATTTTGAACTTCTACTTCCCAGGAAACATAAACTAGTTCTGAGTGTGTTGACAGACTCCAAGCAGACGGCAGCACGGCTGCTAATTAGAGTTAACACACGCAGTGAAAAAGCAAAGAGAAATCTGTGGCAGCTGGATTCACATTAAACTGCCAAAAAATAATCAACTCCTCAAAAACTAATTGGCTCCAAAACTGCTCTTCCTTTTCTTCCTGAGGTTAATAACTGAACACTCTTCATAAACTACTGCAGATCCAGCATTTAGACAGATCCCGATGCAGCAGGCTGCTGTATGTGCTGCAGTGTGATACCTGCTGCCTCTGCAGCGATCTCCAGGTCCTCCCTCTCCTCGGCCTCAGCCTGAGCCGCCTCCTGAGCTCGGAGCATCTGGAAACAGAAGGAGGAAACGGCGTTGAAACGGCGTTGGCGTGTGTGAAAGCAGCCTCGTCGGGCACAGACTAGCGAAGAATCAAACGAACCTCCTTCAGCGTCTCGATCGATGCAAAATACTTGGACCACCAGTCCAGCATCCTCTCATCCGTCTCCTCCTCTTCCTCTGCTCCTCCCTTCTTTTTCTTCTTCTTCTTCTTTTTGTCTTTGTCGCCATCGTCGTCAGTCTGTAAAAACGTTTCAGACACTTTAAAGATTCTCAGCGTCTCAGCGTCTGCTCCGTACAAACATCCGACATGAGCACACGTTGGTAACCACAGCTCTAAGACGACGGCTACTCACCATGTCAACTTTCACTACAGCGTCAGATGTCTACCAGAGGGGGCGCCACATAAAACAACACAGGGTTAATGCTCACAACGGGTGACGCAGGTTAGAGAGACACATGCACAGAGAGTAAAAACACAGAGCTGCTGTTTACTCAACACGTCAGCACACGAATGACACAACGAGCTTACGGCGTCCAGCTTGACGACCGTGTCCATCTTCCGGATCGAAGGGTCGGAGTCCACGCTGACCATGACGTCACCTGCGGGGCGAGAGAAGGTGCGGGAGGAAAGGCTGGGTGAGGAGCGAGGCTGGGAGCCGCCGTTTGTAAGGACCATGTAGCCGTTCATTAGCTTAGCTGGAGCGAGGCGGGAGGTAAAGACGGCAGGCAGCGGGAGAGGAGAGGACGGGACAGCCGAGGAGGAGCGAGGAGAGGAAAAAGGAAAAGAAGCAGCAAAGGAGGTCAGGGCGGAGAGCAGGCAGGCGGAGAAATCAGCAGAGTTAGAGAAAGCAAACAGAGAGGGCTGGATGAGACGGAGCTCGTCTCTGAGTTCGTTTAACTTTCCTTAAGGTAAACTTTCATGTTTCTGTCCAAACCTCTCAGCTCTTCCTCTGACATTTAAAAAGGTTAAAACAAAGTCCAGAAGTTTTTTGGTTTCCTGTTAGACCTGCTCAGGAACTAAAGGTCTTCACAAACAGACAAGAGGAAAAACTACAAGCTTTAAAAGAACGAGCAGACAATTCTTAGATTGTCTGAAAGAAAGTTTGATAAATAAGAAGTCTGAGTTTTTGAGTTTTCCCCAAAATAATATCATGAAAAAGAAAGAATCCCAAAAAACAAGCTTGATATGTGAGAAAATATGAGCAAACAACAGGAACTGATAATATTAGCAATACTATAAGAACATGTTATCCGATTCAAGCATTCTGTCAAAAATTTGAAATTTTTGAAGATTTTTAAAAATTTAAATTCTTGAAATAACTGCAATTATTTTATTTTATTTTTTTGCATTTTTCCAATTATGTACTTTTTTAGTTCAATGTGTTGTTAAACTTTTCCAAATTGACTAAGTTTCAAAATTTTTGGCAAAATTTTATTATTTTTCCAATTTTTGCAAAACTCTAAAATTTTTTGCAATTTTTTGGATTTTAAGTTTTGCACTTTTGCATTTTTTTAAATATCTGCAATTTTATAATATTTTTGCAAATTTTTGAATTATAAAATTGTAATGAGCTCAAATCTTTTGAAAGTTTTTCAATTTTTTTAAGTTTCAGACATTTTCCAATTTTTTTTTCCAATTTTCGCATTTTTTTTTCCAATTTTCTCATTTTTTTTATTTAATTTTTATGAATTTTTTTTTGCAAATTTTGTCAAAAGTTTTGCTAGGTTTTTTTTTAAGTTTTATTTTTTTTTAATTTTTCCATTTTTCTTCCAATTTTTGCAATTTTTTACATTTTAAATTCTTTTGAATTTTTTAAATTTTTTGCAATTTTGTTTTAATTTTTGCTATTTTTCTTTTTATAAGTTTTAGGGTTTTTTTTTTTAAATATTTTTTGCTAATTTATTACAAATACAAAACTTAGACATCACATGTACAATTTCATAAATCCAAAAAAACATCTTGTGTAGATTATTAGGGTCCTTGGCCAAAGGAAGAGGGCACTTTTAGCAGCATAGGAAAAACAGCAAGGTTGCAGACCCCTGCTCTAATCAAACGACTAACCATTAAAGTTGTGTGTTTTCTTGCAGCAGTTTCTCCACACACACATAAAATACCAATCACACGTCACAGCGGTATAAAAGTAGTCCTGTACCTGCTGTGGCCCAGTTGTTGGAGGTCTTGTCCGGCGTGCTGTAGATGAAACGTCTCAGGCTGCTGACGGCGTGAGACCCCACCAGGATGTAACGGCCAAACGCCCGACAGTCCACCACCCGGATGTTGAGAGGAGGGTGGAGGAGCTCGTTTTCTGGAAGGTCCTAAAGACAAAATGAAGACATGAAGTCAGAAATGATCAGAGAGGAACTTCAGGACCACACAGATCCACCTCTGTGATGGTCTAAGACTCGATGGCTGCACTTACCACCTCGAACCATTTCACCAGCGTGCTGAAGTTTGGGTTCTTCTTGTAGTTCTGGATGAGAGCGGACTGCACGCCTTTCCCTGCACACTCGATGTCCACACGCGGCCGGTCCACCTGAGCCAGGTTGATCCTCTTCAGGTCTCTGAGGCCCCAGAACAGAACCTGGACCAGAGGAAAAACAGCATGAAGGAGGAGAATACTGATATCTGTTGAATGAACATATGTTTATGCTTTTCCCATTAATGCACATTTTTACAGTTTGTTTCAGACTAAAAACTAATGAGAGAGAAAATTAATTCTATTGGCAGTTTTGATTTTCCAACCCCCCCCTGAGCCTCTGTATGATTTATTTTATGTCGGCCATATTGAGTTTAAAACCTCTGTTTAATAAGGCATCAACGTTGTATTTTAAATGTAATAAAATGTTATTACTCATCTGTAAAACGCTCTCAGGGTCAAACATGAGGATCTCCTTTTGCATCAAACCTTTTAAGCCACCTGTGTGTGAACCACTCACTAAAACACGTGTTTTTCTCCACATACTGTGATTCAAAAACAAAAACCAAAGCCAAGGCAGAAAGAAGCTACATCACTCCATATCAGAGTGAGGAGGCAGGTAGTCTCTGTGTCACTGGTGTGTACCCACTCTGCTTAATTAACTTTATTACCTGCAGCAATCTCACAGCAGCAGGACACAGTCTGAGTCTCAGTTTGTGAAATCATGAGCAGGAAACATAAACAGCTCTGACTGCTGGCTGATTTTTTTTTTGAGAATAGGAATAAGAGAAAAGGAATACATGCAAATCTAGGCAGCCTGATCACAGGAAAGGTGTTTAAACGTCAGGTGAACAGGGGGTCTACGACATCAGTTCAACACCTCCAACTTCAACTCATCCTGACTCCGTCGCTCTTCTGAAGCTTATTACCGCTCATTCATTGGGTATGGAGCCAGCAGTTGTTAAAATCACAGCCTGGCATGTTGTTAAAGTAACAACATAAACCACCTGTTCTCCAGTCGCCAGCTGTCTGTGGCGTCAGACGCCAGGAAACAAAGTCAAACACAGAAATAAGGCCTGTCAGAGCCTGAAATCTCAAAACGTTATAAAAAATGCAATAAAACCCAAAAATGGAATAACCTTTTGCCCAAAATGAAACAACTTGTTAGATTGTATGTGTTTTTATCATGCATAATAACAATACATATCAGTATTTTATTGATACTTCTGGGATTCTCAGGGAGTTGATCTGATTCTTTATTAATTCCTTCTGTGAATTTTCTCTGTATCAAAAGTAGCTTTACAGGTTTTTCTGTGTCAACAACATTAAATTGATTCTATAAGTGAATAAATATATAATTAATCACTGGATCTGGATTTCTCTGGACATAAATGAATAGCAATAAATAAAAATATCACCTCATGTGATGTTGATGTACTGTTTTGTAATATAACATCAACTGAAGTAGGCCATCTAGTGTCTCAAAGTGGTTATAGCAATAATTTGAGTTGTTTGGAACCTTGCTGTAGTTATAAAGTCAGCCTTTTCTCTTATTTCCCTGTGAGCATTCTGACATTTATTCTGACATTTTGTAACAACAGGACCCTTCTTGAGTCGGCGTTAAAACACTCAAGGGGGAAACTTTAAGGAAACTGAGAAATTCTACCAACAAAGCGTATTTTAGTAGACACAAATAATGATGTTAAACGAATGAAACCCATGAATTGTCACGAGACTAAATGAATAAATGTCTCTCCTGCACCCCCGGAGCGTAATGGTAATCAAACATAAATATTTGCTCAAATAATGCCCCAAACAGTCTTTTTCAACCCTAAATAATGTAAAAGTCCCAATTTAACGAAAATTATCCCACTTGTCCTCTTTCAAGTCCTTTTAAATTGTCTTTTCCGCAGTTTTTAGTCCACTTGCCCACAACGAAAGCCGCAGTAAATCCTCTAAGCCCAGAAAGTTAATCCACACCGGAATAAAAATCAAAACAAAATGTGATCAATCAACCAAAAACACTGGTATACCAGGAAAAATGCAAAATAAAGACAATCTCACCACACTTGGAACAAACTTAAATCCACAGAAATGTCTTTCCGTTCCCATCACACTCTTGGTCCCAGGAAGAGATAACTCAAAGGGATCCTTAGGGATGTTGGATCGGCACCAGTAACTACCCCTGGGTCAATTATTTTAAGTTTATTGCAACTTTGTCCGGACAGATTATTACTTTTTCTTATTTTCCAGGCCCTTTTCACAGGCACGCCTGTTACATTGTCCTTTTCCCTCGCAATCTCCTCTCCGCCCCTTCCCTGACGCCACGTCTTCCTTTTATATTTTTTTTATTGTTATTTTTTTTATTTATATTTTATTATTTATTGTTTACAAAGACTAACTGTGATCTGTTTCTGTGGTGAAAGTTGAAATTCTATTCTGAAGCTGAAGTTTTAACGATGTATGCTAACTGCTAGCATATCAATGCAATTTCCAATATGTGTTAGCATCAAGCTAACTCTTCGATTTGTACCTTTTTTGGTAAATAAGGAGGTTTCCACCATGATGAATGTGTTGAGCTTTCTGTGTTCAGTTCTTCAGGAAACTGAAGGTAGCTAACTGCTAAGCTGAGCTAGCTGCTGCAGACTAGTCAATGTAAGGTCCAGCAGCTGAGGCGTAATGTAAAGACTCAATGAGGGAATCGTTAAGCTCAAAGGCTAATGATATTGATGGATTGAAACATTTCTTATCCCAACAGGATCCAGTTTTTGATTCCCATCCCTGATTATGGGACGTTGTTACGTTTCAGGCTCTGATGAGGTCGACACATTTAAGGAGACTTGAAAGAAAAGTGAAAAATAAATAATTTTTCAAACTTTGGAGAAACCCTTGAAAACAGGACTGACCTCTATGCGGTAGCGGCTCAGAACAGGTCGGATCCCCAGCGGCACAGGCAGGATGGGTCCATGCTCAGAGTCTGTTGGTCCTTCAAGAGGAGGAAGATCAGCCTTTCCTCCCTGACCGATCTTCATACGAAGGAGAGAGGAACCGTGTTAAACAGCTCATGGGTTGTTACACAACAGAGCAAATGTCTTTTCTGAAGCTGTAACATTTATAAGTCTCTCTTTGTTTACTGAGTCTTTCTGAGAGAGAACAAAGACGGTATTAACAGATGGTAAACAGATAAAACAGTAACTGTCATACAACATGTACTGACTACATCAGACAAAGAGTTAGACCACAGGATGTTAAAGAGTGAAAGGAAAGAGCACCTTTATCTGAGGCACAGCAAAGTTATGGACGGCGATCAGAGCTCGCCTGATCGATTCTTCATCAAAAGGTATCTGAAGGCCGCGAGAGGAGGCAAGAGGAGCAGGAGAAGGAGAATGGATAATTCAAAAGTGAGAGGGAGAAAAAGGAGTACGTTGGCAGGAGAAAGAGGATGTCATGACGTGCTGGCAGTTAAAAGAAGCCACACAACAGAGGCATTGATATGAAATGAAAGCACAGAGGATGCTCGATGATAAGAGTGGAAAGAAAAGAGTATGTGATGGAGCAGGTTGGATAAAACAAAACCAGAAAAGAGAAAGAGATGTCCTTTGAAAGGATGTGAACAGAGAGAAATAAAAACCCTGATTTCTGCATGACCTTTTCTGCAAGCTCTTCATTTTCTCTAACGATAAAACTTTGAATTTTCAGCAGAGACATGCAACCACCAGAGGAGCTCCTCTGTCGTTGCATGAGTGTGTTCATGCATATTTATGGGTCTGCAACCTGCAGCTCTGGAGCCTCGTGTGGCTCTTTGACTCCTTTGCAGTGACTCCTTCTAACTTAATAAAAATATTATTAAAATAAAGAATTTTTATTTTTTTACAGATGGTTTTGATGATTAAAGACACTGACAATAAATAAAATCATGCATTGACATTTTGCTGAACTAAACATGCATCAAATCATGCCACCACTCTACTTCACCTCCTACATCAACAGCCCACCAACTTTCCATGCTAAAGATAACTAAATTGACAAAAGACAAATCTAAAAGAAAAAACACATTAAACATGCTTGATATTTGGCAAGACATTAGTAAAAAAGGAAAAAATGATGAGTTGAGCAGAATTATCAATAAAGGTTACTAAATTAAAAAAAGATTTCTTAAGTTTTTAAATTTCTGCAAATTTTTAATTTTTTTATGCAAATTTTTAAAAAAAATGCAATTTCTTGATATTTCTAAAGTATTTATAATACATTTTTTCTTATCTTTGCAACTTTTAAAAATTTCAAAAAGTTTTTGAAATTTTGGCAATTTGTCTTTTTAAGGTTTTGAAACTTTTAAAATTTCAAGAAGTTTTAAACATTTTTGCAATTTTTTTTATTTTTTTTCTGCTAATTTTAAAAATGCAATTTTTTGATATTTTCAAATTATTCGTAATTTATTTTTTCTTCTTTTCAACTTTTTAAAATATAAAAAAGGAATTCCAAATTTTGGATTTTTTAAAAATTTTTTGAAAGTTTTTTAAAATTTCAAAACGTTTTTAAAATTACCACAACTTTTTTTAAATTTTCATGCTTATTTTAAAAAAATGCAATTTTTTGATATTTTAAAAATAGTCATAATTTATTTTTTAAAAATCTTTTAAACTTTTTAAAATTTAAAAAAGTTTTTGAAATTTTGGCAATTTAATTATTTTAATGTCTTTTGAAATTGTTTTAAATTAAAAAAAAAATAAATAAAATTTTTGCTAATTTTTTCAATTTTTCATTTTTTCTGAAATTTTGCATTTTTTGCTAATTAAGTAAGATTTTCTTGCAAATTTTTCCAAAAAATATTTTTTCCAAAATTGCAGTTATTTTCAAAGTATTTTTGTTTTCAAATTTTTATTTTTTTCATTTTAGAAATTGAAATATTAACTTATTTTTTGAAATTAAAAAAGAAGAAATCACATGTAAATTTAATACATTTAAAAAGCTTCTCGTGTAGATAATTGTTTATTAGAAATCAATTTTGTTAAGAATTTATTCACTGTATTGTCTTTATTGTGAAGATAAAGCAGGTTTTGTGGCTCATGAATGACTTTAATCCAGGTGAGTTGAGTTAAAACAGCTCCTATGACAGTAAAGGTTGCAGACCCCTGTGCATACTCATTCCCTTTTGTGTATTAACGTATGAGAGCCATATTTTACCTGCAGCAGCTCGAAGGCAGCCAGCAGCTCCCCGGCCGTGCAGTTCCCTCTGTAGACCTGGTAGTACTCCAGCTGTGGGGGGAACCTCGGGGGGCCGTAGTGCTCGTCACACATCTTGATGTTGGGCTTGGCGAACGTCCGACCTATGAACTCTGCTTTGCCCTGAACACAGCAAGGTCACAGTGGGGGAGTGGAGACAGTCAGGGGACAAGGGAGGGGGGTTAGGTTTGGGTGTGGGGAGTGCAGTTTCAACGGCAGCCACTTGGTGTCAGTAGTGGTAAAAGTGGTTAAAGGTAACAGGGGTTCAGAGCTCTGACTGATTCTTACTGAAGAATAAACAAACATCTAAAATGTGGGAAAAAATACAGAAAACACAATCTCTACCCAAACATTCATACTTTTTAACTTTTATACTGAAGATCTTTTGGTTTAAAGGTAGAGTCTGCAGGATTTTCCTAAAAATAAAAGTTGACTTTTACAGGAATGAATCTGTTCAGTCGTCTCCTCTGGGCCTCATTACATGTGTGTCAGTGTCAGTGTCTGTCACAACCCCCTCCTCTGCCTGGATGTTGATGTTTTGGTTGTATCAGTCAGGTGCATGGCTCTCGCACATAGAAATGTGATGCTAAAGGTGGTTGCAGGGCTAGTGAGTGTGTTCATGTAGTCACAGTCAGAGGCTGTGGGTGTGTGCTGCTGCTGGCCCTGAGCCAAGGAGGAGGAGCCCAGTTTGAATGTTTTGTTTACTTACAAGTAACGAAAACTCCTGCAGAGCCTACCTTAAAGAGATAAATGGAGGTGGTGCATGCAGTATCTACAGCTAAATTAACCATCTGCAGCTATAAAAACTTGAACCCAGCCCAGTGCAGCTGACAGTCTCACTCTGTCAAGCATCAGCAGCAGGAGCAGGTCAGAGTGAAGTGAAGGAAAGGTTGGAGAGAAACAACGTTGGAAAGATAGACAGACATGAAGGAAGGAGAAGCAAAGCACGTTCATTAACGCAGACTAAATCCTGTTTGACATCCAGTGATGATTTATGAATCAGCCACTCAGTGAAGCATCCATGCAGACCGTACCACAGTGTCCTGGTCGTAGATTTCCACCACGATGATCGGCGGGTCGTCTCTCAGCTCGCTGGCCTCCCCGAACAGCTCCACGTCGTCAAACACCAGCAGCTGGTCCCATGTAGGGCAAAGAGTCTCACTCAGGACCTGCAGCCCCCACACCGCGTCAGTGAACACATAAATGATGCAAACACCACATTAAACAGTTTCACTGAGATCCATGGTCCTACCTCCGTGACCTGGCTGTGTGTGGAGAAGAAGACCCGAGCGAAGGGATCTGAAAGGCCGCTGCTGTCAGCTGCGAACAGACTGCGGGCCTGGTACATGTGTGCCCGCAGCTGGAACACCTGCTTGGCTGCAAGACGCACACACACACACACACACACACACACACACACATTACAGGAATCACATTAACTCACAATCAATAGGCTTTAGCAGGAAACTAATGATGGAGTTGGAGAGAAGAGACAAAAAGTAAAAGCAATCGATAGAAGTGGAATAGAAGCCTCTTTCTGGGTGAATCTGTTTTTGTTTAGCCCTGAATAGATTTGAGAGTCAAACTTTGTTTAAATCAAGTGAAAAACAAACAATGGGTATAGGATAAAAGCTAAAAAAAACAACAGGCGTGTGTTTGTTTTGGGACAAATTTTCTTTGTCCAAATCAACTTTTTACCAGATACAACACCACAAGGTAAGGTATTTATCAGAACAGTTACGTAGCGCTGTTGTAAGAAACGTGACAACAAGCAAACAGACAGCCATGTGTAGTGCTATCGGCAGCCCGGTGCTGTGAGACATTTAAGTAATGCGTAACGTTAGTGAATCCTGGTTATGTCCTGCCAGTCATCTACCAATCAGAGCTAACCTAACCTCACTCTTCATTTTATTGATAGACTCTCAAGTTTGAACAGACCACTGCAGAATAACTGCTGACTGTGGGTTGGTGGCAACATTAGCACTAACAGTTTAGCCCTTTTAGCCTTTAGCTCGTGCTCTATCTCTCTCCTGTTAAGCTTTTATCAACTGAATAAAAATTCGAGTATCATTTCTTGAGTTTTAAAATTTCCCCAATTTAAAAATTTTTTTTTGCAAATTTTGACATTATTTTTTACAATTTTGAAAATGTATTTATTTTTGAATTTTTCTTTTTATTTCTTAATAAAATTTATTTTTATTAATTCATGCAACTTGTTGAAATTTCAAAGGCTTTTTAAATTTTTGATTTTTTTTAAATCTTTGTAACCTTTTGACATTTAAAAAAAAAAGAATTTTATTTGATATTCTTAAATTTCAACCTAAAAGGGTTTTTTTGCAATTTTTTTTTTACATAAATGGATTAAATTTCAACTTTTTTTTTGCAAATTGTTAGATAAGTTTTCTTTGTACAATTTTGAAAATGTATTCATTTGATTAATCCTTGCAATTTCATTTTATTAATTCATGCAACTTTTTGAAATTTCAAAAGTTTTTTAAATTTTTGAATTTTTTTTTTTGAATTTTGACATTTCAAAAATTAGGATTTTTTTGCTAATTATTAAATTTGAACTATTTAAATTTTTTTGTGCATATTTTCATTAAAAAAAGACTTTCTTGTGACTTTTTCAATTTTTTGTCTTTAAAAAAAAAAAATCCAAAATTGGCAAAGATCTCCAAATTGATTTAAAAAAAAAAAAAAAAAAAAAAAAAAAAGATCTCTCCTCTCCCTTCTAAACTTGGTCAGCCGGTGTGGTGTTGTGATAGAGACTTGAATGTGCAATAAATCAATCTCATCCTGTCTGACCCGATCGGGAAGCTATGTAACCTGTAATATTTGTGCTGATAATCTCATTTTAAAGTGCGGATTATGATCAGGCATTTTTCTAGAAGGGAGACTTTTTTCAAGATCACTTAGAAACTCTTCACAGGGACTTTAAAAAAGTAAATAACTTTAACTTTAGAATTCCAGCCCCGTCACTGATAAAGATCTGTAAATGAGCTCTGGGACCTTGAATATCTTCACCTCTCCAATCGTAACCTTTCTAAATGTTAATGTTTCAGTCACAGTTACCCAGAGGGACCACTGAGATACTGCTCAGCTCCTCACTTTAGCTTAACTTCCACTTTAAGAAGGAAAAGACAGAGGACACACACACACACACACACACACACAGACGATTTCATCTTCTGTTGCTGAAGTTGTGAGTTTACGTACTGCCGTAGATGAGGCAGACAGGCGGGACAGCATGAAGACCAGGGCCAGTTTTCACAGCTTTGATCTCTTCGAAACCGTTGGGCAGACCGTTCAGGAAGTCCTTCCTCTGCTTGTTGAGCCCGAGCCACAGATACAGCTCCAGCTTGGCCTGAACCGTCCATCCAGCAGGACCGAAGCCCTTCTTCCCCGGCAGCTGGGGAGGAAAACAGCAGATCGACAGTTACAAAAAGCTCAGTGAAGAGTTGATGGATTAAAAAGGAGTTAAGTGAGTGTGAAACTCTTTCTATGGTGTCTTTCTCCAGAAAATCAATCACTGAACATCATGCCGACGATGCTGCAACAGCTCGATCCATAAATATTAAAGGACAGCTCATTGATTGGTCCTCAGGGCAGCTCTCACAGATTCACCCGCCTGTTCCTCGTAACACGTGTCGATACTGTATCTATTCACTGCTGCAGCCTCGCTCTCAGGTTGGTGAAACTTTAATTCACATGCTCTGAAATATTGAAGCTAATGAGAGGTCTCTGATGCTGAGGGGGAAATCACCGCGCTGGCAGTGTTTTCGTACCTTGAGGAAGACGGCTTTGACTTTGCAGCAGTCCTTCCCTGTTTCCTCGTCCACGATGGAGTACAGGATGTCTTTGGACGGGATGCGGGCGTAGGCGATGCGCTTGTTGTTGGTCATCATCCACACGAACACGTCGGGGATGCTGTGCTGAGGCTGGACGATGTGAAGACAAAGGATCAGCATCAACACTTCACGTTACACTAAACGCACCACACAGTAGGTCCGTGCTAATCCTCACCTCGTCGGCCAGGAACCGGAGCTTCTGCAGGAAGTTCTGCACCAGCTTGAGTTTGTCCCTGACCGTGTTTTTCTTCACCTGAGTCCGGATCTGCTTGGCCTGCTGGGCCATGCTGTCCTGCAGGAGGAGACGGAGAGAGACGGAGGAACACGTCAAACTGTATGAGCGGATTTTCTCTTCAGTGGAAATTTTACTCAGAGTTGAGAGACTCTTATTGTTGAAATTATCCAGACCTTAGTGACACGTTCATCTTTTGTTGGTTATACTGACACCTAGGGGCTACAACTTTTACTTTCTTAGGAGCCATTTTTCCTCAGCTCATCTGGATAAAATTCACTCAGGAGCCACAAAATCTACTTTATCTTCACACAAAGAGTCAATAAAGTGTATTAAATTCTAAACAAAGTTAAAAACCAGTAAATAATTATTTAAAAAATACGTTTTTTGAAATTATAAATCTCTACATAAGATGTCTTAATTTTTTTTTTTAAATTCTTAAAAAATCTTAAAATTTAAAAAATTTGCTCGAATGAAAAAAAAATGGAAAACTCAAAATTTAAAAATAATTTCAAACCTAAAAAAAATCCCAAAATGTCAAAAATTGAACCTTCAAAAATTTTGAATTTTTTTTTTAATTTGAATAATTTGCTCAAGTTTTTCAAAAAATGAAAAATTTGAAATTTAAAAATTATTTTAAAATTTTAAAAAAATCCAAAATATCTTAAAGTGAACTTTCAAATATTTGGAAAAATTCCAAAATTTTGTACATTTTCAAAAATTGTAAAATTTACAAAAAAAGTTGAAGTCTCCTATCCACTAACTGTAATTTCACAAACCTGGGGGCTGTTAACCATCTGTCAATGTGATGATATTAAGTTAAAAAAACAAATGATCCCTCTATAGATCCATTTATAAGAACAGTAATGAAAGGGAGACCTTAAAGGTTTCTCGATTATATTTTCCCTATTTTCTCATTATGATGAGTTAATTTCAGCTGTTTCCTTAAGATCTTCATTTCTTTATCTGTTTTTTTTTCTCGAATGAAGCTTGTTTTCCTGGATAATGAGACAATTTTCTGGCAACAATCACATCATTGTGTTGATTGCTATCATTAGAAGACATGCCAAACTGCCTCTTTGATGTAAGTGAAGCCAGTTTCTGTTTCTTTGTGCTTTTCATGAAAAGTCAAACGCAGAAAGAAACACAGGAACAGGCTTCAGTCTCCTCCGTCATGAGGGAAGCAGCAGCAGAAAAGCTGGCCTATGGTTACACTAATCATCCAACTGATTCCATTTTGTTTTGTTATCTCAGGAAATAGAGCTTTGTGTTTGTGTAATCAAGAAAAATTAGAGGAGAACTCTGGAAAACAACTGAAATTAACTCGTTACCTCAAGAAAACTGAGAAAATGACATTTTTAATCATGACTACAGATATAACGATGCGTCATGAGACATTTAAAAATAGATTCAAATTAGTGACGATTCAAATCGTCTGAGATAAAAAAATATATCGCAATACCCCATTTGAACAGCAGAGGGCAATTTTCCTTAAGAAAACAGATAAATCCTAAACTAGACTGTTTATTTGAAAAGATTTAGTTTTTATTCGTGTTATTAATTTAGTCATTTTAATGTGAGGTTTGTTTGAAAAGTCTCTTTTTTCATTTATTTTTTGTTATTCAAGATAAAATATAATTTCGCTTACACTTCTAAGAAAAGGCTAGACTTTGTTTTGCAGAGTTTACAGAAAATTCATTTTGACTATCTGATGAAAATTAAAAAAAAACAACTCTGAAAATTCCAAAAGGGAATTTGCTTTAATTTCTTAAAATTACGAGGAAAGATATTATGTATTTTTTTTGTGTATTTGTTTAAAATTTTTCAGTTAATTGCTTGATTTGTGTTTTGCAGCTGCATAAATAATTAAAAGGATCTCATATTTTGTCTGTAAACAAATTAAGTAAAAAAAAAAGTGAGAAAATGACATCATTAACTCAGTATCGGAAATCGATAATGGAGTCGTGAGTTGAGTGTATCCTTACATCCCTAATTGTGACCTTTCAGGGCTTCCATAGATCAGTCTGCTTCTTTAGCAACACTACCTAAAGAATCACAGTCCTGCAAAATCAGATGGACCAGGATAATGTCAAATAAACTGGTCTTTTCCGTGTGTGAGAGGAGACAGTAACAGAAGAAAGAGTTTATCCTTCCCGTCCAAGCGTCTCTTTATCACACTCTGCTACCAACACTGTGACATTGATCCTCCAAAAAGCACTTTGCATTCCCCTTGCAAACAAGCTGCGCACAGACAGAGTTACACATGCTTCACAAGTTAATTATTTCAGGGGGGGAAGAGTTTGGAAATTAATTTTCCTCGTGTGGTCTTTACAAGGACTCTTCAATCTACTTGTTGCGGTGCTGGGATTAGTGACGGAGCAGCTGCTTAATGATGCCATCAATCATAGCTTCATTTCCCGTCTGTCACCCATATTACTCTCCTCCTTCTCTACCCGAGAGCTGTGAATCCTACCATCTCTCTCATGCAGGACTTGAGCCGCTCCCGATCCAGTTTGGTGCGTCCTGCCTGGTTCACGTCTTTGTTCGCTAAGGTCACGAAACGGCTGGAAACAAGCAGAACACACAAGGTAAACATGTCAGAGAGCTGATTAAAAGATGAAGCTAGCATAAAGACGTTAAAGAGGAAGACACTCCTGGTTGTGTGTTTTGGAAACAGCTCAGTCTTCAGGAGGATCAGGGAGTTGATGCAGATGGCAGAGTTACTCCAGCAGCTTTTAATGTACATATTTAAACAGCTCTTGGAGCAGTTTCCCAAAGCATTCAGATAAACTCTCTGTGTCTTCACTGACCGCTGTGCGAGAAGAGCAGTTTTTATTGCAGGACCATGACAAATGATCACTATTAGGTGGCTTGCCTGCAGCCGACGCTGAGCTCCTCCAGCACTCCCCTGAGCCTGCGCTCTGGGAAAGCCTTCTCCGTCTTAATGATCTCCTGGACATCGTTCAAACCCTCCTCCTGTTGGGACAAAAATAAAACCGCAGCTTAGGAGAAAACTGGTTATTAATACCTACATGTTTAAGTCAACAACATTAATCACCACTGTCAAGAAAATACAGATGTTAAAGGTAGGGTCTGCAGGGATTTTGGTTCCTTGTTAGTAAACACAACATTCAATCTGGGCTCCTCCTCCTTGGCTCAGTGCCAGCGGCAGCACACACCCACAGCCTCCAACCGTGACTAAGTGAACACGCTCTCTAGCCCAGCAACCACCTGTAGCATCACGTTTCTACTCGGGAGAGACTCGAGAGCTGTGCACCTGACTAATCCAACCACAACATCAACATCCAGGCAGAGGAGGGGGTTTGAGGCAGACACAGACACTGACACACACGTATAGAGGCCCAGAGGAGACGATCAAGTATGATCATTCCTGTAAAAGTGGACACCAGACTTAGCATGTTAGCACAAGCTAATTGCGGGTATGTTCCTGAAAGGGAGTGAAAGTTTCACTTTGGTTGTTTTTCCTTCTCTGCGCTACGTCCGCTATCGTAGCTGCTCTGATTAGCTCCATTTGCTAATCAACATGTACTTACAGGTCACTTGTGCACTGGGTGCTCTGTGGAATCTGACATTACATCCTGATCAGGATCACATATTAATTTTTTGTCATTATCTTCAAGCTCTTTTTTAATAGATCTATAATATTTTAAAACAAATAGCAAAAATAACACATTAGTATTCACTACCGCTGCAAAAAACTGAAATCTTATCAAGTGTTTTTGTCTTATTTTAAGTAAAAATTCTCTTATTTTACTCAATATGAGCCACATTCGACTGATCAGTCCAGAAAAATGTCTCGTTTCAAGTTATTTCAACACAAAATGAGGTCTGAGTTGCTAAACCAAGTTAAAAAAAAATCTGCCAATCGAACTAGAAGAATCTGATTGAAAATTTGCTTGAAACTAAAATAATGTCTTATTACAAGTAACTTTTTGTCTTGTTCCATCACAATCAGACCTCATTTTTATCTTTAAATAACTTGAATCAGACATTTTTCTGCCCTGCTCAGGTGAATGTGGCTCATATTGAGTCTAAAAAGACATTTTCTACTGAAAATAAGACAAAAACACTTGATGAGATTCAGTTTTTTGCAGTGCTACAGACTCGTTCATCTCAACTCCACACAGAAACAACGCAGGGCATGACATTACTTTGCTGCAGTGACACCATTGGTTGAGGCTGGAAGCACAATCTATCGCAGTAGAAGTATCGGGATCAGGACTCGGCATCGACAGATACTCAAAATCAAATAACTTAGACTTGGGGGCAAAAAAATCTGATCAGGACATCCCTAGTCCTGAAACAACCAAAACATCTACATCCAGGCTGAGGAGGGGGTTTGAGGCAGACACAGACACTGACACACAGGTACAGAGGCCCAGAAGCAGTGTTGTTCACCTTACTTAAAAAAGTTACTCACCAAAGTAACTGTGACGTTATTTTTTCACGTTCTATATGTTGTTACATTCTATTACATCTTTAACGTCAAAGATGTTCATATCAACTGATTAAAGAATAAAAACACTATATACAGTATTTTAGAACATTTGGTATTTATTTGAACTAAAAACATTGTAAACTGATAAGGAAACACAAATGTAAACTTCCGATCATTAAGTAGTGCTAATCGCTAACTGTACATAAGGCCTACTGCACAATAAACAGAGCAATAACCAACTCTTAAATATTCAGTAAAGTAATAAAAATTAAATATTGAAAGTAAATAATATTCACACACTTTGCATTCAAGTACAAAACCCAATCACAAAAAATGTAAACTTGGGTAGTAAAAAACAAAGGAAAATCTGGACTTTAATACTGCACAGTAAACATTGAAATATCCAACTCTTACGTCCCAGACTGGACGCCATTGTCGCTGCCTTGTTGTGTTTAGCAGTCAGCGCGAGCAGTGAGACAGCGTGAGCAGGGCATGATCATAGGGCATGATCCGCCCACCCAGCCAATCATCCGCCCATTTGCAATGGCGTCATCAACCCCCCCTCCGTGCTCTCTCTCTCTCTCTCCAGCAGCTGAGTGATGTGTGGAAAAAACCTGACTCTTGCTCTTCATCTTGTATATGCTTCCTCTCGGCACTATATTGAGGAAACACTCCATAAACTTTCACTGCTATGCAGATGACACTCAGCTTTACTTGTCAATGAAGCCTGAAGAAACCAACCGCTTATCTAAACTTGAAGCATGCCTCAAAGACGTAAGGTCCTGGATGAGCAGAAACTTCTTACTGCTGAACTCAGAGAAGACTGAAGTCATTGTTCTTGGACCTAAACATCTCAGAGAAGCTTTCTTGAACAACATCGCCGCCTCTGACGACATCAGCTTGGCTTCCAGCACCACTGTCAGGAACCTGGGAGTTCTTTTGGATCAGGACCTGTCCTTTAACTCTCACATCCAACAGGTCTCAAGGACGGCATTTTTTCATCTTCCCAATATCAAGAGAATTAGACACATCTTGTCTCGGAGCGACGCTGAGAAACTGGTCCATGCTTTCGTTTCTTCTAGGCTGGACTACTGTAACTCTCTTTTATCCGGCTGTCCTAATAAGTCTATTAGGACTCTTCAGCTGGTTCAGAATGCTGCCGCTCGGGTACTAACTTGGACTGGGAGGAGAGAGCACATCTCTCCAGTGTTAGCGTCTCTACACTGGTTACCTATAAAATCTAGGATAGAGTTTAAAATTCTTCTTTTGACTTACAAAGCGCTTAATGGCATCGGGCCATCGTATCTTAAAGACTTAATTGTTCCGTATAATCCGTCTAGGTCTTTGCGTTCTCAACATGCTGGTCTGCTCGTTGTACCTAGGGTCTCTAAAAGTAGTCTGGGAGGTCGAGCCTTTAGTTATCAGGCTCCTCTTCTTTGGAATAACTTACCGGTTGAGGTCTGGGGAGCAGACACGGTCTCAACCTTTAAGAGTAGACTTAAAACTTTCCTTTTTGATAAAGCTTACAGTTAGAGCTGGATCAGATCTGAACCAGCTCTTAGTTATGCTGCTATAGGTTTAGACTGCTGGGGGGAACTGACACACAGGGCTCCTGTTTCCCTCTTTTTCTGTCAGTCTAACTTCTAGTCTTACTGTCCTGTTATAGTTACTGACCATACACCTCTCTGGGAGGGTCTGAGTTTGTCTTGTAGGTTCCTGGGGATCGGTGAAGAAGACGGCCTGCTGCTGTGCTCCTGTCCGACACAGCTACTACAGCTTTGGAGTTGGCCTGCTGGTTTCACCTTAACTGTCGCCACAGCGCCAAACTTCAGGACTGCGTCTGTTTCTCTCTCTCTCCCTTTCTGTGTGTGTGTGTGTATGTGTGGTCTGTGTGTGTGTGTCTGTGTGCGTGTGTGTGTATCCCTACCCCCCCCCCCCCTCCTTTTTTCTCCCCCCCCCCCCCCCCCCCCCCCCCCCCTCTCTCTCCCACTCTCTCTCCTCTATCTGTCTCTCTCTAACCCCAACACAGTCGAGACAGATGTCTGTCTAACATGAGTCTGGTTCTGTCCGAGGTTTCTGCCCGTTAAAGGGAAGTTTTTCCTTGCCATTGTAACTTGCTAAATGCTGCAAAGTCCTGTACTCATGGTGGATTAAGATAAGATAAGACTCCTTATCTTGTCTTGATGTTGGGTTTCTGCTAATAAAATTTTATTAACATTTACGGGTCTAGACCTGTAAATGTTTTTGTAAAGTGTCTTGAAATAACATTTGTTATGATTTGGCGCTAATAAATAAAGGATTGATTGACTGATTGATTCAGCCAAACTGTTGTAACGCGCTGCTTCACATTCTCAGTAATGGTAACGGCGTTGCAACAATCGGAAAGTAATTAATTAGATTACTCATCTAATAAAAAATAATAATGCCATTAGTACCGCTGTTATACTCTAACGCGTAATTACCAACACTGCCCAGAAGTGATGATTGAGCTGTAAAAGTTGACATTTTATTTTTTGGGGAAAATCCTGCAGACTCTACCTTTACTTATAAAAGACCTTAGTAATAAGTACCTATGCTGACATGTACCTTTCTAAAACATGTAGGTGGATCTCAAACTGTTTCATTTAGCACCATCATCAGGTATAATAAAAACAAACTACCTCAAATTGATCCTAATTGGTGTTTAAACCAGCTTCAGCTGTTTTAGCTTATTAGCATGCCAACATTAGCATTTAGCTCAAGGCAATGCTCGAGCCCCTGGCGTGCCTGGAGACTCTAAAACTTGTTATTCAGAAACTGTGAGGGAAATGTGAAGTTATAAGGATCCAGAATCTGTGATGAGTGTGTTCACTCACCAGCTTATCAGCGATCTTGTCCATCATGTTGGAGTTGTAAAGTCGTCTCCTCTGGTCCTGCCACCAGCTTTTGATGTAGACACATGGCTTCTTCTCAAAGTAAGGAAGGTGGAAGTAGTTCCTGTCAGAAAACAAAAAAAACTCAGTCAAAGCTAAAACTCTGCTTTAAACTCATCACTCATCAAATCATCTTTGACCCCTGACCCCTGACCTGTCTGTGATGACGGGCTTCATCAGGGGAGTGGTGGAAACCGAGACCAGGTCCGCGTCCTCATCCGCCTCGTCCTCACTGGAGTTCTGAATGAGCTCATTCTCCTCCTCTTCATCTCCGTCCTTCTTCTTCTTCTTCCCTGACGAAGGCTTGCTCACACCGTCTATCTGGTTGCCGTAGTTACCTGTCAACAAGCATAACGAAGCAGACTTTTTGCTTTTTGTATCGAAAGCACGTTAACGGGATGAAGGTGAAAGTTTTTCCTCACCGATCGTGATCTCGAAGCTGATGGGCTTATCGCCGATCTTCCTGTCGATCATCGTGGCCTCCAGGAAGGAACCGAAGAGGAAGAACTCGTCCATCTTCCCCGTGGCGCTCTGATGGAGGGAGGAAAATGGGATGAAGGAGGAAATAAAAGGGAGAATGACGACTTTATTGGGAAACAGAACGTTTATTTTATTGTTGGTTTTTATTGCTGAGGTTGAGGAGGAACAGCTGTGGGAGCTCTTTCCGGATATTTACTGCACATTAAATCTACCTGCATCAGTCCGCTCTGAGTAACTGAGCCACTTAGGATGGACGCTCACACATAACAAGAGCATTTCATTCGAGAGAGGGATTTTCTGACTGATGCTGGTTATTCATTTATATTGATGTTATTGAAATAAAAAATACTAATACAAAACAATGTTCTCAGTCAAAAAAAGTCAGTGAAGTGGCTCAGATGCTTCATAAATAGCATAAAAAAGAAAAACAAAAGTACAGCTAGCGTAAAAAGTAAATATGCTGCAGTGTTCATAGTTTCTGAGACAGAAGTGATCATGTGCTTCAGTTTTCTCAGTCTCAGGGTGTCCAGTGGCGATGATTTATAATTTAATATGAAGAGTGCACTTTAAACAACATCTGAGAGCAGCTCGTACATTACGGTTCATTACTGAGAGAGAGCAGCAGAGTCATTTTAGACACAGATTAAGATTAATTTGACACCATCTCATTTAATCTACACACAGAAACGTTCAAGAACCAAACAAACAAATAAAAATATACAACTAAAGACATGGGTTGTGCTCAGGCTTTTAGAGCAGTAAAATATGAAGGTAATTAGAAACTTATCTGGTGGTGTGTCTTGCACAAGAGTCTTCAACCTGCGGCTCTTTGACTCCTTTGCAGCGGCTCCTTGTACCTTTGAATTTTATTTTTTTAAATAATTATTTTATTTTTCTCACAGTGGGTATTTATGATTAAAAACACTGATACTAAGTAAAATCGTATTTTAACATTTTTTTGCAACTAAATATGCATCACCAGCAAAATACAGCTTTCAATTTTTTTTTTCAATTTTTGCTTTTTTTTTTTTTTTTCAATTTTTTACTTTTTTTAATTTTAGAAAAAAATACATTTTTAATGTCTGCATTTTTTGCAAATTATTTAAATTCAATTGAAAAATTGGCAAATTTTTGAAAGTATTTTTCTCTTTGTTTTTTTTTGCAAATTTATGAAATTTTGGCAAATTTTTAAACGACAAATTTCTTGCAAGTTTTGCAAATTTTTGCAATTTAAATTTTTTTTTAATGTCTCCAGATTTTTGCAAATGATTTAAATTCCCTTTTTTTTAAATAAAAAAGTAAAAATTTTTGCAAATGATTTAAATTTAATTTTCTAAAAAAAAGCAAATTTTTGATTTTACAAATCATTTTATTTCATTTTTTTGTCCAAATTTTGAAATTTGAAACGGAAAATTTATTGCAAGTTTCGTAAATCTTTTTCACATTTTTGAAATTTCAAAATTTTTGAAAAACTTTGCAACTTATTGAAATGTAACAAATCTAAGAAGATTTTCATTACAAATTTTTCAATATTTGAAAAATACAAAAACTTTTAGTTCTGCTAATTATGCACTAGACTTTTCCTATGTATAGAATTTTGTACTCTCTTGGCCTTTATTGAGAAGATACAGTAGATTTTGTGGCTCCCCAATAATTTTTATCCAGGTGAGCTGAGTCATAATGGCTCTCATGAAGGAGTAACACCTTTACTCATCTGACTACATCTTTGGGAAAGTAATGGGTAACTATTACTAACTCATTTTTTAAAAGTAATTTGTCCAACGCTACATATCATCAAAATCAACCGGAGATTCGCCTTAAGACCAATGATGATGATGATGATACCTTCCAGTATATGAATATAAGCTTAAGGAGCAGCACTGATCAAAGACTGACTGAGCTAAATTAATCTATTATCATTTTCAGCGCCAACAAGTCTTCCCTCTTCTGTTGTTTTATCAGAAAATGTCTGTTTCAGGTTGTTTGTGGTTCACTAATAGAAGCACAAGTTCAACTTCCCCAGAGGAGCTTTCGCGGCCTCTGAGAGCTATTGATTTGTATTTTCCTCATGCGTTCACAGACTCATGCTGCCAGAAAAGACTGAGGCTCCCAGGAGACACATTTACATCTAAAGAGCCAAGTGTCCAACCAGCTGCCAGCTCTGCCCCGAGGCGAAGCATCTGACGCTCTGATTTCCCTGATGAGCAGTTTGCAGCGTGTCTGCCAGCGTGGTGGTGGATGGAAACATTACTCTGTTTGATGGGGGGTCAGGTGGGGTCACTGAGCATGTTGTTCTCATGGATTAGGTTAACAGCTCGTCTTTAAATGTTTTGTTACATAATTAGGTTTCCAGTAACCAGCACCCGCCCCCAGCCGTCTCTGCGGGCTCACCTCTGAGATGTTGGACACCGTCTCCACCTGCACCTCGGTGGAGCTGATGATCTCAGGTGATGTGGTGTCCAGGATCTCCACGGCGATGGACAGCAGAAGACGCGCTCTGAAAGACACGCCTTCTCCCAGACCCTCGTTCAGGTCCTGGTGCTCGTCCATCAGGGTGTACTGACGGGTGGAGCCGTACATGTTGGCCCACGCCGGACCAAAGGTGGGCAGAAAACCTGTGAGAGGTAAATCGAAATGTTTTTTTTTCACATCTTTATCCTAATCACATACCACATAGACTTTGCTTTTAACATTTTCTCAATCCCATCCCATCAACACAATTCTCCTCCTGTTTACAGGGCACAGCACAGCCCGAAACCAGTGAAGATATGAGTTGTCAACATGGCAAAACTTGCACACAGTAGACATACACTCACCGGCCACTTTATTAGGCACACCTGTCCAACTGCTCATTAATGCAAATTTCTAATCAGCCAATCACATGGCACCATCTCAAAGCATTTATTCATGTAGACATGGTGAAGAGGATCTGCTGCAGTTCAAAGCGAGCATCAGAATGAGGAAGAAAGGTGATTTAAGAGACTTTAAACGTGACATGGTTGTTGGTCTGAGTATTTCAGAAACAGCTGATCTACTGGGATTTTAACACACAACCATCTCTAGGGTTTACAGAGAATGGTCCCAAAAAGAGAAAATATCCAGTGAGCAGCAGTTCTGTGGGACAAAATGCCTTGTTGATGCCAGAGGTCAGAGGAGAATGGACAGACTGGTTGGAGCTGATAGAAAGGCAACAGTAACTCAAATAACCACTGGTTACAACCGAGGTCTGCAGAAGAGCATCTCTGAACACACAACACGTCCAACCTTGAGGCAGATGGGCTACAGCAGCAGAAGACCACACCGGGTGACCCTCCTGTCAGCTAAGAACAGGAAACTGAGGCTACAATTCACACAGCAACACCAAAACTGGACAATAGAAGATTGGAGAAACGTTGCCTGGTCTGATGAGTCTGGATTTCTGCTCCACATTCAGATGGTAGGGTCAGAATTTGGCCTCAACAACATGAAAGCATGGATCCATCCTGCCTTGTGTCAATGGTTCAGGCTGCTGCTGCTGGTGTAATGGTGTGGGGGAGATTTTCTTGGCTCACTTTGGGCCCCTTAGTACCAACTGAGCATGGTTTAAAGTCCACAGAAAAAAAGAAAAACAAAAAGAAAAAAAGAGAAAAAAGAAAGAAAAAGGAAAAAAGAGAAAAAAAAAGGAAAAAAAGAAAAAAGAAAGAAAAAGGAAAAAAGAAAAAAGGAAAAAAAGGGAAAAGAAAACGGAAAAAGAGAAAAAAAAGAAAAAAGAGGAAAATAGAAAAAAAGAAAGAAAAAAGGGAAAAAAAGAAGAAAAAAGAAAAAAGAGAAAAAAGAAAACAAAAGAGAAAAAAGAAAAAAGAAAAAAAAAGAAAAACGAAAAAAAAAGAAAAAAAAGAAAAAAGAAAGAAAAAGGAAAAAAGAGAAAAAAAAAGGAAAAAAAAGAAAAAAGAAAGAAAAAAAAGAGAAAAAAGGAAAAAAAAGAGAAAAAAGAAAAATAAAACAGAAAAAAAGAAAAAAAAAGAAAAAAAAGGAAAAAAAAAAAAGTCCACAGCCTTCCTATATTGTTATTGTTGAGTATTGTTGCTGACCATGTCCATCCCTTTATGAGCACAGTGTACCCATCTTCTGATGGCTACTTCCAGCAGGATAACGCTCCATGTCATAAAGCTGGAATCATCTCAGACTGCTTTCTTCAACATGACAATGAGTTCCCTGTACTCAAATGTCCTCCACAGTCCCCAGATCGACAAATCTGCAGCAACTGTGTGATGCTATCATGTCAATATGGACCAAACTCTCTGAGGAATGTTTCCAGGACCTTGTTGAATCTGTGCCACCAAGGATTAAGGCAGTTCTGAAGCCAAAAAGGGGTCCAACCCAGGACTAGCAAGGTCTACCTGATAAAGTGGCCGGTGAGTGTATAGGTATATTATTGTCATGTTTCCATTGCTTATTCAGGACGTCTCATGAACTTCCACCCCAAGATCTTGAGCCTAAGTTTGCTAAACTGCAAAATTTACTTTACTGGACTTAAAAAGGGCATTGTGGCAACTTGCTGTTAAAAATGTAATTTTTTTTAAAGATATCTTCATTTGTAATTTTAATTTTTTTGCAACTTGACTGAAAGTTTTTGGAAGCCATCAGGAATTTCCTTAAAACTTACAATGCCAGTTTTTAACATTTTAACAAGAGTCTTCAGGAAATATTAATGAACATTTAAAAAAAAAGGGCCTTCTTCAGACCAATTTGAAGGATTTGCAAAAGGAATAATGTGAAACTGTTCAGAAGTATTGCGCAAAACTTCGTTCTGACTTTGTTTCTGAGGATATCGTCTAAGTTATCTGGAATTTTTGGTGGGAAATGAAGAAAAGTTTTGGAAATAATTAATATTTGACTGCAGTTTCTCTTTCTCTTTACAGTCCTGTGTTTTTCTCAATTTCTGAAATGGGTAAAAACATTAATACAAGACAGCAAAAACAAACAAACTTATCGTGATTGCTTTTTGAGTTTCTATCTTTGTAGAGACAAACAAATAATAAATGTTTACTGTGGACCACTTTCATTAAAGCAAAGCTTCCCATAGTGCCGTGCTGAAGCCATCCAGTCTTACCACTGTTCAAAACAAAGTCTTCAAAGGAGAAGTTTATATTAAATCTTCCAGAATAATAACAACATTATTAAAATGTTACAGTTTGAACATTGTTTTTTTCTGGTTTTAGTTCATTTTAAAGAGACACTTGAGAAATTCCCACCTGTTTATATTGTATTTTTCATTGTCACTAAAAAGTAAAGTTAATACTCCAGAGGAAACTGAGCTGTGAGAGGATCTCTCAGTCTAACAATGAAACCGTAGTTAATGGATCCTGCATGTTCCTGTAATGTATGCTAATACATGTATTGATTTTAAGCTCATCTGAACATCATCCTCTGAGATTATCCAGCCGTCTCCATGAGGTCAGAGGTCATTCTCCGGCTAATTAATGCATACAGTTAAAATTTAACTGGTTACGATGGGCTGATCCCTGTACCTGACAGGAAATCAATGCTAACCAGACCAACCGTGTCTGTTTGTCTCACCTTTGTCCCCATCGTTGGAGATCTTGCGCAGGTCGATGAAGTGAGTCCCGATGGCGACGTCGTTGACCTTATCCGAGTCCCGTATCTGGACCTTCATGCGCTTGCAGAGCGGGGGGAAGAGCTCTGTGAAGATGATCTGCTCGTTCCAGATCGGTTCATAGCTGCTCTTCTGGACTGAGGTCTTACCCTGGAGGGACACGAGGAGCAAGCGGAGGTCAGGGAGGACGGTACGGCAGGTCCAGTCCTAGTGCTGTATCCCTGAAACTACTGTTTGAATAATAGATCTTTCAGAAATTTAAGTCTTTCAAACCAGAGACAAACTAGGAAAAGTAAATGGAGTAAATGTAACAAAAAGATCATCAGAGATTCAAAGCTGGATGCTCCTCCGTCACTTAAATCGGAATCAATAAAGTCTGAAGAGTCATTGTTTAAATCAGCACTAAACTACTTCATCAGGAAACACTTGAAAGACTCTGAACCAACCCTTTAAGAAGCAGCTGGTATTTTTAAACCTCCTTTAAACGTGTGGCACAGTTATTGATCCGAGTCTTCCAGAGGAAACTCCCAAGGTGCCCAGAGGTCTGAAGGATCAGAGCTAGGAAGGAGGAGCTGTAGCGTTGTCTTCACTCTTTGGGGTCCTTTAGTCAGACCCCTGAGTTACGGCGCTGTACAGACTTCCTGTGGGTTATGACGGCACATCTGAAGCTTCAGACTCAAAATGAAGTGTCATGGTTTGGTTGGAATTGAAAAAAAAGAGACAGAAAACAAGCTCTGTTCTTCTTTTTCAACATTTTTGTATTTGTAGTGGATCATTACTTTGTTTGGCTCATTTGTTGGTCATGGACACCAAACTGGTTTTGTCTTCAGTGATATTTTTTTACTCTTTTTCTCCTGTGTTTGTCTGGAGATCCTACATGTAACCATGGCTGCATTGTTTACATGTGAAATCAGCTTTTAGCAGCCTGTAGCATGTCAATGCTAACTGGTGCTAGGCCAGATGTTTTCCCACAAGGTGAGGAGAAGGAGGTGAGGACGACGTGCTGGTTCTCAGGTGTGAGCTAAGAAGTGACGACATGGACCTGTCCTTCCATCCATCATTATTGGGAACGTAAGATCTATCTCCAATAAGATGGACGAGCTAGCTGTGCTAACCCAGAAACAGAGGGAATACCAGAGGGCAGAGTAGCATCATGCTATTCACAGGAGGCTGGCTGACTGGACTTTTTACACTTTCTATACACTTTCTTACTTTTGTTTTCGTGATTGCTGCTGTCACTCCTGAATTTCCCCTCGGGGATAAAGTTTTTTCTCTTCTATTCTGTTCAATTCTTTAAGAAAAAACGAATATGCTACTTACATTTGCGATATAAATGAGCCGTAATCTTCCCAAATATTTATGTCTTTACACAAACAGTAAGTGCAGTTTAATGAATATATTCAGATTTTGTATGTTCATGTTTCTTTCAGTTTGGTGGATAAACTGTTTTGGAGTGTATCAGTAAAATGTCAAATATTTAAATCTAAAGCTTGTTCAATAACAGCTCATTGAGATTCAGCCAGTTTCTCCCTTTGTCCTGAGTCAGTTCGTATCATCTCATCAACCCACTTTTCTGACGTCTAGCTTTACATATAACTCAACTCTTAGTTTTTCCAGCACTTGTTGAGGTTTTTGTTTGTTCCTGTCCTGAGTTTTTGGTGACTTTCTGTCCTTACTTTATTTGAATAAAATCAACTTTGGCATCTACCAGTCGTGCAATCCTACAATTTTTAGTCAAAACTTTGTTCTGCATGCTAAATCTGAACGGCAATCCCCTAAATAGAAAAGTCCTTTGAAATCTAGTGTAACAACAACAGCGAGGAGTAGAAGGAGGGTTACTTTTTGTCCAGCAAACTGCACTTGAACGTAGGGATCCACCAGGTCTCGGTTCTCTCCTATAAAGGCTTTCTTCACGTTGGCCATGATGCTGGTGTTCATTTTAGGAAGACCCTCTGCGCGGTAGATCTTCACATAAAACCTCGCCCACTGCCTCTCGGCTGGGATGCCCTCTGGGAGCAGGAGGTTCCTGGACACAAACAGTCATTTATGAAACATTATTGATGATCCTGAATAATAAACGTAAATGTTTGACAGTTTCTCTTAATAAAAGAAAGAATTAAAAAAAAACATCAGATATTTTCGTAGTTTTAAACAAAGTTTTCTTGAACCAGGATGTTTGTATCAGCTGATTACCCCTCTATGTCGTCTTCATCCGTCTCATTCGCCTTATGCGGCGTCTTGATGTTGTCTCCCTTCCCCACCACGGCGATGTCACACTTAATATACCCTTTACACCCCGCCGTGATGTCATCAGGGTCAGACAGGCTGGCCCACTTGTGGTAAAACTGATGTTCTTGGTGGATAAAAAGTCAAACTATTAGTCTTTTTTATTCACAATCAGCACGAGATATAAGAAGAGAAGAAACTGTTTGACATCTACCGGGCTGAGAGTAAACGGTCCCAACGTCCATCTTAAAGTTTCCAACCAAGGTCCCACTGCGAAGCAGGTTTTTAGAGTGAATGACCTGCACAGGAAGAGAGGTGAGAGCAAACTCAGACGACTCTCTGAGGCTGAAAGAGGAGCTTCAAAATGTTGGGGCTGTTTCAACAAAATCAGAAACCCAAAAGTGATGTACAAAAAAGCAGCATAATTTAAATCTAACCTGAAGTATCGTGATGGTACGTTCTGAGGTCATGTGACTTACCGATAGCTTGATAATCTTGTCGAACATGACGTGAGGAGGGACGTGGAAGTCAAAGACGAAGTACTGCAGAGAGGAGAGAAAAAGTCAGCCTGTGAAATTCATTCTCCCTCAAACGCTCAGGGAATGAAAACGTGTCACAGCCAATGTTTCTAGATAACTTTGAAGTTCATCAGAATTCAGTTCAGCCTCGCAGGGCTCCAGATGAAACCGTGGTCACATCAGACCTGATCCCTCCGGCCTGGAGCTCTCCAGGGGCAGAGGAGTGTGGCTCGAGAAAAGGCTGATTTGAAGCTTAACATCAAAGTTTGCTATAGTCACAGCGATATGAAGGAGCCAGAGGACCTCACATTTGTCACAAGGGATTATTCTGCTCTTCTTATGGTGCTTTCTTCTTGTGTGATGAGTGTAAACAACACAAGGACAAAAGCAGCGGTTGGGCTGAGCTTAAGAAGACTAAAACAAGGACACCTGTGCTGAAACAGATTGGTGTTTTCAGGCACACTGAGGCATTTTAAGTGTATCGCAAGGGTGTTCAACCTGTGGCTCTGGAGCCTCATGCGGCCCTTTGACTCCTCTGCAGTGGCTCCTTGTAGCTTTGAAAAATATTGTTGAAATAATAAAACGTTATGTTTCTTACAGAGGGTGTTGATGATTAAAGACACTGACACTAAATAAAATCCTGTGTTAACATTTAGTTGAACTAAATCTTCATCCCATCTGTCAATAAAGCCTGCCACCGCTCTACTTCACCTCCTACAACATCAACAGCCCACCAACTTTCCATGCAATTTTTTGTTTGGAAATTCTGCAAATTTTCCCAATTTGAAAAGTTTTGAAATTATTTTTACTATTTTTGAATTTCAACTTTTTTTAAACCTTTGCAAAGTTTGTAGATTTAAATTTTTTCCCCCTTTCTTTTTAGAAACTTTTGCAACTTTTTGTATTTCAACAAAAAAAATCTCTTTTTTTTCTTTTTCAAATTTTTTATTTTTTGAGAAGATTCTAAAAGTAGTCCAAATATCACAAAGTTTTATTCTTTTTCTTTATAATTTTTATTTATCTTTTTTAAATAAATTTTTCAGGAATGAATTGCAAATTTTTGCAAATTTCAACATTTTTTTCTTTTTCTTTTCCTCTTTTGAGCTTTTGCAAATTTCTTAAATTTTAAAAATTAGGAGGAATTTTTTCATTTTTTTAATTTTCTTTGAAAATTCTACAATTTATCCAACACAAGGTCTTAAAATTTTAACATTTCTTTGAAATTAAAAAGAAAATAAAAAGAAAAAAAAGAAAAACACAAACTTTTGCAAATCTTTCAAATCTGCATGTTTTTGCATTTTTTTTTTACTTTTGCTAATTTTCTTATATTTCAAACTTTTGTCAACTTTTGCAAATTCATTAAGAAAAAAAACTAAGACGTCATATGAACAATTTCATAAATTCAAAAACTTCTTGTTAAGCTAATTATTCACTAGATTTTAACTATGTATTGAGTTCTTTTTGCTGTTTTTGCTTTATTTTGTAGCTCTTTAATCTAAGTGGGCTGAGGCCAAATGGCTCCTTTGAAAGTAAAGGCTGCAGATCCCTGGTGTATCATCTAAAAGCTAAAGAGCCAAAAGGAGAAAAACAATAAAAAGAAGATGATTCACGTTTAGTTTTCTCAACAATAAAAAGAAAATACGTCCTATCACTGCAATAACAGAGTAAAACAGGAAACTATATTTTTTATGATTATCGATGATAATAGCCCCCACTGTGGCCAATTTCACATGATTATTCCTGAGAAGCTGTATCTGTAATATCAGGGACTCAATACAAACCAGAGAAACTGAATACCAAGAAAGAAAGCTCCAGGGGTCGATTGTTTGGATCTCTGTGGTTTCCAGTTTGTCTCTCCACGGGGGATTTTCAGACAAGCAGGAAGAATCGATAGCAGACAAACTGTCACTTCGACTCCCTGCAGGACTCAATCCAGAGGCTGAGCTCTGCATGATCCCACAGCTTCTCAGGGCCCCCACTGGGAGAGACTCCCTGAGTCCGTTAGAGGGAACTTCAAGATAAAGCTGCATTTCATAAAAACTCATAAATTATATGTTTGCCTTTCTTTTGTTGAAAACGATTCATGGTTTACCTGAAACACTTCATTCACACCGTGAGGAATTTTGCACATGGGGAAACTGTTTCCTCCCACTGACATCGGCGCAGTTCAAAGCCTAATATGTTCTTGTTAGCAAGCCTAGCATGTAGCATTGGTTAGCAAAATGGTGTCAGCCTTGGAAAAATGGTTATTCCAAAATAAGAATAAAATGTAAAGAAAGAAAAAGTTTATGCTAACAGTTACACAGAAAAATATACAAACAAGTCTTTTAGATCTAACCTCGTTGTAGTACGGGCAGTTGGTTGACTCCTTCATAGACGTGTACTTCTTATCATCTCCGATCTCCACACACACCACGGGGTCCATGTTGAGGCCTATCAGCTGCCGGGCCTCAATCACTGTGATGCTGATCTGTTCAGAAACACATCGTAGACTCAGAGAGCCTCATATATTAAAATAGCTGGCACAGATCATGAGACTGAACAGTAATCACCCTGAGGACGGTTCAAAGGAAGAAAGAAAGCCTAATCGATGTTTCACAGACTAATGATTGTGGCAGGATTTGGCCTGATGCTTGTAATACCTATGATGAACTCAGACTTTCCCTAAACTGAAGAGCTGTAGCTCATTTAAAGCAGGAACCAGATCCAAGATACAGATTTTTACTCTCAGGAAGTATCCCTCTGGCTTAATTAGTTACCAATTATGAGGAGGAGCAAGGAGGGGAAAAAGTCACAGAGGGTGAGTCAGCAGCGAATTATTACAACATGATTTCATAACCTTGTTGGAGGAAGAATCGTGTTTTGGGTTAAAACCGGAGTGTTTGTGAAACAAAGAGGTCATGGGTGAGGATTGATGGAAACTGTGATTTTCATGTTTTTTTGTTGAGATATTCTTTAAAGGCAAGCTGCCATGATAATTTAAAAAGGCATGCTTAAGATGATGTTTTTATGACGTCATGATTTTTGAAAGCTCAGCTTTGCACCGAGTTGAGAAGAGGAGAGAAACACCAAGCTTTGCTGTGTTTGCCTCCTGTCAGCACAGCATGTTTTGAAATATATGTTACATCTCATTACTTTTATTAAAAATCTTTCTGAAGAAATATATTGTAGATTTAAAGAAACAGAAGTTTCTACATTGGATTTTACAAACCTGATATTATGAGGGAACTTGCACTAATGACCCTCATAGTTGACCAAAAATTTGATACAACACAAAAATTGACCCCAAACATACCAAAATTTGCTCTCTAGTGCCACCTAGGCACACTAAAACGACTCAATGGCAGTAGGAATGTGGTAGAGAGATCAAACCAACATCAAAATGTCTGTCTCATCGAGACACACAAATTATAAACAGACATCCTTGATCTATCTCAAACAGGAAACCGTCAATTTGCATTTCAGAATAAAATTCGGCCAAATTTTTGGGCCTTTTTCAAAAATGATCTCCTCCTAGGCCATAAATGGTATTGGCTTGAAATTCACTTAGATGACAGAGTGGTCCCTGATTTACAAAAGCTATGTATGAATTTGTTGTTTCTCAAACGGTTTTCAAATGACAAGCCCTCAAAGTTGGTGAACCCCAAAGAAGCCCTTTCAGCTCCCCCTGTTAGAATGAATGGGAGAGGAGGATCCAGCTCCACACAAGCTGCAGGAGTTAGGCCTCTACACCAAAAAGTAAAAGTGGTACAACTTTAAAAATGACATGGATGGATTCCTGACACAATTTACTATAAAATATCTTTTTTTTAGAGAGATTTGGTCAAAATTGTGGCATCTGTGAGGAGATGTTTTAGAACTTCAGTCAGTTTCACTCCTGAGAGGGTGGCAGTTGGTGATGATGTCACACACTGATTGAAAGTTCCGTGCAGCTGGTCATGTGACTCACTGAAGGCGGGAAAATGGAATGTGGAACACACATTATAAAGGGAGGAAACCTTGGCAGTGGAGGTGAAACGGAGATGCTTGCAGCTTTAAATTAAGACTGAATTAGCTTCAAAGGTGATGGAAGAGGTGGTGCTGTTAGCCTGAGTATTAATGCTAATAATCATAATAATATTTATAACAATAAGGATTCAGAACTTAAATAATACCCATCTTTACCAAATTAGTATGAGTAAATATTGAGGAACATGTTAATCAAATTAGTTGTAAAACATCTGAACACCCTGTCACACATACCTGATAATCAACTGGTCGTCCAGAGCTCGGCTCCATCTTTATGTCTGGTTTTGACCTGAAGGAATTCAACAGGATTTTTTTTTGTTTGTTTAATTTAACAGCACCAAGAGTTTCATATGTGCAAAACTGACTGACTGTGCGCGCACTCATTTGTAAATTTATTAACATGCAGAGTTCTTCACCTCTTGTTTGAAACGTTGGTGGTGACAGCCGTGACAGAGGCCAGAGAGATGGTGTCAGGGTCCAGGGTTCCTGCGAGCCGCATCGCCTTCTTGTCCAGGTCCTCCATGTCCAGGATGGCCGGCTCGTCTGCACCTTTAAAATCAATCGACAGTTCAAGACCTGATGGGGGTTCTCCAAGTTTCCTGAGTTTGTCCCCAAAATTTGTAGATGAATTCCACAACTTTTAGATTTTTCCAACAATGGGAACAAGACTACAAGCTCCACATGAGAAAAGATAAGGAAAGTTTGGTTAAAACTTTTTAAGGGTGTTGTACTTTGACGATGCAATTAGGTGTCCAACTCTCCTGGCTTGTAACCAAACAGCTAATAAATCCTGCCACAGCCCTTGCTTTGGCAGCCTTTTCACGCTGCTCCTTCTTATTTGCATTAAATGATGAATAACACCTTGAAAATCGGCCTTGAGATGTTCTTTGTCAGGTTGCTCTCAATAAAAAACCCTCAGGGTAGCTTTTTTCTTGAAAAAGTAATGACTTATGGTTATTTCTGTGAGTTACTGTCTTCTGTGGTTGGTGTCTGTACCTGCTTTCCTGTGATCGTCTCTCGAGCTCTTGATCTTGCCGAGCTTCATGGCTGAGAAAACTCCTTTCCCCGCTCTGAAGGAGGAGAGGGAGATAAGAAAAGAGGAAGAACTTGGTTTAACTTTTGGTTTTATTAAAGTTTGTATTTGCAGACAGACACAGTGAGAAATGGATGGACAGAAGGAGCAGAAACGCCGTCCATCGGCGGACACAATCAAAACGTTACCCAACACCGTAACGTCCTTATATCTTGGACATCTTTGTTACTCGGCTAGACATTTCATTCCAGTGGATTCAATCCGCCCCCCAATCCCCATCGTCAGCGACAATCCTCCAGACCCTCAATCACAAAACAAGAGTATCCTGTGTCTCCACATTGATATTAACTGGATCACATATCACAGCAACAACAAAGAGCTCGCGATGCCATCAGCGGGGCGACAAATGAGGGGGCCTTAATAATTAAAAATGAGCGAGACCGTCCAATTTGCTGAGGATATGGATCCATGTCAGGAAATTAATGAATAGGAAGGTTTTCCTTTTGTCAGAATCAGGCGTATCAGAGTTCAGTTTCCGCTTTGATCTTTTCCGGAGGCTTCAACCTCAGTTGGAGGAAGACACAACACTGGGAAAGTAACGTTTCGTTTAAAGGCTGGAAGACTGATCTGTAAGAAAATTCACACTGGCTGCTCATGTCATATCAAATCAAAAGCAGAACTCTGAATTAGTATAATGGCAAAAAAATCAATTTAGTTTTCAATTCAAGGCCTTACAAAGTCAAGGATGCCTTCCTCCTCTTCACAGCCTGTGTTACTCTGCATGTTCCCAGCTAATAGACAAGTTTATTGAATTTCTGATTCAAGCATGAAAATCTGAAGGGCTCATTGGAAAACACCTCGAAAAGTCACATCAGAAACTAAAGAAGTTAATCAAGCAGCTAACTTATCACAGAGAGACTGACAAGCTATTAAAGAGGCACATTGGACTCTATACACTCCTGAACAGACAACCACGGCCCAGAGCAATTCATCGATCGATAACGCTGTCTCATCCAATCTGCTTTAACAGTAAGAAGCAGGGAGATAAACACCCAACACACACTGTGTGATAAAAGGTTGATACATACCAGAGAAAAAGCCTTCAGATCTCTATAAATTCACCCCAGCAAAAAAAGAAAATCCCTTGATTTTCTGCTATATTTCCATTTTCTTCACCTGTCAGATGCAGACAGTGCAGAGCAGCAAGGCAGGTAACAGGTGGACAGGTGAGTGCATGATGCAGGAGACAGCAGAGGAGGGAGGGAGGGAGGCAGAGGAGGGTGGAGTTGTTGGGCTCTTTAGCATGAAGGTTGTAGTGGCAGCTACAAGAGTTTTAAAGGACGTTAAACTTGAATTTTGAGACACTAAAGATCATTTAAAATGTACAAATCTTAGTGGCACCAAATGCACGTCTGGGAACATGCAACTGTCACAGTAAAACTAAAGAGCTTTTAAAGTAGAGTTTTACAAATACAGAAACACATACCTCAAATTATCTGTGTGCAAATTTAGCTTTTCTTCCCTTGTAAAAACAGGGTATCTGTAGGTGTCAGTGAGTCAAATTAAAGACTTTTTGATGCCACCTTGAATGAAACTTCAGGCTGAAAATGCAATAAATATGGGTGATGGATGAGGATCCTGCAATCAAAACAGACGCCATCCAGCCAACCCTCAATAAATTAGCGCTTAGCCACAGCCCCAAATTGGCCAGCTAGCATGAAGATAGGCTATTTACCAAACTGCCTACTACACTAGCAGTGCATACTATTTTGGCCGGAATTTAGTATGTAGTAGTCAGTATGTGAAAACTTGCAAAAACAGCAGTATGCCAAAAATCCCCTGATGTCCTACTGATCCAGGAAATTTCTCAGTATGGAAGGACCAGTCTACCTGGCGTACTGTTTCCTACAATGCACGGCGATAATGCTGTTTGTCAATGCAAATGGCAGGTTTTGGTGAATTACCACCATCTACTGGAATGAGTTGCCATTACAACTACAATACAACAACACTAACGTTAGACGATCTGTGCGATAGAAGTGAGGTGACGAGATCTGGTAAATCTTGTCACTTTGAGTTGTAAAAAAGGTGTTTACTTCTACAAATTCATCAAAGCCCATATAAACCAATAACTTTCCCTAGATTAGATATAAGTGTTTTTTCCATAAACTGTAAAAATAAAAAGTCAATCCCTTCCAGATATTTCTAACTAAACAATATAACTTTTGGTTTAACATTACAAATCAAATATGATGTTTCTGTTGTGGTATGATTAACCAAATAACTAAAATGTCACAAGCTTTCCAGGGTTTAGTTTGTTCATTTTTAATAAAGGTAAAAAATGAAATTAAAAAAAATAATCAGCTGTAGCTCCAACTCCTGAAACTTAAAACCAGAGTAGTATACTACAAAAGAGACCCAACAGAACAGTCAGGCTGTTTTCGAATTTGCATACTTTACTAGCAGTGCCTACTGAATCGACCAAAATGTAGTATGCAGTATGCAGTATATGAACAAATGTCAGAGTTGTAGTATGAGGAAAAACACCCAGATGACGTACTGAATCAGGAAAAATCCACAGTATGCATCGGACCAGTCTGCTTTGCCTACTGTTACCCACAATGCAACGCGCCTGGTCCCATATCAGAAGTGAAAATGGCAGAGAGCGGAGCAACAACAACCGGAGTAGCAGAGGAATATAAACGTAAGAGCCATTTCTTTTTTTATCTTTAAATCCTCATCATCTCCACCACTGAAAGTTAATATAAAATGCTCTCTCTGGCAATATATTTGCAGATAAGTTACTTGTGGTTTGTTTATTTTGTACATTTTCAATAAAGTTTTTTTGGGAAAAAAAGTCAGCCGTAGCCAACTTCCGTTTTCTTCGAACTAAAAACCAGCGTAGCATACTACAAAAATTAACCCAACTGAACAGTCATACTACATACTGCTTATGAAAGTAGTATGTAGTAGGCGAATTCGAAAACAGCCACTGTTTGTCTATGCAGGCAGGTTTTGGTGAATTACTGCCATCTACTGGAATGAGTCGGGATTACAACTACAACACAACAACACTAACGGTAGATGGTTGGTGAGATAGGATTGAGGTGACAAGAACTGGTAAATCTTATCACCTCTAGTTGTAAAAAAGGTGTTTACTTCTACAAATTCATCAAAGCCCATATAAACCAATAACTTTCTCTGGATTTGATATAAGTGTTTTATTCATAAACTGTAAAAATTAGAAGTCAATCCCTTCCAGATTTTTCTAACTAAACAAAATAACTTTTGGTGTAAAATTAAAAATCGAATATGATGTTTCTGTTGTGGTATGATTAACAAAATAACTAAAATGTCACAAGCTATCCAGAGTTTGTTTTGTTCATTTTTAATAAAGGTAAAAAATGAAATTAAAAAATCATCAGCTGTAGCTCCGCCCCCCGAAACTTGAAACCAGAGAGGTACTCTACAAAACAGACCCAACAGAACAGTCAGACTACATGCAAAAGCAGTAAACAGTATGCAGTTCCTACTACACACTGCTGGGCAGTGTCCCAGAACCTCGGCGCTGCACAGTGTGGTGCTCACGCTTTATGTGTGAAATAGGGGTAAGACCAGCTTATGACTTTTTAATGAAATTAAGACATTTTAAGGCTTAATTTTAGATACATGGATTTAAGACTTTTAAAGACTTTTCAAGGATGCAGACACCCTGTAGCTAGCTCACATGTGGAGCTTTCATGTGTGTTGATTTTGGCGCCCCCAGTGGCAATAACAGACAAGTCCGTACAGGAGCATTGACTTTACATTTCATGAAGCTGTAGCAGATAAAGTTAAAGATCTGAGCATGTCTTCAGAAAAAGAAGTGAAAACCAGAAGAGAGAATTCAAACTCTACAAGATATTCTCCTGGAGACGCCTCGTATTTTACTTACCTGTCTCTGGCTTTCTTTTCTTTTCCTTTGCTGTGCCAAGGCAAGAACAAATACAAGGACAAACATCAGAGACAGACACTTTCAGCAGGACCAGGAGGCCGTGACTGAATCTAAATGAGTTGAACCTTTAAAGTTCTTTCAGAGAAGTCATCGCCCTGCGTTGATTTGATGGCAGAAAGCGACCTTCGAAGGTGTCAGTAAGTACAGCAAAGAAAGCTCAGGAATGTAGTTTCTTACTATTGAAAAATGCAAATTAATGCTTCAGAATTTGAGGTTTCAGAAGTCAGCTCGTTGAGAGTGTGAATGAATACCTATTTTTCTCACTCCTTCTTTTATTTTGATATAAACAAGGCCAATGCAGCAGAATTGAAAGGCAGCATCCAATTACTCGCATCAACAAAACAAAAAACGAAGACATGAATGATCTATTAGCTATAGAAGCAGCTGAGAATTCAACATATGTACACGTATGTGAGGCTTGTGTGAAGGTCTGCTGTATATCTGGGAGGTTATTGTGGGAAAATTAGTAATACATGAACGCCTGCATATATTGCCTCATTACGCGTGTAAATTGCAGAGAAGATGAACGATCTCGCCGGAGAGGAATAATCCCTTGAGGTTTTTCACGGCTACCTGGCAGCTTGATTTCCATTCCCCTGCCTAAAAAAGGCATTTCTAACTGCATTAAACAGTTTCCCCACCGTGATGAATTCATCTTTAATGTGCACGTCGAAGCTGCGGGGTAAGGAAAAGAGGAAAGGTGAGTAAATTGTAGTGAACCCCAGAGATCTAGCTTTAATCTCGCCTGCAGACGGTCAAACAGGAACATGCTCTTTGATAAGAAGCTAATGTTTTGGAAGTGTGGTGGTTGGTTTAAGATGAGGACTGTGCTGGAGGAAACGCCTTCTTTTCAGCTGACATTAGCTCTTTTAAAGCAGAGATACTGTTATGCTGCCATAAGGAGGATTCATCATAATGCTGGCTCTGCTTTTTACGAGTTGACACAACAAATCTGACTTCATGCCGCCCCCCCAGAGTGTGATTTTTAAGAGAATGTGTAGAAACTGAACTGAGCATCAGTCTACTTTAATGTAAAACATATATGACGTGCACAGGAAGAATGATTGCTTACTAAAAAATAATGATGGCGAGCAAACTGAGCTTGCATTAACTGCAAGCCACACGCATGCATCACACAGCATGAAAATATCACGCCACTGTCAAAACACTGGCTACCCAATTTAACAGACACGCATTGATTCAGCTATTAATGTCTGCACTTTGAGCTCAGCGGTGTGACATTAATGCTCACTAATTCTGCTGTTCATACTTTTTATAAAGGTGGTGAGATGGGGAATAATCAGCTGTCGTCCTGCTTTGAAATGGACACTTTAAATGGGTTTGATTTGCCATTAGAAGAGTGTTGATGTCTGTTATTTGTTCATCTGAAACCCCTTTGGGGCTTTACATAAAGGCAAACATACCCATTATAGAAGGATCTGAAGCTCCTGTTTTGCTACCACCTGGACAAATGTTTATGCTTTTGTTACTTGTTACTTTTTAGGGCCAAAGCCTAAAAACCAGGGCGAAGACCCTCTTGAAACTCTTAGGAATATTCTTTTTTTTGTTTGTTTCTTCTGCTGCTTTAACTTCAAATTGCGTGCCTTCATCTTGGGATTACAGCAAACGCACCTAGCCACAAAATTCAGTCACTGTGTAAAATGATATGATTCCAGTATTTGCGAAAAAATATTGGGCTACTTTAAGCTACAAGCCTGAAACTTTTTGCGCATAACTATCATCCCTAGACCAACAAAAAAGTCTCTTACAACCAAAGTGAATTCCAAACAGGAAGTTCACTTAACTGAACTTAGACTCGGATTTTGATGATTTATAGGGTACATACTTGAAGAAGCTTCTCCTTGGTTTTTTCTCAGATCAATTCCAAATTTGGCTTGTGTATACCAGGCACATTGATGATAAAAATGTATTCATGTTTTTTTTGTAACTCAATGGGCGTGGCCACAGTGAACTGCCAAAGTTGACAATTTTTTCCGATTCATTAAAACATAAGTAGCTCTTATGTCCAATGTTGGATCAGGACCAAAATTCACACGAGTGCTTAGTGTCATGGCCTAAATGCATCTCCAAGCTTCTTTTCAGGTTACAGTACAGCACCCCCTACTGTTAACAGGAAGGCATGTGTTTTACTCTGTGGTTTAACTCCAAATTGCGCGCCTTCATCTTGGGGTTAAATCAAACACACCTAGCCATAAAATTTAGTCACTGTGTAAAATGATATGATTCCAGTATTGCGCCAAAATATAGGCCTCACAGCGCCCCCTAATGGCTTAAAACTGAAGTCCCTCCGGCTACTTTGAGCTACAAGCCTGAAACTTTTTGTGCATGACTATCATCCCTAGACCTACCAAAAAAGTCCCTTACAACCAAAGTGAATTCCAAACAGGAAGTTCACTTAACTGAACTTAGACTCGGATTTTGATGATTTATAGGGTACATACTTGAAGAAGCTTCTCCTTGGTTTTTTCTCAGATCAATTCCAAATTTGGCTTGTGTATACCAGGCACATTGATGATAAAAATGTATTCATGTTTTTTTTGTAACTCAATGGGCGTGGCCACAGTGAACTGCCAAAGTTGACAATTTTTTCCGATTCATTAAAACATAAGTAGCTCTTATGTCCAATGTTGGATCAGGACCAAAATTCACACGAGTGCTTAGTGTCATGGCCTAAATGCATCTCCAAGCTTCTTTTCAGGTTACAGTACAGCACCCCCTACTGTTAACAGGAAGGCATGTGTTTTACTCTGTGGTTTAACTCCAAATTGCGCGCCTTCATCTTGGGGTTAAAGCAAACGCACCTAGCCACAAAATTCAGTCTCAGTGTAAAGTGATATGATTCCAGCATTTAAGCATAAAATTTATGCTCCACAGCACCCCCAAGTGGCTTAAAACTGAAGTCCCTCCGGCTACTTTGAGCTACAAGCCTGAAACTTTTTGTGCATGACTATCATCCCTAGACCTACCAAAAAAGTCTCTATGACCAAAGTGAATTCCAAACAGGAAGTTCGCAATTTGAATTTAGACTCAGATTTTGATGATTTATAGGGTACGTATTTGAAGAAGCTTCTCCTTGGTTTTTTCTCAGATCAATTCCAAATTTGGTTTGTATATACTACACACATAGATGATTAAAATCTATTCATGGATTTTTTGTAACTCACTGGGCGTGGCCACAATGAACCGCTAAAGTTGACCATTTTTTCCGATTCATTAAAACATAAATAGCTCGTATGTACAATGTGGGATCAGGACCAAAACTCACTTAAGTGTTAAGGGTCACAGCCCCAGTGCATTTCTTGTTTTCAGGCTACAGTACAGCGCCACCTACTGTCAACAGGAAGTCATGTGTTTTGCTATATGGTTAAAAACTCCTCCCTTATAATTTTGCTCACAAATCTCTGTCATGCCTTTATAAAGCATCACTGATCAGGTAAAGTCCTGTAGTTAATGGGTGTGTCTATGGCGCCACCCCGAACTCGGAAATCTTGCCATGAATCAGGAAGTCATAGTAACTCCGTCGTATAAAGTCCAATCTCCTTCAAATTCCACACACACCATCAAGGTCCATCTCCCAACACTTCTATAACCTCAAATCTCTGCTACTGCGATAGCGCCATCCTCTGGAAATGCATAACGGTATCTTTTACACGTATCATCCAATTTGTTTTACATTTTAGTGAAATTATCACAGTATTTTCAGTCTTATTTATGTTTTAACCGATTAATTGTAACAGTTATATGTATGGACTGTACTGCATGTGTGTATGTGTGCTGTTGTTTTGTTTGGTTTGATTTATTTGTAATCTAATCTCTGCATGTCAGAGAGGAAGACGCAGTGTGTAGGGTGTCTCGTTGAGCTCCATACAGCAGCTTATCCAGAGCAGAACGTACGATATACGTCAATGAATAATTAATCACCTGCAGGTTTTATTTTTTATCCTCTCTTCAGTCGTTTATCTCCCTCTACAAGTGAGTCACTACAGTAGTTTACAAAGCTCGGCACAGTTATGAAAACACGCAGATGGACAAAACAAGAGAGTGAATAAAACACTCTTCAACAATATTTTCTGTTATAAACAAAATACTGGGAACAGCTCTGAGGCTTTTAATTTTCATTTTAATGATTCTTCAGTTCCTCTGAGTTTTGAATGTTGCTCTATAAATAAAATGAATTTTTATCATCATGATTATTTTTTTATGACCACCATATTCCCTCTGGTTTTAGCGTTTTAATATTTTCCACATGCCGTTCATTTTCTGTCTCTTTGTTCTTTTGTAAAGCACTTTGGGCAGCATGCTTCGCAGTATGAAATGTGCTTTTTGAATAAAGATGAGTCTAGATTTACTGGGTCAGATATCAACCTGGACTCAGAGACTCTAGCCTTTGCAAAGGTAGCCTAAGTTTTCATCTAGCAGTAACCTAGTGTTTTAAAATAACGAGCCTAGTTCACTCAACTGTGCTGAGCTTTGAAAACCACTGTAGTGACTCAATTGCAGAGGGAAATAAACGACTGAAGAGAGGATAAAAAATAAAACCTGCAGGTGATCAATTATTCATTGACGTATATCGTACGTTCTGCTCTGGATAAGCTGCTGTATGGAGTTCACTGAGATACCCTACACACAGCTTCTTCCTCTCTGACATACAGAGACCAGATAAGGATGTTCTCAAGCTTTGAGGACGCACTGGACCGGTGCCAGACAAAGATCAGCTGTACCTGATAGCACAGGTAGGGAACAGGACGCTCACTAAACCAGAACTCTCTTTCCGGAGCCTTTATTGAACACTCTGCGGTCCTCGCTTTTTTTTTTTTTTTAGGATGCTCTCTTTCTTTTGGCAGATTTATTTCCCTGCTGCAGGAATAGAGTAACGTTCCTCTAACCCAGAAATCTGCTACCTTTACTTTCCAAGGAGACATTTCACTTCAGCTCACCTGGATAAAAGACATTCAGGAGCCACAAAATCTACTATATGTCCACAATAAAGAAGATATAGTGTAGTGAATTCTAAACTTAGTGAAATTCTACTAATTAATTATCTAAATGGGGAGTTTTTTGAATTTATAAATTTGTGATGTCTTAGTTTTCTATTTTGAATAAATAAAAAAAAACAAAAAAAAACAATTATTTTAAATAAAAAATATTTAACAAAATTGCTTAATTTTTTAAATAACAAAGTGCTAAATTAAAAAAAATAGCAAGATTTCAAAAAATTTTACACTGAGAAACAAAATGAAAAAAATAATTTTCAAAATCTTTTAAACAAAAATTTAAAAAGTCTTAAACTTAATACATTTTCAACAATTTTACCAATGTTCTTTTTGGAATTTCATAAAACTTGGTATTTTTTTTTAATGCAAATTTTCCTTAAAAATATCTTTCTTTTTTGTTATTGAAAATTTAGAACTTTTTGGAATTCCATAAAACTTGGCATTTAAAAAAAAAGGAAATTTTCTTAAAAAACATCTGATTTTTTTTTTTTTGGAAAATTTAGAATTTTTTTGGAATTCCATAAAACTTAGCATTTTTTTTAAATGCAAATTTTCTTAAAAAATATAAGAAATTTAATAGATCTTTGAAAATTTTCAAAAATGTTGAATTCACAAAAATTCACAAAAAAATTCAATAATTGTAAATTTGAAAAAAAAATTAAATGATTTTATTTTTAAAAGATTCAAATTTTTGTTGTTTGTTTATTCTTTTGCACATATCAAGCATGAATACTTAGTCAGCATGTTGGCATCATATCAATCTTTTGACACAGAATTAAAATCTTAAACTTGTCAAAGAGCCGCAGGTTGCAGACCCTTGCTCTAACTTTGCACTACGACTGCAGAGGACCTCTGTTTATATGCGACTTCACGCCTGAGACTGAGCATATATCGACGTCTCTTTTCGTGCAGCTTTGTGTTACTGCTTCATTTGAACTTCACTTGCCTTCAGGAAAGTTAATTGATATTCCTTGCCTGTGATCCTGCAAGTGTTTGCTCATAATTTTAGCCTCATTAGTGTCACATGGTTAGAAGCTCATGCAACTTTAATGCCCCTACCAAAACACAAAGAGAACATCTAGCCTTCATAGCCCACATACAGCAAACATTATGTGTCTTTAGAGTTTCACGGGTGTGTGTGAGCGGGAGGAAATATACTGCTGTAATATTTTAATATGCGTGTGAATATTAAAAGCACACACGGCGGGGAAGCAAAGTGAGGACAGTAAAGAGACCGCAGACGCAGAGAGGAGTCTTTACACAACAGATTCTTTTTTTAGGAGGAGAAACATCTTTTCTTTTAAATATTTCATTCTCCAACTCTTGCATTTTTTACTCTGTCGTTGCATCAACTTGGCTGGAACAAATCCCTGGGTTTTGACTGCTGCCAGGTTATACAGACTGAATGTTGACTTTTGCTTTTTGCAACGTCCCAGGGGATCTGTTTAGTTTTCTGGTTCGGGACGAGAACAAAAGAACATTAGCTGTTGTAGAAACAGCGTACATGAGCAACCAAGGGTAATTTCCAACACCAGACCAAAGACTTTTCCTTTTATGTAATCTCATAAATATTCATTGGAGGAACAGCTCCAGTTAAAGCGAGTATCCTAGCTTACACTCCTGTCTGAGCCAACACTGAGGTGATGCAGAAGCAGGGATTTACCCCAAGAGGCACGTCCTCATGTCGTCATCGTCTGCTGCCTCGTCGGGGCTGGGAACAGAAGAACAACAAAGAGATGCTCTCACACTTGGCGATCAAACCAACACGCCGTGCAATCACACAAACTGAGAGAAGCCACAGCAAAACACGGCAGAGCAGAGCTGACAAAACACGGAGCGGTTCCCCCTGGAGGGAACACGGTGGAAGTGAAAAAAGAAACCGCTTCAATCAGCGTCTGTCACAGCTGAAGAAAAAAACAGATTGATGAGGAAAAGAAAAGTCATTCACTTCACTTCATCTCTGACAGAAGTGGAACATGTGAAGGCTTATCAGGAAACGCTGTGTGTCAGCAAACTCTCAGGTCACTGATCCAACGTTTCATTCGCTGATAAGTGTTGACAGCAGATTACAGCCTGAGCCAGAGAGCCATGAAACACTCCATAAAGTGTGAGGAGACGGCTCACAGCTGATGTTTGACATGAACTAAGATCTGGATTTCTTGATGCTTTCTAAATAAATCTGAAAACGTTAGCATATCCAGCTAACGAGCTCCGCTCAACGAGGTTTTTACTTCAAAGGCAGCCAGCTACATCCAAAGACCCATTTACTGGTGACATCCACTGAGTGCCTCCCTCACAGTGTGGAGGCTGCTCCTTGATGTTATCAGACTTCAATTAAAGTCAGCAGCTCTGCCCTGCTCTTTATATTAAACTGGGGGAGGTTTACACTGAAGCCACCTCAGCCTGTGGTACCCAGGACGGCAGTAAAGCTGGGTCAGGCATCCACGGTGGAAAGAGCAGGGCTGAGCTGGGTTTAGAAACCATCACATCAGAAATAATTCAACCCCGTTCTTCAGTGTTTCTCTGTAAAACACTTCACAGCACTCAGTAATTGTTTTTCTGTCTTTATTCAAGAAAGAGCTCGTTCTGTTCAGAGGGCATGACTTATTGATTGTGCTGTTTGAGTTTGTTATGTTGCCTTCAGAGCCTGTCTTCACACCAATGAGCTCAGATTGGTTAAATTTAGCTGAAACTGTTAAGGAAAGCTGCGCACAGATTTGTTGTATTTGCTGTTTGATGTTCAGTTTAACATCTCTTTAATATCTGCAAATAATTAGACGACAGGGCGGTGTTGACAAATTATATCACTCCTGTCCCACAACAGGTGAACTGTGTCCTGTGTGATCAGTACAACATGAAACAGTTCACAAAAACCACCATTGTTGTTATTTTTAACACCCCAGATTACCATATAACCTAATAATCCACTATTAACAGATTATTTTTAATTATTCATGTCATGAATAGTCATGAAAAAGCAGAAAGAATGAGGCTGTTTCCTGTTTCAAACATCATTAAAGCTGAATGAAACATTGCTAGTTTCAACATGCCAACTCCTCAGTAAGGAAAGTCACTATTGTCTGTCCCAGACGTCACTAAAAGTCACTAAATCACATTTTTCCTCAGCTCACCTGGATTAAAGTCATTCTTTAGCCACAAAATCTATTTTATCTTCAAAATAAAGCCAATACAGTGAATTACATTCAATGTATTGTTAAAATCTAGTGGATAATAATATAAACAAATATTTTTTGTTTAATTTTTAATTTTTTAGAAGCTTTTTATTTTTAATAAATTACATTTAAATTTGAGTAAAATAATTTTGATGAATATAAAACTGAAAAACTTAAAAAAAAAAAAAATTTTTTTATCAAATTAAAAAAAAATCTTCAAAAATGTTAATGATTTTAAAATTTTGCAAATACTTATTTTTTTGCATCTAAAATAATAAAAAAAGGCATTCCTGAGCCACAAAATCTACTTTATCTTCACAATAAAGACAATAAACTGAATTACATACAATAGATTGTAAGAATCTAGAGGATAATAATATAAACAAGGTTTTTATATTTTTAGCCTTTAAAATGTGATTTTTTTTTTATTTTCGATAGAATACATTTAAATTTATGTACAATTGTTTTAATATAAAAAGTTGAATAAGTTTAAAAAAATTCAAAAAATTTTGAAATAAAAAAAATATCTTAAAATTTTTTTCAAGATTAAAAAAATTAGGAAATACTTTGATTTTTTTTCATTGTAATTAAAAAAAAAGTCATTCCAGATTTACATCTACTTTATCTTCACAGTAAAGATAGTGCAGTGAATAAAATTTAATAAATAGTTCAAATCTAGTGGATAATATAAACAAAGTTTTTTTTACCTGAGTTTTTTATTCTTAATAAAATACATATAAATTTGAGTAAAATAATTTTGATTAAGATAAAGTTGAATAACTTGCAAAAAAAAAATCCAAAATTTTTGAAATTTAAAAAAAAAAAAAAAATCTTCAAAATTGTTTCAATATTTCAAAAATCTGCAATACATTATTTTTCCTAAGGCTTAAAAAAAAATCAAAAAAAGGGTCTTCTTCCAGTCACGTTTTTTTTATGTCAAAAATCAACCCTCCTTCTTTATCTGGGCTGGGGACCGGCAGGAGTGACCGCTGTGAATTAGGAGGACTGTCAATCTGTTTTTTGGATAGGGGAGGGACTCACACATGCTCACCATTGAGGAGATCAAAACACCCTTAAACCTCAGATTCTCCTAACTTCAGAAAAGTCGCAAGAACTGTTGTCTTCGGAGCTCCAAACTCGCTCCAAACTGAGTTTTAAACGAAGACAAAAGAAAAACAGGAACTGTACGAAGCACAGAGTGAGGAAAACCGAACCGTTCCATCCCTTGTGTCAACCATAGACTGTAAAAAAAAAAGGACATCATCTAGAAGTGAGGTTGCCACAGAAACTGCTCCCCCTGGTGGCTGGCTGCAATATAGGTCAAAAAATCTATCTCCCCAGTCATTCCAGATGGGCTGTGGTCAAACTTTAGAAAATTAATACACCTGGTAGAAATGTTTCTCACGTCTGATTGTTGTGGTGATTTGAAGATATCATTTGGCTGTCTTGTATCCAAGTCCTCTTTATCCTGAAAAGTTTAGTTTTCATTAGTTATACAAGGTTGAAAATGAGGTTTAAGGTCACTTTTGCAACAGAATCATCATCTTCTATGTGATAATGAGCCCACTCCACATAAATCCACATAGAAACACCTTTATAAAGCTGAGTGGGCAAAACTTGGAGCAACCAATCCAAATAATGTCAGAGGCACAAAATCAATACGAATATCCAGCCTGAAATTGATCTGTTTAAATGTGACTGACACGTCTGTTATTATGAGTGTTTTCACAGGGAGTCGGAGCAGCAGGGCGCCAAACCACGGAGATAAAAGACTACAGACGACCTCTAACAGAGCGCCGTTTGATGAAACATCATCATCATGTGATGCCGGAGAAATCTTTGAAGCAGCAGTTTTTTTTTTCTGACAGACAAATGAATCACACGTTGTACGAAAAGAGCAACATGATAAATAAATCAACGTTTGATTTGGTGAATTATCTTTCCAACAGAAGCTTTGCTCAGCCTGAACTGTCTCCTGTGAGCGCCGATTTGATGTTATGCAGATGAATCATGCATATTTGAATAGTTTGAATAAACACAATGACTATTTAGAGCAGTGTGTTGAGGAGGAGTAATGCTTGGTAATTTATGAAGTCTGTTTCTGTACCAGAAAAACACCTGTGAGGCGAACAGATTCCACCTTAAAACCCTTGATAAATGTCATTATTCTTTTCTTTATCAGGTGTTTACTGTCCACAGATCAGATGGCAGGCAGGAGCCTTAAATCCGCCCTCTTCATGCCTGACTTCTCAGCAGATCTGCTTCAGTAAAACCACGCACAGGGTGTTTTATTTATCAGGAATAACAAAAAGCCTGAAAGCGGCTCGTTGTGGTGTGGCAGATAACACAGGACGCTTCATGGCTGTTGCTATAAATCATCCTGAAGGCTCCAGGGATGACGGAGCAGGAGGCAGAGGCTGCAGAAAGCAGAGGTGGCTGCAGCGGGACTGACATCTCAGATCCAATTTCGCCGTAGTTAGGAGGGACCAGTGTGCCTCTAACGGCCGCCTGCATTCACACGCAGTCGTACGATGCAGTAATAATGAAATTCGATCCCAGATGAGGAGCAGGATGAGCACAAAGCCTCCTGGTAGCAGCAAACATGACCTTAAAGCTGCAGGTGATATAACAGCAGCAGACAGGGCTGGGTGGAGCTGTGTGACACACTTCTTCAGGCTGTTGTTGCTGCTCTGCATGCAGAGCCAGGAAACCCAGAGCAGAGACGATACTGCGCTGGAATGATGCATTATTGCAGATTTTGTGTTTCTAATCCTCTAAAGTGTTTCAGAAATGAAACAGAGCTTCAGTTCTCACAAGTTTAAAGTCCCAGACAGACTCTGGACAGTGAATGAAACCCTTTGAAAGCTCTGATTATCATAATGCCTGGGAGGGACAGCTCTCTGTGAGACTGCCAAATGTGTTTAAAAGACAGGAAACGATTATTAACGAGAGTATCTCTGAACCCAGCTGCTTCTGTGTGACAATATAATGAGGGGTGAAGTATGAAACTGTTTCCAGCTCGTTCTCCATGTTGTGTTGTCTACAGACCTCTTGGCAACTTGTTAAACAACTTAATTTGCATAACTTTATGTCTTACGAGTCTTTATTTGTTCAGTGATGGAGCTTGTCACTGAAATTACTCGTATATTAATACAGATTTAAAATCTGTGTGGATGGATTCATTTAACTGCCAACATGCCTGCTCAATATACATATGAAGCAGGAAATGAGCAAACAAAAAATATCAATTTGAGCGATGTAATCAATACAAGTTATCTGATTCAGGTATTGAAAAAAAAAAATCTGAATTTTTTGGATTTTTTTTTTTGGAAACTTTTGCAAATTGCAAAAATTCTTCAAAATCGTTGCATTAAAAAAAAAAAACATTTTCTTGATATTTTTTTTACAAATTTATTAAATTTGGAATTTTGCTGATTTTTAAAAATTTATTTTTTTTTAATCTGCAAGTTTTTGAAATTTCAAAAATATATTAAAGTTCAGATTTGCAATTTTTTAATTTCTTTTCTTCTCAAATTTTGCATTTTTTTGAAATGCAAAAATATTTGAAATCTGCAAAAAATTTTAATCTAAAATAAAAATGTATTTATTTATTTATTTATTTTTTTTTTTAATTGGATTTTTTGGCAAATAATTCAAGTTTACACTTCTTTTACATTTTTTTTGCAAATTTATTGAAATTTAAAATCTTTGCCTTTGAAAGTGAAGATTGTGGACCGCTACACTAGAAAGTACTACAATAAACTTGTTTATTAAATGTAATCCACAGCATTTACCTTGGAGATCAGATTTGAAGATGCCGACTCAGGTAGAGCAGTAAAGCTGGAGTGAAAAACTAAATCTTATTTGCTTATTTTTGCCTTTTTTGTAGGGCTGCACGATTATCGCAATTGCAATCGCAATGTCAGCACATGCAATTTAGATTTTTCTCCATGATAACCAAGCAAGTCTGTAGACTCATCATGACACAACTTTTTTTATTAAATCGCAAGCACAATCGCAATATTGTCCAACTAATCGCAAATCGCACCTTTTCCCCAAATCGTGCAGCACTACTTTTACGCCACACTTTTCTCACCTTCATCAGCAGCTGATTTTTGATGAGGACCTGTTCATCCTCCGTTTCAGAACGAGTCTATGATGAGTCAGGCAACAGCATTAGCCAGATGTTTCTTTTGAGTAAAGTCTCAAAGTTTTGCAAAAATCTACAAGCACAACCCTGATGCTTTATTTAAAGTGAACAAGTTGTTAAATGAAAAAATCACGATACTATGATACCTACTTTTTTTTATCCCACCCCAACAAGGCACCACTGCATCCACAAAATAAACCCTGTATTTCTCATACCATCCCTCTGGAGAGTCTCAGCTTCACTGTAACTGTTCAGTTACTCAGGGGCTTTATTCTTTCTGTCTTCAGAGGTATAACTCCAAACCTATTTGTTTTGATTTACTTCCAACAGCTGGCTCTGAAGTTTGCAGAAACATCATGATGCAGATTTGTAAAAATAAAAAAAGTAAAAACCCAAACTGTGTCCGACCTGATCTCCAGAGGAGAAGAAAACAACGGTTAAATGTTGGTAAATCCATTTTACTTCCTGTTACTCTCAGCTTCAGCACAGCAGACACTGTTCCCCCTATTTTTACTGCACACACCAACGCTTTATGATACATCACCAGTCAATACTACTCAGGCTGCAAAGATACTACAACAGCTCCTCCTGGACCAGAATCCAGATCCCTCTTAATCCAGATTATAGATTTAAAAGCAGAATCTGTGGAGATTGTTAGTAAGGTAAGGATTAAAGAGGAGGTGAAACAGGAACACAACACCACAAACCAAACAGAAGGGAAATCAGGCAGACAGAGAGGATGTGGGGATACCTGGAGGCTAAACTATTTATGACTTTCTGCTCCTCCGTGTCCTCCCTCGTCTCCTCCCTGCAGCTTCAGAGAGAAACAAGCCCCATTATCGTCTCCTGCACGTGAATGCTTCATTAAGAGAAAAGGACATTCAACACGGCTGGTAGAGTCAGAATTCAGGAGGATTAATTCAGCAAACCCCTGGACCAGATAAAATGAGCAGCTGGTAATTTGGGGTTTAGAGGGTCTGGATGAGGAGTGGCGAGGCTATTAAAATCTTTTCACGCTCTCCTGGCTCTGGCCAGCGCCGGCGTGAGACGGATTAAAGCAGGATTCGCTGAAGGTGAAGTTATGGATTTTTTTTTTTTTTCAGGAAAGCATTCACTTTTTCTCAGACAAAAGCCCCCGCGGCGGCTCGGCGTGACTGACAGGCCTGACAACAGCGGGGACAGGATGACAGCTGCAGATAGGACAGCGGCTTGTTCACCTGAGAAAGGTGAGGGGAGGATGTGTTTGTGCTGGGAATCTCAGCGTAAAGTCCTCTGGGTTTCCAACATTTTTACAGTATTTCTCCACAGCTGTACTTTTTTCTCTTCGTCAACCCAATCCAAATACTGTATCTGTTACATAACCCCCGTGGGATGCTGGGAAACTCAACTTTTCTGGTTCTCCTCAGGCTGCATCGAGGCAGACCTTGAAAAGTTTGTTAATTTTATTCTGTTAAACAATCCAACTCGGAAATTCAGCGTCGACAAACACAAATGTGTACACAATGGAATTAGTTATCCCCCCACACAGTTTACACACACACACACACACACACGCTTCACATACAGTGAAATGACGCAACAACACGGCCGTGCACTCGGTCTCACTGGAAATCAATTCCACCCACAGACTTCATGCTTTCTATTCAGCAAAAACACAACAAGCAGCCCACAGAGGGGATCCACAGAGGTGAGGGGGTGAACTGCTATTCATATCAAATCAATTACACCTTGTCCAGCCAGGGGGAGCTGGTCTGTTATTACATACTTATTCTCACTGAATCATCTGATGGGTTTATACGATATATTAATCAGTTAACCGATTATATTGTTGTTTTTTTATTTAGGACTGGTGCATATCAGACACACCTTAATGCTAATTTCACAGTTTTTCAATCAGTTATTTCTTTGGGGTGGCTTAAAAATAAAATAATGGATATCAGCCATGGACTATTTACAAGTGTTTATGAACTTTTGTTAACTGACACCAAAGTTGTTGTACAACATGTTCCCTTGTTGTCACCTCATAAAAAAGTGAGAAAATATAAGTATAAAAAAAAAAACCTTGAACTCATGCAGCAGTCTGTTTGGTGCATGTATCTCATTCATTTAGGCACATTTCTTTTTATCTTTTGGATTTCTTTTGTTTAAAAGTAATTGTCATAGTCAAATCTTCAGACCAGTTGAAAAATTGCTAAAATTGACCTTTTTGCACATTTGGATCTTAATGAGGTTTTAGGTAGAGCTACAAAAAGCAAGAATGCCTGACAGAAAATGATAATTTTGAGCAGATTTTGGTTTTAACAGCCTGTGGTCTTAAACTTTTGATCAGGTGATGAACAAGCTATTTCAGTTTTGTTTTTGATTTTTTTCATTACAAGTTCAAAACGTTTTTTGTTGCACTCCCCCTTCTTGCTTAAGATTTTGACCACATCTGTAAGTATCCAATTTCAAGTATATATTTTTTCTGATCTTGCACAAGAAATTAGCATTACACACCAAATTAGATGAGAATTTGCACCATAATACATTACGCTTCTTCCAATACAGACAAGAGTTGATGATCTCTGCAATTATGTGCACAGAAAAAAATATTGTTATCGGCTAAATGAGTTGTTAAACATCGGCATATGGGATATCAACAAAAAAAACAATGTCTTGTAGCCCTATTTTTTAAGCCAAAGAACTGAACATGAAATATGAATCAAGTTGCAGGTAGTGATGCATATATCAGTATCAATATCAGTATCAGCCAATGATTTCCGTGAATAACTTCCTGTCCTGCTCAATCTGCTTTAAGTAAATTGATGCATCACAAATCTCACCCAACACATCTTAAAGGCTTACAGTCCCTGCAGATACGCAACCAGACTGCAGTGACAAGCTGGAAAAAGACTGTTCATGGACTATGTATTGATTATGAATAGTCATCTTATGCCTTTTTAAAGCCACAGGTAGGGTTTTCTTCTGTCAGGGCTTCTGCTTTGCTTATAAAATAAACTGCTCATTCTGAGTATAAACATACATCCTCATTAAATATTCAACTTTAGTCTAAAAGGATACAGATTAAATCTGAGATTTGTTCCAGGTTTTTGTTCTCACACATTAAGCCTCTATTTCTGCAGCTTTTCTTGTCCACTGACGGCTGCATTTAAGATTCATAAGAGTCTTAGAGGAGTAGTTATCGCAGCCTCAAGCGTCCAGCCTGAAGCACCTTCAGAGAAACAAAATAAAGGAAAGGATTGGATTTCTTTTTCTAAAGTTCGGGGTTGTCTGCTGAATAAAAACTGGTCTTATGAGGAAATGATGAGAACAAGCACGAAAGTAAAAATGTAAAACTCTTGGTTTAAAGGCTGTTTTCTACACTATTTAAAAATCAGTGTTCACAATGCCAACAACACATGTTGTCTGATGCTGGGTAAAGCCATCAGGACCGTATTTAGCTTACCATCGCAGCGCGTGTAAAAGAAGTACTTCACAGAGATGGAGAGAGTTTGTGTGAGCGACTCACTTCCTGAAGGTTGGTATGGATCCCTGCAGAGACCTCCCCGGAGAAGGCCCTGATCCATGACTTTGTCCAGACAGCAGGCTGTCTGTTTCAAAGGCAAACATCCCATCACGGTCATCAGGAACATCCAGGAACTCTCCGTCACTCCACACTCCCACGGTGCCATCCATGGGCTGGTATTTAATCTCTATCATGACACTGGTCTGGAAAAAAAGAACAAGAACAGATGGAAATTAGCTTATATAACCTGCTGACAACAATTAAACACCTACGTTAACAGAGGTCACATGGTTTATTTACCCTCAAAGCAACTAATGGGGACATGAGTTTGTTTGAATGAATTAATTTCAGTTGTGGGTGAATGAAAAATGCCTTTTATGTGTCGAATCTAGAAACCTTGAAGTTCCAGATTTTAAAAAAAAACAGCTTTTAATGTTACATACATTATCATCCTAGCTTTTTTTTAGCCATGTTAACAGCAACTTAGCTTGTATGTTGGTCGATTGGTCAGTCCACTACTTTGGTACAAACTTCAGACCCCAGAGTGACAAATTTTGTGATCTATTGACAAACAACAACAGCCGTAAACTCGACAAAACAGTTGAAAATTATACTTTTTAGATAAGATATTTAAATAAACTATTTAAGGTCCAAGCCTGATAATCTTAAAACCTTAATGATTATTCTTCTTCCGCGCCTTTAATTGTGTGCACCTAGCCACAAAACTCAGCCCCATGTGAAATAGAATGACTGCAATGTTTTTGTCGCGATACGTGCTCCACATCGCCCCCTAGTCACTGAAAAATATCAGCCAGGCTACCTGCTCGGAGCTACAGGTCTAAAATTGTTTGTGCATAACTATCATGCCTGGACCTACACAAAAGTCTTTCACTACAAGAACGAATTCTGAAGAGAACGTTTGGAAACTGGATGTAAACATTGAATTTTTCGCAATTTATAGGGTACATATTTGAAGAAACTACTCCTGGGTTTTTTCTCAGATCAACTCCAAAATTGAATTGTGTTTACTAGACACACAGAAGATGAAAAGCTATTCAAGGGTTTTTTCTAACTTAATGGGCGTGGCCGCAAGTGACCGCCAAAGTTGACCATTTTTTGGCATCAGGAAAACTTTAGTAGCTCTCTTGGACATCGTTGTATCAAGACCAAAATGCACAAATGTTAAGTGTCTCATCCTGAATACATCCTTATGCTTCTTTGAAGCTTAAAGTTCAGCGCCCCCTAATGTCAACAAGAAGTTGTATGTTTTTACGTGATGAAAAGCTCCTCTTTTTTTGGGGGATTTCCTTTTTATTTGTGCTCAAAAATCTCTCTCAAGCCTGAAAAAGTATGACTGCATTGTTTTTGTTCAGATACGTGCTCCACAGCGCCCCCTAGCCACTGAAAAATCAGCCAGGCTACCTGCTCGGAGCTACAAGTCTGAAAATGATGGAGCATAACAATGCCCAACCTACAAAAAAGTCTCTTACCACCATAGCAAATTCTGAAGAGAAAGTTTGAAAATTGGATGTAAACACTGGATTTTCGCAATTTATAGGGTACATATTTGAACAAACTACTCCTGGGTTTTTTCTCAGATCAACTCCAAACTTGAATTGTGTATACTAGACACACTGAAGATGAAAAGCTATTCATGGATTTTTTCTTACTTTATGGGCACGGCCAGAAATGACCACCAAAGTTGACTATTTTTTGGAAAACCTTAGTAGCTTAGTCTCTTGTACAATGTATCAATGACCAAATGCTCATTTGTGCTCAAAAATCTCTCTCAAGCCTTTACAAAGCATAACTCATCAGCTAATGTCTTGTAATTAAAGGCTGTGTCTATGGCACTCCCTCAAACTCTGATATCTCGCCATGAACCAGGAAGTCATAATAGCTCTGTCATATAAAGGCCAATCTGCTTCAAATTTCACACACACCATCAAGGTCCATCTTGCAACACTTCTGTATGAGCTCTTTCACTTAGGTTGTTTGTTGTGTTTGTTTTTGGTTATGTACACAATCACCACAGGGGGCACTCTAGGTAAACTGGCAGGTGAACACTACAAGAAGGGCACAGGTGAGGTAATGATGTGGGGCAACAAGAGTAGAATAGAATAGAATAGAATAGAATAGAATAGAATAGAATAGAACTTCATTGTCATTGTAACAAGTACAACGAAATTGAAATCACAGCAGCAATCAAGAAAACAAAAGTAAGAAAGTGTATAGAAAGTGTAAAAAGGTCCTTAATGAAATAGATGCTAACAGCTTGTCCATCATCTCGCAGTTCACCTAGCCTCCACCTCCACAGGGTCCAGGACCGAGCCTTCTCAGTCATGCTCAATCTCCATCTCCTGCATCCCGTCCGCCCACAGCAGGTGAAGCGCCCCCAACACAGTGCAGGTGTGCAATATAACCCCCTAGCCATGTCTGTGAATAGCATGATGCTACTCTGCCCTCTGGTATTCTCTCTGTTGCTGGGTTAGCACGGCTAGCTCGTCCATACAACATATAATTATATATTATACAACACATCAAGTCCAATCTGCTTCAAATTTCACACACCATCAAGGTCCATCTCCCAACACTGCTATAACCTTAAATACCTGCTAATGCAATAGCACCACCCTCTGGAAATGCATGACAGTATCTTCTACGTGTATCGTCCATTTTTTTTTTTTTTCATCTAATGAAATGACCACAGTCCCAATCTGGACTGCTTAAGACATGAATTGACGGGAAAATCTTTCTGCATATACAGCAACTGTGACATACTGCCTGCGGCTTTGGTTGATATTTTTGTTTTTGTACGGTTATTATTACAAAAATCCTGACTCATCCCTATTAATAAGTTGTTTACTGTGATGGACGCAGGCAATCTGTGTATAATGTATGGCATATGATACACAACAATTAATTATTACAGCTCCCGCAGCGGGTAAATACTCCGACACTCCAATAAATCATCTTCTCTCCCCGGTGGTCACTGGGGGGATTCAGATTGACGGTGGGTGTTGGTTCGGTCTGAGCTGGAAACAACAGTGACACCACAGTTTGTCTTCAGCGTAATCTGGGGACTTGTGTTTGGACGAATATTATCCTCCTGACAATGATCTCGTCTTCATTACGAGGTAACCAATTTATGCTTCTGACAGAGACGGATGAGGAGAAAATACGCACAGGGATCGTATTCTCCTTCCTCTGCTCATCTCTTTCCTTCTTTCTTTCTCCCTGTCGCTGACTCTTCCTCAAATTCCTGCAGGCGGATCAGGGTAGTCCATGAGGATTTGGATTTGTCACTATGGCAACCACAATAGTGAGGTTGTAAGTAAAAGAGTTGCTCTCAGGTGAAGCTGGATTTAGTTTCACTGGTGTCTTCCTTCAGGGATGTGCTGTACTGAAATTCTTCACTCTGTGTGTCTATGTGCCAGTGTGTGTGTGTGTGTGTGTGTGTGTGTAAGCCTTAAAGCAGCACAAAGCTGTGTGTGATCATCTCAGAAACGTCAAATCAGAACTCACAGCTCCACTGACATGCTCCTGCGCCCCGTGGTGCTGTAAAACCTCCTCTCCTCCTTCAGACTTTCTTTTCTGCTGCCGTCAGTTTCACAAACGTTCACTCTCTAATTATTATTCACTTCAAAAATGATCCACACACTCATCTTTCCCGCTCAGCTGCTCTCCCAGTCGATACAGGATATCTGGGTGAGTGTTAATGGCGATGGCCCTGATGTGCTGATGTTGCTAAGACACGGCTGTATTTCTATCACAGCCTTGTTAGTGTGCATGTTTAACAGGAGAGCATTTATTGGTCAGATGAAAGCTGTTAGTCTTCTCACTGCCAGAGGTGCCTCAGCAGATTGATTTCTCCATTTTATCTTTTTATATTTACTCAATAACACATTTTGCTGTTGTATTTGATCATTTTCAAATCTTTCCCTGAAAGGAAAAACATTACTTCATGATTGTGCAGCTGTGGAAATAGCTACAACTTTTTAACAAGCTTTTGTTCCTCCTCTTACCTTTTATTGGGAAGCCTCTCAGCTTTTTCTATCCCAATGAATTTTCTGGACATCATAAACCTCAAACTTCTTTTCCTTTGCGCTGTTTTTGACACACATTCCCCAGAGAGACTTCATCCTAATGCTGTTCACACCTCATTTAAATGTCTAGGCAGCTCACAGTCACAGTTTAAAGCTGTAAAAACAACATCCACTGAGAAGTGTTGGAACAAGCCGTGAAGTCACAGCTAACGTCTCAGTGATCAGCCGCAGCGTTATGACCGCTGACAGAAGAAGTCAATAACATTGATTATCTCTGGACCGTGGTGCCCGGCGGTCAGTGGGGTATGTTGGGCAGCAGGTGAACAATTTGTCCTCAAAACTGAGGCTGTAAGAATTGGAGCAACTTTAACAAAGACTGGGTTGTTATGTCTCAATTGCTGGGTCAAAGAATCTCTGAAATTGTTGCCTCTCAGGGGCTCAAAGTCTGCAGCGGTCAATACTGAACAAAAGTGTTTTAAGGAAGGAAAGAAAAGGTGAGCTGGGGGCTGGGTTATTTACAGTGAAGGATCATTTATGGGCATGGAGACTGAGGGCTGACCTGCGTGGTCTGCTCCAACAAATGAGCTACAGAAATACATGTAATAAATGTTTACTTTCATAGGAGCCATTTTTGCCTCAGCTCACATGGTTAAAAATCTTCACAATATAGACAAAAAGTGTATCAAATATTTTACAGTTGAAGCATAAAAATGATTATTTAAACAAGTGTTTTGGGGGATTATGAAACTGCAAATGCAATGTCTTAGTTTTTCTTTTGTATTAAAATTGCAAAGTTTTAAGAATTTGATTTTTTTTGTATTTAATTTTCATTTTATTTATTTTATTCTTTAATGAATCAAAATCAATACAAAGAAAAAATAAAAGATCCCCAAAACTGAATAAAAGGGAGCAAAAAGAAAAAAAACTCTCATTGTATCTGCCCCTTGTCTCACAGGATACAAATCAAACAATCACATAACAATAATATAAGAAAAAAAATTCAAAGAAATATGAAACTTTCAAAATTGGCAAATGGGAATTTTTAAAAAGTTTCCAAAAATCTGCAAAAATAAAAGAGTGCACTAAAGTAAAAGAATATTGAAATCAAAGATTTTTTTTAAATAAAAATTTGCAAAAAATTAAGCGCTCTAAAATAAAAGAATATTGGAATGAAAAATATGTTTTCAAACATTTGCAAAAATATAAGAGTGCACTTAAATAAAAGATTTTTGAAATTAAAAATATTTCAAAAAATTGCAAAAATTTAAGTGCACTAAAATAAAAGAATATTGAAATTAAAAAGAAGTTTTCAAAAATTTCATAAATAAATGAGTGCACTAAAATAAAAGAATATTGAAAGTCAGTTTTTAAATATTTGCAAAAATAAAAGAAGGCACTACAATAAAAGAATATTAAAATTAAAACTAAGTTTTCAAAAATTTGCAAAAATATAAGAGTGCACTAAAATAAAAGAATATTGAATTTAAAAAAATAGCAAAAGCTTAAAAAAAAAATTCTAATATTTGCAGATATTTTAAAAACATTACAGATTAAAAGAATGTTAAAATATTAAAAAAAAAATGTCGGACTTTCAAAAATTTGCTTAAATAAAAAAAAATAATAATAAAGTTTGGAAAATTAACAAAAAAATTGCAAAAGTAAATTAATAAATAAAAATAAAAAAGGATCTGTACAATTTGGGAACATTTTCAAAAAAAAATTGAACTTCTTCAAATTGAAAATATTCAAAAAACATTTGAAATTCAGAAAATTGCAAACATGTCAGAATTTTTTGAAATTTCAAAAAGAAGAGCCAGCATTTTGGCAGGTAGATGATCAAGTCTTTGATTTTTTTAAAGCTACAAGGAGCCACTGCAAAGGAGTCGAAGAGCCGCATGAGGCTCCAGAGCCACAGGTTGAAGACCCCTGTGCTAGACAATCAAGTTTGATCCACGCCGCCCTATCTTACAACTTTCAGGACTCATAGGATCTTGATAATGTCTTGGTGCCAGATACCACAGCACGTCTCAGAGTGGAGTCCATATCTTGTGGGGTCGGGGTTACTATTGTACGTTTCACGATGTGAAGAGTGTGTCCACAATATTACACAAGTTGTTGTTTCACATTCTTGGCAACGCAGCCACACACTGAAATTAGATATCGATTCAATACCTGCTGACCCGAGGCTCATCACAACTGTCTCTACTTTCAAAGCCAAACTCAAACGTAGCTAATCTCTCAACAAACAAACCAAAACTCTTTGTGTATTTGTGGGTATGTTTTGTTTTGTTTTGGTACTGTTTTGTCTCTAATCTGATTTTTACATTATAACCCTTTCTTTTTCCTTTTTCTTTAAATCCTCAAGTATAAAGCAAACTGAGTTTACCTATAATGAAATGGGCTCTATAAACAAACTTCTATTTCAGAGTTCATCTCTTCTGAGAGCTCTGCTTTGTTCTTTATAAACTAACTAAACTGGAATAATATCTGCTGTTAAACTGCTAAATGCTTCAGCAAGTTCTTAACTTTTTATACAGTTGTTTGTCCCTGGACAGCCACCATACAGAGATCCAGGGAATGCTTTGGATCTGCACTCAGGGCTAATTTAAAATTAAATTAGTTTAGGAAGGAGTTTTTTAAGGGCAGGCTTCAATGCATGAAAAACAGCTTGTTTTTTAAAGAAAGTGACAATCCGATGAGACAGGAGTGTGTAACCTTACCTTTATCGACGTGTTGTTGTCGTCGATGAGTGTGTCAGTCAGCTCCAGGTGTCCCTCCTCAGCCACTTTCTGGAGGACCATACAGAAGGTTCCCACCAGCCTGCAGGGATAAAAACACACCAACAAAGAGCCACTTAGCATCTGCTCAGATCAATACACGGCGTCACATCAGTGCGTGCTGGTTTCTCTCTCCTCTGCTGCCCATGTGTGTAAACCTTTTGTCTTTTTGTCATTGTCACATCACTGGGTTATCTACTTTTTCTGCAGCACTAACACACACTGACAACTTCTACTTTCTCCATTCACGGAGAGCATCTGCTCTCCTCCGCTCCGTCTCACAGTCAGCGTTGAGTGAGTGTCAGTGAAGGAGCCGTGAACAGACTGCTGTGAGAGGGCTGCTGAGTTTCTCTGACAGATATTGAGAAAGTGTCTCACTGCCTTTGTGTTCAGAGCGCTGCAGAGTGTCAGTCATCAGAGCAATTTAAAGCTACAAGAAAACATGAAAACACTGTTAAACCTGAAACCTACCCCTTAATTTTTCTGAAGTGTGAACATCTTTTGACCCAGAGTCTCACGCACACTGTCGTAAAGACGTGACTTTCAACGAGGCGTTTGTTTATTTTGGAATTAAATGGAGATCAGATCGAAACAAATTTTCTTTGTTCAACTCAACTTTTTACCAAAAACAACGCACTGAGGTAAGGTATTAATCAGTACAGTTACATAGCGCTACAGCTTGAAATGTGGCATCAAGCAAACATTGTAGCCGGCTATATGTAGTGCTATCGGCAGCCGGTGCGTCGACGTATCTGTAAGCTAACGTGACAACAAGCTAACTCTCAGTTCGTACAGTAGTTTAGTAATTGTCTACATGTAGTGCTATCGGCTTGTCTGTGCTGTGAGACGTGTCTGTAATGTGTAACGTTAGTGAATCCTGGTTATGTCCTGCCAGTCATCTACCAATCAGAGCTAACGTAACCTCACTCTTCATTTTATTGATAGACTCTCAAGTTTGAACAGACCACTGCAGAATAACTGCTGACTGTGGGTTGGAGTCAACATTAGCACAAACAGTTTAGCTCTTTTAGCCGTTAGCTCGTGCTCTATCTCTCTCCTGTTTATCTTTCTCCTGCTCTTCTGTCCTTTTTCTGTCTGACAGTTAAGGCTGTGTTATGCTTGAAATCAGACACATACTCCCAAACTGCAGGGTGCGGTGTATCACAAATGTACCTCTACTAGAGTACTAAACAAGAGTTAAAGAAGTTTGCCTTCTGTTTACATCATGACATCTGTCTCTGAGATGTTTTCAGGTTATTTTAACCAATTCCTCTACTATTTACCACGCGGTTACTCAGTGATCTCTGTGTAAAGAGTCATACAGATCCCTGTATTTCTGCTCTTCGACTACTAGGAGATTCGGTTCACCCGCCATCTTGTCCGCGTGTCTCTGTCCCACAGGTCAGAAATTTTCAAGTGTGCACAGCCTGGAAATTTTAGAATATAATATAATATAATATAATATAATATAATATAATATAATATAATAGAATAGAATAGAATAGAAAAGAATAGAATAGAATAGTATTGCATAGAACTTTATTGTCATTGAAACAAGTACAACAAAATTGAAGTCACAGCAGCAATACAAGAAAACAAAAGTAAGAAAGTGTATAGAAAGTGTAAAAAGCTCCATAAGAAAATAGATGCTGACAGCTTGTCCATCATTGTCCAGTCAGCCAGCCTCCACCTCCACAGGGTCCAGGACTGAGCTTCTTCAGCAGTCTGTTCAGTCTCTGTCTCCTGGATCCTGTCTGCTCACAGCAGGTGAAGCTCTTCACATGTGGCCTTGGTGTCTGCTGTTAGCTCTGTTAGCCATGTCTGTGAATAGCATGATGCTACTCTGCCCTCTGGTATTCCCTCTGTTGCTGGGTTAGCACAGCTAGCTCGTCCATCTTATTGGAGATAGATCTTACGTTCCCAGTAACGATGGATGGAAGGACAGGTCCATGTCGTCACTTCTTAGCTCACACCTGAGAACCAGCACGTCGTCCTCACCTCCTTCTCCTCACCTTGTGGGAAACATCTGGCCTAGCACCAGTTAGCATTGACATACTACAGGCTGCCAACAGCTGATTTTACATGTAAACAATGCAGCCATGGTTACATGTAGGATCTCCAGACAAACACAGGAGAAAAAATGGTAAAAATATCCCTGAAGACAAAACCAGTTTGGTGTCCATGACCAACAAATAAACCATACAAAGTAATGATCCACTCTAAATACAGAGATGATGAAAAAGAGATGAAAAATTACAAGAAATGGACAAAAAAGAGAGAGCTGCTGCAAAAGGCAGCCACAGCCAACAGGGCGGTGCCTAGCAAAAAGGGACTGCGCAAAGGAGCATAGGTGCAAAAATGACATCACTTTTTCTTCATTTCATCATTGTAAAATTGGCGCTGATAATTTCCTTTTAAAGTGTAGATTATGATCAGGCAGATATCTAGAAGTGAGACTTTTTCAAGATCATTTTTTCCTCACAGCCACTTTAACAAAAAACCCTGATACAATGAAACACTGATTTTTTTTCTCCTGCCTCTCATTAGCATGCAGGTCCTCTAATCACCAAGTATCTCTCATTTAGGGTTATTAAACGTAACTTTGTAATGTGACTTTAAGCTGGTTGTTGTTTGGAGTCTCTGATGTTTGGGTCTTCTGTCTGCACCATGGTTTGGATTTGTTTCAGGCACAAACACAAACTAGTTTGATTAAGATAAGGTACCTCGCATTAACTTGATCAGAAACATTTTTTTTAAAGCCTCTTGTGTAAAAAATAACAGATGTAGTTCACTTGTTTGCAGCGAGGATCCTTCCTGGGACATAAGAGTGGGCAGAAACCCAGTCCAGTCCCCGTTGAGCCGGCCTATTAGAGCTGGTGAATAATTTAAAGAGTTTCCCCCAAAACAGTGTGTTGTTAGCGGAGCAATCAGTCTCACATACAAAGACCTTCAAGCTCAGCCCACACCGAGCCAGAGCTGTGTCATTTCTCCTGTAATGGTCTCCACAGTCCAGGAACACACACACACACACACAGATAGCATTCACAGCAGCCTGCTTCATCCAACACGTGCGTGATGTGCAGGATGCATAAAAACTACCTGCAGCAGTGAGCGACCATTAAAGCAAAGAGAGGAGCAATCATTTTCCTGGGTATCAGTCTGCAGGGGGTGATTGCTTCATAAAACAAGGATCATAAATCAATAAGTTAGCGCATTCAGACACAAGAGATCCACAAGGTTTACAGCTAATGATGAGCTCCACAACAAGCTTCAAAACGACCGGCCGGATGAGAACGAACAGGCACACACCTGCACTTCAACAAACACACACAACAATACTATCTTATTACATGTAAATACACCGCAGAGCAACAAAGGCTCTTTCAGCAGCCGGCAAATAGAGAGTGCTGTTTATCTCCTGCTGTTCTTCCTCCCTCTGATTAATGACACAGAGAGCATTTCTCCTGCTCAGCTCCTCTTACTGTAACAGGAAGTGTGAACATATTTTGGAGCGCTGCTCCTCTGGGAATGCTCCGCTGCTCATTAAGGCTGGGAAGTTAACTCAGCTTTCTTTTTTGGGGGGGATTTCTTTCTGCTGGTATTCACACCGGCACAGTCGCTGATACGAGCAGGTTAGGAAGTCTTTAATTAATACGTCACGTTTTTTGTGCAACAGACAACGACAAGTGATGTAACTTTCCGGTGCCCTGAGGCCTCCTGTCAGCTGAATCCTTCTGCCTCAACACTTCATTACTGAGTTTTCTTATACCTTGGTCTTTGACTATTGAAGAAGAAGAAGATGCAGAGTCTAATCAGCCAAAGAGGTGTGCAATAAGGATGGAACGGTCTCATCACGGTTTTGTGGTCACATTACTTTGTTTGGCTCATTTGTTGGTCGTGGACACCAAACTGGTTTTGTCTTAAGTGATATTTTTACTATTTTTTCTCCTGCGTTTGTCTGGAGATCCTACATGTAACCATGGCTGCATTGTTTACATGTGAAATCAGCTGTTAGCAGCCTGTAGCATGTCAGTGCTAACTGGTGCTAGGCCGGATGTTTTCCCATAGACTGTATAAAAATGGACGCAGTCTTGCCAACGTCACCCGTCTGTTTCTGAAACAGAAAATGAGGCACATCGGCTAAAGCGGCCATATTGGTAGTGGCAAGGGCTTTGCGTACAGCCATAGGGCGCCCATCGGTCACGTGACCCTCAGCTTTGCCTCTGATCGGGGGAGCTCATGATCTTAAAGTGATACTCTGGGATGGAACAAGTTGGGTCCTATCACAAAGTTTAGGGCAGAAATTACCCCTACAGCAGTGTTTTTGTGCAGCAGAAGCCCAGAGCGCTCGCACCAAACACCCCCTCCCTGCTCCTCTGCCGGTTTCCTCTGCACTCAGACGGGGCCATATTTTACTTGACCAAAAACACAAATACACGGACTCCCACCGAAAAAATCAGATATTGGTCTGCATTCACGCTTTATTTAGAGAATTTTCAGTGAGTTACTTTCACACAAAAACACCGCTAAATAAGGCTCTAGTTCTCATCATGGCGTAAAACGGCGCTACCTCTGCTGCTACCACAACTGGCTACGAGGCGCTCGCCCCTTAGTGTATCAGTCCGCGCGCGTGGCGTGACAGATATAGACAAACGCGGGTAGTCTGCCAGGACGAAGAGACACGATGGACAAGCTGTCAGTATCTATTTTCTTATGGAGCTTTTTACACTATCTATACACTTTCTTACTTTGGTTTTCTTGATTGCTGCTGTGACTCCTAAAATTCCCCTCGGAAAAGTTGAACAAAAACGGAGATATTCTGTCATTTTTAAAAGATATTTTAAAAGGAATATTCTCAGTTTATTCTTTTCCTCAGTACAGATAAATTTCCTGATGGAGGTTTTCTCAGTGAAAACATCAAGACACCGGCAGCTGGCTGCTCTCACACATTATTTCATCTCTTTCTCTCCGTCTCGTCCTCTTGGCCACTTTTTGTCCTCCAGAGTTGGAACTGATGAATTCAACTCGCTGGAGAAAGTGAAGCTACATTTGTCAGCTCTTCCTCGAGATTTAATAATGAAGTGGATTTGGACTCAGAGATGACTGAGAAGAAGAAGAAGAAGAAGTGAGCCTCCCCTCAGGCGCTGGTGGATGCTCTCTCTGTGTGGTCTGAGGCTCCTCGGGGGAAGATCTTTGCTCAGGTTGATGTGTCTCAAGAATTTAAACCTTGAGACACCCGGGATAGTTTATAATCTTGTTTCCTTTCTCTAGACACTGGTGATCAATGGCGTCACTACTTAGAAAAGAAAAAAGGTCTGTCATTTCCGTTGGCCATTGTAACGAGTGTTGAATAATTGAGCCGACCAGGGACGATCATGTTCAGGCTTACTTTTAGCACTTCAAAGGGGACATCTATTATTGATCCTCATTCTGCAAACAATTTACTTTCTATCCGCTCCATTATTCAGGCTTCTTTCCCTCCCAGGATGTAATATTTCCTTCTCCAGCTTGCTCCCTTCTCTTGTAAATCGAGGCATGACCGAGTCGAAATCAGCGGCTCAGGTGAATTTGAGAAGAAGGGGGGCTAACTTTGAAATGTAAAGTTTCTCAGAGTCAAACAGAGCTGCTCTCAGGGTTGCAGTAATCCACCGTAGCTGCTGGTTGCTCAGCTGGAGGGCAGTGTGAAACGGAAATATTACCGCTGACAGGTGTGTTTGATTTGGCCTTTGATCAGCTGAGGAGACACTTCTGCGGACACACACTGACGACGCAGGTTAGAGGAGTCAGTAACTCCGTCTGGTGTTATGTCATAATTTGTCGCAGCCTCAAACAGTCACAGAATAGGAAAAACAAACGTCTCACAGTGACATAAAAACATCCAGGAGCCTTTGTTTGAGACAGGAAACACTCTCCCCATGGATTTAAAAATTCATAACCAAAGGGAAAGACGCTAATGCCTGGCACTGATGGCTCCACTCTTAAGACGCTCCCTTGGTTAGCCAAGCAGCAGCTAAGGCCCCTCTGGGTAAACACCAGAGAGTTAAAATCTTCAGACTGAAGAGGCTGTGGCTGGATTTCCCAGAAGCAGCAGTGCATGTGTAACCCGGGCGGGGTAACAGGGACAGGAAGTAGTGTTTAAACAGACCTTTAGAGTGGGCTGTGATTGGAGCGGAGCTGATTATAAACATCAACATCTTGGAAACTCATTCTGTAACATCATGCTCAGTTTATAATCATGTTTCATGAGCTTGATGTTGACTTCCTTTTTTGTTTAATCTTGGTGTCTTCTTTCTGTATATCTTCTGCTCCTCTTCTTTTCTCTTTGCACTGAGTCTGACCTGTAAATATTAGGGGTGTAAATCACCAGTTTCATGATGATACAATATTGATTCTTTGGACAACGATATGATATTTGCCGATATCACAAAGTCTGTCATGATACGAAACGATACGATACGATACGATGCGATACGATACGATGCGATGCGATGCGATGTGATGCGATGCGATGAGATACGATGCGATACGATGCGATACAAAACGATACGATTCAGAGGCCTTCGATCGATTTAAGACGATATTATGACTAGGGATGGGTACCGAATTAGGTACTTTTACAGGTACCGACCGAATCCTGTCAAAAGTACCGGGTACCGATTCATGTAAAACCAAAAGGTACCATGTTTAGGTACCTAATTGCATCCTTGTGACTGTGACGGAGTGGAAGAGTAGGCTATTTTCCATGCTGGATATGAACACAGCATTGCAAGGTTGTATATTGAAGGATAAATATGCCAAAATGAAAAGAAATATACTTCATTATTAAACAAACTGATATATTTTACCACATAAACACAAAAAAGTACCGAAAATTGGTACCGATGAGTACCGATACCGATTGCCAGGTACCGGGCATCGGTACCGTATCGTTTCAGATGTGAAAGGTACCCATCCCTAATTATGTCCTCACTGAACACAATCAGCAACATTTCACATGAGGCAAGAAAGAAATACAAAACAATTCTAAATCGTTTTATTGCTGAAATGTGGAACGATGTGCTGACCTTTGGGATAGTTTGTAGAGGATTATAGCCATCTGTATGATCTAATTATGTTTTAAAATTAAAACTGGTTAAATTCAGGTAAGGTATTTTTTGCCCCCATAATTACCTTATGGGCCTGACTGTTATACTGTAATGTTTGATTTTTATATCATGTAATGATGCAACACTATAATTAAAAATGACTAATTACACAAACTTTATTTTTGACCTCCAACATTTGAGCATTTTCTATCAAACCAAAAATGTGAAGCTTTGATTTTAATTAAACCCAAACATTTCTATTGTTCAAAATAAGAATTATCAACTTAACCAACTTAACACTGATAGTTTTTTTTTTTTTTTTGTGATGCCTGATAACCACAGTTTGTATGTCAGTGTGATCAGACTTTGTTTCACTGTGTAATAGTCGATGTGGAGGAGGAATGACACTAAGCTCTCGCCGTTTTACTTTTTAACTTTATGAAATTTCATGAATCAGTGGCTACAAAATCAGATCATGAGATAACTCACTGCAGTCGTGTGATGATGACCTCCTGTCGTGTGTGCAGCATGAATCCTCTGCTGTCAGGTCGACCGTATCTTACCCAGATACAGGAGAGCTGTTTTATGATTGGCCGATATGTCTGGCTCCCGTTTAGCTCTGTGATGCTAACAGCGTCTTGCTACACGTTTGCCTACAGCAGTGTGACTCGGTGGGCGATAAACAGTACATTTTACAGCAGGAGAGATCAGGCGTGGCGTGTCAGAGAGTGAAAAGGTTCAAATGTGTGTCTCATACGCTGAGTGTGAGGCTTGAGAGGAAACTTCAGAACGACTCGCGGTTGGACGGAGACGGACATGCGTGTCTGGTCGGGATTTCAAAATAAAGGCGTACATTAAAGACCACGATGTTGATCGATGTTTCGACTTTCCATCGATGTGATTGGATCATTGCTTAACCAATCAATGTATTGATCTATATTGATGGATCATTACACCCCTAGTAAATATATACTCCCATGTTTCCACCCAACCTCTGCCAAACGATCATAACCCTAGTGTTTTTCCAGCATGCTTCACGTTTTCTATCTTTGCCTGGATCTTTCAGTTATGGTTTTGTGGATTAACCCTTGCTGGATGTATCTGAGTTTGCTGACTGGCTTTACTGACTGTAACACAAGGGAAGTGTTTCCAGAGGACACTTAAAAGTGATGCACATGTCCCAACACATTTGTTGTTGCAGCAGATTTTCAGTTACAGCTCTATTTTGGTTTTCTTTCTGTCAGTTGTGTTGGAAAATGAGGTTGGAGCATGAGTTTGGTTCTGTCCGAGGTTTCTGCCCATTAAAGGGAAGTTTTTTCTTGCCATTGCAACTTGATAAATGCTGCAAAGTCCTGTACTCATGGTGGATTAAGATAAGATCAGACTCCTTATCTTGTCTTGATTTTTTGGTGTCTGCTAATACAATTTCATGAACAGTTACGGGTCTAGACCTGTGAATGTTTTTGTAAAGTGTCTTGAGATAACGTTTGTTATGATTTGGTGCCATACAAATACAGATTGATTGATTGATTGATTGATTGATTGATTGATTGAAAAGTATGTGTTTTTAATTTAGTTAACATTGTATTGGATAGGGATGCACAATATATTGGTATCAATATCGGTATCGGCCGATATTTCCTCATAGGCTGCTGGCATTTTCAGAGCATCTTGAATGATCTTTAAAGACCCAAATAATCTTGTTTTCTCTGACTCTGTAAACACCAAAACTACATAAGAAGAGTGGACTCTCTTCTTTTATGGCTCTCTTCCTGTTTTTGATCCAAAAAACAGACAAAACGCACTTTTTTTGAATACGGTCGACAACAACAATATTAATATCAGATATCGGTATTGGCCAAAATGTTCATATCAGTGCCTCCCTGTTATAAAAGTATAAGTAACAAAGCTGTGACTGAAAATCCGTAGCAACAAGAAGTCTGTCTGGACACGTGCATTACTTTTAAGTGTCCTCTGTCAACACTTCCATTGTGTCGCGGTGTATCTGCAGCGCGTTTCCCATATGCTGTGCACGTGTTGTCAAATCGATGAAGATGTTTTCTTAATTTGCTTGTGTTTTGTCTTTCTGCATGTGTTTTTTTCTTTCTACGGAGGAGCAAGACTCATAAGGGCTTTAAAAACAGCGAGTAACTCTTTATAGTCAAATCTAAAAGAAGCAGGAAGCCAGTGAAGGGCATTAACATTTTTTCCAGGTCTGCACGATTTTGGAAGGGTTTTACCTTTGTTAAGACACGTATAAAGGAAAGAACTTTGTCTTCTGAGTTATATTTTGTGACCTGGTCTTCTCTCCACACTCAACAACTGTTGGGATAATTCAGTTTGGAGGAAAGCAGCAGCGAACAGACCTACCAACCAAATGTTCCCTCACATGGCGGAGGCCAAGCTTCTTGAAAGGCCTGAGACGACCATAAGTCCACAGCACGGCCTGGTGTTTTAATGAAATATTGATAAATAATCATAAAATGTGTTTCTGCTTCAGTGCAGCAGAATATTACTGTAAAATCCATAGTGGTCGCTCCTACTTTCCAGGCGTAAGAAAAGCTTCAGCAGGGGTTTCATTCTTAGACTGAACAATAAAACGTTAACTCTCTTGGTGCGTTCACAAAGGGATTGTGTACTTTTGATGCTAGAAAAGCAATTTTGCTCTGCTACGTTCAATAGCTTGAGGAAAATTGTGTAAGCAGACAAAAAGTTGAGAAAGGAATTGCAAGATAGAGGGTGGTTCATTTTAGTACAGGCGTTAATTGTAAACAGTCTTATCTCACTGTGGAAGAAACAGGCGGCCATTAAAGCCAAAGCTCATTTTAAAGACTAAACAGGAAAGTAGTAAAATGTCTGATGTGATGTAACACTCGCTGTAGAAAAACAAAGGAAGCTGTTTGAAAGTGATGCTGGGTTTTGGGACTAGAGCAGCATGTTAGAGATAATACATTTATTGTAGTTTATGTCTGAAAAGCACGATTAGAACAAACTCTTTACTTTTCAACACACAAAGACGATGGTAAACAATAACGTAGCTGCCATCCTCTAAAACACAACATTCAAACTGGGCTCCTCCTTTTTGGCTCAGTGCCAGCGGTAGCACACACCCACTGCCTCCGACCATGACTTTAAACACACCCACTAGCCAAACAACCACCTGTAGCATCACGTTTCCTTGTGGGAGGGACTCGAGGGCCGTGCACCTGACTTAGCATGTTAGTACAAGCTAATCACAGGTATCTGACTCATACCTGGTTAGCCGAAAGCTAACTCTCGTAGCTATTTGCCCCATGAGTGAAAGTGGAGCCAAGCTACACCCTCGTTTAGGAAAAAGTTTTGTCTGTTTCACTTCGGTTGTTTTTCTTCCTCTGTGCTACGTCCGCTATCGTGGCTGCTCTGATTAGCTTCTTCCACTTGCTGATCAACACACAAAGTCACTTGCGCACTGGGCGCTCCAGATTGGCTGATGTAACCGCGCTTACTCTCTGCCCAGAAACGACTCAATACAACCAAAACACCAACATCCGGGCAGAGGAGGGGGTAAGAGGCAGACACAGACACTGACACACATGAGAGGGACCTGTTTTTTTGTTGTTGTTTTTCATAAAGGAAAATCTTGCAGTCTAGGGCTGGGGATATATCGAATATACTCAATGTATCAAGTGTTTTTGCACGTGAGATATAAAAAATGACTATCACGGCAATCAGCTGATCACTGCTCGGAACATGACGGCAGATGAGTTTGATGCTATTTTTCAGCTGAATACCAAAATACTGCAAGCTGGGATATTATCAGAAGACAAACCCAAAAGCAATTCAACCAGACCCCAGGCTCAAAGACATAAGTCACTAGAGTCCTTCCAGCATGACCAACATTATCCAGGTAGCTGATTTATGAATGTGAAAGTAATATCTCCAACTTTAGTTCATGATATTTTCAAACTGTAAGATAATATAATATAATATAATATAATATAATATAACAATATAATATAATATATTATATTATATAAAATAATATAAATAATATAATATAATATAATATAATATAACAATATGATATAATATAATATAATATAATATAATATAACAATATAATATAATATAATATAAATAAAATAATATAATATAATATAATATAATATAATATAATATAATATAATATAAATAATACAATATAATATAATATAAAATAATATAATATAATATAATATAATATAATATAATATAATATAACATAATCAGCCAGTTGAATTAATCTGAATGCATTTTTACTGGAACTTTAAATGTGTAACTACATATTGCTAAAATAAAAGGTTTGCTCAAATTTACCTGATTGAGATTTCCTCTTTTTGCATTAAAATTTCAAAAGTCCAACTAAAAGGTTTGCTTAAATAATTAAACTTTTGTCATTTTATGCATCAGAGGTTTGGATTTAACATTAATAGAGTGATTTAGAGGAGAAATCAGGATATCGAGATATAACCTACAAATATCGAGATATTGGCCATATCGTGCAGCCCTATTGCAGACTCTACCTTTAAAGAGAAACAGAAAAACAGAAAAACTTTTTTATATCCTCCAACATAGTTTCAAATATCAACAAAACAGTAAATGAATCTCAGGCGTAGACTGTGCTCATTTAATACACTGAAATTTGCCAACTCTCCACATGCCAACGCTGCCTCTCAGCCAAATATAATCACATCTGCCTCAAAAGAATCAAGATGGCAGCTGGCCACACCGCCAAACTCTCGGCAGGAAATAAAAGTCTACAAACCAACGGCTGATAAAACAACGGCACAGAGAAAACCAAGATTCCAGTCAGACAAGGTGGTTTATTTGCAGTTTTAAATCTAAACTGCTTCTTGATTCATTCACACTTTTCTGTTGCTTTGAGGAAATTAAACTCTACGTCTTCCAGCGAGTCTGGATCCCATGAAGGCTCTACAGAGGATGTAAAGCCAAGTGAAGCTCAGTGTGGTCTTGCAGAGATAAAGTGTGCAGATAAACATGCTGGTGTGTCATAACCGCCCTGGAGACGACTTCAGACGCATGTTGTTAGGAAATATGGATCAGCTGGGAGACGGTGAGATTGCTGATCATGCACCGTGCTCGTGCCAAAGCGTCTGATTGAAGAGTATCATTGAACATTTCAAACCTAATCCAAAGACCTTTATATTCCTCCAGAGAGCCCAGGAATCCTCTGACCTCAGGTTTATTCATGATCATATCTCCCCGCTCTTTGCTCCAGTGCTCAGTAACTCACACAGGGTGTACTCCACAGCATCCAGCACATTAAAGCATATCTCTGGACCACAGGGGAGCACAGATGATAAAACAAGGTCTGCACGCCTCCACGGCACAGAGGCCGTCATGCTTCACTGCCTCCTCTTTGTGTTGTGGTAATGCAATCTCACTTTGTGGTCCGAGGGCGTGACACTCTGGCCTTACAGTGTGTCAGCGCTGCAGTGATGAGGCAGATCAGTTTCCCTGGTAATGATGCTGGATGTGGACATATGGAGCAGGTGTGAGAACAACACCAGCAATAACTCACCTTGAATTATTCATCCACTTAAAGGTGGGCTCTTTGTGTCTACCAGCTTCTCTTTATGTGTGTGTGTGTGTGTGTGTGTGAGGCGTCTTTGCATGCAAGAGCACATGTTTTTGTTTATTTGTGTTTATTTGAGACAGAGACGTGACCGAGCAGTGAGGGGGTGTTCATGTTTCTGAATTAATTTGGTTTAAGAATAGTCCTGCCTGCCTTTCCTCTTTATTTCCCTATTGATTAACAAAACTCTATATACTCTGTAACGTATGTACATGAAACTACAAAGTCCTTTGATCAGAGATTAGACTAGAGTCTTCACTGTCATTGAGCAGTAGTACAGAGAATGTTAGCACATCTAAACTGTGACTCAGCTTTCCTATTTGTGCAAAAATATCACATGAATAATAAATAAAGTAGAATAATAAAGGTATAATTGCTGTACATGGCAGCGCTAACAGACACTTTGCTAAGAACAAATTCAATTGGAGTACAGTACATATCAATACTGCTCAGAAATTGTTGCACTTATGTTTCCAGTTATTTAGAAAGGAGAAATAAAATTTACTGTATAAAAAAAATTGGCAAAAAACCCCAAACCTTATTGCACAAAAAAACTTATTGCACAAAAAAATATTGTGCAAAAAAAAGATTTAAAAAACTTAGTGCACCAAAACAATATTGCACCAATTAAAAAATATTCCACAAAAATACTTATTGCACAGATAACAAAATATTGCACAAAAAAGTTGCAAAAAATAATAACAATTTTCACACAAAAAAAGACATTGCCGAAAAAGTTATAACACCAAAGAAAAACCTTATTGCACAAATTTAAAACATTGCACAAAAAACTTATTGTACAAAAAAATATTGCACAATTTAAAAATATAAGAAAAATACTTCTTGCACGGATAAAAAAAATATTGTACAAAAAATATTGCACAAAAAGAGCTGCAAAAAAAAAACATATTGCCAAAAAAAATTATTGCACCAAAAAAAAAACCCTCATGAGACAAATAAAAAAGAATGCTTAAAAAATGTCATGGCACAAAAAGAAATTGCATGAATTAAAATATATTCCACAAAAATACTTATTGCATGGATAAAAAAATATTGAATAACAAAATATTGCACAAAAAAAAAAATCACCCCAAAATAACTTATTGCACAGAAAAAAAAATTGCAGAAAAAAAAATTATTCCCCCCCCCCCCCCCAAAAAAAAAAAAAAGAAAACGTTTTGCACAAATTTAAAATATTGCAAAAATAATGTATTGCACAAAAAAATGTATTGCACAAAAAATATTGCACAATTTAAAAAAAATATTTCACAAAAATACTTATTTCATGGATAAAAAATATTGAAAAAAAATATTGCACAAAAAGAGTTGCAACAAATAAAAAAGTCAACCCCCAAAATACTTATTGCACAAAAAAACCATATTGCCGAAAAAAAAATTTGCACCAAAAAAAAAAAAAAATGTTTTGCACAAATAAAAACATTGACCAAAAAATGTATTGCACAAAAAACTTTTTGCGGAAAAAAGATATTGCACAAATAAATAAATATTGTACCAAAAAACGTAATGCACAAAAAAAATTGGGCATAAAACAGTTATTGCACAAAAAAACTTAAAACAAACAATAAAACTTATTTCACAAAAGTAAACAAAAGTATTGGAATTAAAAAAAAAAATTGTGGCCAATTTATTAGTTGTCATTGTTTTCCAAATATACAAAGACTCTCTTCCCGTCTGAGAACTTCACTTTGTTTATCAGATCACTGAGTGAACGAAGGTGCCTTGAAACTCTCACTGTTTCCTCTTCCTGCTAATGGCACCAGGAAATTAAAAAGACAGGTCGGCCTGTCTTGATGTAGAACTGATACAACATGTGTCTGCACACCTGTCGCTAGCATTAGCTCTGAAATTTCATTGTGAGTGTGTGTCAACCTCTCAAACACACACATTCACAAACATTAACGAGTGGGAGAGAGGTCAAACACATGAATTAAAACCCTCGCAGTGAGACCATCAGTTACCACCCACACATACACCAGCATATGGGCCTTACAGAGCGTGTGGGTGACATAATGTCTCCTCGATCTGGACACGTCGAACGGTTGCCCATTTAGATTCAGCTGCAATGATCTGATTGAATCTGTTTCAGGCACCAGAGACAAAACGATTCGCTCAGACACCAACCTGGCTACGTTTTTACTGATCCTGACACATCAGCCAGGAGGAGGTGCCGGGCGAATTCCCCTTAAGAGCCAAGAAGTAAATCAAGGAAGAGAAAAGATAACAAGTTGGAGTAAAGGGAAATCACTGATAAAGCAGCTTCTGCAAAGTAATTTCTTACCGGTGCTTAAGGACGCTGAGCAGAGCGCGAAGAAGGTTGAATTATCAGTTCATGCACAGGAGCACATTGGTCATTACCGAGGAGCTGTACTGTATATTACACCTAATTAAAACACTTCCTCAGACCTGGTTCAGTGAAATCACCAGCCCTTGTTAAGCCAGTGTTGTTAAACCGCTGTTACACTGACACATCTGATGTGATCCGCGCTGTAATCTGTTTGTGTTTCATGGTCCGACAGTTGGGACAGAGTGAGCTGACAAATGCATCTATTACTGAGGATCTAATGCGGTTTCATTACCACTAGCTTTGTGGTTTGCAGCCTGTTACCCACACAATTGAGTCAATTTAGAAGGAGAAGGAGCTCTGAGGGAGTACAAGCTTATTCTCCTTAATCTGAGGAGCACGCTCAGTGTGACAGGCTCGATTGGTCTCAGGCTGTGACAGGAGAGCAGACGACTGTGGAGCCACAAACAGTTCACTCAGAGACGACGTCGTGTACTGTTCAGTTAGCGTGTGTGTAAGGACGAGTGGAGGGCAGCACTCCTTACCTGTTGGAAAAGACTTTGCTGTAGTTGTAGATCTGGATCTCCAGCATTTCGTTTCCATCCAGCCTGCTGGCGATGGGCCATCGAAACATCTGAAACGTGGAGAAGCAGAAAATAAGGAAGCCTGAAGATGACTGAGCACTAGACTTATCTGTTGTTGCTGCGTCTACTGTCTGACTACAATGTTTGTTTCTGACAGCTTTATTGTGTAAAAGAGCTAGCACAACAAAAAGTCTTACTTTTTGTGTTTGGTAGATTTTTGTGGAGCCAAAACAATGACTTTAATGTTTGGTATTGACAATAAAATTTAGCATTGAAAAACATACCCTGAAACTGAAAAAAACTTTGGCATTGATAGCATTTTGCTGAAGCTAAAAACAGGCATTCTGATGTTTTTGAAGTAAATTAATCATATTTTATTTATCGTTTATTTTTTATCATCTTGTTCTTGTAAAGCTTCAAGCTGACAATCCTGAATCAGAGTTTTCTTGGGAAACTATTAGCTAACTGCTAAGCTAAGCTAGCTGCAGCAGATTAGTTGACATAAGGTCCGGCAGTTCCAGCATAGTGTAAAGAATCAATAAGGGAATCATTAAGCATAAAGACTAATGATATAGATCAGGGGTGGCCAACCTGTGGCTCTTTGCCTTTTGGTGTGCGGCTCTTCGTTCCATTCAAAAAATATATATATAGTCATGAGTAGTGGTGTACCGATCAATCTAAACTATATATATATGGATGCCAACGTTGGGATCAGTTGAGATTGATACTTAAGTTTCAGTTTCTTTTCTCTAGTACGAATTGAAACACACAAACATAGTTAAATCTTGCTTTGAAAATTGGAAATGTATTGATTTTTATTTTATGACATTTCGTTTATGTGTGAGAGGAAGTGTGTTTGTAAGACCCCGTGTGTGACGTGGCTCTCTGTCGTACCACGGCCATTTTTGTGGCTCTTGATCTCTGACTAGTTGGCCACCCTTGATTTAGATGGACTGAAACATTTCTTATCGATTCTCAACAGGAACCAGCTTTTGATTACCATCCCTAATGGGCGCCACCAGCTGCAGGCCAGCAAGTAGCTGCTGCAGACCCCCACCTGCCCAAGGAATGGTCACCACAAGTCCCAAACATCCCAGTCAGAGCCAGTTGCATTTATAAAGAACATGCATTTGTTGGATAAGAAACAGAGCTGATTATGTGGGTGGAGCCTATGGAAAATTTGCCGAATCTTCCCTGCCGATGCCAAACAGCTGATTCTGCCACTGACTCTTGATTGGTGGATTGGATGATTGAAGAAAGAAGACATACTGGGAATTTCCAACTGAAACTGTGATAATTTAGCTTAAAAGTAACTGGAATACGATATAGATCATTGAGCTGGACTCGTTATATTCTGAGCTGCCTCAGGGACCCACCTTTCAGATCTGAGGCAGCTCAATAGATCACGTCAGATAAATGGTTTCTGAATATGGCTGATGAATTATGGTTTGATCGATGAGTTAAAAGACTCAGTGCCTGTTAGCATGTTTCTTTAATCTACTTTGAAAGAAAGATCGTTAAAGCACAGCGGCCTTCAGGGATGAATCTGAAGTCAAAGTTTAAGTGTCTCAGCCCCAACTTTTAAATATAAATCCATCAACAAAACCAAACATGTCTGCAGCCTGGTATCATGACAGTTCGGTCCCTTGGGCACATTTACACATTCATGACAACAGGAAGAGGCTGAGCTGTTATGTAACTTGTCTGTTTGAGTTATTCTTGGTGTCCAAATGGTGTAAATTAGTGGTGTGGAGCACTGAGTGACAGGTGTGTGCTGATAGCTGTAATTTCACCACTCAGCTGGACCCCAGCTGTGTGTTGTTGTTGATGCCTCTCCAGAAAATGTTCCTCTAATGTTGGACAGATGGCTCGCTGTGCGGTCAGTTGTGCTGAGAGACCGTTGAAGAAGTTTGTGCTCCAGCTTTTTTGGTGAATGAAACACCAGAATTAAAACTTAAGTGTTTATGCTAATGTCTCCTTTAGCTGTAAGGAGCACATTAGCTTGTGCAGTGATTCTTAAATGCTAGTTTTACACAATGCACGGAGATGGGATTACTGTTGCACTGCAGAAAAACTGAAATCTAATCAAGTGTTTTTGTCTTGTAACAAGTTAAAAAAAAATCTGCCAATGGAACAAGAGAAAAGTTCGTTATATTTAGACTTTATTCTAGTTTCAAGCAACTTTTTGAGCAAATTTCTCTTGTTCCATCAGCAGGTTTTTCTTTCTTGTGACAAACTATTCAGACCTCAATTTGTCTTTAAATAACTTGAAACAGGACATTTTCCTGGACTGTTTAGTTGAATGTGGCTCCAATAAAGCATTAATAGACAGTTTTTACCAGAAAAGCGACAAAAACACTTGATAAGATTAGGGATGCACGATATTATCGGCACAATATCGGTATCGGCAGATAAAAGCTTAGAAACACGTTAATCGGTATCGGCAGATATGAAAATTCCTGCCGATAGGCACAGCCGATAAGGTGCTATTCAGTTAGGATTATTATTATTTTCCATCTGAAAAATAAGCTCCTTAAATTAAATGTAGCACTTCATTTATTTTCCCTGCAGAGCTCTGTGTCTGTCACCAGGTTGTTACAGTAGCTCTAAAAGAATCAAATGCAACTTGGTTATGTTTAAAAATGCATTGTACATTTAAAGTTCATGTGGTCTAAAGAAATTATTTTTCTGTATTTAAGTACTGAATGTCTTGAGTTTGATAATACATTATTAATAATACATTTCTTATTTATGGTAAAATCAAATGTTTTTTTGTCTTGTTTTATGTGTGTTTCTTAAACAAATAAGACCGTCACAATTAGAGTAACATATAAATTCCAGTACAGGATAGACTTAGCTTTCTTTACAGTGAAAAAAACAAACAAACTTGTGATTATCGGTATCTGAATCGGTATCGGTATGGGCCAAAAGGGGTTTTTGATATATCGGCATATCAGATATTGGCAAAAATCCAATATAGTGCATAAGATTTTAGTTTTAAGTGGACAACTCGTTCATCTTGACAAATGTCATAATGTAAAATAAACAGCTGTTTACAAACCAATGGGTAACTCAAAATGCTGTGTCTACATTTTAAAAAACTGCTGCATGGCTTCAAAGAAGCTCTCTTGTGCTAAAGGAGGATCTGTGATCTGGGGGTTGTAAAAAAAAGAACGGCCATTTTTTGTTTGGGAAACCACATGTTGTTTTTTGTGTCTTTGTATATTTACTGGTTGTTTTTTTTGTATAAAAAAATTGATCACAACACAGAAACAACAAACAACTGGTGAACAAGATGAAACTAAACAAAGTAAACAGTCAGACACAGGAAAGTCAAGAGAATATTGTAAAAACAGGAAAATTAAACAAGCTGGGCAACACGACACAACTGGACTTTAGTTAAAGTAACTTCACCCAACAGCACAACAAAAAGACCAAGAAAGGAACAAGGCTGAACAATGTGACCTGTGATCTTTGAGAAGACATCAAATACAGCTGACCAGTAGAGTATAACAGGTAATACCCAGCCATCCTGTTTTTGACAGATGCAGAGCTGTGACCATAGACTGTAAAAAAAATGGACGTCCGCTTGCTCGGCTCAAAGTGAGGTCGCCACTAAAACTGCTCCCCCTGGTGGCTGGCTGCAGTAAAGGTTAAAAAATCCATCTCCCCAGTCATTCCAGATGGGCTGTGGTCAAACTTTAAAAAAATTAATCCACCTGGTAGAAATGTTTCTCACGTCTGATTGTTGTGGTGATTTGAAGATATCATTTGGCTGTCTTGTATTTAAGTTCTCTTTTTTCTGAAAAGTTTTGTTTTCATTAATTATACGAGGTTAAAAATGAGGTTTTACGTCACGTTTAACGATGATTGACAGCTGACGTTCTTATGTATTTTTTTCAAGGATTGTAAAATATGTCGGGAGGTAAAGTCAAGAAGTGGACTTTTTGGACTGAACATGCAGCCGGTGGGAGTTGACAAGACGCAACACAACAGAGTCACACGGCAGACGTATCTGGTGTATTTTAGACAAAACGCTTGGACATGACCAGAATGTGTGAAATAAACTGGCTGGGGCTTGTTAGCATCCGTCACATAAGGAAACCGCATATATTTCATACATAAACTGCAGTTTTACATCACTGAAAGCGATGTTTTCTGAAAACTAATGCCAAAGTGAAGATTTTGGAAAACTCTGGTTTCATGGTTTTGTGTAGACGCAGGTAAACTTTGTTTTTGCTTCTCAAACGTCACAGCTGAATGACAGGACTTCATCCTGATTGGATGGCACAGGTTTCACGTTTGAAAGTTACTCGCAAATACGGGTTTTGCATGCTTCGAGTGGAGCTTATCGGCAAATTTGCCAACCCCAAATTGCGGGATATGTGTGCACAGAGTTGTGTTTCGAGATGTTGTGTGGAAAAATGAAGTATTTGAAGACTATTAATCTGCTTTATTGATGAGCTGTATTTAGCATTTGAACAACTCTACAATAAAATGACACGTTTCTAAATATGATGAATCTGCATCCAGAAAATCACCTCCGAGCCTTCTCCTCAGCCCGGAGAAAGAGGCTGCATCGGGGCGGGAGGTTTCAAAGGTGATTTAAAACTCATTCCCCCCCTGCTGAGGTTGGCCTCTCCATGAGGGAAACACTGCAGGCTGCGAGGCCAGCCATCCATCAGGACGCTCTCATTACCAAATCCTGGGGTTCCCACCTGCTTTTACCGACCTGCTGACGTCTATGTGAGTGTGTGTGAATGTGTGTGTGCGCTGAATTGAAGCGTCACTCTGAGCTCTCTGCCCCGAGGCCCTGCAGTCTGAGGTTTTTTCTTCCCAGACTTCAGCCAAGCACGACCAGCAGCGCTGCCTCTTTCTGAGCCAGCTTCACCGTCAGATTCAGGAGAAAAACACACAGAGCGATGGCTGCTGGCTGGAGTTACGGCGAGGACCGCCATAACACATCTCTATCAACTGAATCCCCTTCAGAGTGTTTGGAGGAACCAGAGAGAGGCCCCAGCATGGTGTTAATGTCTCATGGATAATAAGAGCACGCGGCTAATAGAGGTTATGATGGTAATACACTCATACCAGAGCGTAGCGGGGGCTGTGGCTTCAATGACACACACTCATTGCTGTAAACACGATTGTTTAGTTTTCCAGAATATAAAAACCCCTCTCCTGATCCACTCTGAAATACTAACACAGGTTCATTACGATGCAGCAGCAGCAACGTGTTTTTCACCAAATTTAATCCTCTGCTCATATCCACCTTAACTCCTCGTCTCATTTCTCCTCTTCCTGTCCAAGACTCCTTATCTGCACGACGACACACTCAGGAATCCACATCATGAAGGAGTGAGCCGTTTGCTGCATACGACTTCACAGCCAGCACAACAGACAGAGTGCCTACAGTGGTTTAAATACCCACACAGCGCAGACAAACCGGCGCCACAGAATCCACTACAGTGGGGAGGTGGAAAGGTTTAGTGTGCTTCAGCTGTGTACAACTTTAGAAAACAAAACAGATTTTTTATTGTCAGGATTACAGTCAAACAGGGCCCACAATACTGGCTGCTGAATATATGACAACCTCATGGTCTAACGCAAGGGTCTTTGACTTCTTAACAGTGGCTCCTTGTGGCTTTAAAAAATGTTGTTGTAGAAGAATAAGACAATGTAGCCTGAATAAAATGCTGTGTTAACATTTAGTTGAACTAAATCTTCATCCCATCCGTCAATAAAGCCTGCCACCGCTCTACTTCACCTCCTACAACATCAACAGCCCACCAACTTTCCATGCACCTGTGGCTAACCTCAAGTTTTACAGCCCTGGGAAGATAACTACATCTACAAAAAGACTAATCTGGAAGAAAATACAGATTTTAATTCTGTGTGGATGGATTCATTTAACTGACAACATGCTGGATTAATAAACATGATTGATATGTGGCAAAACATTAGCAAACAACACAAAATGACGAGTTGAGCAATATTATAATCAATACATGTAATCAATTTAAAGTATTCTTTTGAAAGAAAAATTATTTATGCAAATATGGGAAATCTAAAATGTTTTGCAATTTTCGTGCTGTCTGATTTTTCAAATGTCAAGTTTGCTCTTCAAAATTTACATTAAAATACATGTTTGTGTTAATTATTTTCAGCAAAGCTTTTTTAAAAACAATTTAAATAAAAATTTTGCAGTTTGTAGTTTTTTTGTGAAACTCCAAAAAAATTTACAAGTTTTCTTTTAATTCAAAAAAGTTTTGCAATTTTTGCAAGTTTTAAATATCAAAACTTTGCTGAGCAAAATGACCAATATGTTTTGAAACTCTAGATTCATTTCACAATTTTTGATATATACTTTTGCATGTCAATTAAATTTCTTTTTTTATTTTAGAAAAATAAAAACTTGTTTCCAAAATTGGTGAAATTGTAATTTTTTTAATGTTCAAATTTTTTTGAAATTTCAAAGGAAATTGAAATTTTTGCAAAATTTTGAAATATTAAAAATAGATGTAAAAATGTTTACAAATATGAATTTTCAAAAGCAAATTAAAATTTTTACAAGTTGACCAAATTTCTGGTTTTTTAAATCAAAAAAAATTTTTTTAAAAATTCTTGACTCAAAAAAGGTATTCAAAATTTTGCAACTTTTAAAAATTTCAATATTGTTTAAATCATTTGCAAATGTCCTATTTTTTTTATCATTATTTTTGGTGCCAATTTATTTAAAATAGAAGCTAAGGCATTACATGGACAATTTCAGAAATTCAAAAAACTTCTTGTTTAGATAATTGTTCACTTCATTTTACTATATATAGGACATGTATATAGGACTATACAGTGTATAGCCCTTATCGTGAAGATAAAGTAGATTTTGTGGCTCCTGATTAACTTTAATCCAGGTGAACTGAGGAAAAATGGCTCCTATGAAAGTTAAGGTTGCAGACCTTAGTCTATTGGTCTATTTGGCTTTTTTATGAAGGTTGAACCACAGACATGATGAAAAAATATTCAAAGCTAGATTTTGCCCAGATTCATTTTGTAATGGTCTCAATCCATGCAGCATAAAGACAAACTCATTAGGAAACACAATGCTATGCTACATTACTTGCTGAATGGCTGCAGGCACTCGTATGAAACACAAAGAATGGAAATTACAGACAAATGACAGAAAACACCAAGGCTTTCTGCTTGGCTCAGCGTTGCCATGGTTATTTCAATAAAAGAAAAAACTTCACGGGGTTAACATATTGCACGTCAGCAGGTTATCTTCAGTGGATAAAGTTTGATGGATGAACTAATCACATTACCAGGTGGTGGAGTGTGCTGTGGCCTGAAGGCTGCAGACACAATGGGCTAACGTCAATATGTAATGCAGCAGAGCAATAAAGAATTAACACTTTAGATGTTTCTGAATGTGAGCTTTTAAATAACTGGTGTCTTCTTTAACTGAAATGTTTAAGAACAAAAAGTCTCTTCTTATTAATAATGAAAAACTCACAACAGCGAGAAGAAGAAGTCATTCATCACTGATCAAAGCTCTTCATCAGGAAAGACCTGATTGAAATCGTGACACAGTACTTCATCAGTATTTGACTATTTGTGTGCATTTTTGAATTAATAATAATAAAGTCAGTTAAACTATATTTTTATTTCATATTTGTTAACAAAGACATAAAAGCCTGAAGTTGCAAAATCTTAATTCGTCAATTCAATTACAACGGTTCACTGCATCTGTAGAGGTCAATGATGTTTTTCAGCGGGGGGAGGTGGGGAGGTGAGGTCTGGTGGAGCTTGTCAATCAATATCAGGCTTGTAAACTACTGGAGGTGAGAGCGGTGCGCTCTTTGGATGAGAGATCAGCACAGACATGAGAAGAAGCTGTGAGATGAGACATGGCCAGATGTTGTGAGTCGGAAAACCTGACACAACAAGCCACACAGCTTCTGGTTCAGACCTTTGTGATTTCACCCATCGACTCCAGCAGCTCTCTTCTAGCAGGCCTCCTTGTGTGTACATTTAAACCTCTGCAGATTACCCAGAATGCAGCAGCACGTCTGGTCTTTAACCAGCCCAAAACAGCACATCACCTGGCTTTTAATTTCTCTTTCGCTTCCAGTGGCAGCTCCAATCAAATTCAAAGCTCTTCTTCCGGCTTACAAAACATTGGCCAAAACAGCTCCTGCCTACCTGGGGTCCCTCATCCAGGTTTACGCTCCTTCTGGTCCTCTACGCTCTGCTTGTGAAAGACATCAGGTGCTCCCAGCCCAGCGCGGCTCCAAATCTCTAGCCAGACTCTTCTCCTCTGTTGTTCCCAAATGGTGAATGAATTACCTAACTTTATACCAGTGTTACCCAATCCTGGTCCTGGAGGACCCCTGCCCTGCATGTTTTAGATGTTACCCGACTCCAACACACCTGATTCGAATGATCAGCTCGTCATCAAGCTCTGCTCAAGCCTGATAACGAGCCATTCATTTGAATCAGGTGTGCTGGAGCGGGGTAACATCTAAGGCTAAGTCCAGACTGCAGCCCTTGATGCTTAATTCCTATTTATTGCTCAAATCCAAGTTTTGTGTTTAGCTGTTCAGATAGCACCTGTAATGTGGCCTGACTGCAGACTGTGATGTGAACAGCTCACGCTTCAGAAGTGACACGCATGCTCAGTTTAACATTAACAACATCACGCACAGCACGGTGTGAAGGGGAGCAACAAACACAGAGTAAAACTGTGCTTCACAATGCTGGAAAGTTTGTTTCCATCACGCAAAACCTGATGTTACAGCAGCTCACCTTGAGTGAGCTCTTATTAAAGTAACTATAGCTATATTTTATTTCTTATAAACCTTAAGGCGGACGCTCTCTCCTGCACCGCCGACCCTGCTGATGACAGATAGCTGCTAGATAACCAAATACTTCAGAGCTGTAGTGCGCTGAACAGGTGAACAAAGAGGCAAAAACTTAGTTTTGTCATCTGTTCTGATGTTTCGTAGTTTGTCTGGGGGCAGATCAGACAGGAGCAGACGGATCTCTGACTGACGCTGTCTCGTAGGAAAGTACAGCAGCGCGCAAATACACACGGATGAGATGGACAGCAGTGGATCATTGGTGTCTCTACGTCCTGTAAACTGTTATTTTATCCTGATTAATCCATTCAAAAAGTCAGCGCAGTGTTAATTAACTAAGTTAATTCGATATCATAATACAAACGTACGATTCATTCATCTTTATCCTTTATTGTGTGTGTAATGGAGACGCCAGTCGATCGCCCCAGCGCGCTCTCACTTTTTCTCATCACTCGTCCTTTTATGCATAGTTTAATCAAGCTTGTAGCTGGATGAATAACTAAAACTCTTTAAAAAAAAAAAAAAAGAAAAAAAACATACACTTTTTAATAATCATGTCTATATTAACCTCTGATTATGTTTTGTCCATGAAGTGACTTTGAAAACATGCAGAATGACGTCAAAGCCGCATTAAATGCGACCTGGCTGTTCAGACCGCGGTCGCAGTCAAGAAAATGGGATATGTATCTGATTTAGTACCACATTTGAAAGTGGCCTGAATCTGATTTGAAAAGGTCAGATTCAATGCGACTTGTGCTGTTCACACTGTCAGAAACAAATCAGATACAGGTCACATTTGAACGTAGCCTGAAACATGCAGGGCAGCGGTCCTCCAGGACCAGGGTTGGGTAACACTGCTCTATACGATCCACAGTCCCTTCCTACTCTCAGAGATGCCTGAGGACTCATCAGGGAACACATTGGCCTCCCAAACTGTGCTGTGCTTAAGCACAATTACCTCCCGCTGTGCTGTTCTCCCACAGGTGAGTACAGCCAGCGGTCACACTACTCCAATATGAACCAGACTTGAGCAGGTATCACATACGCGCCTGGCCCGCCTACGTCATCGAGAAGCGTCTGTTTACATGAAGCGCAAACTCATCAGAGTCAGCACAATAAGCAACAACTTTAGAGACTTTTAGACTTATGGTAAATCATTTTGCATTGCTTGTGCTCGTGCATGAAGTAAACTTTAAAAAGTAAACTGTGCCACCGTACGGTTTGCCAGTGTGACTGCGTCTTTAGACCCTTAATCTGACCTTTCTCCTCTTTGTCCTCGGAGGCAGAACGAGTCAGAAGGTCTCAGACCCTGCAAAAAAATCTTGCACCGAATGGCAGCACCTGCAGCCAAATAACTTGAAGCAGTGACACCAAAGCCCAGGTACTGCTGCTTTCAGGCCAGTTCCAACAATTGAACACCACTGGTTTTGTGAATGTGGGGAAACTTTGGCAGAAACAAATGTGGGGGAAGAAAGGGAACAATTGATTCTGCAGAGGGTAAGTTTTCTGACTGCAGTTTCCTCTGACAGGCAACGCTCCAAAAAACAAAAACTGGGTCCTACACTTTCTTTAGCACAACTCAATACCGTCTACCATCCTTCCTGCCAAGGAAACGCCATTTTCTTTCAAACTCTACAGATCCTTAAAGGAAAAACAAAATCGCAACACAACAACAACAACAACAACATAAAAACATGTCAAACTAAACCAAAGTCAAAAGACTCCTGGTGTTTCTCTTGATTTTGATGTTTCCAGTTCAGTCCCCTCTAATCATCTGATCTTTTATCAAAGTTTGATCCCCACCAACGCACATTCATGTGGTTTTACTTTTGATGGGAACTTTCTCAGGTCTGTGTGGGCATGAGCAGACTGTAGATCGCTTTGATGTACCTCTAATGACGCAGCCAGATCAGAATTTGCTTTCTATTACTTTCCTTCACAGAGCGGGGCAGCTCAGCTAGTTAAGAGGGAAGAGGGGGTGGGATGACCTCAATCAGGATGAACTACTTATTTGTTTCATTGCCTAAGAAATTCATGGTGAAATATTTAAAGTAACAGAGAGTGACGGATGGTTTTCATTGCAGGGACAGTGATGGAGGTTAATGGGTAAGGTAGTATAGACTGCTTTTATCTGTCTACTGGCAAAGCTTGCCAAAAGTCCATGGGGTAAACTTACCAATTTTACTAAATATTAATTTCAAGCAATGGCCAATTTTAAAGTGGGCCAATTTGGCTGATATTTCACTTTCATTTATTACAGAAACATAATAATAGCAATTATAATAATGACAATAATAATACATTTTATTTCAAGGCGCCTTTAAAGACACCCAAGGATGCCGTACAAAACATAGTTTAGAAGCATTTCAACAAAAGTTAAAACAAGAAAATGGATAAAAGTTTAAAAAGAAAAATGATTTAAAAGATAAGATAGATTGGGTACAGTCAGGTTGAGTAGGCCAGGCAGAATAGATGGGTTTTGGTGGGAACATAGAGCTGGGTGTCGTCCGCATAGCAGTGAAAATTAACCTTGTATCTACGGAGAATGTGGCCAAGGGGGAGGAGATAGATTATAAAAAGGATGGGACCGAGAACAGAGCCCTGGGGAACACCCGAGGTGAGGGGGGAAGGCATAGATTTGAATGTTTTAAGCTGGATGAAGAGAGGTAAGAAGAAAACCAAACATAACAGGCTCCATCATTTATTTAGCAAAAAATGCAAATCATGAGTCGGAATTTGCAGTTTTTGTGCTGATTTCTCAAATGTCAAGTTTGCACTTCAAAATGCGCACTAGAAAACATGTTCAAAATAATCATTAAAACATGACAAAGCTGTTTTAAAAACTACCTGAATAATCAATTTAGATAAAATAATTCCCTCTGTGTGTGGAGAAAACTCTATAAATCAGCAACGGTTTGCTCCAAAGTCACATGACCCAAATCAGCTGCGGTCCCATCCTTTTTGGTGTGAACCTTGAAGAAAGTGTGTCATTTTTCAGCTCCTCCTCATCAATATTTCATCAGAATGATTGTCTGTACATGGGGCGCATTAACTGTTCATCAACTGTGTTACCAACATTTTCTGCTCTTCTTACTATAGATGTTAGAAAGACCAGACTGTGAAGAAAAGGAGCAGAAATATGAGCTGATGGAGGTCAGGTGGTGGCATGTTCGAGGTCTGCAGTTAGCACAACAGTTTACAGTTTCATTTAGCAGACACTTTTGTCCAAAGTGACGTACAACACAAGTAAGAATTTAGCTAGAAGGAAAACCTTAGAGCACAACAGAGCTACAAGTTATTCGGCTGCAGGTGCTGCCATTAAGTGCAAGGTTTGTTTGTTTTTCAATTAATTGTTGCAACAGTATACCTCAATCTTCAACAACATTCAGTAGTAGTGCTAAAAAATCATAAGAGCTGAGTCTTAGACCTTCTGACTCATTCTCCCCCTGAGGACAAAGAGGAGAAGTAATTCATTCACCATTTGGAAACAACAGAGGAGAAGAGTCTGGCTAGTGATTTGGAGCCGTGCTGGGCTGGGAGCACCAGGCGTCTTTCACAAGCAAGTGTAGACCTGGATGAGGGACCCCAGGTAGGCAGGAGCCGTTCTTGCCAGTGTTTTGTAAGCCAGAGGAAGAGCTTTGAATTTGATTCGAGCTGCCACTGGAAGCCAGTGAAGAGAGATTAACAGCTGGGTGACGTGTGCTGTTTTGGGCTGGTTAAAGACCAGACATGCTGCTGCATTCTGGGTAATCTGCAGAGGTTTAAATGTACACACAGGGAGGCCTGCTAGGACGGGAACTGCAGTATTTGATGTGTGATATCACAAGGGCCTGTACCAGAAACTGCGTGGCCTGTTGTGTCAGTCATGACACCCAGATTTCTGCAGAGTTTTTAGGCACAAGTTGACTGGAATCAAGCAGGACACTGATCTGTGGTTGGACCGAGGAACAAGCAGGAAGGACAATGAGCTCAGTTTGGACAGATTTAGCTGAAGGTGGCGTTCTTTCATCCATGTGGAGATATCAGCCAGACACGCTGATATCCGAGCCGAGACAGTTGTGTCATTTTCACTTAAATATTAAAGAATTTATCAGAGCTTCAGCTTGGTAATCAATAAATTTAGTATATTCTAGGTATATACTTTTCAAACAAATAGAATATGAAGCAGAAAGAGCACAGATTTTTCCTAATTATAGAAACACCCATTTAGAAAACACTCGTGAACATGATGTTTCACAGTGACCTTTTCCTTTTTCACACTCTTTGTCTCTCTGCTCAATCCAGACTTGGAGCTGTCAAGCAGACGCTGAGTTTCAAACACTGACTGACGTAAAAATGCTGCAATGCGCCTGCTGACTCTCTGACTCGCAGAATCAAAATGTATCCTCGCTTCTGAGGATAAAGAAATGTGTGATCGTAATCTCCGCTGCATTAATACACAGAGAAACAAAAAAAAACACCCTGGTCTTCTTTTGGACCCTTATTGTGAGTCTGTTAAGCACACACACTCCTGTTCCCAGACACCCCCGACTCCCACCCCCACCCGCGGCGCTGCATGATGCACTAATTGACGGAGAGAGGCAGCTCGTTATAACCTGACAGGTATGACGTCTCTGTAACAGGAAGCCCTGAGGCCACACCGGCCAATCACAGGGGCTAAACGCTTCACTGAAGAGAAGCTATTATGTGGTGTGATCTGACGAGGAAGCATTGTGGTGAGCAGATGGATGGACTTCAGTTTCCCCAGCTCGCCATCCTTTGATCTCTCATGACTGTTGCCATGGACACCGAGGATGAAAACATCCCTGTGATAAACTTTGCACAATATGTTCATGTTGTGATACCCACTCACGACACGGCTTTGGAGGAACAGGAACAATAAGAGATTTCTTTATCCTTGTTTTTTTTCTTCAGCGTGGAGTCTAAAGGCTTGTTGTAATCTTCTTCTTAGATGTAGAGGTGAGGATAGATTGCAGAGAGCCGGCTCCATTCGATATAATATTTAGGATTGTGAGAAAAGAGTTTCTATTCTCAGAAAATCCACATCTGCAGCCGTCAATTATTTAACACAAGAACTCCACTCCCACACATGAAAGATCCTCTCAGGGTTTTTCTCCTTTCTATCAGTTTTCTCTCCGTCGGTCAGATGTAAGATTGGTTTTAATGAGTTTTTTTCTCTCGTTGAGGCTCTTGAAATTTCTTTCTTTGGTGATTTCATCTTTTTAAGAAAAAAACAGGCCTCAGCAGATTTGCTGGCCCCGAGTTAAATAATTTAAATTCACACCTCCAGATACGTCAAGTGAAAAAGTGCTGATGCCTGACTCGCCTCTCTTTAAGTGGGCGTGCTTCCACTGAGAATAAACACAGAGGGGATACTGTGTCCATATGTGACTGTGTGGCTCAGAGTCAAAAGGTTGGTCCTTAAGGCAGTGATGTAGATAAAGATATATTGAATTTAAATGTCTTTTTGAACTTAGATAAATTTTTCAGCACCTTTTTTAAAGGTAGGGTCTGCAGGAATTTCTTGTCAGTAAACACAGCATTCAAACTGGGCTCCTCCTACATGAACACACTCTCTAGCCCAGCAACCACCTGTAGCATCACGTTTCTAAGTGGCAGAGACTCAAGAGCCGTGCACCTGACTTGTCATGTTAGCACAAGCTAATCACAGGTATTTCACACATACTTGGTTAGCAGAAAGCTAACTGACATCGCTCTTCATTCTGTGCTGCTCTCCAAGGTCCTGAAAGTCAAGCTACCCTCATTTAGGAAAAAGCTTTATCTGTTTGGTGTTTTTCTTTCTCCATGCTACGTCCACTATCATAGCCGCTCTGATTAGCTTCTTCCACTTGATATCAACACGAAAAGTCACTTGCCCACTAGACACATTTGCCGCTTTTCCACCAAGCAGACGGGGTCGGTTCGTCTTGGTACGGCGCACATTTTGCGGTGTTTTCGCTGACTTATCACGGGACAGATCCCCAAATAACGGAGACCCCCCTTCCCGCTTTTTGGGACCCTTTCCGATCCGCTCTCAGAAGGTGGAGCTACAACACTGCAGACTGTTGATTGGTCAAAAGAATCGTCACTTACCCTGACAGCGGCTGTATTTCTCCACACACTTCTCTGAAACAAAGCTTAATTGTTCTTTGTATCAAAGAGCCACATGCACGAAATGCTGCATGTTTTCCATCTCTGCTCTTTGTTTACTGCGTCCCGTTTTTCTTCTTTTTTGGATTTGTTAGCGGGGTAAACTGTGTCGCGCTGCTACGGCATCACACAATTGTTTAACAGCTGCGGCTTCCGGCATCCAGCTTACACGCCGCCTACCACAAGAGGGCACAGTTTGCTATGGAAACGCAAACGGGATCAGGCTTAACTGTACCAAACTGTCCCAAACCGTACTGAACCGTACTGAACCGTACTGAACCGTACTGAACCGTACTGAACCGACCCGGACTGCTTGGTGGAAACGCTGCTATAGTGACTGGCTGATGTAACCACGCTTACTCTCCACCCAGAAATGTCCTGTCACAACCATAACACCAACATCCAGGCAGAGGAGGGGGTTTAAGGCAGATACAGACACTGACACACATATGTAGAAGCCCAGAGGAGACAACTGAGCAACATTATTCCTGTAAAAGTTGATTTTTTATTTTTTTTCTGGAAAATCCTGCAGACTCCACTTTTTAAGACTGTATCACATTGAAGTGCTTAAAGCCTCGGTGTAAAGACATTTTTGCTGATTTAGTCCTGTCAGTTGATTTCTTTCCTAAAAAGATAAAAATCTATTGGATTCTACTTTCTTTTATACAGTTGTATGTTACTGTATTTATTTAGAAAATGTTTAAAAAATGCTGTTTCTTCACTGTGAAACCTATCTGTATGAGTTATTTTATCTAGGTTGTTTTTGTTTTTGTGTTTTTTGGTCACTTACACAATCACCGTAGAGGGCGCTTAAGGTAAACCAGCAGGTGGATCTAACAAGAAAGGCACAGGTGAAGTAGTGATTTGGGCAATGGAAGAGCACACGGTTTTTACCCCTGGTCATCACGGCTAGCACACAAAGAAGGGATAAGCTGTTGGTACCTGTGTTTCCTGCATGTGCTTCATCCACTGTCCTCTCTACTATCCAATTAAAGGCACAAAAAGCCCAAAAATAACTTTAAATGATGCAATTATAACTTTGGATTTGATTTTGGACTCTGTAAAAAGTGTGTCAAAAACACCTCACTCCTGTACCCAGACAGGACAGTCACTACACCCACCCACCCTTCACGTAACGTACTGCCATGAAAAACCACAACACAAACATTATTAATCTGTTGATGGCCTAATTTCCTTTTGTGGTTCTCACCCATGAAGAAGACTGTTTGTGATTCATTTTTGGCTCCCTTTGTTTCTGTCTGACTCTGATCCCTATTCAGAGTCACTCTACATGGTATCGTTTGTTTTTAGTCATTTGTATTTTCTCTTCTTGCTTCTGCAGCTAATTTGTTTGTGGACAATGTTTTTGTACTTGCCTTTTTTTCTCCTTGTGGTCCTTTCTGAATTTGCTGTCAGCTGATACTGTTTTTGTTCATTCCTTGGCCTTTTTCTCAGACTCTTTGCAGCTGTTTTGTCTAATAAGGTCTAAAAGCCGGCGACAGCAATTCTCAATTTTGAGATCCAGACCCGAATGGGTGACGCCAGATGGTTGTGGGTAAAAAATGACATATTACAAATGAGATTTTTAATTGAGCAGTGTTTTTTACATTACACTGCATGTGCCTTGACATAATTTGTCTTGGGGTGGGACTGGCAGAGTGTTCATAATGTGACAGCTGCAGATGGGGGGAAGCAAATATATCTGATTTCTGACTCAAAAAGGCTGAGAACCATCCAAGCGAGATGTTTCTGTATTGTAGTGTAGGCCTTCCACTTGTGTAGAGGATTTGGAAACTTTCACATCAACTCTGTGAATATGAATGTCTGGTTAAACAGATGAGACAGCATTGCTGATGAGCTGGTTCTGCAGAGATTTGCTCTGATTCACAGGCAGCGCTTCATGCCCTCTCTATCACCCTCCCAGCACCACCATCACACCCTCAGCTCAGTCCCAATTTACTTTTCCCTAATAAGCTGTCAATCCCTGTTTTCACTCTACACCAGAGGTCTGCAACCTTTACTTTCATAAGAGCCATTTTTCCTCAGCTCACCTGGATTACAGTCATTCAGGAGCCACAAAATCTACTTTATCCTCACAATACAGGAAAAAAAATGAATAAAATATTTAACATAGTAAATACCTGTAAACTATCTGAACAAGAAGTTTTTGGTGTTAATTGAATTTTACATGTGCTGCCTCAGTTTTTTTTATTTTTAATTAATTTGCAAATATTAAAAATAAAACTGAAAAAATATATATCATAAATTTCACAACCTTGCACAACAACAACATTTTTCAAACTTTTTTAAATTTCATATAAATTCCAAATTTGTCAAGAAAAAATAAATTTAAAAAATGTGCAAAAAAATCCAAGAATTTTGAGGCTTCAAAATAAATAAAAAATAATAATAATTTGAAAATTTTGCTTTATTTTCAAACATTTTTCGAAGTTTTAAAAATTTGCCACTTTTTTTCCAAAAATGGATTGTAAATATTTAGCAAATAATTACTCTATAATTTTGACATTTGAAAAAATTGCAAAAATATGCAAAATCTTAAAAAATTCAGATTTTTCTCTAAATTTATAAAAACTGAAATTCAAACATTTGCAAACATTTTTTTAAAAAATGGCAAAAATCTCAAAAAAACTTGAAAGCTTTATAGCAAGAGTTGATGAATATTTAGTTCAAAAAAATGTCAATGAATGTTTTTCTTTATTGTCAATGTCTTCAATCATCAATACCCTCTGTAAAAAAAAAAAAATTCTTTGTTTCAGTAATTTTTTTGAGCCCCCAGGAGCCACTGCAGAGGAGTCAAAGAGCTGCAGGTTTTAGACCTTTACTCTTAACTCTGAAGCATTTGAGATGTCACTTAATCTGAAACTTTAATGTCTCTGAATTCTGCCAGCTGACTTATCAGCTACTTTCAAAAACGCCATCGTTTTAAAACTGAATCCAGCCAAAAGTTTGTGGTGGTTTGTGACGTTTTTTGCGTTGTAAATCACCTCATAAGTGATGCCATGAAAGAAGAATCATTGACAATTCCAGTAATTGTTAAAGTCTTGATAGTTCAAGCGATATTTAAGTTTAATCAAGTTTTAGTGTAAATAGTCATGTCGTGAGAAAACAAGAGGTAGATGTTTAACGTAGAATTCAGCCCCTCTTCCTCCCCTCTTCACTTTTAACCAGTTTACTCTGCGCCATCTAATTTAGTTTCAAGCTGGACTCCAATAAAACTCCGAGTGACTCCTCTGTTTTCAGCTGCTTCGTGTCCAGAAGGTGCCGGGACAATAAACAATGCATCTGTCAAGTCTGCGGCTCCACAACACCTTAAACACAAAAGACAGTTTTGTGGTGGGAAGCGATCACACCTCCAATAAAAAACTTTTCTGCTGAGATTGTCTTTTCTCTTAAACAGTTCAAAGTCTACCTTCTGTTCTGCTGTGCCTACTCACCCAATTATGTCACAGCACAAATGGTGGGACAGAGTTGTGGGTGAGTTCAAAGTTATGTTGGAAAATTAAGAGTTTGTGGAAAATAAGAATGTCAGCAATAAAGAATAACAACAGTAAGAAGGTGGTGTCGAGAATGGCAAAGGACAAACATTAGTTTGTCTTTATGCGGTCTAGATTTAGGGATGCACCAATCCAGCTTTTCTGGTCCCAGTGCTGATCCCTGGGCTTTGGGTATCGACCAATACAGATCCTGATCAGATACCAGTATTAAATAATAACCTGCATGCTCTACTGTGGGATAACACTGGTAAAGTTCTGAGGGAAAGACAAAAATGAGTATGTATGGAATTACTGAAGTTAATATCTATCTAAACTATAAGTGTTTAAATGTTTAAGAGCAGTTTGGTTAAAAAATGCTTCAGAATTAAACAAAATGACTATTTGATTGTAAAATTTTAGACCATGTTGACTAAATCATAGTTTAGCCTTAATGTCAAGTTTGAACCGATCCTTTCCCACGGATACCAGATCCAGCCTGATACCCGATACCAGGATCCAATCGTGCATCCCTGTCTAGAATATGAATCCTTTACTTGATTACTTGATACAGTTTGAAATGTGACATCAAGCTAGCATTGTAGTGGCCAGCTATATGTAGTGCTATCGGCAGCCCAGTACTCCGACATATCTGGAGGTTAGTGTGACAACAAGGAAACACTGTCAGTTCATACAGTAGTTTAGTAGCAATCTATATATGTTCTGCTTTCGGCAGCCCGGTGCTGTGAGATGTGTCTGTAATGTGTAACGTTAGTGAATCCTGGTTATGTCCTGCCAGTCATCTACCAATCAGAGCTCACGTAACCTCACTCTTCATTTTATTGATAGACTCTCAAGTTTGAACAGACCACTGCAGAATAACTGCTGACTGTGGGTTGGAGGCTACATTAGCACAAACAGTTTAGCCCTTTTAGCCTTTAGCTCGTGCTCTATCTCTCTCATGTTTGTCTTTGTTCTGCTCTTCTGTCAGATCTCTCTCCTCTCTGCTAAACTTCATCAGCCGGCGTGGTGTTGTCATAGAGACTCAGACGCGCTGTAAATCAATCCAGCCCTGCTCAACCCAATCAGGAAGCTAGGAAGTAGCATTCTGAAATAACTTGTAGCCTTGAGTTAGTCAAGATATTAGCATAGCATAGCTCAAAGAAGTGCTGCCAAAAATAACTGTACTGCAAAATATGCAGTTTCAGAGCCTTGTATTAGCTTTATTCTCATTCTCTGTTGATGTGAATTTGATGTTTCAACTAAATATTTAATAAATAATGATAGTAGGCTGCTCTTTTTGTTTTATTTATTATTTTTGTGCTGCTGTGTTGGGGCGCTGTGTCACTCTTGAGAGAGACTACTTAAAGAAGAAGAGACACAAGCTGATGCACATGGGTTCCCACAGAAACACAAGGAAGAGACGAGCACATTTATATGTTCTCTTTCCTCAGAAGACCTCACAAAACAAAAGAAGGATCCCCAACGGAAAAAATGTCATTGCTTTTTTTTGCATAAACCTAATGCATATGTCTTCTGCTCATTCATCCAAAATGCACGACTCTAATTCAAACATTAAGCAAAGATGTTATGATAACCATCTCTATACATCAAATGCACAAACCTTGTATTCTTATTTTAGCATCTAGTATTTCTTCTTTCAGCGTTCTTTTAACTCAAAGGAGCAGAGAAAATATTCTGTACAGATCATCATTTATTCAGAGCACTAAGAGATGGAAAGCACCTCCCTTGAGCTGCCCTGAATCTAAAAAACACTAAAGTTCATAAACTATTTTTTAACCTAGATATATATCTGCTTGAGTCTAGTCAAGGAGCAACTGCTTCGGCTTTCTTCTTTACAGCTTTGTGGAGTGGTCACTAAGTACCTGCTGAAATAATACCTCCAGAGGTGGATCGCCCTAATGCATATCTTTAGGAGTTTTTTATTCTCAGGCGTCTTGCTTAATATCAATCTTACCTGACTGCACGAGATGAATATTAGTTTAAAAACATCATCCTGATATGGTTATGCTCTCATATCACAGCTATATCTTACTCAAATTGAATAACTTCCCAAACATGATTATGAAGTTTTATGTGGAAGTGCCTCGCTGTGGTTCCTGCTAACTCCATGGCTAGCCGCAGTCTAGCCCTGAGGATGGAGTCCTGAGGAGGATCCAGTGAAACCCTGAAGAACATCATTTGTGGCATAAGGGGTCTGCAACGTTTACTTTCATGAGAGCCATTTTTCCTTAGCTCACCTGGATTGAAGTCATTCAGGAGCCATAACATCTACTTGATCTTCACAATTAAGACCAACAGTGTATAAATACTAAACATAGTAAAAATCTAGTGAACAATTATCTAAAAGAGAAGGCTTTTGTGTTTATAAAATTGTATGTGATGAGTTTTTTTTTTTTTTTTTAAATAAATTTGCATTCAAAAAATGGGGAAAAAAAAAATTAACAATAAAAATCTTATCTGCAAAACTTCTTGAGTTTCAATAAATTAAAAATTTTTTGGAGATTCCATTGATAAAAATGTGCAAAAATTCCCTAAATTGTTGAATTACAAGAATTTGCCAAAATTAAAAAAATGGAGAAAAAAAAAAGAGAGAGACAAAGAAAATACAACTTTGAAAAAAATGCAAAATTTTCAAAAAAAAAAAAAATTAAAATAAAATAAAATAAAAAAATAACTGATCATTTGCAAAAAAAAAAGCTTATTCAAAAAAATGAAATTTGCAAAATCATCAAAAAAACATTTTTTTTCTAGATTTAGATATATGTTAAAAAAAATTCAAATTTCGGAAAAAAAATCAAAAAGTAAAAAAAAGAAAAAAATCTAAAAAAATTGAAAGCTTTTTTTGCAAGATGTGATGCGTATTTAGTTTAAATAAATGTTAATGTAAGACTTTATTTAGTGTGAATGTCTTTAATCATCAATACTTTCTGTTAGAAAAAACAGAAATCCTTCATTTCAATAACATTTTTTAAAGGAGCCTCTGCAAAGGAGCCAAAGAGACGCATCAGGCTCCAGAGCCACAGGTTGAAGACCCTTGCCCTAACCCAAGGTTCACACCCTACACACTTAATGTAGCTTTTATTACACAGTTATATTAGAGTAGTGAGATCAATTATGTATTATTCTATCCTTGTAAATCATAGATTCATTAAACTTTCAAGCCGATTAAAAGCATTTCAAAATAATCTGCATTATTTAAAACCAGTACTCACAAGGCCGATTAACAGTGGCTACATTACGTGCAATCATTCAACCTTTCATATTTGCAATATTAGCAGTAATCCAGTTATTTACAGCCATGTAAACACCTCTAACCTTTTTAAAAACTGGAATATTGACTGCACATAAACGTAGCCACTGTCTGCAGACACTACAGACAGTTTTGTCAGTGTGGCTGCTCTGGAGCAATGTTACTGTAGGAATGATATCACATTCTCTAAAATCTAAAACAGTTACTGGCTGTTGTTTGTTTTTTGTCTGTTAGTAGATTTTTAAGATATCATGATATCGGCACGACTTATGGCCCATTAGCTTGCTTTCTAATTTTTGCGTCAGTGTCAGCTGTTTAAAAATATCAGTCAACCACCAATCCTCTTTCAACTGTAATGAATACATTACAGTTGATAAAAGCTTTATCCCGGAGTTTCTGTATATAAACATGTTAAAATGATTTAAGATTGCAATGTTAGAGGTTACACAGCTGTGCCTTGAAGTTTGAAAAATTTCCCTTGTAGCCCAAGCAAAATATCTCCTAAAATTAAGGGGGTAGCTTTATCTTTATATTGTTGATGAATTCATAATAATATCAAGCTTAAAGTAGGTGGTTATGTTGACATTATTATAGACAAAAGCAATACTTTCCTTTGAATGACTGTAAAAAGTTTTAAACACAATATAAAATGTTCTGTTTGCAAAGATGCAGCTCAGAGGCAGAATTTTTAAACTTGGCAGATGCATTCATTAAAAAAGAAGCCCTGATGACTTTAGTCAGTTTACATGTGTTTAAAAAAAGACACGCTGAGCAAAAGCTGAGTGGGGCCTGATAAATTGCCACAGTGTTGATGACAGATGAGTCAGAAATTCGGAGTGAGAAATATGTGAGCCAACCAAACCATAGAACTCGTTTATTATCTCTGCTGAGGTTATCAGCCTGAGACGACTGTAGCTGCTACAAGCATAACACATCCAATTCTCAGGCTGAAATGTCAGTGACGGCGTTTTATTTATTGCCTGTTTTAATGAGGAAGAGGATGCAGGCTGTAAAAACTCCACTTTCTCTGACTTGGTAGCTGCACTTTTCTTAACTTAAAGTTTGACAATATTTTGGGCCAGTAACTCTAAAATATACAGTTTCCTTTCAAAGATATATCCTCGTTATGGAGATAACCCAGTGGCATTAAGTTGCAGTGACAACAAACTGAAAAAAATATGATATTTCAAATTAATGTGTGCGTGTGTTACACATTCCATTTTCCCGCCTTCAGTGAGTCACATGACCAGCTGCACGGAACTCTCAATCATTGTGACATCATCACAATGATCATCAGTTGTGAAATGTCTCCTTATAGATGCCACAATTTTGACCAAATCTCTCTTTAATTAAAGTATTTTTGTAGTCAATTTTGTCAGGAATCCATCCATGTCATTTTTAAAGCTTTATCGCTTTTACTTGAGGCCTAACTGCCACAGCTTGTGTGGCACTGGATCCTCCTCTCCCATCTATTCTAATAGAGGGAGCTAAAAGGGCTTCTTTTGGGAGACTTTGAGGGCTCACCGTTCGAAAACCGTGTAAAAAACAACAACTTTGTACATAGCTTTTGTAAATCGTGGCCCACTCTGTCATCTGAGTGAATTTCAAGCTGATACCATTTAAGACCTAGGAGGAGATCATTTTTCTAAAATGAAAATTATTTTGAAATGCAAATTGAAAGTTTCCTAGTTGAGATAGTCAGGGATGTCTGCACATAATTTGTGCGCCTCAATGAGACCGACATTTTGACGATGGTTTGATCTTTCTACCACATTCTTACTGCCATTGAGGGTCATTTTAGTGTGCCTAGGTGGCGCTAAAGAGCAAATTTTGGTATGTTGGGGGTAAATTTTTGTATTTTATCAAATTTTTTGCCAACTATGAGGGTCCTTTGTGCAAGTTCCCTGATAATATCAGGTTTGTAAAATCCAATTTTCACACCAATACCATTTATGGAGATAACTTTAGAAAAAGGCCCAAAATTGTGGCCGGATTTTATTTTGAAAGGCAAATTGCCAGCTTCCTGTCTGAGATAGGTCAGGGTTGTCTTCTTATGACTTGTGTGTCTCACAAAGACAAACATTTTGATGTTGGTTTGATCAAGCTACAATGACTTTAAGTGTACCTTGGTGGCGCTATAGAGCACATTGTGGTATTTTGGGGGTCAATTTTTATATTATGTTTACGGGATCAAATTAGGACTCAAAGAGCACAGGGAAGAAGAAGGAGATCGAGGAAACACAGTAGTGTCTTCTTCCTTAGTGCGTGGAACCCAACAACACTCTCATTAATAGTCAGCCTGAGCATTTAGTACACCTTAGGGGTGCAGCAGCTGGAATATTGCTGCTTTCATTATGTGAGCATAATAATTCCTCATGCCTTGTCTGCATACTTTGAATCTCCTGGCATGTTTTCTGTGAACTAAACAAACACGTCATTAATAATAGGTCATTTTTGCACACACTGACATGGATGCTTTATTTAGAGCCATACTCAGTTGCCCCTGCAGCCACATACAGTAGCTACAGAGCTTGTTTCTGTGCTCCAGTTATGTCTAACTAGTGTGGGGGAAGCCCTGGCGTACTGCAGCTGAAAGCCAAGTCCCACCATGGAATGAATAATGAATCTAGATTCCCCAACCAGTCTATCTGCACACCAGTTCAAAGGCGTCCTGCTAGTCCATGCATAAAGCAACGAGACTCACACAACTCTATGCTAATGGCCCCCAACTCCAGGGCTGGACAGGGTTTACTGAGCCATGCAAATGTTCCAGTGCTAAGGATGAAGATGTCATGATGAGGATGTGACGAGGAGCGGCTTGAGTGTTTGTGGCAGGGTGGGGGTGGCTGGCAGAGCAGTGCATGTATTTCTGTGGCACCGGCAGCGTCCAGCGCACACACACCCACAAACACGCACACACACATTCACAAACTCAGGAACTACTGGAAGCACAAGTCATCCCAAGAGATGCCTGGAGATTTTATTGATGCTGAGTGATGCTAACGACCTCGCTGGCACTACAGGACCGAGACATGAGCACTGGGTGGGGCTGTCACAAGAGATCACGTATCTCTACCAGCCTTCCAGTCGTATATATCATTTACAGCAGCGGGTTACAGGAATGATAAAATCCATCATTATCAGGGATGCTTGTAGGTACACAGCTGCATGTCTGACTCTCAATGAAAAGAAAGGAGGCAGACTCAAACTTATTCTGACCATGAATAACAGATCTTTGTTAAAGTCACACGAAACATCCACCCAGTTAAGAAATAAAACCCTACAGGGTGGTTATGAAACAGACTGAAACTAACAGTGAGGATTATTTAACCATACTTCAGGGTTTCTGCCGCGCCAGAATGGAAGCGGCCATGCCTTCAGAATTATGAGAACTATACTGTGGGGCTCTTGCACATGAGACCAAAATTGCCTTGATTTTAACTCACGCTCATGGTAGGATCAGACATGCAGTTACTTGAGAAATCGATGCTGTGCTGACTTGGATCATTAGTCAGTAGTCATGTATACATGGACCCAAATATTCAGCTTGCATTTGGTTTATTTGCGCAAACGGAAAGAATTTAACCTTTGTATACACCTCATTCTGGAAGAAAAGTGACAATCTGAATGGACATTTAATCAGTTTCACAGAGGTGGAATATTCCTTTCCCCAAACCAATTGAGGTATCATGTATCCACTCAAACAGAAAGTTGTCAGGGTGCGTTTTCGGCGCATGCTCAGATATGACGTAAGACGCAACTAGAGACATTTCCTCCAGTCAGCACTGGAGGGAAGTTTGCTTTTGATCCAAACTTTGAACAACTCAACACAATTTCAAGACTGGATGGACGAAAAACTCGCAATACAGAGTATAATACCGTGATAAAAAAAAAACTGTTGTCCTCTGTCTTTGATAAATCACGTGATGTTTACGTTTTTCTGCGCATGCCCCATTGATTATTCTGTTTTATTATAGTGGCGCATGTAGATTAGAGATTGGAATATTCCTTTCCATGTATACTATTGTTTTCGGAAAAGTCATTCAGAAAGAAGCAAAACTCCTTATGTAACCATGGCTAGTGTTTACAGATTTGTGTCATCATCTAGCTCTATGCTTTATATGCTGTAATCATGCACATGTCACATCATAAATATCCCATGAGTCGCGGAGTAAACTTTTGTTTTCTGTGCTGCATCACAGTGTTTCTATCCATATATAAAGTCAGCACGAGCAAAAGTTCCCCTGTCACTTTTTTTGTTTTATATTTACTTAAAACTTTATCCTGATCAGTGTGTGGAGTCGGGCTGAACAATTTATCGTTTTCAGATCGAAATCGCAATTTTAGACAATGCAATTTTGAGATCGCCAAAGCAGCAATTTTTTTGCAGCGCTCCTGACTGACTCAGGATCTGTTGTGTCAAGTATTATACACATTCTGTTTTACAAATTTGTAGACAATCTATATGTGAAAAGTGCTGGTAAGCAGGTCAACAACACAAAGCCTCTGTTTAGGAGTAGAAGTTGATGAAAACAGATTATTTATCATCACTATTGATGATTAAAAAATCGTGAATTGCAATATCTGCCAGAAAAATTAGATCTTTTCCTAAAATCGCTCAGCCCTACATGTGAATATCCCAAAGTTTGATTTGAAGAAAATCATGAATCAAATTGAAATCACAATATCTGCCAGAAAAATCGCAATTCAATCTTTTCTTAAAATCGTTCAACCCTAGTGTGGAGACTGAAATGATCAACAAGAATCCAGTGGAATCCAGTCGTGCATATTACCCACCAGCTGATTGTTAATCCTCCAAACCACCTACAGGAGTAACCTCTCTTCCGTCTCTTTGGGACAGAAGTTGCAGTTTGTCTGTCTCTCCCTTAATTCTTCAAAAACCAACAGAGGACTTTTCCTGCAGCTTTTGTTGAACAAACCTGAGAGCCTGCCAGCTTTCTTGTGTCTCTGTGCAGGGGCGTGTCCAGATTTTCAGAATGGGGTGCCACAATGAGGGCAGTGGCATAAGTAGGGGTGGCCAGAGTGTGCATACAAACAAATTATAAGAGATAGACTGATAAGGATTATTTGGGGTCGATACCGATACTGATTATTAGTAGGCAAGGAGGCCTATAACAAATATTTGGAGTCAATATTCATTGACAATCAAAGTGAAAATATTGGCGTAAACAATAAAAACTCCAACACTTAACTATAATCAAACGCCTTCACGCATATGTTTATTAAACAGCTCCCACGTTTAGCAGCATGTTTTTACAATGTTAAATGAAAACTTAAAAAAAATAAATAGCTAAAGATTTTAACAGTAAATAAAGTTTTCCAAAATTTCTATGTAATTGCAATAAAACTTGACAGAATTGAGTTTGTGCTGCCTTTAACAGGTATGTAATGCAGTTGAATTAATTTTTCAGTTTGGTTTTACATAACTGATTTTAAATGACCATCTAGGGCTTCCATAGGGTAGACAGGGAGAAATGCTGTGCAGAGAAGCATCAGAGCCAAAACAACACAGTTTTGAATGGGTTTCATATCAGCCGTTGGATTTAAAAATAGGCAGATGCCGATATGCTCCAAAATGCCAAATATCGGCCTGATAATCAGCACGACCGATAATTGACTATCCCTACAAATTATCACCACTTATTCACTCAATCTGCTTCAATAACTATGAGTAACTATAATAGTTTAACTATTGTACTCCAGTGTGTGACTATAGCATAAAAATGTATTATTTACAACAGCCAGTCTAAAAAATTTAAATTATTTTTTTCATAAAAAAGATAGATCTCAGCATGGATGCAAACTTTGTCATAATTGTGTTTAATGAATTTATAAAAGTTTTAAGTTGTGATAATTTTTTCTCATATTTAAGGTGCTCCTTACAGGGGCTTTAACATAATAAAAACAATAAAAAAGTCAATCCAACATTTAGTTGTGTGCAGGGTTGCGGTATAAAACGTGTCCAAATCAGTATGCCAGGTGCATTTCTGATTTCTTCTTCTTCCCATACGCTCCAAAAAATCCTCCTCTGTGTGAACCGTGTGCGTTATTGTGTCCCTGCAGGATCATGAAAGAGCCCTAAGTGTCCAGTCATTTAGTCATGTTCCTGACGAGGATGAAAACAAAAGCTTTGTTATCAGTAAAGGAAGCGGAGCTCTGTTTCCAAGCCCATCAAGGAGAAAATGTTTCCTTTCAAAAGAAACGCAAGCAGCTCAGAGAAAGAAACTTCAGTTAACCCTCCCCTGGGGAGATCCTGCATGTGTTGGAGTCTGTCTTTCTTTTGTTTTTCTTATGTCATTCTCTGACTTTATCCCCGGCCTCTGTTCTCCCTCTTTGCTTGCTCTCTGTGTGGATTTCCTCCAGCGCTTTCCTCTTGATCCCTCCACCCTCGTCTTCTTCGTCTTCCCCCCACCTCTGCTCCCTTATATGCCTCTGCATTTTAATCCGTCGTAATGCTGGCTTCACAGTGTGACAGGAGCCTGTAGGAATCCTCCTGGGAACATTTCCCAGAATCCCTCAGCACAGTTAGTGAAAAGAGATGACCAAACAGCCATGATAAGGCTTCAGCGAAATCCTTAAGGTGCTGAAAGGAGATTTCAGCACTGGGCTGTTGCTCAGTTTAATGTAATTTCTGTAACTTTAAATGAAACCACAAGTTCATTTTCTGAAAACTTTCCTTTAAAGGTCAAAAACTTCAAAGAGCTATTAACGCGACCTGCTCATCCTCACCTCAGCAGAACAGTGTCCGGTTTAATTACAACTGGAAAAGTGTTCAACGTCATGCATGGGTGGAGGCTGCTACCTCTGCTTCCTCTCTGATAGGCGATCAGTGAACAGGAGAGGCCGTTAGGAGACACTTGGCAAGACATCCTCAATTTGCGGCCGAGAGTAAGTAAGATTTCAAGTTACATCATTAATTACCTGATAAAACGTGACCGTGGGCTGGCAGACATTAGCGCATGTGGTCCAGCTTTTCAAAACCCCTCCTCGCCCATATTGGATGATTATACACACCTAGCAACGCAATGCTAAGGTTAAGAGTCCAAACTAGCAGTAAACACTAGAGGCTAAGTACACAATCAAACAGGATCTTGATGAAAATGTGACACAAATATATCAGCTGGGCAAGCAGCCTGTTAAGAATAAACCTTTTTTTATTGCAATACAAACCACTATCTAATGACTTCATCGAGTTACAACAGCAGCTGAGATTATTTCATTCTCAGGAGAAGATCTTAAAATTTGATTTGGTATTTAAAATCCTCAGCTTATTTTTTTTATCCTTATTTACATTTCAGAAAAGTGCTCCCTAAGAAGTTATTTCCAGGTATTAAATACTAAAACACTGATCCTACTGTGATTAATGTGATTTATTTATATTTATATATAAAGCTGTACCAGGTTATGTCAGTTAGTTTTTATTTCTATAGAAGGATTATCAGTCTACGTCATCATAAAGATGTGCACGCATCTTGACCGCAGAAATAGCGTTTAGCTCCATTCATTAAGACGAGTTGGCGTTTTTTAAAGGTCCCATATTATGCAAAAATCACTTAATTAAGTCTTTCAGTGAAATTTGTGGGTCTTTGTCTTTCCTCCCAGCCCACAAAATGTGATATTTAATGACCAAACCTGTTCTTAGTAGAGCTTGTGAATGTAAAATCCTGACCTAAAACGAGCTGTTTGGATTTGGGGGATTTGCTGATGTCAGCGATTCCCTTTTTTGACCAATCAGGAGCAAGTCTGACCTGATTGGTCCACCGGAGCAGATACACCTGAAGCCCCTCCCCGCCCACTCCCCTCCCCGGGAAGAGAATGCCAAAGTTGAAGAACCATCACTGCTCTGTTTTTGGCTGTAGACAGCCACATAGTTCCATGCTCAAGCTTCCCATCTCAGAAGAAGACAGACTAAGTGTCTAGAGTTCATTTATCAGGAAATGTTCCAGCTACACTCAGTAAAACTGTGCATGTGTGTGCTAGTCACTTCACGGCCGACTGCTTTTCCAACTTTGGACAGTCCAACAGAGGGCTAGCCAATAGACTGGTCCTGAATCCAGGCGCATTACCAACCATCCTCCAACAAACCTGGGACCCTGGAAATGTGAGTATTTTAAATGCTGTGTGCTGTGGAGCAGATGGAAGAGCTTTTCCTCAGTGTCCCCCCTGTCTCTGTGTTAGCTTCAGGATGCTAACTTTAGCTGCTGTTAGCCTGTTGTTTTAGCCTGTAATGTTACGGTAAACGAGCTTCTCTGTTTTCTAAACATTGTGCACTCGGAGCTCGTGGCGCCGCTCTCAGTGGCGTGGAAGAGTGGGGCGGTATCAGCCGTGGCTCATTTACATATGAAGGCCACGCCCACTAAATCAGAGCGTTCTGAACAGAGGGGCTATGAGAGCCTGGAAACAATGCTGCTGTGCTTGATTTATTGGCTTTTTGGACCAAAACATGTTACTACCATTTCATGAAGACATCAATGATCCGGATTAAACTGCAGAAAAGGAGCAGGAGATGTGAACCTTTAAATACTACATTCAAACTGTTAGCAGCATCAAAACATATAGTTGTTCCGTGATGAAATAATACTTTACAACAGAGGCAACGTCCATCAGGTTTGGACGGTTACAGAGCAACCAGTAATTTTGGAGTTGATTGCGACCATGCTGACTGGTGACTCTCAGCTGAAGGTACCAGTGATTAACGGCTCAGAGTCACCAGTTAACAGGGTCTTACTTTATGCTGTTACACTAGCAACGTCTGCCAGGTTTGACTGCAGACAAGCAACATTAACTGCTAATATTCAAAATACAGATTTGACTTTCTTATCTAATGAAAAAGCTGGTTTGGGGCTGAGGTTATCCCCAAAAATGGACTCAATTTAGAGAGTAAATAATACGTGGAGCTATAAATCATAATTAACAGGAACAAATTTTATGAACAAAGTTAAATTAATCTACCATGAGCAGAGCACTTTGCTGTATTAGCACTGTGGTTGATGAAGCCTTCTTTTAACTGGCAGAAACTATGAGCAGAAACAGACTGAATATGTTTTGTAATACTGGGCTACGTGCTGTGAGAATTTAATTATGTTACAATTATCTCTTTATTATAAATACAAGCATTTAATAAGACTGAAAAAAGTCTCACAACTTTGTTAATTAATAAAATCTGCAGGAATCAGAAATAGCTGTGTGTTATCCGTAGAGGAGATTGAAATGTTGTGTTTTCAATTAAGATTGGAGGTAATTACTGATTGGACGTTATCAAGGTGGATTAGGGGATCACAATAAAGGTAAACAAATCCACTGACCTCATTAAAGTTGGCCACCTCCTCACAGTTCTCCGCCACTCGACTGAAGAAGGGCAGACCTGGAAGATGAGGAGGAATTAAGATGTTAAAGAGAGAGAAATGGTCAATATGGCAATTCAATTAGTCACTTCACTTTGAGTAAGTAGAGTCACCTGCTGGGAAAAGTGTTGGGACAAGTCTAAGGCGATCAAAACTGTATTTATACAATAATCAGAAATTTTGTTTAGACAGGCTGATAAAAGTTTGTTTACCATTCACTATGTCTAGATATGATGGACAAACCTTTTCAACACATTAGGGCCTGTGTCCACTAGCAGTGCCTCTTTACTAAAAATAACAGATCCAGTCCAAAATCCTAGTAGATATGATACAGTAGATATGAAGCATAAGGTGCATTTTAAACTTACTTCATAGTCATCTAAACAGGAAGTAAGGTTGTCAAAGGACAAATTTCTTGACCTAGCAACAATTAGTCCCAATGGAGGGCACTCCATAATCCTCAGCACAACAATCACATAAAAGGACACAGGCCCCAGCTGTATCATAATTCCTAAAAGGGCATAGGTTGCAAACTAGTCCAACATACACAACTGTATAAACTTAAAAAATAGTTACAACTCAATTAGCCACAGCTGAAAAGTCTTAGATCCTTATCATATGTCCTTTTTTTAGAAAATAGTCACAGGCCCTCGCCATATCAGAGACCAAGACCAAGGTTGGAAATTGGACAGTTATGCCTAGTGTTACAGTGGTAAAATCTTAAAATTAGTTTCAACTCAATAAGCCAAAAACATAAAGTCTTAAATCTAAATCATGTGTCCTTTTTAGTAAATAGACACAGGCCCTTGCCAAATATCCTATGATTCTTTAAAAGACCAGGCCCTCGCCATATTACAATCCATTAGTTATCCTACGACTCTTAAAAAGGACTTCAGTGGAAAACAGACAGCTTAACTTCAGTTCACAACTGAAAAATCTTGAACTCGTATCACGTCCTTCTTAGTAAATGGACACAGGCCCTTGCCATATAGCCTATTGTTCTTTAAAAGACCATAGGTTGGAAACAGAAAACAATATATTTATTTATTTATTTAATTAAATGTTTAAAGGATAGTCCCTTAAGATGCAGCATCTTGTTTTCGAGGGAGTCCAATACCAAGTGTAAAATTGTGAAAAGTTCAAAATAGTTTCAACTCAATTAGCCAAGACTGAAAAATCTTACATCTGTGTCATATTTCCTTTTTAGTAAATGGAGACAGGCCCTCGCCGTATCACAATCCATTAGATATCCTTTGACTCTTTAAAAGAACTTAAGTGGAAAACAGACAGCTATAACAAGCATTACAGTGTAAAAAAAAGAAATTAACTCCAGTTCACTTAGCCAAAACTGAAAATTCTTAAACCTGTATCGCGTCCTTTTTAGTAAATGGACACAGGCCCTTGCCATATATCCTATGACTCTTTAAAAGAACATAGGTTGGAAACCACTGTTACCACTTGGTACAACTATACCAAGAGTAAAAGTGTGAAAAGTTAAAATAAGTTTCAGCTCAATTAGCCAAGACTGAAAAGTTTTACTACTCAGAAGACATTTTCTTGGATGTTTTTTCTCGAACATACTGGGGGTAATGCAACAGTACTGTACTTAAACTGACCTTTCTCCAGATTAAATTTTTCACATACATGCAGTGTGTATATAGATTTTTTTACTAAGGTTATAGAAAATATTTGAATCCTAAGAATTTAGAAAAGAAAATTTTCAAAAATCACTTTAAATCCATGTATAGGACATTTTTTGTGCAAGCACTTTTATGTAAGGGATGCAGGAAGCACTTCTTGCACTGCTGTCAGCAGCTACTTTAATATATGACAGCATCAATACCATTTTCAATCATCACTCAACATAAAGATCCTCCCTCTGCTGTCTCAAATTTGGTTATATGTCACATTTAAGGCCAGTGGAGAGACTAATGAGTGCCGTGGGGACCTAAAAGTAGACAAATGAGACAAATGACGTGTTTAAAAAGGGGGTTATAAAATTCAGACGAAAGACAAAGGGACAGTCTCCAGTAGAAAGTGTTAAATAAATCGACACTAGCACTAACACTTTTCACATGTCTGTGCCGTGTATTCTCCACATTATACACAGAGCAAGGAGCAATTCATCAAACGGTGACGTGACTCAGGAACACGCTGCAGCATGTGTTCACCTGGTCGCTTTGTGATGCTGATGAATGGAGCCGACTGCTGTGCAGAGACTGCTTTGTTGCATTTGTTTGATTTGTGTATCTGAGGACTTCAGGTGGGAGTTGATATTTGTTTGGATGCATTTGGGTAGCTTATGTGTACAGACACACATTCATTATGTTTAAATAGACTAGCATTGCACAGGGGCTTTAAAAGTCACAGGCCTTGACAGTTTGAATAGGAAGTTTTGCTTATTCTCCAGTGTATTTCTGTCGTTTTGTGTGTTTACGAACGAAAATTCAAAGACGGAAAAGGCAGAATGGAACAATAAAAAGGTAATGTGCTACATAAAACTTCATCACTACAGTGTTAACTAATACATTTTGGCTTTGTGAGTCTCTCTTGCACGTTGCACTCCACACAGCTTTTTACAAACCTACATCTCCAGTAACAAAAAATAAAAACTGCCTGAAAGTCAGAAAAACAGCGAGACAATACTCCTCCTACATTATTGAACACAGAGGCCGTGAAAACATCTCACTGAGACGTGGGTTTTAGAGAAGCAGCTCGTGTCAAACTTATGTAAGGTGCTCCACACCACACTGAAACAACACTAATCATTTTACCTCCTGGCCTTGGTGCTAACAGTGAGAAATAAAGTGGTGGAGAGCCTGAGGGAGAAAAGCATTGAAAAAAAAACTGAATCAAAGTGAAAAGAAGAAAAGGAATGTAGAGCACACTTTAATCTGAGCAGAAAGATGAAACAGAAAATGGACAGAGAAAACTGAGACATGCAGGAGCTGGAGCTAATGATGGAGACACATAGGGTGTCTTTAAGAGGAACCTATAGGAAAAACTGAAAGGCTCACAACAGCAATATCTTCATAATCCACCTGAATGTTTAAGATGTGATCATTATCTCCCCGTACGCCTCAGAGCAGCTTATCTGTGTTGCTCCATGCTGAGTTTTAATTTGATTTTATTTCCTGGCCAATCTACAATCCACACACGAGATGGTGTGCATTCTGAACAGGTGCCTTAGGTTTGGAAACGCCTCACAGCGAGTGACCGCCTCAGCAGAGGATGTAAAGAAAAGAGGTTTGCTTGGAAAGAAAGGAACTAAGTCATGATTGAGACGAGGTTACAGGAGATTTGGAGTCAAAGAGATAACTGTCTAATGTAAAATACCGACACTAGTGCTGTATCCCGATACAATATCAATACTACAGTAGAAATAGAAATTAATATTTTAGATGAGTTGGTAGCAAGATAAGAATTCTGCACCTCCACAGCGGTAGATGGCGCCGAAAAGCTTCTCTGCCGTTTGTTGCCTGTGGACCATAAAATAAATATAATTTCAAAGTTGGGTTTTGATTCTGTAGACATTATTGTTTTCTCCCTATTTTTGGGTCAGTTGGTTTAAGATCATTTTAAGTTTGAGTTTTACAGTGTAGTAAACTAATAGAATCATATTTATGGGAACTTTTTCACACAATATGGGCTCTAACTTTGTGGCGCAGCGCAGGGGGTGCAAGACTGGCGCACCCCGCGCAGTGTTAATTTTGTGTGGCGTACCGCCGTGTGCTGCCAATTTGACAATTTGGTAGACCGTCCGTGCAGAGATGGGTGTGGCGGCACGCCAGGGGGAGTTGACTGCGCACCAGGGGGAGGTGTCAGCAGATTCATGTTGGCGCGGTGACAATTTTGTGCCAAAAAAAGTGAGCAGAAAGCTCGCCAGCTCCAACCTGGTCTATTCTCGGCGCAAAGCGGAGCGCACCCTCCACAGCTGTAGTTTGGTTCCAGGGACACATGTGTGCACACGTCAACAAAGCCTCAGAGGCAGGTTTCCAGAGTGTCAGGCACATTTTAATGCAATAAACAATCACAGCAATCACTATTTAATGTAACCGTCTGAGCCGTGCTCGGACTGATACACTAAGCGGCGAGTGCCTTGTAGTCAGCTGTGGCGCTGCAGCGGAGGTAGCGCCGTTTTACCACACGATGAGAACTAGAGCCTTATTTAGCGGTGTTTTGGGTGAAAGTAAAGCGCTGAAAATTCTCTAAATAAAGCGTGAATGCAGACCGATATTGGATTTTTTGGTGGAGTCCATTTATTTGTGTTTTTGGTCAAGTAAAATATGGCCTCGCCTGAGTGCAGAGGTAACCGGCAGAGGAGCAGGGAGGGGGTGTTTGGTGCGAGTGCTCTGGGCTTCTGCTGCACAAAATCACTGCTGTAGGGGTAATTTCTGCCCTAAACCTTGTGATAGGACCCAACTTGTTCCATCCCGGAGTATCACTTTAAAGGCTTTAAACAAAGTTAAGTGTTAGAGTTCGTAATATCCCAAATTTTGACGCCAATATTTTCACTTTTACTGTAAATGAATATCGGCCCAAATATCAGTTATTGGCTTCCTTGACTGATAATCTGTACCAGTATCTGCCCTGAAAAAAACATATCATCAATCTCTAATTGTGATACATTGTGATGCATATCGTAAAATGAGGTTTTTGTCAAGTACTCCAAGTAATAGGATGAGAGTTTACGCCAAGAAGACATTTTTAACTGTATGTAGATATTTCAGAGTTGCGAAAAGACAGCAAAATATCTATTTGCCATACTTATCAAGCACAAGTGTTGGAAGGAGGAGCAGAGCAATATTCCTTTAACATTAGCAATTGAACTGTTCATCTACAAATAATAAATATCATCCTGAACAGAACCAAGTTTTTCTGAAAATAAGAACCAAAAAGTGTCAGCAAAATCTGTCAGCACCCTTTAAGACAGACTTTGACAAAGCATAGACATGAGGTAGTGACCACGTTTCTGAATGTCTGAGTTTTACAGACTGTAATGAACTGAACAGGTGAATGTCAAAAAAATTTGTTTCTTTTTATTTTTAATTTTAATTAAACTTCCAGAAATGTGTATTTCTGCAGTCAAGGCTGTGATGTGACAACGAGCATTTGAGTGCTGGATTTTAGCAAAGCCATGAGCTACAGATTAAAGCAAGCTCTCATCAAAGCCTTGTCACAATTCAATTAAATTTTGATGCTTTGCCTTTGAAGGCGACTTTAATTGTTGTCCATGGCAACAGATAATGAACCAGCTCTAAAACTGGCTTCACAGAGAAGTCCTGAAGCGGGGGTTGGTTTTATAAAAAATTCATGTCTTTGTTTGGTTTCGTTTCTAAAAACCAAAAGGAATATTTAATCCTAGATCAAATGAGTTGTTTCACACTATTTTGCATCCTCTGACTGATGCCCATAACACATTCAGCATAACATGGATCATCAACATCTCCACCAGACTCTAAAGGGGTCAAGTGTGGTTCAGCATACTCAGGGAGGGCTGACGCTTCCTGGCAGACTACTTCCTCTCCAGACAGGAAGCTGCTTAAGCTAAGAGCACTCAGGAAGCTCGACTGATGGATTACAGGGAAAGAGCAGGACTCAAAAAACCCCAAAGCAATTAAAAGGACTGAAGATGCAGGGCTGACACAAATGCTCAAGGTTGTGGAAGAATTGACATACAACATGTATGAGCTAAACAAAGATCATACTGTTGACAGTAAATGGATGGTTTTAAACTGAATTGAGAAACAATTTTTAAACAAAAATTGAAAGATACAGAGCTTAAATGGGGGATGGGATGTATTCACCAGCAGCAGAGCCATCTACTGAACTAAAAACAGTGTTTTGTAAATGAAACTATTAAAACAGTGGGCACCATGATGACTCAGTGTACTGTAGGTTTACTCTCAGCTCGTATCTGTTTTAACTGCTCCTCTTCGCCCACCTTTCCAGCCACTCTGTGCTCCCACTTATCAGCTGACCCATAAACTTTAAAACCTACAACACACACTTGACACCTGAGCACCAAGATGAGGTGATTTTCTTCAATCGATTGACTTAAATGCCAAGTATTAAACTGAAACAACAGAATTCCCCCTCAGAAAGTCACGCTGGATAAAGAAACTTCACAATGACCCCTGTGGGTAACGTTTGATAATTCAGTTGAGCAAACTTTAAGCTACTTTACACACATAGGAGAAAATTGAATTCTGCCAGAAAAGGGCAGCACCTAAAACGAGTGGGTGGTAGACTCAAGGAGGTCCAACTAGGAATATAAGACAGAGGAGCAAGTATGGCTGTATGTAGGCATGATAGCTCTTAAAAACAATGGCAAACATTCAGCTGCATCCAAATAAACAGAAAGCTTAACATAACAGAATGTACTGGATTAATTCTGTAACTCTCTCTTCAAAACTAAAACTAGAATACATGTTTGTGTTTACTATTTTCAGTATTTGTTTAAAATGATGATTAAAACATGACAAAGCTGTTTTGAAAACTATTTACATAATTAATTGAGATAAAATAACTCCTATTGTGTGTGTCTGGGAAATCTGTATCAACTGAGTTACCCATTGAAAAAAAAACTACAAATCAGCAATCGTTTGCTCCAAAGTCACATGACCCAAATTGAGTGAGTCAGAACCCTTTTTGGTGTGAACCTTGAAGAAAGTGTGTCATGTTTCAGCTCCTTCTCATCAATATTTCATCAGAATGATTGTCTGTACATGGGGCGCATTAACTGTTCATCAACTGTGTTACCAACATTTTCTGCTCTTCTTACTATAGATGTTATAAAGACCAAACTGTGAAGAAAACGAGCAGAAATATGAGCTGATGAAGGTCAGATGGTTCAAGGTCTGCAGTTAGCACAAAGGCCAAAAAATGGAGGAAATGTCAACCATGTTAGCATCACTCTTCTTGTCCTGTCAGCTGTGTTACTGGGATTTTTGTGTCATAATTCTTCTAACTTTTGTCTAAACTGTGATATAAATGATGAGGGACATTTCTAGGGACTGTAGTCTAACATAGCAATATTGAATAACTCTAAATTCAGAATAATATGGATTATTGTTAAAAAAAAATAGTCACAACTTTTGTCCATAACAAAGTTGCCAAAATAATGCACCATTTTTAATAAGTATTTAGGAATTCATTTGAGCCTAAGCTTTCCAACGAAGCAAAAAAGCACAGATTTTTATAACCTTTTGTACACCTGGGGCCTGTACTACGAAGCTGGGTTAAGTCATCCAGGATAACTCTGCGACAACTCGCTGAACTTCACCGGATCTCCGTCATCCAGATCTGCTGTACTACAAGGCTTGTTATCAACTCGATAAGTGAATCTGGCTGGGATCTGTGCGCGCACACATGAAATGGGCGTGGTTAGCGGCCCTGGAGTATTTTCCACAATGGAGAAGAGAGCAGCCTACTTTACGGCGAAGGAGCAGCAAATAATCCTGCAAAAATACGAGGAGTACCACAGTATTATCCAGGCCAGGAGCAACACGACTGCAGCCGCGAGAAGCCGGAGGGATTGCTGCAAAAAATGGCCGACTCTGTGAATGCGTAAATTTCCTAAATGCTGATATTAATAGACCTATCTCATCATGTGACGACACGGGCAGTTAGATCCTTATTCATTCATGTTGTCAGTCAGTGTGTGTGTGTTCAGCATCATATCCCACCTCATAATTAGAAAGAGTCCACTTTCCTACAAATTCCAAGGAAAACGCTCATTATATGCAGTTTGTACTGCAGATGCAATAGCAGTGTGGAAAAAAAGGAGATGGGAGCAAATAAAAAATAAATATAAAAACATCCTTCAAAGTGCTCAGAATGAAAGATTCCATTTGCACACATTCCTACTTTTCCCTGACAGTGTCTCAGTTATGATGATCAGATATTGTTTGTTCACAGCCCATAAGAAAAAATGTTGGGCCAAAAAAACAGGGGGCAGCCCCGCGCTGGAGGACTTCACTCCAGCTGAGCAAATTGGTGACTGAGCGGGCTTTCATGCCCGCCCGAGAGAACCGATTGGTCAGCGGGCGGTCTGTCACACCCCGTGAGCTCTTATCCTGGAACTTAACCTGCTCCGGACCAGGTTTGGTGTTCAGCATCAGTTACCGGGGCAACGTGTCTGGATAAAAAGAGATCCAAATTCATAGTACGGAAAACCCTAAACTTATCCAGGAAGTTATCCCACAAGAGCTAATCCAGCTTCGTAGTACAGGCCCCTGAAATGTCCCCCTGATAACAGAATCACTCATGAAATATGACAATATGTGTATGAAAATGTATTACAATCTCTAACTGTTGTTCTATTAAAGTGATTTTACTTATAAATTCTTAGAATACAATTAATATCGCGTCCCTTGATGTTAAATATCTAAAAATAACCGTGATAAACGAACCAAATGTTCAACCACTGTTTACTAACCACAACAAAGATGGCGGCGGTGGCCATCCTCCTCCCCCTCCTCCTCCTCCTCATGAGGCTACTGTTTGGACAACTGTCTAAGAAGCTCATAACTTGAAAAGCTGAAGAAAACATCTCTCTATTCGTTGGAATAACGGGGTCACTGCAGACTGTTTCGGAAGTCCAAAGGTATCCAAAAAACATCACAATGTCAGTAAGTATCTTTCTGGAAAACACTAACTAAACGGTTGTAATCTCAGACTGATGCTAGGCGGGAGACTGAAAGTGCGCCACTGGCTGCGAGCACACGGCACGCGACCAGCCGTTTACCATAGACTGTTGACGTAACGTGTAGTTTTTAGCAGCTAGCTTAAGCGCTAAACTCAGACGACGATAGTTAGTGTACTGTCTGAGCAAAGAGAAAGGTTGGTACTGACTTACGTTCAAGTTAGGCCTGAAATAATCCTCCATATTAGTTTATTTATCCATTCCACTGCAGAATTCCTCCATAACTACTGAAGGTGTCGTCCAGCACCTGCTAACTATGAAGCTTCTCCTTACAAATGGGATAAACAGGTAACTCAAGGCTTAACTTGTTTCCATCGCCTCCCGGTGGCCCAAAAAAATAGCTGCAACTTCATTTAAAGTTTTGGGAAAAAGTTTTTGTCTTCTGTTAAATTTTTAGTTCTTTTAATGATTAAAAAAAATACGTTTTTGTAGTTTTCATGGCTGTTTTACCCAGGGTATTTTGATACTGACACATTTTGAAAGTTCTGAATGCACTCGACTGCAAAGAGACTCGTAAAATAAGATAAAATAAGATAAGATAAGATAAGATAAGATAAAAACTAATTTCCAGGGGGGAATTCTTTTGTTCCAGCATACATCAAGTGATAAATAAAGAGCAGTCCAGTGATATGCAGTACACAGTACGATACACTAAGCTAACTTTAACAATAATACAGTAAAAAAATGAAGTCTAATAAATTGGAGCAGACTGAATAAATATATTCACTTATATGCACTTGATAATTGATTGGAAGAAAAAATCAAAGTTTTTATGACTTTTTGAGGTGTCACTCATTTAATTTTCTGCAAATCTGTCACTTATGATATATATATTTGCATCTTAAAAAAATTAAATTGGTTCAATTTGGACAATATCTCTGACAAGATGAAGTATAACAAAATGAAATAAAGTATGAAATTTGTTGTAAATAGCATAAATTTGTGTACAAGTCCCAGAATTTGATTGAGTTGAAGCTGTTTAACATCCATAAGGTATTTCTGTGTATAGGCATGCTTAAAAAGATTATATTTTTTGTTGAAAGTGTAATATGTGGACCCCAGGAAGAATAGCTACTGCATATTTTCTGTAACTAATGGTGTACCCCATTTAAATCAAATCAAATCAAATCAAATCTGTAGGCTTATATTTTTCTTGAAAAGATATTTCAAACCGCTCTCAAATGTTATCAGCACGTAAAGACTTGGTAAAAGAATATTATCTGAATAAAACACAGGCCTAAGCATAGGTTACTGGATTGTACTTGTGTCTTGAACTTGGCATGATTTGACAGAACAGAGAATGGATCCCAGATGCAGAAGCATATAAGGGGCTAAACGCACACAAACACACACACACGTCACTGCTTCAGCTCCATGAAATTGCAAACACAGTGAGTGCAGCCACCGTAAGGGAGAGCAGACGATCTAATCCTAGTCTGGGATGTCACGGTTCATGGAAAATCAAGACCCTGGTGAGTTTACTGCGACACAACACTGAAACCCATCCTCTCTCCAGTGCATGCACAGTCCATCACCGGGCCACCGGGGAGAGGAGGAAGGGTGGTGGTCCTGGAAAACCCCTGCACAACCGTGATGCTGACAGCAGGAAGCTAATCAGAGATCAGCTGGGATTGAGCACCTGACATCAGAGAGAGCTGATCCCTGTCCAAGGTGCTGAAACACACATGCTCCCCTCTTCCTCTCCCTGTTCCTCTCTTACACACATACACACTCACACAACAAAGAAACCATGAATGGATCCACTGGAGCCACTTCGAGTATCTCCCTTACACAGAGCAGCAGAGACAGGGCAGGTCAGGCGCTGGATAATGCTCCTTTGGGAGCTTTAAAACGCCGGAGAACAGGAAGATTGGCTGTTGCCCTGGAGGTATTATGAAGAGGTCTCCACCTCATACAGCCTCCCACCTTATTGTGAAATCAATACCATCAGCATAGTCAATGATAATCCACTGGCTTTGTGCCTGTGCTGCATAGGGAGTAAATAGCCAATGAAAACATAAAGAGATCACTGTCACTCAGATCTACACAGAGCTGCTCTTTGCTTTTAATAATTCATCATCCAATACGCGCTGTTAAAGCCTAAAGAAGCATGGTTTCTCTGCTGTTCCAGCCACAGTTTGTGTAAAGCTGACTAATACGTAAAGCCATTAGTTTGTGTTTTAACAAAAAAAGTCAATTAAATACAGAGTAACGATCTGGATGTCATGGGTAAAGTTGCACGGAGCGCGTCAGAGCGCAGTCCGGTAACCACCGAAGCACAGCGGGGCTGCTCCAACTTTTTACGCAACTCGCTGATTTCTCCATCGCAAATCAAATCGGGATTTATTTCTCACACATGCAGCCTCTGCGAGCAGCTGAAGGTGTCCTACCTCTGAACGTAACTTTCGCGATCCTGTCACCTTTCCCCCGCAGGTGAGCCACCGTCTTCAGGTGAACCATTAAAGACATCATGAGTCCACGCTGGTCACGGGGGGAGTATTTCTACTCCACGCAGGTAAAACTTGAACCGGTTTGGTGCAATCTGTGTTTGGTGATCTCCTAGCTGAGTCCGTCCTTGCTTCTGCGCATCAGGATCGTTTTCCACTCCGGCAGCATGAAGAAGAGTTTGTTTTCTCTAATGAGCGAAAGAGGAACAAAAATAGAGAATTAATCATCAGCTCCAGTGAACATTTCCTCCTCTCCCTCCGCGCTCCGTGGCTGCTCGCTCTGTCGCGCATCTCCTGGCTGGTGCTTGGTTTTACGCTGCTCGTTGTGCAGGAAGGGCGGGGGTGGTGATGGTGGTGTCGGCGGTGGGGGGGCTGGATGCTCTAATTGTTGGACATCAATGCAGCCCTGCGAAATGAAGTAGGCTCACTCCCTTTTTCTAAGAGGAAAAAGAAATCTTTACCATGCATTCTGCCTACACATGAACTCAGAAAGCTTGCTGCTAAATCCCTGATTCCCTCACACCCAGGCTTTAAAATGTCACATTAAAGCTTTTTAAACACACAGCTAAAGGAGGGACCGGTGATCAGTGCTTGTTTGTCTTTTGTAACGCTACACAGACTCACACACTCCCAGTGACCTTCAGATAGAAACTCTATTCTAGGATTAAATGTTAGTCTTTGGGACAGATGCTGAAAAAAAAAAATCTGTTGCCAGGCAACCCCTTTCCCCCCTCACTGTGGGGTGAGGCTGCAAACATTTCTCTACAAACCAGTTCGTCTAAAGAAAAGGAAAAGCATTTCTTTGCTCTTTATGATGGAGAATAAATAGTTTTTTGTGATTTGGGCAGCTGGTTAAACATAAGAAGTAATTAAAAGCTGTCAATTTGTGAATCTGTTTTCATTTTAAAGAGGAGGTAATGTTCTTTTTTTAGGCTATTACTGTCCCTATGGTACCCACCTCTCACTCTGGTGTTTTAGAAAACTCTTATTTAAGCCTCTGCCTGAAACATGTTATTTGACCTGCTGTCTCTTTAAGGCTCTCTGCTCCACAAACCCCCTTCCCTCTGATTGGCCAACCCAAAAGTTGGGATGGGTAAGGCAAAGCAAGGCACGGCAAGTTTATTTGTAGGGTATAAGTCAAACACAAGGCAATTCAAAGTGCTTTACAGCTAAAATAAGATCACAATAGGCAAAATAAAATAATTGTATAAAAACATACCATAAAAAAATTTAAAATGGTGAATTAAATTAAAAGGGAGGAGTGCAGATAAAATACTTTGAGTTTTTGTATGGTATGCTAAGCAGAACTGTTTTCGTGTCATTGACACGTAGATCTGAGTGTCATCAGCATAGCTGTTGTGGGACAAATAAATCAAGGTAGCATGAAAGGTTTTTCTTTTTTTTTTCAAATTTTTTGTTTCAATTTTTTTTTTAATTTTCAAACTTATTTACAATGCGAAATCAGGAAATAAAGTTAAAAGGAAATACTGTGAAAAGATTAAAACAGAAGTTTATTTTCCTTATTTATTTATTTATAAATTAATTTGTTTATTTATTTTTGTTTATTTTTTATTTTTTAACTTATTTACAACAACAAGATCAGGAAATAAGGTTGAAGGAAAATATGTGAAAAGATTAAAACAGAAGTTTTATTTTTCTTATTTTTTATTTTTTTATTTATGTATTTAAATATTTATTTAATCATTTATTAACTTTTTAAACTTTTTAAAAATTATTAACTATGACAAAATCAGGAAATAAGGTTTAAGGAAATACTGTGAAAAGATTAAAACAGAAGTTTAATTTTTCTTATTTATTTATTTATAAATTAATTTGTTTATTATTTGTGGTCATTTATGTTTGTTTATTTTTTAGTTTTAAACTTATTTACAACAACAAGATCAGGAAATAAGGTTGAAAGAAAATATGTGAAAAGATTTAAAGAGAAGTTATTTTTTTAAGTTTATTTTTCTTATTTATTTATTTTATTTATGTATTTAATCATAATTATTTTATTTTATTTTATTTTATTTTTTTAACTTTTTAAAAATTATTTACAATGACAAAATCAGGAAATAAGGTTAAAGGAAATACAGTGAAAAGGACACATTATAGCTGGGTATTAGCTGACCTAATGGGAGCATGTACAAATTGAACAATAGGGGTCCAAGGATTGAACCCTGGGGAACCCCACATGTCAGGGCCATTTGGTCTGAGACACAGTTAACAAAATTTAACAAAGAAAGTCCTGCCGTCAAAATAGGACTTGAACCAGGTAAAAGCAGTACTAGAGATTCCCACCCAATTTTAAAATCTCACCTTTTTTATGATTCAACATATTTATTTATCAATATATAACCTAGCAATGCTGTGTTCATGTCCAGCATGGAAAATCACCTACTCTTGTGCTCCCTCACAGTGGAAAGTTGGTACCTAGAAAAGTACCCAATTCGGTACCGGTCCATACCTAAAAAAGACCTTTCTGGAGGCAGAGCAGAGTGCTGACCTTGGTGTTTGAGGCCCACCCTTCCAAAGTGTCATGAAACAGGAGGTTGTTATGTAACGACCACATCACTTAAGAAAATCTCTTGAAGAGAAGTTTACAGACAGATTCAGGGATTTCTCCAACATATGACTGTGTAGCAGTTTGAAAATTTGTACATGTTTTCATACATTTTTAATTATGGGTAACACAATACCCCCTCTTTAAAGTCCAAATCACAAAATATCAATTTTAAACATCATGTGGCCAACTTATAATGTAAATAATCAGTATTTGGTTTAAGATAACAGAGGCAAAGGGTCAGATGTTTATTTATTCTTTTGTTTTCTGCTCTAGTTTCAAACACCAGTAACCAACGCTTTACCTGCTGAGTGACACGCTGAGTGACACGCTGTAATCCATGTATCTGTTACACAGAAAGGCCAGCAGGTCGGCAGCTGAGCCAGGAGCCTTAGAAACAGAGTCCAGGTACCTGACAAAGTCTGAGGAAAGTTTCACCAGATATTTGACGACAAAACAGGCCACAGCCAGTACCTCTTTAAGGCACAGTTGGGTGGAAATGTTTGAATCTCTGGAAAGATATTTTTAAAAACATGTTTTTGGATGGTTGGTTTCTGGAGAAATTATTCAGCTGTAGTTTAGACACCACCGTATGAACCAGGAACCATAAAATCCACCTCCTACTGAGAGCAGCTGCTCTGATAGCAGAGTCCCTCCAGCAGCAGTTTATAATTTAAAGGTCCTCCACATCCTGGCAGGCACAGATAAACCTGGGCCGTCAGTACAGCTTACCCAACCGCCAGGATGTGGGGCAGGCTTTCAGAGAGGACTCAGAACGTGTGCAGGAAGTGGAGCCACAAGCTGAAAAGTGTAGTGTAGTCTGACACTTCGACGTGTGTCACACTAGTTTAGCCTAAAAGGAATCAATCTGTTGACAGGTTAGAAACACAGCGTCTTTACCTGTCACTTTATCACAGGGCAGCTTATCAGCACCAAACTAACTGTATCAAGCACAGTTTCAACAAAGATCAGACATTATAACCTTAGTTTAGATATTTTACTTTTATTCAATCTTTATTTAACCAGGTTAGTCCCGTTAAGATCAGAAGATCATTTTTCAAGGGAAACCTGAACAAGAGTGGCAGTATTACACAGTCACAGCGACTCAGTACAGTACAGATAGGTCAGGAAGTCATTGATTAAAACAGTAACATTCGGAAAGTAGGTATTCCAGTGTCATAACCACAGATTAAAAACATTCAGAGACCCCAAGTTTGGCAGCTTAAGTTCAGTCTGTGAAAAGAGCAGAGAACCTAAAGGCCTTCTTTCCCAACTCAGTACAGAATCTGGGAACAACAAACCGCACAAAGCTCAGAGATCTTAGGTTGTGTAATCCATCTTTCAAGATTAGTAATGAGGAAAGATAGCCACCAAATTTGGCAAGAATGACTGTAAATGGACCAATGTAGACGACCCAGGCAGTTGATGTAGAGTTGATGTTTTTTTCATCTGCTCTTGACAGATGAAAACAACAACATGAGTTAGAACAAGTTTTAGCTGGCTAAGCTGAATTTAGACCAAGGTTCTTCAACCTGCGGCTCTTTGACTCCTTTGCAGTGGCTCCTTGTAGCTTTAAAAAATATTATTAAAGAGTTTTTATTTTTCTTCCAGAGGGTATTGATGATTAAAGACACTGACACTAAATAAAATCCTGCGTTAACATTTAATTTAACTAAATCTTCATCCCATCTGTCAATAAAGCCTGCCACCGCTCTACTTCACCTCCTACACCTCCTCCTATTCATTTAACTGCACATGTGTTAGCTTAATATATATGCTTGATATAAGGCAAGACATAAGCAAACAACAACAAAAAAAAGAAGTTGAGCAAAATTAACCAATGTGTGTTATAAATTCAAGTATTCTTTCAAAAATGTTGAAATGTTAACAGTTTTTTTTTTGTTTAATACTTGCAAAAGTTTAAAATTCAAAAATTTTTGAAATTTGGGCAATTTTTTTGAAATGTCATTTTTTTATATTTGTAAATAATATAATTCTTTAAAAATGCATTTCTATTTTTTTGTAGTTTTTTAATTGTTTTTTATTGTTTTTCAATTTTTTTTAATTTTCCAGCAAAACTATTTATACATGTCTTTTTGAAAAATAAAATGTGTACTACACTTCTTTGTACATTGTATAAAAATATTATATAATATATATAAATTTTAATAAAAAATAATTGATAACTTTTTTTTTAGAAAAAATAAAGTTTAAATAAATAAATTCCAAATTTATTAAATTATTTGTTTTTTAAACTTTCTTGCAAATTTTGGAAATTTCAAAACAATTTAAAATTTTGAAGATTTTTTTTTAAATAAAAAAAAAAAATCACTGGTCCAACTTCATAAATTCAAAAATATTTCTCATTTAGATAATAATTCCCTAGATTTTATCTTTATTTAGAATTTAAAACTTTATATACTTTATTGTGAAGATAAAGTAGATTTTGTGGCTCCTGAATGACTTTAATCCAGGTGAGCTGAGGAAAAATGGCTCCTATGAAATTAAAAGGTTGCAGATCCCTAGATTAAACCAGAAGCATGTTGTAGATTTCCCAAAGCTAGTGTAGATGTAGGCTAGTAGCAATAAATAACAGCATCGTCAGCATAAAAGTGAAAATGATCATTTGGTACGATTGACCCAGGCAGTGGATGTAGAGAGTAAATTAGAGTGGTCCCAGAACTGAGCCTTGAGGTACACCTTTGTGTCTTTTAGTGCCTCAGATGTGACGCCCTCTGACTGAACAGCCTAGGATCTTCCACTGAGATTTAGGAGTTAGCTGCAGGATTTTGCATCTTTTGGTATTCCTCGCTAGTTTCATCAAATTGACTTTCAGCTGAGCATATAATTACAAAATAACGAGGACCCAGACTCCGCTTGAAGCTGGGCACCTCTATTTACTGAACCAACCTATTTTTGGTTCCTCTCTGAGGCAGCTAATTGGATTTTTCTTCTTTCTCTCAACTCTCCCTGGAAACTTTAGACACACAAAGAGCTGGCTCAGATATTCCTCATCAGTGTGTGAGGTTTAAACTCCAAAGACTGTCTCAGTGCTCCAGGTAAAGGTGGTGATACGTCGATGACCTCCTTCTCTCACAGCGTAACGTCATGTGTGGCTGATGAAAGAATAGGAGCACAGCTTTCACAGTGCTGTAACACAGATAAGGTAAACTGATGCAGACATCCAGTCCAGTTGGATACAGATTATAAGAGTAGATGGACGATTTTACCGTCTACATCATGTCAGCGCTACCTGGAACAAACATAAACAACCACAGGCATGACGATAACAAGACAGGGCACCTTGTACCTGGTGCACTGAGCTGGCCAAAGGAGCAATCCAACCTCCTCCCTCTCAGTGTGTGTGTATGTGTGTGTGTGTGTGGATAACCTGCAGAGTGTGTGCACATCTTGCGAGCCGGCAGGGAGTGAATGAAGCAGACAACAATCTGCTTGGATAAGATTTTTGGAGATGGGGGGGCTTAAAGATGAATCGCTTTTTGTGCTGAATCATGCTCTGTGTTTGGAGCTGCTGCAGTCACACACATGTGTGTGTGTGTGGGTGTGTGTGGGTAGACAGACAGGAAAAACAAAGGTCTCAGCGCTACAGCGAGTTTATTAAGTTTTGGTTTGGTAGGATGTGACCCAATAAGGAAAGGGCAACGTTTTCATCGGCCTTTTGAAATGTGAGGATGACACAGGTGTTGATTTTATGACAGTTTCTGAGCAGACTTGACCTTTTTTTCAGGCTCAGTGTATTTTAAACATTTCTTTGAACTTGGAGGCTAAACAGGAAATTAAAAAATAAATCAAAAATCCAGTTTTATAGATAGTTATGTCGTAAAAAGAGGGGGATTGTTTTATATTTTAGGGGGAATGTAATACGCCACCGTATTTAAGTATGGGATACACTGCAAAAAATTTTAAACTTATCAAGTGTTTTTGTCTTATCCTAAAGGTCCCATATTAAGCAAAAATCACTTTATTAAGTCTTTTTGTGAAATTTGTGGGTCTTTGTCTTTCCTTCCAGCCCACAAAATGTGATATTTAATGACCAAACCTGTTCTTAGTAGAGCTTGTTAATGTAAAATCCTGACCTAAAACCAGCTGTTTGGATTTAAGGGATTTGCCGATGTCAGCGATTCTCTTTTTTGACCAATCAGGAGCAAGTCTGACCTGATTGGTCAGAGAGAGAAATCTCTCCAGCAGCAGGGAGGGGAATGCTGAAGTCGAAGAGCCATCACTGCTCTGTTTTCGGCTGTAAACAGCCACATAGTTCCATGCTCAAGCTTCCCATCTCTGAAGAAGACAGACTAAGTGTCTAGAGTTCATTTATCAGGAAATGTTCCAGCTACACTCAGTAAAACTGTGCATGTGTGAGCTAGTCACTTCACGGCCGACTGCTTGTCCAACTTTGGACAGTCCAACAGAGGGCTAGCCAATAGACTGGTCCTGAATCCAGGCGCATTACCAACCATCCTCCAACAAACCTGGGACCCTGGAAATGTGAGTGTTTTAAATGCTGTGTGCTGTGGAGCAGATGGAAGAGCTTTTCCTCAGTGCCCCCCCTGTCTCTGTGTTAGCTTCAGGATGCTAACTTTAGCTGCAGTTAGCCTGTTGTTTTAGCCTGTAATGTTACGGTAAACCAGCTTCTCTGTTTTCTAAACATTGTGCACTCGGAGCTCGTGGCGCCGCTCTCAGTGACGTGGAAGAGCGGGGCGGTATCAGTGGTGACTCATTTACATATGAAGGCCACGCCCACTAAATCAGAGCGTTCTGAACAGAGGGGCTATGAGAGCCTGGAAACAATGCTGCTGTGCTTGATTTATTGGCTTTTTGGACCAAAACATGTTACTACCATTTCATGAAGACATCAATGATCCATATAAAATCGCAGGAAAAGAGCAGAATATGGGACCTTGAGTAAAAATTGTCTAATTATACTCAATATGAGCCACATTCACCTGATCAGACCAGAAAAATGTATCATTTTAATTTATTTAAAGACAAAATGAGGTCTGATTTGCTTTAAAAAAAAAATTTATCTGCAAATGGAACAAAAAATTTGCTTAAAAAAAACTTGCATACCTGTAACTTGTTCCCTTAGTAGGTTTTTCTGAACTGGTCAGTTGAATGTGGCTCATATTAAGTCTAAAAATACATTTTTTACTGAAAATAAGACAAAAACACTTGATAAGATTCCAGTTTTTACAGTGTTGTTAATAATAAAGCCTAATGTCCCATTTTACTCCTGGTTTTATACTGTCTCTTTAATTCATTCATAAACAAAAAGTTTTTTTTAAGTGTAGTTAAAGTCCTCGGCCAACAGAGAGAGCTGTTGATCTGCAGTCGAACTGATGCAAACACTTCAATAAAGCTGTCTTTATGAGTCGTTTGATGAGTTTATTCAGACAGTTGGATCAGCAGATAATCATTTATAAGTTGGCTTATTTTGATCTGAGTATGTGAGTGATCTTTTTTATTCTTAATGAGAACAAAAAGCACTGAGCTGAAGTCACTCTGTGGAAACAGGATGGACTCATTAATTGGCCATCTGTCATCTTCCTGCTGCTGATCGTCTGAGATTTTGGCTGTTATGGAGAGGAGGTCAAAAAGGTTTACAGCAAATCCTCCTAGAGGAGACCTGAGCCGTTTTCTCAAATGAAATACTGCAGACGCGTCCAGTGAGGCAGAAAACACTCGGACAGTAACCAAGGAAATAAAACGCAGAGGTCCTGACCTCCTTCTCTTACTGTGTGTGAATTAAACTGGGGCAGAGGATCACACAAAACGAGCTCATTATGGAAAAATATGCATTAAATATGTTTTAACTACTGCTTTAAGCAACACAGTGGTGATTTCAGAGACAGCTATGAGCCGTCTGCTGATTGTTATGGAGCACATTAGTGCCTTAATAAAGTCTGACCTCACTTGAACACCTGTTTTTGTCTAAGCTTGGACTTTTGCACCATCTAGTGGCTAAATTAGATAATTGAAAATGAAATGTGATTATAAGTTAGATCATCTGCTCTTTGGCCAAAAAGTGGTGGAGCTGTGGTATCATGACACAGGTGGAAGTAATGAAGCAAGGTAACATGAAAGGTTTTTTTTTTTTTTTTCCAATTTTCTTTTTCAATTTTGAAACTTATTTTCAATGACAAAATCAGGATTTTTTTTTAAGAAAGTCCCTAAAAAGATTAGAACATAAGTTTTATGTTTTCTTTTTAATTTATTTATCTTTATATTAATTAATTAATTAATTCAATTATTTATTTTTGTTTATTTTCTATTTTTAAACTGATTTACAATGACAAAATTAGGGAAATAAGGTTTGAGGAAAATTCGTGAAAAAATTAGAACTAAAGTTCCATTTTTTCTTATTTATTTATTTAGTTAATTTTTCAATTTTTACATTTAGTTATTTTTTGAGGAAAAATTAGAACAGAAGTTTTATTTTTTCTCATTTATTTATTTATGTTTATTTATGTTAATTTTTTTATTTTTAAACTTATTTACAATGTCAAAATCAGGATTCAGGGTTTGAGAAAAAGCCGTTAAAAGATTAATAGAAGTTTTATTTTTTCTTATTTATTTGTTTTTGTTTATTACTTTTTTATAAACTGATTTAAATCGACAAAATCAGAAATTAAGGTTTGAGGAAAATCCGTAAAAAGATTAAAACAAAAGTTTTTTTTTTTGTTCATTTATTTATTCATTTTTATTTATTTATGTTTTAATTGTTAAACTAACTTACAACAACAACAAGATCAGGAAATAAGGTATACAAAAATCCAAAAAATCCGTGAAAAGATTAAAACAGAAGTTTTATTTTTATATTTTATTCATTTATTCATTCATTTATTTTGTTTATTTATTTATTTAATTTTTAAACTTATTTACAACGACAAGATCAGGAAACAAGGTCGAGAAAAATCCGTGAAAAGATTGAAAACAGAAGTTTATTATTATCATTATTATTATTTATTTATTTATTTATTTTATTTTATTTTTATTTTATTTTTTTATTAATTAACTTAATTGTTTTTTAACCGGACAGCTCCACGCTTTTTATGGCATCTGAACTAAGATAAGTGCTCGCCTGGAGTGGAACTTCCGGTTAACTCATTGTCACACCAACTGCTCTGAGATGTTTTTTTTTGTGCTGACACAGAGAAGCAGCGAGTTCCCGCTTGACAGTCAAGAAGAGGGGGAAGGAGGGAGGGAGGGAGGGAGGGAGGGAGAGGGCTGGTGCGTCCCTGCCCTCTGTCTGCATCCAGCTGCCGCGTCGCTCCACAGCAGCAGCAGACGCACCGCACTCAGTATGGCTTTAGCCGCAAGCAGGACGCTCTTGGCGCTATTCGTCGCGTTTTGCGCATCAGGACTCGGATGGACAGGTAAAAGTTTGTTCTCTTCTTCTGGAGCAGGTTGGCGTTGAGCTTGGGTCACTTTTGCTTCCTCTCCTCTTGCAGCTGGATGGACTGCACAGAGTTGGAGTGTTGGAACAGCTGTTGCAGTTTAACGTGAATTTCTGCTGCTTCTGTATCAGAAAACACGTGATGGTGTATTTAGGTGTGCATGGCTGTGAGCCCTAACTTCTCCTGATCAGTAGCTGCAGATTGCTCTTTGATTAAATGCTTAAATGTTCCATGCTCAGTTTTTTGATAAAACCAGTGTATGAGAGGAAAAACTGATGCCATGAGTCGAAGTCATGGAACAAGTCCTTGCATCATTCAGCAGGCGCAACCTGCACAGGCTGTGATCAGCAGTAAAAAGATGATGATAAACTTCAGGCTGGATCAGATTACCAGAGAAAACAGAGCAGAGCTTTTCTCTCTCTTTTTTTTTTCTTTTGGAGTCACATTTTTCCATATTTGTGACTGACCTGGCGGATGGTGGTAATAAATGACCTGCCTCTAAAACTTTCCCCCATTTGGGAAAGAAGTGAGTTTACCTTTGTTTTTGGGTTGCTTTTCCTTAGATTTACTTTCAGAGTCTAATCTCTGATCAGCTGTTGGAAAGAGATTGTAGAAGACATAGGGGAAACCAGGTATGGTTGTAACACTTTTTGCTGCAGCACCTCCAACTCAGTGATTTTTTTAGTCACAGTTCCCAAACTTGAGAGCAAAGTACCCACATTTTTTTTATTTATTTTTTTTTTAATGAGGTGTTTTTTGTGTTAACAAAATTCCACATGTGATGTCTTAGGGTTTTTTTTAATTTTAATTAAATTGCAAATATATTTAATAAATTAAGAAATTATCATAAATTTCATTTATTTGCATTTTCAAAAAAAAAAGTAAAACAAAAAAAAAAAAGTGCATAGATTTAAAAACAGAAATTTTGAATTTGCTAAAAAATAAAATTAAAAATAATAAATGTAGTTTCAAAATTTGCTACATTTTCAGGAAAGTGTAATTGTGAAAAAAAATAGCAAAATTTAAAAAAAACCCTGGGATTTAAATAATCTCTGCAAAAATTTGAAGGGATTTAAAAAAATAAAAAAATTTGAAATGTACAAAATGTCATAAATTTCCCAAAAATTAAAATTTAAATAAAATATGTAATTTCAAGTTTGCTACATTTTTAAGAAAGTGTAATAGTGAAAAAAAAGGCAATTTATATATTTTTTTATTTTTTGAAGAAGGTATTTAAATTATTTGCAAAACTTTAGCAGGGATTAAAAAGATTGAAATTTTGAAATGTACAAAATATCATGAAATTTCTAAAAACTGAAAATAAAATAAGAAATGTAATTTTAAAAATTTGCTATATTTCCAAGAATGTGTAATATTAAGAAAAAAAAAAGGCAATTCTTTTTTTAAAGAAACCTGGAATTTATATATTATGCAAAAATTTGCAGAAAAAAAAGAATAAATTAGCAAACATTCCAAAAATTTGCAAAACTTTCAGAAAAAAAAAAATTAACATGGAGGTTAACATGGAGGTTTAACAAAAAAAGTGTGTGTGTCTGTGTCTATTTTTTTAATTAAAGTCACAATGGTGACAAATGATTGTTTGTAGGCCTGGAGTGTCTGATATAAGTCACATGGCTTTATCTGGAAAAGTGTAAGTGCTAAAAACACATACAGTCTTTATCAAAAATGTTACTTTTTTACCTCAAAATCAGTTTTTTCTCCATAGAATCTGAATTGCACCTGTTTCCTGCCAATACTGAAATAATCATATGACTCCTATCTTATCCCTGATTGGAGGACTTGGTGGTGTTACAACTCTCCCCATGTTACAACCATACCCGGTCTCCCCTACTCTTCTAAAAGTGAAACTGTACAGAGAATCAAAACCACAAGAAAATCAGTGCAGACCACAGAGGACATTTTTCTTTAAAATGTGACTTCAGTGAAAGACATCAGCGCTGTAAAACCGTCCAGAATATTAAAAGTGCTATAAAGCCTGAGGAGTTTTGGAGAGGACCTGACCGAACCCTCTCCTTCAGATTACTCAGCCCACTTTAATGTCACTGGATCTCTAAGTGTCTGTATGCCTCCTTCTCTGTTAGCACTTAGAGCATGAGGTCATTGCTTTCACTGAAAACAGGCAGCTGCTTTTTGTTGTGGTCTTTTCCTCCGAGTCCTCTCCTTTTCCATCTCTGTAGGAAGTATTTTTAGAGGAATCATGTCGCCTGTTTCCTACTCACACACCTTCACACACACACGCTTACACACCTGGGAGACGCTTAACGTGACCACATTTCACCGCCGCTGCTCCGCTAAGAGGTTTGGAGCTGAGCGCTTTCCTCTCGGCGTCCTGACAGACGTTGTTAAGAGAGAGGAGAGTGTTACTCATTGACTCTCTCCACTCACATGTCAGCAGCCTGTCACTCCAAAGTTTGTCTGAACAGGGGATGAAATTGGACCCGTGGGAATATCTGAACATGGAGGACGGAGCAGAAAGAGGAGTAAAAACATCACGGTTATTTGAATAATACACAATCTCAGCCTCTTCTGTGCGGTTTCAGACGACCCTCTCCAGGAAAGTCTGCAGAGCGGAGTAATTAAGACGGAGAGTTTGGGCAGAGAGGGAACCGTAACCCAGCAGATTCAGATTTCTCCTCTTCACGTGTTAAACTCTGCCCCAGGACGCCATGACAGAAAATTATTAATAACCAGGAAGTTCATAACTTTCCATGGTGGAAAAACACGGCAGATACAGAACAGATCGAATATTTTCCACAATCCTTCACGACCAGACAGAGCTCGACCCAGAACACCTGCAACCTGGCCGCTTGTCAAACCTGACAGCGATGGCATGTCTCGTGTCATGATGTCATATCTAGGCGCCGTTCCAGTTGTTTAAACAAGAACCACCTGGGCTGTGAACACCTGTCCAGCACGGTGGATGGGCAGCAGGAGGATGGAGCGTAAACCGACGGTTCAATATGTCAATCTTCATAAGGGAGTCGTTCGAGGAGTCGTCTTGGCTCCAGGAGTTGGCGTGTGAACACGACCATGTGTTAAAAGATGATGATGATACCTGCTAACCTCAGGCTGGGGATGCCGTTTAATATAAACATCACAGGTTTATGAATCAAGACCCTAAAAATGAAGAAAAATACTCAGCTCAGGTGGTCAACTTGATTGAAACAACCTAAGTGAATTAGTGATAGACCGATTACCAGTGCAGATATTTGGCATTTTCTGGCAAAAACATCCGCCCTTTTTTTAAACCGAAGGCTGTTTAGAAATCAGTTTAAAGGTCCCATATCCTGCTCCTTTCCTGCAGTTTAATCTGGATCATTGATGTCTTCATGAAATGGTAGTAACATGTTTTGGTCCAAAAAGCCAATAAATCAAACACAGCAGCATTGTTTCCAGGCTCTCATAGCCCCTCTGTTCAGAACGCTCTGATTTAGTGGGCGTGGCCTTCATATGTAAATGAGCCACCGCTGATACCGCCCCGCTCTTCCACGTCACTGAGAGCGGCGCCACGAGCTCCGAGTGCACAATGTTTAGAAAACAGAGAAGCTCGTTTACCGTAACATTACAGGCTAAAACAACAGGCTAACTGCAGCTAAAGTTAGCATCCTGAAGCTAACACAGAGACAGAGGGGACACTGAGGAAAAGCTCTTCCATCTGCTCCACAGCACACAGCATTTAAAATACTCACATTTCCAGGGTCCCAGGTTTGTTGGAGGATGGTTGGTAATGCGCCTGGATTCAGGACCAGTCTATTGGCTAGCCCTCTGTTGGACTGTCCAAAGTTGGATAAGCAGTCGGCCGTGAAGTGACTGGCACACACATGCACAGAGAGATTTCTCTCCAGCAGCGGGAAGGAGAGTGGGCAGGGAGTGGGTTCAGGGGTATCTGCTCAGGTCAGACTTGCTCCTGATTGGTCAATAAAGGGAATCGCTGACGTCGGCAAATCCCCAAAATCCAAACACCTCGTTTTAGGTCAGGACTTTACATTAACAAGCTCTACTAAGAACAGGTTTGGTCATTAAATATCACATTTTGTGGGCTGGGAGGAAAGACAAAGACCCACAAATTTCACTAAAAGACTTAATTAAGTGATTTTTGCAGAATATGGGACCTTTAAAAAAAATTTTTTTTTCCAAATTTAAGCCCTTCATTTTAGTCTTTCTTTGTACGCTGGGCTAAAAACTGTCTCACATGTGATGTTCATTTTTTGGGAAAATACGGCTCCAGATATAGTCTGGGGAAATCATCATCGTCATCATCCAACTTTTTCACCCGGTCTGAAGTTAAAAATTATCTAAAAATCCCCAAAATTGGGGAATATCAAAGAATCGCAATTTAAATCAAATTGCCGTCGTCATAGTTACTGTCAGCTTCATGTCAGAGTTCATTACTGCAAGGTTCAACACAGGTGAAAGGTTAAACTGACAGGGGTGCTACCAGGAATTTTGTGGCTGTGGGCAAGATTAACTCCAGCCCCCTCACCAAGACAAATAGGTTTATAAGAGCAACTTAATACTTCAAAGCAAGTAAAAACAGACTGAAACTGATACAGATGCTCCTTTATGGCCTTGCACTACTTTGATGTTGTGATTATTATTAATGCCTATAAATACTGACAAGGTCGTAAGCAACATTCTGCCAAAACAGCCTTTGTTTACATTTTTAAATTAAAAATAAAAACAATGACAACAACAACAACAACAACAACAATAATAATTATTTTAATAATGATAATAATAATAAATAGTTTATTATTATTATTGTTATTATTAATAATAATAATAATAATAATAATAATAATAATAATAATAATAATAATAATAAAATGATAATGATATAAATAAAAAATAAATAAATAAATAAATAAAATAAATGAAAAAATAAATTAATGTATAAATAAATCAATCAATTAATTAATTAATTAAAAATGTATGGCCAAATTGTATTGTACGTATGGCACTAGATCACCGAAGACAAACAAGGTCCCACTTGGTGAGACCAAAATCACCTCAGTCTGAAGTCTGAAGGTGTCTCACAGGAGCTTTAAGTCTAACATACAAAAAAAGGACTTACAATCTGGTGACTGTTCACTTCCCTTTTGAAGTTATCTAATGATGAACAAAGTTTTATTTGTGGGGTCAAAGATTTAAATCAGCATCTCTGTGTGAAACGTTTATCCACAGAACAAGCTCTTATAGACTCCCTCTAACAATACGTGTCTTTTGTAGCATGTACTGTTAAACAAAACCAGCACTACAACAATCTGTGTATTTTTGTGAACATCAACCACTTTGGAAAAAAGGCTCGTCTTATGAATATTTTCTTTGCTGTGAGCGTAACGAATAAGATTTGTTTCGATCTGATTTTATTTGGCTGTTATCATTTGTCCCAGATACGGATAATTGAGCAAATTAAACAAAAACTCTGAGCATGACTGAGAAGTGATTATTCTTTATTTAATCATTTGGGAAACCCAGCCCTGGAAAGTGATTACATGCCACGGTTTGATGACTTTGATCCAGATCACAAACCTGTAATCCAGCTGAATCTGACCTTTTGAATACTGCAAAACTCTATTAACATGACCACAAAAGGTCAGGTAGCTGTCAAAATAACTCCTCAGGTTTCTGGCTCCTGCAAGAGATTGTATCAAATCGATATGTTTCGTGTCTGGCTGAACAAAAAGAATCAACAGTTTGACTTTACTGAGACAGTTTCTGGAGAAATCAATACACCTGGAATAGATGTTATAACAAGATGCTGTCAGGAAAGATGCAGAATTAATCATAATGTGAGTTAGCAAACATGTGTCAAGGAAGAAGAGGAGGGGACCGAGAGTTGAGCCCTGGGGTACCCCGAGACTCATGTTTGCTGTGAATAAGTCTTGGGACTACTGAAAAGTTGGTAGAAGTTCTACCGACTTTTTAGATACTGAGCCACCATTTCAGGTGATTAATGAATTTTTATACCATGGTGTGGGTGAATACTCAATTCTGATTGGCTGCAGGGTGTGTGTTAAAAAAGTTCCAGTCAAATAGCCTGATTGTTCTAAATCAGGGATTATGTAATTTTTACTTTTATAGGAGCCATTTTTCCTCAGCTCACATGAATTAAAGTCATTCAGGAGCCACAAAATCTACTTTATCTTCACAATAAAGACAAAAAAAATGGATACAGTTGTATACCTAGTGAAAATCTAGTGAATAATTATCTAAACAGAACATTTTTTGAATCAATAAAACAAAACGTGATGTCTTAGTTTATTATTTTCAATATGTTTGCCTATATTAAAAAAATAAACAATTGCCGTGTCAAGAAATTTCATAAATTCCCAAAAATTATGAAACTTCAATAATCCGCAAAATTTTTAACACATTTTAAGTTTCAAAAATCCCCCCCCCCTCAAAAAAAAAAAAAAAAACGAAAAAGTTTTCAAAATTCTGAAATTTCAATAGTTTGCCAAAGTTCCATAAAATTTGCCAAAAAAAGAATCTAAATGTTTTTTTGATTTTTTTTTTTTCACAAAAAATTTAAACTTTCCAAAAATTGGCCAATTTCAAAAATTGGCCAATTTTTTGAAAATTAGAATTTATGTAAGTTGCAAAAATTTGCAGATAATAAAAAAAGGAAATCTAATAAAAATTCAAAAAACTGTTAAAGTTTTCCAAAAATTTTAATACAAAAATTTGCAAAAGTTAAAAAAATTGCAAAAACTCAAAAAAAATTGAAAGTTTATTTGACAGATGTGATGCATATATACTTCAACAAAATATTAACACAGGATTTTATTCAGTGTCAGTGTCTTTAATCATCAATACCCTCTGTAAGAAAAATAAAAATTCTCTATTTCAGTAATATTTCTTAAAGGTACAAAGAGCCACTGCAAAGGAGTCCAAGGGCTGCATGAGGCCCCAGAGCCACAGGTTGGAGACCTTTGGTCTAAATTATTGGTGGAGGAGGAGAGGAAACACCACACAGATCTCTTCTGTTTGGTGGAAATGATAAATAAATAAATAAATAAACAAACATCGAACATTAGTTTGTGGAAACTTTGACGTCACTTGCTCGTGGTGCCAACACTTAACGGCTCCAAAAGATTCTTCAGTCGTTGTTTTCTAGCATGTGGTATTTCCAATAGAGCGCATTATTCAATTAGCTAAACACCTACAGATGTATGAGTGCAGGGACTAAAGGAGAATCGACAGCTTCAGCATCACCTCATGTTTGATGAGCCTCCTCTCCTCAGTTCACCTCCTCCTCACATACCATCCTGGGCGAGTCTGTCAGGGCGCCGTTGTTACGGGCTGGGGGTTAGCAGCAGGTCAGCGTCTGTAACGTTTGTGGCCAGGTAGAGAGGAGCTCTTGTAAAAGTGAAGCAGGTATAATCTTGAAAGGTTTAACAGGAGTTCTCTGACCTGACAGCTCCCACATAGATGGGATTTTTGTAGCAAACTGTCAGTTTTTACTTTACATCCACCGCTAACACTTTTAGCATAAGGTTTAATCATTAACTACATTAGCACGTTGACTCTCAGCTCACACATTCATTCCTCACATACTTATAATTGCTGCTGTCTAACTCGATTATAACCTGTCTGCCTGTCTCTCCACTCCACATTCACTAATAAAGCATGGATCGTGTTACATAATCGCTCCGGTTTCTCCTGGCGACGCCCTGACAGAGTCGCTCTCTGCAGGATTGTGACGTTACAGTCGCTCGGTCGCGTCCCAAACTGTTTATTCTTGGATTGCAGCGGTGCATGTGCAGCGCTCTCAGAGGGAGTCTTGATTTAATCAGAAATCTCTGGTCTGCCCTTGGATCGTAAATTTCCAAGGGGGCTAAATCCCAGTACGATGTCTGGACAAAGGGAACAGATCCTTTCCTACGTAAGACACAGCCTTAATGGAAACCTCCTGGAGCTGATTGAAGTGCGTCCAGACTTGTGTCAGTGGAGTCTACCACAAGCAGCTGATAAAACTGACTCCCATGAAACACTCTCCTGATGAGGAAATAACGGGGAGACACTGTGTTTTGTTATTTTACTGATGGTGGAGAAACACTTACACACTTCATGCTCTTTGGCTCGACGTGCTCCTAAACGTTATCTGGAGTGGATCGACGCAGCGACACAGCCGTCTCTCAGCACATACTTAAAAGTTGAGAATCACCTTGGCAGGCCTCCTGAGAGCCGGGACCATCTGCAGACCGGCCTGGGATGCAGTTAATCCTTAATGTGAAAAGTGAGAGTGCAGATCCAGCTGGGAGCACACCTGTCCCGCAGACAACAGGACTTTAAAGTGATGAAGTGATTTTGTGACAACACTAAAGTGAAAGTGCTGCTGTAAACCTTTAAAGGACCAGCTGTTTATGACAGGGACAGGCAACGCTGACGATAATATACGACACCGCTGGAAGCTAATAAAACTGACACCACCAGTCGCCAAAGCTCACTCACAGTTTGTTCGTTTGTATCTTATTTCAGAGCGCCACAGTTCATATCTTTGTGCTAATGAGAGCTATGACCACTGACTGTAAATAAAGATGGACGACATGTCTCCACCTCCTCTAGCTGAGCAAAAGTGATGCCAAAAATAACCCTTGTAGCTAGCAGTAACACACTGCACCAATATCATATGTAGCCAGAGTCTTGACGTCTAGACATTTCTATACTTCTTGAGTCTTTTTGTTTGAAGCAGACTTTTATGTTTGTGAACGTTTATGCAGGTGCTTGTTTCTCTTGCTGATCTCGAGCTAATATGCTAACTCATTGTACACAAACTTTCAGGAGCCGCACTTCAAATTCACAAAACTTTATCTGCTCTGAAGGGGAAGTTGAAAGCACATCAAGCAGAAAGTAGACGATGTAAACACAGTAATAACTGTACACAGAATTTAGGCTAATTTTCAAAATGCTAAGATACTAAATCTAGGAAAGTAAACATTAAAAAATACAAAATATACAAAAAAAATGGTACGTTCCATTTACATCGGAACTGGAAAGTGGGGAGCGGGAATGGCGTAATCTCCGTGTTAAAAGCATTCCAGTTGCCAGGTCGGAAAAACTTGCCGTAACAGCAAAATTTCTATATGTGGATATGGAATATTACAATATATACTGCTGTTTCATTGCGACAAACATCAATGAAAATTTCAACTTCTGAGTAGAAATGGAATGCACCAAAAGATACGTTAAAAAGTATTAATTTTTAAATACTAATTTACTGAAACACTAAATACAAATACAAAAGTAGAAGCTCGAATCAAATTCAAAGCTCTTCTTCTGGCTTACCAAACATTGACAAGAACGGCTCCTGCCTACCTGGGGTCCCTGATCCAGCTCTACACTCCTTCTGCCCTCGTGAAAGACGCCTGGTGCTCCCAGCCCAGCGCGGCTCCAAATCTCTAGCCAGACTCTTCTCCTCTGTTGTTCCCAAATGGTGGAACGAGTTACCTAACTCTATACGATCCACAGAGTCCCTTTCTACTTTAAGAGATGCCTGAACTCATCTGTTCAGGGAACACTTAGACCTTAATCTGAGCCTTCTCCTCTTTGTCCTCAGGGGGAGAATGAGTCAGTAGGTCTAAGACTCAGCTCTTATGATTTTTTAGCACTATTACTGAATGTTGTTGAAGATCGAGGTATACTGTTGCAGCAATTAATTGTTGTTTGTTGGCTTGTTGATTATTGTACCCCCCCAAAAAACAAACAAACAAACAAACAAAAAGACAACTTGCCCTTAATGGCAGCACCCGCAGCCGAATAACTTGTAGCACTGTTGTCGCACTAACTAGGTTTTCCTTCTGTCTGAATTCTTGCTTGTGTTGTACGTCGCTTAGGACAAAAGCGTCTGACAAATGAAACTGTAAACTGTAAAAAATTCCTGAGGGCTGGGGATTAACCTGATGTCCACAAATTAGAGATAGACTGATTATCGGTGATAAATATTATTTTGCATTTTGAAGCATATCAGCATTGTCCTTTTTTTAATCTGGTTGATACGATAAGAAATTAAATTTCAGACTGTGTTATTTCTGGCTCTAATACAGCCATGCCTCACTGTCTAGCATTGTCCCATCCACAGTGCCATCTAACTGTTGACAGAAAATCAATATAAGTTTTTATTCATCTTTATCAGACAGCTGCAGAGACTGGGAGCTGTTTGATGAACATGTGCTTAAAGGTTTTTAACAAAATGAAGTATTGAAATTCATACAATCCCAAATTTTGACACCAATATTTTCACTTTTACTGCAAATGAATATCGGCTCCAAATATCGGTTATCGGCTTCCTTGACTACTGGTTATTGGTATTGGTATTGGTATCGGCCCTGAAAGAAACATATCAGTCTATATCTAGTGCAAATTGGCATAGGGTAATGTTCATTAAAGATTAAGTCGCCAATAGGGCTGTCAATCATGGAGTTAAACAAGTAATTAGATATAAACTTTTCCGCTCTTCGACCACAACGAGGGAAAATGCAGATGGTTGTTTTGAGCGGAGAGAGCACTAACAGATCTCGCTGGAGGAGACCAAAAACAGAGCTAGAAATGGACAGACTATTGGACTTACAGAAACACTTGACTGTTGAATGTTAGGTCATATTTTTAGTATTTTTTTTCTCAGTGTGGAAATCCACATCAGTCTACAAAGGAAACAAAGCACGAGATCAAGCAGAGCAGTAAAACTGAGGCTGTATACACTGAACTAAATGACGTCTGTATGTGAATCTGGAAGTTGATGTTGTACATAGAGCGGGTCTACAGCTGCAAATACACAATCTGTGTTTTTATGAATCATTTTTATGAAAAGTTCAGGCTTGTTAACAGGTATTAGACCAGCTCTTTCTGGGCGTCAGACTTTTTATGAAGCCACTTGAGTCAGCTGAGGACTCAACATTTGGTGTAAGCTTTCAGGCATGAGGTCGTTTGTGTTTGATGAACCGAGCCAGCAACATCTCATTAACATCTGAAAGGATGTTTATTATTTCCCATGTAAGCACTTGTCTCTGGGGCAGCTTTTTTTCTTCCATATGAGACAGTTTCATAGAGTCAAATATTAAACAGCCATGTTCAGGGCTCTGCTTTACGAGCTGGGTGTGATGTTGGCTCCCACACCTACACCGTGTTAGTCTGGTAGGCATGCTGAGAGACGAGCATGGAGGCAGTTGCTATACAAAACACTGCTGTTACTGTTTTCTTGTTTTGTTTTGAGTGAATCCAGCCAAGAGGGAGACTCAGGATTGCTTATTGTCATGAGCTGTTAGCATCTAAGCAAATACCCGTTTATTTATGTAACCATCAAAATAGCTTGTGTTTCTCAGACCGGCCTTTTGCTGGAGTTTATACTTCATCAATGGAGGAGAAACTCTAATGGCCAAGCATAATAAATGCTTTCTGATGGCACTGACACAGAGCTGTGTTACAGTTGACCTACAACTGCAGTATGTTGAAATGCTGACTCAGCATTTTAACGAACTGTTCTTCTACTCTCTTCTTTTTTTTGCTGAGCTGCTACTCCTTCAAAATTTGTCTTATTTTCACTGTTCAAATTTTAAACTATCCAGCTCCTTTAAAAGATGATTGCTATGACTTTTCTCATCCCTGACCCTTAGCATTTTTGAGTTATTCAGCTTTTTCTGACACAAGTGGCCCCATTGGAATGAATGGGAAACTTCGGCTTTGCTGCCTAAATCTCCCTAAACTTTGAGATGCTAAAACTTTAGCACACTTCCACTTACAGACTCCATTTTTGCTTTTAAATGTTCACAAATCTTTCAACTGTTCATGTATGATGTAACTTTTAGATATATTTAACAGTTTTTGAGATTTCATTGTCTAAGCAACACAAACTTTCACAAAATCGCTGCTCTATGTGATTGAAGGAGGCTGCTGCTGAGACATTAGAAGTTTCCTGAACAAACTCTCATAACTCCCAGAAAATTCACTCTAGATACATAAAAAATACATCAATACATCCCGGCTTCTCCCACCTCAAACAAAGCGAGTATCTTAGATAAAGATTGTACCGTTTGGCACAAAAATGCCCAAATGAGAGACAAAACCTCATTTCCCACAATCTACTGAAATGTTAGTTTTGACATATAGCTTTGTGTCAGCGCTATTCGTAATAACATATTTAACTTGCCGTCCTGTCCTCATTTTTGGCTCAACAGACCTAAGAAACACATCACTGTGTTCACCAAAGTCTTCAGATTCTCACGTTGTCAATAACTCCTACCATTTCGGCACAGCAGCAGGAAATTTAGGCCCTTCTTTTCACTTGTTCATCTTTTGACTCAGACAGAACTGAAATAGCTGCAGCTCTTCACAGGCTAACAAGCAGGTTACCATTGAAACCTTCTTCCACAACTAATACAACTCAAACTGCTGCTTTTTCTTCTACTACGTTTACCTATATTTCTACTACTTTTACTATTTCTTCTGCATCTTCTTTTTTTCAATGCCACATTTTCAGCTCTTTTTTGCTGCTTTTAGCATTTTTTTTTCCATTTTCTTTTTTTTTAACTTCAGCGTTTCAACGCATTTGTTGCAAGGAAACACAATTTCTCCAGTGTTGGCCTTTAAGATAATGAATAAAGACAAATGAGACAGTAAAATTAACTTTATACCAACGTGTTTCTTCTTGATTTCATGTGTTTTGCAGCTGAGAAGCCCCAGAGGCCACAGAATGGAAAACAGACACCTGTGGACAAGGACTTCAAGGAGAGCTGGGAACCTTCGATCCTTCTGGACGGACGACCTGTGGAGCGCTTCGGCGTCAGCAAACCGATACGGTACCACCGCTTCACTAAACCAGGGAGGGACGGTCGCTCGGATCCTCTGGAGGATGTCGGTAAGAAAAACAGATCAGAGTCTTTGAGAGTATTTGAGAATGAATGACGTAAACAAATCACGCTGGAGCTTATAGGTTCGTTTAAGGGGCCTGGGGAGCGCTGATAGCATTGCTAGACAAATAAGTAATCCAGAGGAAGATGAATGGACCAATGGAGAGCAAGGAAAGGAGATTTGGCGTAAGCTGTGGCCTGAGCTTTCAGATCTTGGAGTTCTGCTCTTTCTCAAGGCCAGAGCCAAGAGCAAAAGGAGGGGATGTGCAAAGCTGTGTACGCAGCAGAGACGCCAAGAGGTGAGGTGCGTGTATAATTGTTTTTTAGCAGTCGCCGATTAGTTCATCATTGGATGAGCTGTGACAGAAGTTTGCCTGAAAGAAACGGAGGAAGGAAAAAGGAAGGAAGGAAGGACGCAGGGGGAATCACCAGTGGGAGGGTGACGCTCAGCCCAGCCCGGCAGACGCTGGTTATTTAAGGCTTAGGAGGACATTATTTTAAGACTTAACAGCGTCTTTGGTTGTTCCTGATCCTGCCTTGTAAACTTTAGACAAGCCGTTTAGTTTCTATATACACTGAGTTTGCCGTGTTGACACAGTCGGGTCTGTTTTTGTCATTATTCCACTTTCCTCCGTCCTCGGCCTCTGAGAGCCATACTTCATCAGCAGCTCAACGTCTGCAGCCAAGCCCGTCTTTTCCACATCCAAACCCAGCCCGGCTTCTATAAACCAACCCTCTGTGTTGTGGTCGCTTGTGTGCATGTGTGTGTGTGCATGTGTGTGTGTGCAACATGTGTGTTTGGTGGTGGTTGTGGTGGGAGATAGGGCGGTGCCAAGTGCTGAGGTCATACATTGTCTTGTGTTGTGTGTCGGTGCTCGCTGAAGTGTTTGTGTGTTATGTAAGTGTGTGTGTGTGTGTGTGTGTGTGTGTGTGTGTGTGTGTGTGTGTGTGTGATGGGGTGTCCCTGTGGTTTTTCCAGCCCTGGTGCAGCCTGCCTTAACTCTCTGGCACAGAATCAGAGTCTGAGAGTTTCTGAGGGCATGTGTTGTAGCATCAGTTGTCGTAAATAACACCAGGCTGTCTGACCTGTGGGTGTAAAAACAGGTTGTTATATGGACTGTAAAGAAAAAGGGGAGATTGGAAAAAAGATGTCCACTATCCTCCTGGAAAATGCTAAAACATAAATCATTCTTATTTTAAACCAAGAAGCAATCCGTCTCTTTGACTTCCTTGATTCTGGGATCAAAATAATAAAAAAAAAATTTCCCTTCTTTCAGATTTAATTTGATTTTGATTTTGATTTGACTTTATTTCATTCTGTCAAAAAAATTAACATTTAATACAAAAAATAGAAATAACACACATGAATGAAAAGGAAGCAGAAAGAAGAAAGTTTCCTGTTTTGTCTCACTGCAAAAAAACTGAAATCTTATCAAGGTTGTTTTTGTCTTATTTTAAGTAAAAGTTGTTTGATTATACTCAATCTGAGCCACATTCACCTGAACAGACCAGAAAAAATGTTTTGTTTCAAGTTATTTAAAGACTAAATTCAGGTCTAAATTGCTGTAACAAATAAAAAAAATATGAGAAGGAAGAAAAATTTGTGCAAAAATTTGCTTGAAACTCAAATAATGTCTTAATACAAACAACTTTTCTCTTCTCAACCTCATTTTTGTCTTATTTTTTGTCTCATTTTTATCATATTTCATACTGAAACAAGACAAAAACACTTGATATGGTAATTTTTTTTTTGCAGTGTACTGTAACGTACTGTTTCTTTTAACTTGGTTTCTTAATCTCTGCTTTTTGAACTTTTCTGTCTCTTCTCTTGTTTGTCTATAAAACATTTTATTCTGAGAAAAAAAAAAACACTTGGCGAGATTTCCGTTTTTTGCAGTGCTGCCTCTTCTCCCACAAAATATCATTTACATATCACTGAATACAAAATTTAAAAACAGGCCATCATGCCTTTTACATGTCATGTTTCTTGTTTCAAAAATAAGAGAAAATGAAAAAGAAAAAAACAACAGAAGACTGTTGACTTCCCTAATTTCCATGAATATTTTTTATCTTAACACTTTTCCCCATATTATTTAAGTATACTAGTTTTGATGATATTTTTAAAGATATACTTTGATTTTGCTCCTTTGGTAACTTTTTCCAGGTTATTCCATAAGGTTATTCCTCTTACACTGCAAAAAACTGAAACTTTATCGAGTGTTTTTGTCTTATTTAAGATAAAATTGTCTTGTTTTACTTGATATGAGCCATATTTAACTGATCAGTCCAGAAAAATGTTTTGTTTTAATGTTATTAAAGGAAAAATGAGTTCTAATTTCTTTAAAACAAAAATCTGACAATGGAACAAGAAACCTTTGTTTAAAAATGTCCTTGTAACTAGAATAATGTCTTAATACAAGAAACTTTTCTCTTGTTACATTGGAAGATTTTTTTTTTTACTTGTTACAAGCAATTCAGACCTAATTTTACCCTTAAATAACCTCAAACAAGACATTTTTCTGAACTGGTCAGTTTAAAGTGGCTCATATTAAGTATGATAAGACAGTTTTTACCTAAAATAGAACGAAAACACTTGATTAGATTTCAGTTTTTTTGCCTTAGCTTTAGCTTGGCTACCACTCTCGTTTTTTTTTTTTTTAACATTTTAAATCCTTTTAAATCAGAACAGCTTCCTCCTTTTATGAAACAGTTCTAGTTTCTTTGTACATGATTTACAATAAACTGAAATCTATAATCTCACAGAATTTTAATAACTGTAATTTATGAGATAACGTGTTTGAAGTATCTCGATCTTCTTTCAGACATTTCATGGATCAACCTGGACGGCTTTGTCGTGTTGGGCGGGGAACCTGTCAACAACTCATCAACAGGTAAACCTGATCTCAAAGCGTCGTTACCAACAACACGTGGGAAGATGGGAGTGGTCTGTCTGTCTTTAACCAGGACAGTAACCCTATCCAGGGAAATCCCTTAAAGTGTTTTTCTCTAATGATCTCCTGTCAGCTTCAATATGAAGGAGGAACAGAATCCAGAGGAATGATGTTTCATCCTCTGGGAACATCAGCATTCCTCCACTCCTCTGTCACAGAGGGATTAGTGAGGAAAACACTCATTTATCTCAGTCTGCTACATCACTATCTGTCAAACGAAGAAGGCTTTTCTGGCAGGTGATCCAAAGTTTACAGTTTGTTGCCTTTAATGGTGCAAACTGTGATTTTATATCACATATTTACTGTCACTGCTTCAGCTGACTTTAAAATTACAGGAGACACATAGCAGACAAAAACAGCCGTTGAAAAGGTGTGACTTTTAAACAGGCATTTGTTTTGGAACATTTTTCTTTTGTCCAAATCAACTTTTTACCTGAAACAGCGCCACGAGGTAAGGTTTTCATCAGTACAGTTACATAGCGCTGCTGTTTGAAACGTGACAACAAGCTAACGTTGTAAGTGTGTACCGTACGACTGTAGCCAGCCGTATGTAGTGCTATCGGCAGGCCAGTGCTATGATGGAAATACAGGAGTCAAAGCATCAATACAAGAAAACAAAAGTAAAATAGTGTACAGAAAGTCCAAAAAGCATTGGTGTCTGCTGTTAGCTCTGTTAGCCATGTCTGTGAATAGCATGATGCTACTCTGCCCTCTGGTATTCCCTCTGTTGCTGGGTTAGCACAGCTAGCTCGTCCATCTTATTGGAGATAGATCTTACGTTCCCAATAACGATGGATGGAAGGACAGGTCCATGTCGTCACTTCTTAGCTCACACCTGAGAACCAGCACGTCATCCTCACCTCCTTCTCCTCAGCTTGTGGGAAACATCTGGCCTTGCACCAGTTAGCATTGACATGCTACAGGCTGCTAACAGCTGATTTTACATGTAAACAATGCACCCATGGTTACATGTAGGATCTCCAGACAAACACAGGGGCACAAATAGTAAAAATATCACTGATGACAAAACCAGTTTGGTGTCCACGACCAACAAATGAACCATATAAAGTAATGACCCACTCCAAATACAAAGATGATGAAAAAGAGACGAAAAAATTACTAGAAATAGACAAGGATTTTGTTTTTTGGATTGGATCAAATGTTGATGGTGGTGCAAGATTTGGTGATGAAAGATGATGAATAGGGATAGACAGATATCTGCACCGATATTTGCCATTTTGAAGCATATCGGCATCTGCCTTTTTTTTAATATGGTGGTCCATAAGAAACTAAATTTCAGACTGTTATTTTGGCTCCAATCTAGCCTCGCCTCTCTGTCTGCAGTAGCTTCTCCTCACCTTGTGGGAAACATCTGGCCTAGCACCAGTTAGCATTGACATGCTACAGGCTGCTAACAGCTGATTTCACATGTAAACAATGCACCCATGGTTACATGTAGGATCTCCAGACGAACACAGGGGCACAAATAGTAAAAATATCACTGATGACAAAACCAGTTTGGTGTCCATGACCAACAAATGAGCCATACAAAGTACTGACCCACTCCAAATGTAAAAATGTTGAAAAAGAGACAGAAAAATGACAAGAAACAGACAAGGAAGAGAGAGCTGCTGCAACAGGCGTCTCAGTCCTTCATGTTGTCACAGAGTTGACCATAACAAGTGATTTTTTAGGATAGTAGCTCCTCAGAAACTGTAGCCCCTGTAGTGCTAACATAAAACAGCATTTTAGTTGTAAGCAGATGCCCAACAGGGCTTTTATCACGCCATACGTTCTTCTGCCTCAGTCATGACTCTGCCAGTTCACAGTAGATATTTGGCTTCAGTGTCTGTGGTTACATTCAACAAAAACGAGTTTTTTTTCTGTGCAGCTTCGATCAAACACAAGTGAAACTTTAAAATGGTGTGGTGGTTCTGTGGTTTGCAGCGCAGCCTCAAAGCAGGAACATCCTGTGTTCATCGACTGGACGTGATCCTTTTATTTTGGAGTCTGAACGGTTTTTCTCCCTGTTCACTTCCATGGCACGGAGACGCGCCAACTCAAGCGGTTTAGAAACAGAACGGTTTCTGCAGCCATAGGAAACCAGGATGTGCCTGTCTTTTTTTGTCAGCCCAGAGGTCAGACAGTGTTTTTATAAAATATGCTGACATGTCCAAATGCCCAGAAATAAACAAACAGAAATATAGCTTATTACCATGTCTAGTCCTGAGTTTATGTAATTCCTGGTGTGCTTGACTTTGATCAGAAACATGTGAGGAGTCGATCTAATTTCCGTGGGATTAAGGTTTTGAATAAGGAAAAATATTCTGCGGTGATTCATTCATGAATAATGTTTGTTTTTCTCTTCTTTAGTCGATCATCGACTCTACACGTTTCAGGAAATCATGAAAAATGGACTCAATTCTTTAAGTTATCTGAGTATCAGATCAAAACAAGAGACTTCACATTATTCATGGTTTAACAAAACTATCAGCTGATAACCTTGGACTTAAAGGGACATGTGAGGAGTTTCTGAGTTTCTGAAAAAGTCTCTCTTCTAGATATCTGCCTGATCCTAATCCACACTTTAAAATGAGATTATCAGCACTCATATAGATTGCTACTGCACTGATATAGAATGCTACTTCTTAGCTTCACAATCCGATCAAGCAGGACCAGATTGATTTACAGCATGTCTAAGTCTCTATGACGACACCACGCTGGCTAATGAAGTTTAGTAGAGAGAAAAGAGGGATCTGTGATTTTCAGAAGAGCAGAAGAAAGCTTAACAGGTGAGTGATAGTGCAGGGGGTAAAGGCTAACGCACAAGCTAGGGGTTCAACCATGGGCTAGAAATAAGAGCTTAAGGCTAAAACACTAGATAAGGGCTAAAACTCAGGCTAAAGGCTTCAGGAGAAACATCAAGACTCAAACCTAAGCTAAAAGCTTTAACAAAAGCTAAAGGCTAAGACATGAGCTAAAGGCTAAAGTACTCGATAAAGGCCAGAACAAAAAAACAGAGTCTTAAACACAATCCAAAGGTTAAAGCACAGGCAAAAGGCTGAAACACAAGCTCAAGGCTGAAATATGAGCTAAAAAATGAAACAGTAGATAAAGGCTAAAACACTGGATAATGGCTGAAAGAAAAAGTCAAGGCTAAAACATGAGCTTATGGCTTAAATGCAAGCTAAAGACTTGAACACAAGCTTTAGGCTAAAACATGAGTTTAAGACTAAGACATGGGCTAAAAGTCAAAACATGAGCTAATGGCTAAAACACTAGATAAACGTTCAAAGAGAAAATTAAAGGCTTAAACTTGAGCTAACAGCTAAAGCACAAGCCAATGGATAAAACATGGGCTTAAAGGCTAAGACATGGGCTAAAGGGCAAAACATGAGCTAAAGGCTAAAACACTAGACAAATGTTCAAAGAGAAAATTCAAGGCTTAAACACAAGCTAATAGCTAAAGCACAAGGTAAAGACTAAAGCACAAGCTACAGGCAAAAAATGGGCCAAAGGGTTTAAAACAAGCTAAAGATAAAAATATGTGCTCAAGGCTAAAATGCTGGCTAATGGCTTAAAGAAAAAAGTTAAGGCTGAAACACAGACTAAAGGTTTAAACAGAAGTTTAAGGCTAAAGCATGAGCCAAAGACTAAAATACAAGCTAAAGGCTAATGTTACATGTTACGGACATGTCCTGGAGCACAAGGCTGCCAGTAGCGCTACATATAGCTGGCTACTAAACCAAAATACCTTACCTTGTTGCATGGTATCCAGTAAAAATTTGACTTGAACAAAGAAAATTTGTTCCAAAACAAAAACACGCCTGGTTAAAGTCACACCTTTGTGACAGTGTGTGTGAGACTCCGGGCCAGAAGGTGGCGCTGCAGTTCAACTATAGTAGATCCTCCTTATAGCATCTTTAGAGTGAAATATGGAAGTGTTGCAACTCTTAAACTGTTAGCAGAGCCACCGCTAAGTTACCAATGCTGCTTGCCCCCAGACACACAGAAGAGCTCAAGTAAAAAGGATACAATACGTTTCATTTTCCGCTAACCCACCTGCATTATAAAATGCTAATAATAGCCCTAGCTAGCTTTAGCTGTTAGCTGAAGAGACTACAGTTCAAGTTTTAAGTAAGTGCCTTTAATTGTCAGCCTCCTGTCACTGAATTATTAAAGCAAGAAAAAAAATGCAAATTGTTTACACTGCAAAGCTAATAGCATCGCTAACAATGCTTGGCTAAACATTTAACTCTGTTTTTTGCTATTTTTGTTTTGACATTTAGCTAGCTGTTTCCTGTCTTTGTGGCTAAAAGAATTCATGTTCGTTTCCATCTGGAAAGCTCAACCATTGAGAACTGTTTGTAACAGTGAAACTGTGTCTGATCAGGCTTTTTAAGTTTATGTTTGAAAGTTTCTCCTGTGATGAAAAGTTAAAGTAAAAAGATGAAAGCTTTGTTTTCTCCTGGCTTCAGAGAGCAGAGTAAGCTACAGTTTCTTTCTCGCTGAGGTGGGTCTCTGCTGCAGCGCTGGTATGTCAGTCTGTCTGCAGGCCGCCCTCACAGCGCCTCAGACAATCGAGCTTCCAGGAAAAAAACTAAAAGGATCTGGCAGCGAGCGCGTTGTGTAGTCGATGGTTTGGTGGTCCGCGGCGTGGTGACCTGGGCCAAACTATGTGCTGTGACGCTTTTCCAGAGAGGAACAGAGAAAAGAAGTAAAAGGAGAAGTCAGCTGATTAAAACCAAATGATTTCTCTTTGAGTCTCTGAGTGCTTGGAGAGTGAATCAGACAGGTACACTGATACGAAACAGAAGATTAGGAAATATTTGTGTTAAGTGTAACTTAAGCTGAGGCAGAAAAAAAAAACTGAAAGACACTGATCCACAGACTGGGCTGACACAGAGAACAAGGAACATCCTGTGAATTTTATTCAGTATAAGTTTTTCAAATTACTCAACACCCAGTTTTTTAACACCACAGGATCAGAATTCAGAATTGATTGTGCAACAAACTGTAAGAAATTAAAGAGAGACAGACTAATATGCAGCCTGTGCACGCTTCTGCAACTCCTGATTGTCTTCAGCTGTGGAGTTTAACTTCAGAAAATGATCCTCACTCTTTTTTTAACGCACGCTTCTCTTCCAGTATCACCCTGTATATTGTTTTAGCCTATGGCAGAGTTACCACAGACATTAATCACGATTTATGTAACATAAAACTATGACTTTGCTATCCTAAGTTTGAGACTCTAACAAATATTCAACTTATTAACAAATTATAACAACTCGAATCTGGGGAAATGATGCTTTTTTTCGGATTAATTAAGGAGAATAAACTTGAATTTGCAGCTTTTATTAAAGTCCCTGTGAGAAGTTTCTAAGTGATCTTGAAAAAGTCTCTCTTCTAGATATCGGCCTGATCCTAATCCACACTTTAAAATTAGATTATCAACGCTAATACTAAAGGTTAGAGCAGGGGCGGAGCCAGGATTTTAGCTTTGGCTGGGCCTTAAATTTCAAAAGTTAGTGGAACACTTATTAAATTAATTTAAAAAAAACTATTTTTTAATTAACTGACCTATATCCCACTGTTATTATTAACTTGGTTACATTTTGCACCTTGAATATTTGATAGTTGTTTTTTTTGTGTGTTGATTATAGGCTGAAAGAGAGGGGACTTCAGCAATGGTTAAATAAAAAGAAACAAACTCTACAGTTTTCCCAAAAGCATTCTCTAGTATTGCCTATATAACATGAGGGTTAATTTCATTACTCAGTTCATTTATTCATTTTTTTCCAGCAGGCTAAAATTATTGCCCAACTTTGCTCATTTTACAAAGACAGGCCATCTAACTCTAACAAAACAAAAGAGAAATGAAAAAATGCACAATGCTTATTTTAAATCTATCAAAAATTAATAATTAAATAAAAAAGATATAAAAAAAGAAATTGAAAGAAAGTTTTAGGTAGGCCCATTCAAAAGTAGGAGGGCCTGGGACCTCTGGACCCACCCATAACGCCGCCCCTGGGTTAGAGGTTATTTCAAAATGCTACTTCTGAGCTTCTTACACCACGCCAGCTGATGAAGTTCAGTAGAGAGAAGAAAGATCTGTGTTTTCCTCATAGACTTTATAACTAACGAGGGCAGTCTCTTAGACGTCATCTGTCTGTTTCTGAAATAGAAAATGAAGCAGATCGGCCATCGCGGCCATATTGGAAGTGGCAAGGGCTCCGTGTACAGCTACAGGGCGCCTGTCAGTCATGCAAACTGAGCTGTGCCTCTGATCGGGTGAGCTGGCTATCTTAATATCCTCTGTACAGTGTGTGCTGATAGTGAAATTAGCGACTCAGACAGGAGACGTTTTTTGAACCTGGCTATAAACAGGTTTATTCCCGCTGTGAAAACAGCTTTTTTGGCTTGTTTTTCTCTGCTGAAAATTATTTCTGTGATTAATTTTGTAGTGATGGTGGACACTGGAGTCTAACTGTCAGACAGAAAAAGGACAGAAGAGCAGAAGAAAGAGAAACAGGAGAGAGATAGAGCACGAGCTAAAGGCTAAAAGGGCTAAACTGTTTAGCTTGTTTAGCTACGTTAGCTCTGATTGGTAGATGACTGGCAGGACATAACCAGGTTCACTAATGTTACACATTACAGACACGTCTCACAGCACCAGGCTGCCAATAGCGCTACATATGGACGGCTACTCAACTACTTACAAACCTGCAGTTAGCTTGTTGTCACGTAAGTCTACAGATACGTCGGAGCACCGGTTGCCGATAGCACTACATATAGCCAGCTACCACAAAGTTGAATTGTTGTCACATTTCAAAACATAGCGCTACACAACTGTTCTGATAAATATCTAACCCCTGCGTGTTGTATTTGGTAAAAAGTTGACTTGAAAAAAGGTTTGTTTCTTCTTTTTTCCAATCCCCCTTTAATTCCAAAACAAACACACACCTCACTACAAGTCGTTCACAGCAGTGTGTGTGAGACTCAGCATCATTATGAAAAAACAACAACTTTTTTTCATAAAATTTGTATGACTTGACTATGTTAAACTGATGTTGTTGGTCTGATTAATAAAGAAGATTAAACTTAAATTTGAAGCTTTTATTTCATAAGTTTATAACTTTTTGCCTGAAATCTTGAAATCTGTAATTTGATTTTCAACGGAATAAAATGAGTAGAATAGCTGATAAATTCATATTAGTTGTAATTTCTTGTCAAAGTTAAAACTGATGTTAGGTTTTACTTTGAAACAGACAGCTCATTGTTAAACTGGCTCAGGGAAAAGATGACAAACTAAAAAGGATTATCCCAGAGACTTGAAACAGGTGCAGAACATTTTTGGAGAGAAGTTAGTGAAAACAGGAAAAGCTGAATAAAAAACTAACATCTCTGGGAGAGTTTCTGCATTTCCAAAGAACCAAATCTCAAGATCCAAAGTTGAGAAATGTGCTCAGCTGTGCTGGCAGGAACGAGGGGAGGGATCGAATCTTAAAGACAAGAATGGAGTGATTCAGGTCCCAGTGTCTCCTCTGTCCCTCCCGTCGTTTCCAGAGTGTTTGAACTCTGGTTCACATCTTCAGATTGGATGTTTTGGCTCACACCGCCTCCTCTTTTCAAGGGAAGCCCTTTACAACAGTGTTTTTGTCTTTTTTATTGTTTTGATTTGTCAGATCCATGTTATTACATCAGTCGACCTGTCAGTCCTTAACCATCTGTGCTATCGCTGCAGTGACGGGAAACAGGGCAGAAACTTTCATCTGACACTGATTATGAGAAAAGGATAAATGAGGGATCTCAGGAGGACAGGAAAGAAAATTAAAGCGTGGGGGAGGGTTTTTTCCTCATTTTGTTGCTATCACTCAGGTTTAGTTTCTGGCTCTTTGAAAAAATGTCTGAAATGTCCGTGGTGGAGTCACCAGCGGGGCGGGGTGGCAGCGAGATGCAGGAAAACACTGGAACAGACGACACGAGACGTGATCCTATCCACAGCATCTGCGTTTAGTGACAACTGCACATGTTTACTTTCCCTTCTGGAAGAAAGTGACGAGTAATTGTGTGTTTATCACTGAGCAGATGTGTCTCGAGTGAAGCAATTATGGATAATGATTTCCTCAGCAAGGCCCAAAAGAGAAATCAGGCTCTGAGCGCCGATTATGGGTGAGCTATGAGGTCGTAGAGGTCACGTGAACGCCACTCACTCTGTTCCCCTCTGTCGACATCCATCAACAGGTCCGATGAGGTCTCCACAAACCGCCTCCAGAAACCAGCCTCCTGTGCAGCGCGCCGCCAGGGTGGACAGGAAAGCTCAGCCATCAAGCTCAGCTACTACCAGGACACACAGGAGGGCCCCGCAGTCCTCCTCAGGCCCCAGGCAGCCCGAGAGAGCCTCAGCAGGAGCGCCTCCTCTGGAGAGACGACGCCAGCACCACACCAAGCCTCAGTCTGACCAGAGACGACGAAACGCCCCCAAACTAAGTAAGAGGACACATTTTCACATTAACTCTCAACCACCTGATGCTGAAAAAGGCTAAACTAAATTTTAAAGATCCTATTTTGTGATTTTTCCTTTTTCTTTTTAAAATGTAAGTGTAAACCCTGGCCGTTCCTGGTATCCCTTTCTATTCATAGCATCTGAGTCCGTTCATGTGGTGTCACTGCAGGCACAAAAAGCCCAGGGCCAGAGCGCACCCGGCAACAGAAAGTTCACAACCAAAACCACCACACCAGGTACCTGAAGGACTCACCAAGAATCACTGAAGTCAGGGGTCTGCAACCTTTGCTTTCTAAGGAGCCATTTTTCCTCAGCTCACCTCGATTAAAGTCATTCCTGTGCCAATAAAATCTACTTTATCTTCAGGATTAAAACTAATATAAATTTAAAATTCTGTACAAAATTAAAAACTAGTTAATAATTATCTGAACAAGATGTCTTGGGGAATTATGAAATTTTACATGTGATGTCTTTGTTTTTATTTGGAAAAAATGACCAAAATTGGCAAAAAATGAACACGTATTTGAAAATGCATTTTTGGGAAAAAAAGAAAAAAATAGTGAGTTAAAAATGATAAAAAACTTAAAAAAAATTAAAAAATGAAAAAAAATTCTTGAACATAATACATTTGCAAAAGATTCATAAAAGAAATTAGAAAATGTCTAAATTTGCAAAAATACCAAAAAAGAAAAAATGAAACAAAATTGCAGAAATTTCAAAAATTTTGCAAAATTAAAAAAAGCAAATTGGAAGCAATAAATTTGCAATAGTTGCCAAAAAAAATTAACCTTAAACATTTTTTAGAAAGTGTTAAATAGAAGCAATTAATTTGCAAAAGCTTTCCAAAAATTTTTACCTTAAAAAATTAAATATTTGCATGATTATCAATAATTTGCATACATATCAAATATTTGCTGAAATTTCAGCAATTTGAAATACGTTTTTAAAAAGTTCCAAAATTCAGGAGATTGCTGAAAAAAAAATAAAAATTGCAGAAATAAAAAAAAATTATAAAAATTTTGCAAATTTGCAAAAATTATGAAATTTTCAAAGGCACTTAAATTTGATAACATTTAATGATTATGTTGCTTAACCTATCATTCTGATAAACTCATGAGGCCCCAGAGCTGCAGGTTCCAGACCCTTGACTTGAGTTCTGTGAAAAATCAAACAAAGCCAAACATTTTGGCATGTTTAATGATCTAAGAGGTGTTTTTGTCTCTTTTTTTGTGCGTCCGATTTTTTGTCCAGAGCCCCCTGAGTATGAAGCACGGGACATCAGTGTCAGAGTCATGTCCCCTCAGTCCGTCCTCATCTCCTGGATCGACCCCGCTGTTGAGATGGGAAAAGTTGAACCTGGGTTGTCGAGGTGAGAGCTGTTGAAGTGTGTGTGTGTAAAGACAAAGTGAGAGCCGAAGAAAAAAAACATACTCTACAATAAAACTTTCATGTCTTCTCTTCACTCAGATCTTACACAGTTAGATACAGAGAAAAGGGCGAATCAGCGCGCTGGGAGTATAAAGACAGCACCCAGAGGAGAATGATGATAGACACCCTGTCTGCAGACAGCATGTACGAGTTCTCCGTCAGGATCTCTCAGGGAGAAAATCATGGGAAATGGAGTGTCTCCGTGTTTCAGAGGACCCCAGAGTCAGGTAAGCCTCCCACTGCCTGCTGTTAATAGAATATAAATCTGTACGTAGCCATGCACTTTAAGGAAGAGTGATGAAAAGTGATTTCTACTTCATGGGAACTGCTTCAGAAGGCCAAGCTCAGAGTTTTACTCAAGATATGAAAAGACAATTTATTCCTGAAGAAAATATTTCAGTCTTGCATAACCATGCCTGTTGGCTGTTTGCAAAATGTCCTCATACACACTTCATCATTTTCACTTCCCATTACTCCCAGTTGATATTTGATTCTAGTTTTGGCTGCAGCTCTGTCATGATATCAGCTTTTATACCATGTCGCAGCAGCTCCTGGGCTGCGGTTCATTGGAGTGTCAGTATTTACTGCCTGGCTCGCTGCTAACGTTTCCGTCTGCGCTTTCATACATGATCTCCAGGGCAGGTTCCTGACAATGTATGGCAGCAGCGCTCCCCTCAGCTGAAGTGTCCTGGCACCAGGGTCCTCCATGTTTTTACAAGCGTTTAGCAACAATTTCCTCACCATGTTCCCTCTCCATGCTGCTCCTGGTTTCGGCCTTGCTGCCCCTCCTTTCACTCACTTTTCATTCACTGCTGTTTTATTCTTTCTAGCTCCATCCGGGCCACCAGAGGATTTCGATGTCAAACCACTACGTGGAAAAGGAACTGCTGTGATAGCCACATGGGACGAACCTGAAGAACCCAATGGGAGGATAAGAGGTGAGGTCAAGAGGGTTGAAGTTGAAATCCAACTGAAACAAATGTATTAACATTAAAACCACTGATGTATGGCGTTTTTTGTACAGGGGAAATGTCTGAACTCAGTTTAATTTTAGCCAGTCAGTCACAAAATTCAAATTTAGCCCTTTGGGAAAGATCTGCAGCCTCTCAGTTTCAAACCTTGTTATCTACGCAGTGTTATCAACTTGCTGGTTCCACCTCCACTGTCAAGGTTTCATCCCTTTATAATGTGTGTGTGCTACACATTGAATTTTCCCGCCTTCAGTGAGTCACATGACCAGCTACACGGAACTCTTACTCAGTGACATCATCACCAACTGCTGCTGCTCTCAGGAGTGAAACTGGCTGGAGTTTTGAAAACTTTCCTCATGGATGCCACAATTTTCACCAAATCTCTCAAAAAATAGCATATTTTTGTAGTAAATTTTGTCAGGAGTCCATCCATGTCATTTTTAAAGCTGTACCACCATTACTTTTTTGTCTAGACACCCAAATGCTGTCACTTTTGTGGAGCTGGATCTATTTCTCCCATTCATTGTAAAAGAGGGAGCTGAAAGAGCTTCTTTGGGGTTCACCAACTTTGAGGGCTTGTCATTTAAAACTCATTTCAAAAAGAACCAATTCCCTCACAGCTTTTGGAAAGCAGGGTCTACTCTGTCATCTGAGCAAATTTCAAGCCGATATCATTTATGGCCTAGGAGTAGATCTTTTTTGTTTGAGGCCCCAAAATTTGACCTCATTTTATTTTGAAAGGCAAATTGCCAGCTTCCTGTTAGGGATAGGTCAGGGGTGTCAGTATATAAGTTTTGAGTCCCAGTGTGACAAACATTTTGACGTTAGTTCAAGCTTTCTAAGACATTTCTACTGCCCATGAGAGCTGTTTTAGTGTGCCTAGGTGGCGCTACAGAGCACATTTTGGTATGTTGGTGGTCAATTTTGGTATTATATTGAATTTTTTGCCAAATGTGAAGTATTTTTTGATTTTGGTGAGTTTTTCAGCACATTTAGGGGGTCAAATGAGAGCTCAAAGCCCTGACAGAATAATAAGCAGAAAGAAACCAATTAATTGCAATAGCATTCTTTTCCTTAGGTCGAAAAAACTATGGCAAGAAGAACCTATCAACAACCAAGGCCAAATCTTTCTTTTATATTATTGCAGAAGGGCAACAATAAGCACTGAGTGGCATATCTGCTGTTCATCAACTAGTGGTGAGGATCAGGGTCATTGCTTTATGCTAACCCTCATCATAGAAGCAATCATAGGTGAAGCAAAAACGTATTAGCATCAACTGTAGCCAACATGTTGCAGTTGCAGTTAAACAGCAATCGCTGATTTCTTTTGTCTTTTTCTTTGGGGCTGGGACAGAATCTTGATGTTGTTTTGTGACCAACAAGAAAATTCCAGTATACCTTTCTTGATGATTGACTGTTGTCCATGACTTACCTCCACACAGAGTACATCCTGTCCTATGCTCCCGCTATGAAGCCATTTGGAATGAAAAGTGTGACGTATCGTGGAAGCACCACCTCAGCCACCATCGATGGCCTCACACCAGGGGAACGGTACATCTTCAAGATCAGAGCCACCAACAGGAGAGGACAGGGACCGCAGAGCAAAGCCTTTAGTGTCGTCATGCCAGGATGTAAGACCAGTTACCCATCTACAGAAAGGGTTTGCATGTGTGCTTAAAATTTGATCAATCTGGTATTCATGGCAACTTTTTGTCTCCTGCCAGCTAGCAGTGCTGCATCATCACCATCGAAGACTAAGGACAGCAGCAGGACTAGCCACACTCCTTCCAGACAAGACACTGACCACGAGGAATCTGACCTCCCGCCGACTGAGAAAACCCCAGAGGAACCAACAACAACGCCTCCCCAGCCGCGTCCTGCTGCACCTGCCAGCAGGCGCGTCCGCCCACTCTCTCAGACACGCTCATATCACAGCATCTTCTCCTCCGTGAGAGGCTCAGTCAGAAACCCACTGAACAGAGGGTCATCCCGAGGAAGAGGTCAAGACAGGGAAGAAGAGGAGGAAGAGGAGAAAATACCCACGACACAGCCCCCAGGAGAAGAGACTACAACCACTGAGGTGGTACCAGAGACAAGAGAGCCATACAACGATGTTTCTCCTGACTCTGAGGATGATGTTGGATATGATGAAGAGCTCCAAACCACTGAGACGCCTAGCCTCAAAGTTGTTACACCTTCCCCAACCAAATCCACGTCTACTCGTAACAAGTCATCACCAAGACGGCCTGTCAAGATCAGGGTCCACCAGAAACCAGGATCGAAAGCTACTTCATCCTCTTCTTCTGCCTCCTCTTCAGCAGATTCCTCCCCAAGTTCCTCTGTTCCTACTTCCTCTTCGTCATCCTCTGGTTCTTCCGCAACCTCACATAATCAAGAGTCAGCAGCGAGCAGAAAGGACTTAGAGGCTTCCACATACCCAGACGGCAAAAACACCTACGATAGGCCAAGCACAACTCACACAAAACCTTCCACCCCAGTTGTTAAAGAGACCCAGTCCCAGCAGACAGAGACTGGATCAGTTAGTAGAGGTTCAGGTTCATCAGGGCGGGCCAACGGGGCTGGAGTTGGCTCGAGATATGGGTATAGTCGAAGACATCCAGGAACCTTGCTTAGAGGGAATTCAACCAGATTGCTAAATGGTTACAAACCTGCTATCACATCACAGTCAAATTTACCAGACAGGACTCAAAACCACCAAACATCACAGTCCACTACACGGGACAGGACTCCACACCAAGCAACATCACTGTCCATTACACCAGATAGGACCCAAAACCACCAAACGTCACAGTCCACCACACCAGAGAGGACCCAAAACCACCAAACGTCACAGTCCACCACACCAGAGAGGACCCAAAACCACCAAACATCACAGTCCACCACACCAGAGAGGACCCAAAACCACCAAACATCACAGTCCACCACACCAGAGAGGACCCAAAACCACCAAACATCACAGTCCACCACACCAGAGAGGAGTCAAAACCACAGAACATCACATACTCTTAATTCAGCAACATCCAGATCCCCATCAGAAAGCGGCACCCACAACCAAGATACGTCAAACACAGGTAGCACGCAAGGCTCTTCCCATCCAACCTCACACAACACACAGAGTTCCCACTCGCAACCTGAAAGAGACACAAGGACCAGGGAAGGAAATTATGGCAGAACTGACAAAAACACAGATACAGAAGTCACTAAAGTTGAAGAGCCCACTTTGAGCTCTAGACCAGAATCAACAGAGAAGGAGGGAAGGGAGTCTGGGAGAAGAGAGGAGGCCAAACCAGTAGTCCCTCGGACCAGATTAAGTCCCTCATTTGCGGAAAGATTCCCTTGGTTAGCCACTCGATACCCAGGCAGGTTTGGTTCAGGGACAAGACTTCCATCTTCCAGACAGGATGTGAGGAGCCCCTCAACTAGGGTTTCTTCATCTGTGGGAGCTGGCAGACCAACCAGGGTTTCAGGGGCCACAGGTGCAGCAGGAGTGCCAACCATACAGGAGACTAGTGAGGATCTGAAGACTTCTTCCACCCAGGACTCCCTAAAAAATGGTGTTGGAGTGGGTCCTGTGAAGCCATCTTTGACAAATCAAAATACAGAATCCAGCAGTAATAGAAACCCAACTACCTCATCATCCTCTTCTTCTTCGTCATCCTCTTCTTCTTCTTCACCTTCCTCCTCGAACCCAGATTCCCGCCATTCCTCGAATGGACGCAGAGACTCCAGTGAGCCTGATCATCAAGGAACTACTTATAACACGAATAAAGATTATGATTTAGACGAGAGGAGCAGAGAAATCAGTAGGAAGAACGATGAAACTGCTGACGGTGGAGCAGCCCAGAAGAGTCCAGCAGACCCACACAGAACTGTAGAGGACAATGAGAGTACAGGTACAAGAGAGACTTCCTCCAGAACGAGACCTGGATCAGCGTCTGTAGCAAACCCAGCTTACCGTCGTCCAAGTGTTGGGACGAACGGGAGGGTACGCTCTCCTCTGTTCAACAACAGGCAGTTTGGTGGATCAAGGCTTCCTGTCAGATCACAGCCAGCCCAGAACTCCAGACTGGGATCTTCAGCATCTGATTCCACATCATCATCATCATCAGCAGCAGCAGCAGCAGCAGCATCTGGCTCCTCTGCTTCCTCGCCGGTTTTGACTTCAGACCGCGACAGTGGCACTGCGACAAGAACAGGGGGATTAAATGGGGGTAACTCTCTGTCCACATCTTCATCTTCAGCGTCATCATCATCAAGAGACAGCTTCAGGGGTCAGGGAGGAAGGACACGTTATCCCTTCATCAGAGGGAAACCGACCAATGGTGGACAACCCAAGCCAGCCAATGGGAATGGTAGGGTAAAACTGTATCTGATTGTAAAGGATTGTCACTTCAAGCTACTATATGAGCAAATAGCCATGTGATGCTAGTTTTTAGCATAGGTGTACCACTAAAGTGATAATGTGTGATTGACAGGAAAGAATGGACGCCCCAACCTGACAGCAACAAGCGACAAAGATTCTTCTTCCTCTCATGGAGTCAGTAAGGCCGTTGGTCAAAGATTCATTACCGGACCTGATGGAAACAAATGGGTAACTACGACTATTTCAGCTAAGTTATTTCATTTTGTGGCGTTTCCACTGACTAATCCTGAGACAGATCTTCAAATAATCGAGACAAGCGGTCCCACTTTTTGGGACCCTTTGCGCACACTGGATGAGGCTTAACAGATCCAATCTGTACCAACCCGTACTGGCCTATACCGAACTGCTTGGGGGAAACGGGCTTTAGTGTAACCATCGTTGTAATGTAGCAAGGTATAGTTAAGTTTTAGGCTTTCTGGTGCTTGAAATTATGATGTTTGTGTGGCACATGGCATTAAATACTGCAATATCATGGAGCAGGTCAACAGTTGGTGGTGTGCCAGAAGCCTTTGCTTAGATTCGCCTTAAGGTACTTTAACCTCAAGACTCCAAGCACTTTCTGTTCGTCCGAGAAATAGTTCGACAAAAAGCATGTATTTTTACCTTTTGCTTAAGTCAGGCTAGCTGATGTCTTTCGTTCTGGATCATAAGCTAACTGGCTACTGACATTGAGAAAACAACTTAATGTACAGACATTCAAGTGGTATCAATCCTGTCATTTTACTAAGGAAGGGAATTTACACGAGGGTCCATTGGGCATGGACGTACATCTTTTCCGCTCTTGTAGATGTTGTTCTCCGTGGCGGTGACTTGCACCTTGGCTCGACAAACACCATCACCTCTGAAGCCTTTGCCTTCCACAAAACTTAATGGGAGCATGTCTCCAGTTATTAGCTCTGCTCTGGTTTCGTCACATTGACATGCTAACAGGGCTAGCAGTTGACGTGATGCAAGACTGCCTACCTCAGCTGTTTTCGCCTTCAACTTTGCGTGCATGTGGTTAAACACTGAACTAGTTATTCTATGTCAAGTTTAACCACATATCTTGCACTGCACAGTAACTTCACTGTCTTTGTTAAAGCACTCCCAGACATCACTTTTCTGGACTGATATTTCTCAGGTGTAGCAGACAGCTTCACATTTATTATGTTTTTGCTTTTAGTGCAATAAAATGTTCCTAAATAGTTGCTGTAGCCACAGTAAAACTGTTGTTTTTGCCGAAATTTGGCTTGGTGTGCTCAAGCTGTGGCGGGAGAAGTCATACGTTTTTATCCCATTCATGATTTTCCTCTGTAGTACTTTAGTGAGGCAAGGACAAACAGCTGGGTCATACCAACCCACTGGGTCGCATCCATAACTTTGACTCTTTCTGGACGTAAGACTGGATTGGGGTAGTAATTGGTCTTATCATCTTTTCCCCAGGTTGTGGACTTGGAGCAGGGGATTCTCATGAACCAGGATGGACAAGTTCTCCAGGACTCTAATGGCAAACCTCGAAGAGTTGTGCTTGGAGAGGATGGACGCACAATATTTGGTGATATGTTTGAGTTAATCTTAAATGATGTGATAAAAAATATGTTTAGGATATTTTCTCACGTTTACTCTGTTTTCTCTTGTCTGTTTCTCATCCTACCACCAGACCTCATGGGCAGTCCCCTTGTAAACCAGGAGGGTATGGCTCTGTTTGGTCACGGCCGAGATAGTCGACCTGTGGTCAACCCCAAAGACAAAGTCCTTATGATTGGGGGGAAACCTGTGGTTGGTTTGGACCTTCCCCACCACAGAACCACTACTCCCACAACCACCACCACCACCACCACCACGCCTCCAACCACCACGCCTGAGCCCACCACTACTGACTGGATCATAGAGGAATCCACAACTGCACCCCCGTTCCCAACCTGTCCACCTGGGACCTACTCCAAAACAGATGAATATGGGTATCCGCTGCTGGACCCAGAGGGAATACTGGACTGTTATCCAGAAGGTGAGTCACTGAAAAGGAACAGCGCTTAAATTCACCGTGACAGACTGGAACAGCGTTTTGAGAGAATGATTCAAAGACAGGTTTCTGAACCAGGAATGAAACAAAATACTGCATTACCCTAATTTACAAGATTTCTCAGAGAGATAGTCTCCCAAAGCACTGAAGTGAAGTTCACTGAAATGTTTTGGAATAATGAGCATTAAGAAGTATGAGCTCATAAAATCTAATGGTTGAATTGTTTGTCATATCCATCAAGGCCAAGGCCAGAGCTGTTTCCTCTCTGTACCCACACGTCTTGTAACTGTTAAACTGAGTTTGTTTGATCTGTGGGTGTGGGGGGGTGACTGAGAGACCACATGAACCACATGCAAGTCCTAACACCCAGGGCCTGGCCTCTATCAGAAAAACTGCTGGTTCAGCTGCTCAATACTTAACGATTAGATATCACACTGTCAAATCTTTCCAGTTTTAGGCTGTGATCAAGAGTCTTTCCTTTCCTCAGGGAGATTTTACAGAAACCACATTGCTTGTTGTCTATCATAGCCAATGTGTCAGAGTCTTATTCTGGATCAGGGGTCTGCAACCTTTACTTTCACAGGGGACATTTTAGCTGCGTTTCCACCAAGCAGTACGAGTCGGTTCAGTACGGTTTGGGACGGTTTGGGACAGTTAAGTCTGATCCCGTTTGCGTTTCCACAGCAAACTGTACCCTCTCGTGGTGGGCGGCGTGTAAGCCGGATGCCGGAAGCCGCAGCTGGTAAACAATAGCGCGACGCCGTAGCAGCTTACCCCGCTATTAAATCCAACAAAGAAGAAAACGCGACACAGTAAACAAAGAGCACGGATGGAAGACATGCAGCATTTCGTCCTCTCTGTGATTTTCATGTAACTCTCTGTTACAAAGTGCAATCAAGCTTCGTTTCAGAGAAGTCTGTGTGCCGCCAGGAGAAATGCAGCCGCTGTCGGGGTGAGTGACGATTCTTTTGACCAATCAACGATCTGCAGTGTGTTGCTCTACCTCCCGAGAGCGGATCGGTTCAGTCTGGCACCCATACGAAAGGGTCCCAAAAAAGTGGGACGGCTCGTCTCGGTTTTTAGGGATCCGTCCCGGGATGAGTGTGTGGAAACGCCGCTAAAAGCGCACCGTACCGAGACGAACCGAACCGGACTGCTTGGTGGAAACGCGGCTTATGCCTTAGCTTATCTGGGTTAAAGTCAGTCAGGAGCAACAAAATCTACCTAAGCTTCATAAAAACAATAACATGTTTAAAATTCTTTGCATACTTAATATCTATTGAATAAACTAGAAGTGTTTTGAATGTGTAAAATTATACACGTGATGTCGTAGATTTTTATTCTCAATAAATTTGCAAAAAAAAAAAACAAAAAAAAAAACTGTAGGATTTTGAAAAAATTGCAATAATTTAAACAAATTTGAAAAAATAAAAAATATGCAAAAGTTGCAAAAAATTTAAAGAGATTCACAAAAAATGCAAAATTTTAAAATTTCAAAAATTCTGCAACTGAATTTGCAAAAAACTATGAATTTTTAACTGAAAAATTTTATAAATTTCCAAAAAATGTGAAAATGTCAAAAACTTGCAAAATCTAAAAAAAAACTGCAAAAATTCCAGATTTGCAAAAATGTCAAAAACATTGCAAAAATTTCACACAAATTTGAAAAATTGCAAAAATATCAGAGTTTTGAAAGAATACTTTAAATTGATAACATATATTGATTATATTGCTAATCTTTTTATTTTAGTTTTGCCACATATCAAGCACATGTATAAAGCTAGCACACAGGCAGTTAAATTAGTCTATTCACACAGAATTAAAATCTATATCTTCTTAGGGACTTGTCGTTTTGTAGATTCAGTCATCTTAAACTTGAGGTTAGCCACAGGTGCATGGAAAGTTGGTGGGCTGTTGATGTTGTAAGAGGTGAAGTAGAGCGGTGGCAGGCTTTATTGTTATTATTTACCATTTATACCCTCTGTAAGAAAAATAAAAACTCTTTGGCTCTAAAATGCATGACGCTCCAGAGCCGCAGGTTGCAGACCCTTGTTTTATATGATTATGTGTCTCAGTTTGTGTTTTCTTGTTGGGACCTGGGTGAACATGTCTTTGTATGTTGGCTCAGAAACATGAGACTGACGCTGCAGCTTGTTCTACTTCTCTGACAGAGGAATCCTCAGGAATGGAAATGGACCACATGATGCCTGATGCTTTAGCTCTTGAGAAAGGTATTGGCTGAGTTTGGCTTGGGACCGACCTACCCACCAACCACCCCGGGCTGGGAAAGACTGGACCGCAGTGCATGCTGATGTTTGTTGTTTGTGTACTGAACTGCTGTTTGTTTATTGTCTGTTTATCCCTTGGTGAATGTGTTTGCTTGTCTCTTCCGGTGGTCTTTGCTTTGTTTCTCTTCTCGTTAGTTTGTTTGACTCTCTGTGTCTTTTTTGGATGTTTTCTATTATGGGCTGTTTTTAATCTTTCATATTCCAAAATATTTTAGCAGTGGAGCATGTGAACTGCACAGAAAGCTGTCTTACTTTGTGTTTGCTATTCTTATCGATGCTTAAACAGACCAGCTCCAGATTCACCAAACAGCAGCTGAAAATGAATGGATCTCTTTAGGCGTCTGTTGCATGTGGACAGCCTTCTGAGCTCTCTTTGTACGTCTTTTTTCTTATAGCAGACACAGTAAACGTTACAGTATTCTGTCAGCACCCCCCTGCTGTGGCTCAAAGCTGCTCGCATGTGTGTGAACCATGAGGTAATGCTGGGTTCACTGATGCAGCACAGGAGGAAAAAAACCTGATGAAAGAGGATGGAGCTAATTGAATTTCATCCACTGAATCCCCTCACATTTGTCAAACTTGGAGACCTTGTGAAAAAGTCTTCATGAGTTCAGTCAAACATGAGAAAAGAGCGCTGCTGCTGTGGGTGTTCAGGGAAAAGTTTCAAAGTGAGCTCACACATCTGCTCGGAGATATTTAAATCAATTTGGCACCTGATCATGAGACGGAACAAACGCTGCAAAGGATTAATGAAACACTGCGGTTTGTGAGTAATCGAAGGATGTGAATAATAAAATCTTTGTTGATCAAAAGCTCACTGACACGTGTGTTGTTGCCAGATGAGCTGTTTGTCCAGACCACCCTGCCACCGACGACTACCACAACAACAACAACAACAACGACCACCACCACAGAGACACCGACGGAGCTTGACACCCGACCCTCCAACAAAGGCCCGTCGTCGGAGTTTGACCTCAGCGGGAAGAAGCGTTTCACAGGTAATGTGTCCGTCACGTCCTCTGCTCTGTGTTTGCTGTTGCATAATATCTCACATTGCTTAGCCTTGAGTTCATTTTGCAGTTGTAAACTTTCCTGATAGATCTGAAGCAAAAAAAAAACACTAAAGCTGTATTCACATGTGCACAGATTAGTTTGTGAGAATCAACTCGTAAATCAACCTGATCAGTGTGTTAAACTATTGAGAAAGAAGTCATGATTCATCGATCTGTAAACGAACAGGAAAGGGGATATTTGCCGGGCTCTCTGCACCAAAACCAGCCGCGTGTTTCATCTCGTGAAGTTACACCCAACAGCTGAGGACTAACAGCAGTTGCAGAAGCGTGCAAAGGCCGACTGCCAGTCTCATCATAATCCCAGTTTCTTACACAATCTGTTCAAAATCCTCATTTTATGACAATGTGGGACTGATGTGCTAAAAGATGGAGTTTTCAGTTTTTATGAAACATGTACTTAACTATAATTCGACAAGATGCTCCATGTTCCTCGTTTAACTGCTCCCCTGAGCTCATCCTTCAAAATCACAAAGCGTCCACTTTCTTACCCTAATTTAAGACTTCATTTTTATAAATTTGGGACTTTATTCTTTTAACATTATAAACCAGTTGTTCAGGGAATTTACTCTGGATCAGAATAATCTGGTTTTGAAAATCCCTTTTTGCTATCCAGGATCAGGTAATGTGTCTTAGTTTTAAGCTGTTTTTGCATAGAAAATACTTTTATTCCCCAAAAGAAATTCAGAAGTCACAGCAGCAACACATGAAAACAAAGGAAGAAAGTGTATAGTGCAAAAAGATCCATAAGAAAATAGATGATGACAGCTTGGCCAATACCATCTGCCCCCTGGTATCCCCTCTGTTGCTGGGTTAGCACAGCTAGCTCGTCCATCTTATTGGAGATAGATCTTACGTTCCCAATAACGATGGATGGAAGGACAGGTCCATGTCGTCACTTCTTAGCTCACACCTGAGAACCAGCACGTCGTCCTCACCTCCTTCTCCTCACCTTGTGGGAAACATCTGGCCTTGCACCAGTTAGCATTGACATGCTACAGGCTGCTAACAGCTGATTTCACATGTAAACAATGCAGCCATGGTTACATGTAGGATCTCCAGACAAACACAGGAGCAAAAGTAGTAAAAATATTACTGAGGCCACAAAAAGTTTGGTGTCCATGACCAACAAATAAATCAAACAGAGTAATGAGATGAAAAAATTACAAGAAACAGACAAGGATTTTAGTTTTTGGATTGGATCAAATTTTGATGGTGTTGTAAGATTTGGTGATGAATGATGATGAATAGGGATAAACAGATTCTTGGCGCCAATATTTATCATTTTGAAGCATATCGGCAACTGCCTTTTTTTAATATGGTGGTCGATTGGAGACTAAATTTCAGTTTGTGTTATTTTGGCTCCTCTCTGTCTGCAGTCACTACTCTGTCTCTAGCATTGGCCCACCCACAGTACCATCTGGTTGGTGACACACAGAGACATTTTTTGTGACAGAGTTGGTGGCGCAGGTTAAACTGCTTATGAGCCAAGTTGACCGAATTATGAAAAATGGATGAACTTGGAGGAATGTAGTCGTATCTGGTATTTGATATCAGTGTATGCCTTTTTATTGTAAACTTCAGGTATCTGAATTACAAAACGCTGTCTATTCACTCAGAACAGGTTTTCAGTTACTTTGAGTTCTCTTTGGTGTCCATACATTAGAAAGATGCATACTTTCCTACACAAACATGTAATGAAACCTCAGGCATCTCCTGCTGAGACAGTCAGAGTGATCACGCATGCTTACAGCCATGTTCTTCAGTGGCCCTGTTTTATCGAGTGTGTGCATGTGTGTGTGTGCATGTGTGTGGTGGTGGTCTCCTGGTGCTGTAAATAATGACGGGCTGAAGGGAGTTGTGTTTTGGTTCATGGAGGGATAATAAAATTGGACCTCTATCTTGGCTGTGTCAGCGAGACCTCATAAATACATGACCCTTCCAGACATTACGGTAATCGATGGCCAAAGAAAGAAAAACTCCACAGTATGTGCAGTCAGGTCAGTTTTTCCACTCGTCCATTTCATCATTTTTGTGGCTACAGGCGATCTGTAAGTGGGGCAGCAGTGTAGACTTATGGCTTACATACATGCACCAGCATTTTATGACTCTATAAATCACTTTGTGGATCGTTTGAATCTTTAGTAGCTCGTTCAGTCGGTCCCTTCTAACTATAACTCCATCATTACATTGAGTTCACTGAGGACACATCGTTCATGGTCTCCAGACGTGATCCCAGTAAACATCAGCCCCCTGCTGCAGTTTTACTGTTCTTACGTGCATACTCTGGTACTTGAAGCGTATCACCTCATCCTGGTTGCATAAATAGACCACAAATTTCTCCAAATAGGAATAAAAAACAGCATATTCTTTCCTCTACCCATCTAAAGAATTATATATAATAAGAGGTCTTTCAGCAATGCTTTGTTTAATGGCTGTGTCTTTTATAGTAAGTACAGGCTTTTATTATAGTAATTGTGAAGCTGCTGTTACCACAAACTTTAACCAAACAAAAGACCAGTGGTAATACTTCATTATCTGGTATTAGAGAAATTTAAAATGCAAAAACAGTCACATTACGCACTGCAGAAACAAAGGATCGTCTCAATATGGAAACAAGTTAACATTTTCACAGCGTCATTGTCTCATTGTTTATTTTCTGTTTTGTGTCGATCTTGTGTAATGGAAGGTATTGTGCAAAATATTTGTTGTGTGGCTTCATGAGGTATGTGTTTCTCTGTTTGCATGCAAATTGTTTTTGTCTTTAAGTGTTTTTATTAGTTGGTGGGCAGCACAAGAGTTTGGAACACTTTCACCAGGCTGCCGATAGCACTACATATACTGCTACAACGTTTGCTTGTTGTCACGTTTCAAACCGTAGCGCTATGTAGCTGTACTGATAAATACCTTTCCGCGGCACAATGTATCTCAGTAAAAAGATGACTTGAACAAAGAAAATTTGTTACCCCTCACTAAAAGTTACATCTTTACAACAGTGTGCGTGAGACTCGGGCCAGTAGGTGGCGAGGCAGCCCAGCTAAAACAGATCCTCTTATCATTGAACATATTTAGAGGACACTATTTGTATTTGGTCCGCTTCTTTCTGTTTTTTATTCTCTCTGTGCTTTGAGCTCTAATTTGACCCCCTAAACTGGCTCAAAAACTCACCAAAATTAGCATGCACCTCAGAATAAAAGAAAAAGTTCGATATTGTACCAAACTTGACCCCCAACATCTCATGATTTGCTCTGTAGCGCCACTTAGGCACACTAAAATTCCTTTAGTTCCCAGTGGGTATAATGTACAGACATCAAACCAACATCAGAATGTTGGTCTTATTGAGACAAAAAAAATCATACATTGACCCCCACCTATCTTGAACAAGAAGCCTGCTATTTACCTTTCAAAGTAAAATTTTGCCACAATTTTACCCTTTCTTCAAAAGTTATCTCCTCCGAAACCATAAGTTGTATCAGCTTGAAAATCGCTGAGATGACAGACTAGACCCTGCTTTACAAAATTTGTTAACGGTTTCTGCATTTTGGACCCAGTTTTCGAATGGCGAGCGCTGAAAGTCGGTGAACTCATTAAAACCCTTTTCAGCTCCCCCATTAAGAATGAATGGGAGCGGAAGATGAAGTTGCGGCATTTGGCCTATACACAAAAAAAAGTAAAAGTCGTATAGCTTTAAAAACAACATGGATGGATTCCTGACAAAATTTCCTGTAAAAATATTATATTTTTAGAGTGACTAGGTCAACATTCTGGCCTCTATGAGGAGTTATTTCTGAACTTTTGTGAATTTGACCCCTCTCTCTGCAGTGGTTCTATGATGATGTCACACACTCATTGGAATCTGAGTGCAGCTGGTCATGTGACTCACTGAAGGCGGGAAAATGCTTTTTTTCCACATATTTTTACACAGATTAAAAAGGGATCAAACCTTGGCAGTTTGAGACACATTATGACCACAGTGGCTGAAACAGAACAAACAGAATGTGCTCTTTTCTCTGTGCGCATGAATAAAGTTCAAAACCCTGAATTCTTCACTTCCCATAATGCAACTTGAGCCAAGCTATGAGCCATGACTAACCTCTGGACTTAGCAGGGCTCTATCTACAGCAGCAGTAAATTGATGTTTAATATAAAACTGCTGCTGTGTCCTTCAGAGGACGGACAGACTCTGGCCACTCAGAAAAACCCGTTCGTCATTAGTTTCAGTGAGACCCTGTTTCTGGTCTCAAACTGGAGATTAAAGCGTGAATTGAGACTTCACTATCTTAAATTCAACGTGTTATTCTGTTGATCATGTGTCATATCTTTGATGAACCCAGATCGATGGCGGTGCATTTTTCAGCACAGTGTCATAGCGATTGATATTATCATCTCCAGAAGTAAGAGGACGCCATGTTTCTCTGTAAACAATGACTACCTTGTGATCACACGCCTCTCATCTGAAAGCCATTATTCCCCCTCAGACGAAAACAGGCCGAGCACGAAAGCAGTGGAAATCATAAAGTTTGAGGAGCTGACCTCAGCACACACAGAGACGGCTGCACTGGCTGGATACGGAGACATCCTCCTTCCTATTTACTGCTTTCATATATTTCAGATCCACCTCCAGCGTCTGCCAGTCAGCTGACAGAGACTTCCCTGCGTCTGCGTCTCCTTCCATGCTTTCGTTTGAATGAATCACCCTGAAGCAGATGTGGGACATGAAGTATTAACTAATAATTTTTAGCAGTTGCTTGAATCTCCTCTACAGTAACTTCCAGATGGATGGAGATTGCCACATTGGATTAGAAAATCAGCCCCAGGAAGTTTGGACGATTAGGACGCTAATTTATGCCTGACTAGACTGATGTAACAGCTGACATTATGGGAATCATCCTGATCCCAGTCCCGATGAGACTGGATCCACGTCAGGCTCACACATGCCACGTCTGTCAGTGTTTCTGATTTGTTTTCTTCTTTTTTATGACGAGCAGACAGAGTCTGTGTCTCTGTAGGGAGAAACAACGAGTACATGAAACATCTGGATCGTCTGTTCGCATGAGCCTTCACAGATCCCGTACATGTGACATGTGGCCTTCCCAGACTGACATATTGATCCGATCAACATACAGCAGATCATGCTCCGGGCTGTTTGAGCGTGTTGTACATCAGCCATACGACGCTGTTCACACGTACAGTAGGAGCCTCGAGGCCGCGTGTTGATGAGCAGAAACCGACACGTGCGAGACTCTTGGCCCGCGCCGAGGACCAGTCATCTGGGGAGCCACTGGAGCCGCTCCAGGCTCCAGTGGCTCCCTCCAAATCACAGACAGACTAGGAATTGTGGGAAATCTAAAATATTCACAGCTGTAGGTCCAGCTGGCATTTCTAGAGTCACTGAAAACAAACGGAAAGCTTTAGAGGAGCGGAGAAAAAACAAAGAGGAAACAGGGAACGTTCAAACGAGTGGCCAGGCTGGAGTTATTATCCCACAAACTGTGTTACAAACAAACTTTTCCCTCTTTGATCGGGGATTTTCCAATGAATACTGCAACTTAAACATTTATCTCAATCCTTCCCCTCTGTTTCCCCCGACTCCAGCTCCCTACGTGAACTACATCCGGAAGGATCCAGGTGCTCCCTGCTCGCTGACCGAGGCTCTGGAGTTTCTTCAGGTCGACGTCCTGGAAAGCCTCCTGGAGAAGGACACGCTGGCAGCCAATCAGAACCAGCCTCCCAAGAACAAGCCTCATAACCTCACCGTGGTGGCCATGGAGGGATGTCACTCCTTCATCATCCTGGACTGGGCCCGGCCGCTGAAGGACGACATGGTGTCAGGTAAACAGGAAATGAAATGTTTGCTTTGACTTTTCATTGATCAAAACTTAAAGAATAAAAAGATGTTTTATTATATTTCTTTTAAACATACCTTCACTGGCAGCCGTTGACCGGTGTTCCAGTTTAAAAGCACGACCCTGTGAACTGGCAGCTTTCCCCAGCTATTGAAAAGTCTTATGGGTAAACTTTTGGTTTCCATTTAAAAAGTATTCAAATATTATATTTTTTCAATTCCCTGGAAAAATAAACTTGAATTCATTTTTCAGGATCCTTCTTGTTTCAATCAGAAGCTGCTGTAACAGGGTCACATTTTAAACTGAAACAGCGGTCACACTGTGCTGTTTCGACATGTTTCAGCGTATGTTTATAGAGCCAAGAATTAAAAGTTAAAAGACAAAGAAGCCCCTAGGTGGCGCTCCATGAGGTTCACCTTCAAGCAGGTGGCCTTGGTTTGAATCCAGCCTGTGGCCTGTTTCCTGCTCTGTCCACTGTCCCCTCCTCTCTGACTAAAGTCATAAAGCCCAAAAATGACTTAAAAAAGAAAATTCGAAATTTCCAAGTTCATAAATTTACAAATTTCTGAACTTTTACAGCCGTAAATTGTGTCTTGTTGCACCACATACCCAGAGGTGTAACCATCTCCTTGCTTCTGCCCGCTGTGGTGAATTTCCTGTTGGTTTAACGCCATCACCTCCTCCAGATCAGAGTGCTGCTTCTTCTAAAAAGCCCTAATATATAAAAATGTCTTTTTAAAGTCCAGATACTGACAATAATGTGATGATCCTGAGTTAAAATCAGTATCTCCTCCTCTCCTGCTGAGTAGGCAGTACAGTTTGATAAGGATGTTAAGACCAGGGATGCAGTGAAATGAGCAGAGGGCAGCTTGTTAACATCAACAACAAAAAAGTTGCCTAGTTAATCCTTTATCTACGTCTCCTTTTACCGTTTCAGTTTTATTATTTCAATGCAAAGGGGAAATTAAGTCTATTTCAATTATAAATTTAAAAAAAAAAAACAACTTTATTTAGCCTTAGGGGCAACTAAAGGCACATAAAGCAGTAAACAATGTAAACAACTGTAGAAAAAGATGAGACAAAAAAATAAATAAAATTAAAAAAAAATATACTAATAATGAATAAAAAAATAAAAAAATGTATTTTTTTGTTATTTTTGTTATTGTTGTTGTTTGAGCACTAAGAACAAAAAACACAAAATTCAGAAAAAATATTTTTAAAGCTGTGGAGATGATCCATTCAGGTTTTATTCAGTTCAACAAACTTTCCACGAGATATAGAGATTAAACAGATACTCCACCAAACAGTTGAGCACTAAATTAAAGGGTTGATGTATGATTTTATTTTTAAAGTTCGAGTCCTTACAGATTTATGTCTTCCTAATCTAATCTCTGAAATTTGTAGGTTTTTCTTAAAAATTTAAAAGTTTAAAAACTCAGAAATTTTGAAAATGATTTCTTTAAGATTTATGACTCTATAAACTTTTTTTTTCTTAAAATTTTACTCTTTCAATATTTATTTGTTTATTTTTTGTTATCTATCTTATGATGGCGTAGGGCCACTAAAGAAATTTAAAACATAAATACATTTTTTGAGAAAAAAAAACTCAAAATTTTCAGTTTTTAAAGTCACAAAGTTACATCTCTGTAAACTAGTAAATTTGTGAATTTATGAAGTCACAACTTCTTGGCCCTGATGTTATAATGATGCACAGGGGGATGCTGCGCCAGAGAGATGCAGTAGAGTCCGAATGCTAATATAATGCGATGACTCTGGGTTAAAACCAGTAGTATCTCCTTTTTTTCTGTGAAAAATCTAAATTTACTTGTCTATAAAGTAGTAAATTTGCTATTTTATAAACTAGTAAACTTTTGAGTTAAAAAAGTAGTTAATTTGTTGCTTTACAAACTCAAGTTTAATTTCTTGATTTTTTTTTTTTCTTCTTCAAGTGGCCTTAAAATGCCGTCATAGGGCTTATCACGCCATCGTACTTAAATTACTGCATTTCCACTTCCGTTTTTACATCTCGTGTAGAAAACCTCATAAAAAAGCAGATAAAGCTCGACCTTTATTTACACTTGAGGAAAAAAAAACAACACATAACATAAAATGGGGAAAGCTGTATTGTGGTTCTGTTTCATTAATCTTTCATCTGTTGCTGTTCGGGTCATACATTCATCCTGACTGAGACGTTAAAGACTCACTGCGGCCGTTTACTGTGAATAAATCACCTTAAAGAAACACACCAATGAAAACACAGGGAGGACTCCTCAGCACGCACAGGACTCCTCAGACAGACGTAGATTCCTGTTACCTAGAAAGTGACACATGGGGATTGAGGCTAACGGAGGAGACGGACGCTAACAGTGTACTGTGTGAGACAGATTAGACGTGGCGAGGTTTTCTTTGGCGGGGGAACACGAGCTCCTGGTCGTGGGCTCGCGTGTCCTCTGATGTGTAAAACAGATTGTTAGTTTCTCCGTCTCTCTTTGTGTTTCCTCCTCGTTATCAGTTCACTGCATTTTGGATCCAATACGCCTGCACGTCTTCACTGTTTACTCTTATTTTAACTTATTTCTGACTTTGTGAATCCTGGATAGCACGCAACATTCCCACATCTGTTCCATGCTGAAATCAAGTTTTCATGCATTTAAGATAAGCTGCAAGAAAACTCAGTGAACTTTGTACACTCTGTGAATTTTCCTCTAACTGTGGATCACAGTCTCGTAAACAGAGCAGGGTCAGATCCACACACACATGCAGATACAATCACAAGGTGCTGTTTTAGTTATCAGCGCGTGTTTGCACGACCTCGTCTTACGAGTTATGGGTCACGGCTTTCAAAACAAGCGGATGGAAACAGCTGCGAGCGCGCTGGCTCTGGACATGAGTGACATTTGTATGAGTTTTTACATGATCTATACTTTTGGCTCTTTTTCCTTTGATGCATCGAGGATCTTTCACTTTAAGGATGAAAAAAACATAATTCACTAAGAAAAGAAGTGGTGCCACGAGCTTAAAAGGACCAGCTCTGAGGGAAACATTTTAATGTACACAGAAAAAAGAAATGGAGCACAGAAGCAGATGAGGAAGGCAGGAATCTAAGAGCTACTGTTTCAGTATTCAGTATAAAAGTTTAGAATGGAGATGAAATGAAAAACCAGAGGCAGGAAAATAAAGTAGTGAGTATTTCCCTTCCCTCCTGTCAGCAGCCAGCTGTGTTGGTGACGCTCCAGTCTAAATAGAAACCCAAACTCCACGCTCCGATAGGAGCAGTTTGGAGTTTGATGTGCGGCAGAGCTGGTCTCTACAGGTTTGAGGAGAATCATGGAGAGCCGCGTGACCTGGGGATACTTTCAGGAAAACTCTCTGTGACAGGAAGAGGAAGAGGACAGAACAGAGGCAGGCTTTTTTTATGTGATACAAACTAAAAGATCAGTTTCAGAAGTTTACTGCTTGGTTTGTTATCTTTGGGCAAAGCTGAGTGAGTTGATATTCTCTGGTTACTCTGTTTACATTGATTTCACTTAGATTGTATGGTGGTAGTTAAAATCTCATCAAACTCTTTCTCAAACAGGAAAAATGTGAGCTGATTACGTTGATGCATCCAATTGGCAAATAACAAAATTGGCGTTTTCGATAAAGTGCTTCATCCTGCCACCACAAACTGTAAACCCTATGGTTTAAGTCTCTGTGACTTCACCCGTCTGTTCCTCATGAAGCCAGTCATCTTCCGTGGACCTCCTAATTGTAGTAACAATGATTAGCTTAAAGATGCTATGAGGAGGATCTGTTTTAATTAGACTGGCTTGCCACTTTCTGGCCTGGCCACTGCTGCCAATTCCTTTTTCTGTTGTTTGTCATGAAAGGGACATTTTTCATTGTGATGGTGTTTTGTAACCATGAGTGAGAAGGAAACGCAGTGGAAATGAGAAATGTCACAGAGACTTTAAATGTCTGTGGGCAGCTGCACAGACTGGCTATCTGTGCTCCACTGCACAAACCAACTGTTTTTTGCCCTGCAGCACTGACCAGCTCTTTATGCTCCACTGCACTGACCGGCTGTCTGTGCTCAACTACATGGACCAGCTCTCTGTGCTTCACTACACAGACTGGTTGTTTGTGCTCCACTGCGCTGACCGACTGTCTGTGCCCCGCAGCACTGACCAGCTCTCTGTGCTCCACTGCATGGGCTGGATGTGTGTGCTTAGCTGCACGGACCAGGTGTCTGTGCTCCACTGCACAGACAGGCTATCCATGCTCTACAGGGCATGGGCCCATGTTCTCAGTAATTTACAGTGTGTGAAGTGACACATGTGTCTCTAAGTTATCTGAACTTACCCAACCAATGAGTTTGTGTTAAGGTTACTGCCATGACATGAGTCATCTTAACACAGTTTTTTTCAGCTTTGACAACTTCAAATTAATGATCTACTTTACCTGGAAATTTTGAGTAAGTAAGTAAAGTCAACAAATTACATTTTACAGTGCAAATGAAACATTTGTGGCAGAGCTCTTCAAATTTCCAAGAAATTTCTGGAGCACATGTGTGAAAGAAGCTTCATTTAAACCTTGTTTTGTTCTCCTGAGTCCCATGTGAGTTTTTCTTTTTGTTTTGTGTTTGTCCCTTCAGGCTACATGGTCTACAGCGCCTCCTACGACGACGTCCTCAACAACAGATGGTCCTCCAGACTCTCCAGTGGGACACACCTGCCCGTGGAGAACCTCAAACCCAACTCGAGGTAACGCAGAACACGTGCGGTGTGTTTACACACACACAAACAACACACAGGCTCAGGGAGTTTGATGTGACCACGTGGACGGAGCTTTCCGGTTCACTGGTTCAGTTTTAGAAAACAAACTTTAAACATCCTAATGTGCGATGTTTGTGATCAGGTTGCAGGTGCTTGGCTGTGGATTGGTGGTGTTTGTATCATCGTCTCTTTATCACATAACGCACAGAAAACTCATCCTGTCACGGTGTTTGTGGATGACATCATGTTTACATGTTGCTCTTGGTCGTCTTCCACGTTTGTGTGCGATCCGAGCTCAGGCCGCCTGTAATCAGAGCTGATTGGGATTTGGATGCTGATGCTGTGAAGTTTGTGTGAAGGAGAAAACGAAATCTGTTTGGCTGCGTGGGGAAACAGGTTTGACTCGGCACCAGGATGTGATCTGCTGCGAAACACGCCGCGTTGAGACTCTGGAAAATTCAGCGGAACGTAAATACAGCACACATCCCGTCATGAAACACAGATACGGTCACCTCCGTCTGGTTCAGTTATTAGAGAGTGTTTCCACAATCCTGTCTTAAAATGGGTCATGCTTTTCAAAATACATGCATGGAAACAGCTCTGAGCATGTGGGCCCAGGAGAGGCAGACAGATGGGCCAGTTCCTAGAAAATGTACGGTGTAATCACAGATTCAGGACCGCGAACAGCCACGTGTGTTTATCTAATAAGTCAGAAAAGACGAGGGTTACGCGGCGTGGACTGACTCCTGTCGTCTGCTTGATGAAGCTCTGGCACGCACCAGAGAGGAGATGAATAAACGGTGGACACAAGGTGAGACGGCTGCTGTGCTTTATGTCAAACAACACCGTGTCAGCCAAGGTTTTTATTTGATACGTGTCATCCTGTCACGATAACTCAGCCTCTTTTATTTCCTCAACACTCCATAAGTCTGCTGCAGATATCTCAGAAAAAAGATGGACGCCCTGAAGTGGCCGTTTGCCATCTGGTGCTCCGTAGAAATCCTAATCACTCATCTCTTCACCAACTGATTTAACCATTATTCAAAGTTTAAAAAGTCTGAAGGTGTGTGCACTCCGATGGGTTGAGAGCAAACACCTGCAGCCGAACACTAACTGCAGAGCTGCGTGCGTGTGTGGGTAAAGTTTTCCAGGAGTCTGCGAGGAGGCTTTTCCGACCTCCCTGGCAACCAGCTTTTATCCAGTGTAGTGCGTCGTCCCTGGTTACGGCTGGCGAGGGTTTGATTTATGGGATACTGTTGGTATTTCCCATGCTGCAGGCTCTCTCTGGTTGCCAGAAACACGGAGCTACAACAGACCTCAACACACACACAAAAAAACATGTATGAACACTCACAGGTGGAGACTCTGAATTTTCCTTCTGATGAAACTGGAAACTCCTTTCAGGTGATAAAATCTCTCTCTCTTATCTTTTAATTTTGATTAAACACTACTAAAGCTGCTTGAAAGAGGAAGATCAGGCCAGAAGTAGCGTGATTACTTCTGTGTTGGACTTTAAACGCCTGTCGCTGCTGCTCCTGGTTTAGTGAGTTACAGCGCAAAGATCCACAGTGAATTAGAGATTTGTCCCATTAGGCTGCGAAGGTGAGGGTTTTTTTTATTTCCAAGGGATAACACTGCTTCACATGTACAAGACAAACTCAGTATAGTTGTAAGATTAAGCCCCTTTGTCCACAGGGGGCGCCAAAATCATCAAAAACCAGCGTTAATTTTAACAGCAAACTCTGATTTAGTCCAAGTCTTTTGAATAACGCACCTTTTAGTTTTAGTTTTCTGAAACCTTTTAGTCTTAGTCTAGTTTAAGTCTATAAACTACCATAAGAGTTTCAGTCTAAGTCCAGTATTGAGTCTCTTTGTCTTAGTCTAGTTTTCCTGGACTGACTACCAGAAGAGTTTTAGTGTTAGTCTAAGTTTTACTGGACTTAATACCAAAAGAGTTTTGGTCTAAGTCTAGTGTTGAGTCTCTAAGTTTCATTCTAGTTTTGCTGGACTAGATACTGGAAGAGTTTTAGGCGTAGGCTTAGTTTTACTGGAATAAATACCAAAAGAGTTTTGGTCTAAGTCTAGTGTTGAGTCTCTTAGTCTAAGTCAGTTTTTTGGACTGTCTCCCAGAAGAGTTTTAGGCTTAGTCTTAGCTTTAGTGGACTAAATACCGAAGGAGTTTCAGGCTAAGTCTAGTTTTGAGTCTCTAAGTCTTATTCTAGTTTTGCTGGACTAGATACCAGAAGGGTTTTAGTGTAAGTCTTAGTCTTACTGGAAAAAAATACCAGAAGAGTTTTAGTCTTAGTCTAGTATTGAGTCTCCTAGTCTTAGTCAAGTGTTATTGGACTGAATACCATAACAGTTTTGGTCCTGTTCTGGCCATTAGTCTTTAAGTCTAGTCTTGAGCCTCTTAGTCCTAGTCTAGTTTTGCTGGACTAGAGACCAGAAAAGTTTCAGTTTTAGTCTAGTCATTAGTCTTAGTCTTAGTTTTATTGGACTTAACACCAAAGCCATTTTAGTCTTCGTCTAGCTGTTATTTTTAAATTCTAGTCTTCAGCCCCTTAGTCTTAGTCTACTTTTACTGGACTAGATACCAGATGAGTTATAGTCTAAGTCTAGTATTGAGTCTCCTAGTCTTAGTCCAGTTTTATTTGACTGGATACCATAACAGTTTTTGTCTTGGTCTAGAACCGAGCCCCTTAGTTTCAGTCTAGTGTAACTGAACTTAAAACTATATTAATTTTAGTCTTGGTCGAGTCTCAAGTCTTTCAGTCTTAGCTAGTTCGGTAGCAGACATTAATTTATACATCACATTGTTTGTGAACAGATATAGAGGGCGCCAAATCAAATTTTGCTCAAGGCCGAATGGAAGCTTGGACCAGCTCTACCTCTTTGTATCTATTGATGTGTGTTAAAAGTCAATGACATGATTAATAATCAAAATATTTGGGAATAATTGCTCAAAAATACAAAAAATAGCCTAATCCATCATCAAAAAAGTTGCGGACCCCATGCAGTACTTCCAAGGACCCCCTAGGGGCCGTGGACCCCCTGTTGAAGACCTTTACTTTAGCTTATATTTTCTTTTTATGACTTACATTTTTAGTGTTTTCAAATGTTTTACAACAATAAAAAGGGACCTGATTGTACAGAAACCAGACAATGCATTTAACAGGACAGTATCCAACTGGGGTAACATTATATGCAAGACAAAAACAGGCAAACAAAAATTACAGGAAGTTGTCAGCCTACATCATTCAACAAATCAGCATCAGTAGATGATATTTTCAGAGCAGAGCCTGTGGAGAGATGTCAGAGGAAAACGAGAGGCCAGATTTAGAAACAGCTGCTGTCACAGACTTAAAGAGGGGACAGTAAAGCAGCTCCAGAAATATGAAGATGGCTTCGCTTTATGTGACACTTTAAGGTTTATCCTCAGATTTTATTCTGCCTCACATTTTCTCTTTCTTCCTCGTCTGATTTCTTCTCCATTCGCTTCTTAGATTACATCATCTCTCAGCAGCTGCCTCGCTGTCCCCTCTCCTCCTCTCCTCCTCTTTGCTGATATATATTCTGGTCACTGTTGTCACGTGTGTGTGTGTGTGTGTGTGTGTGTGTGTGTGTGTGTGTGTGCGTGTGTGTGTGTGTGTTGATTGGATCCAGGCCTCGTGGCTGTAAGTGGTGAAAGTCTCAGGCTTGAAATTTAAAGACCATGAACTTACTGTATGTGACCTTGCGGGGATGGAAGAAAGAGCATAAGCACACACACTGATGCATGGATAAAAACACACACACACACACACACACATGTACACACGCATGTGGCTGTATCGAATGGAAATCTGAAACTATCTCGGTGTTGTTTTTATTTTGAGAGGACTTTCTAATACCTCACCACTCAGAGTCAAAATGAGCTCACTGCGATGACTCCATTCTGCCATTTTTCCATTTTTCTGTCAACAAATATCCGTCTTTCTTTCCACATCCCTCCTTCTTTTATTCTTATCCTGCGCTCCTATCTCAGCTTGTCTCGAGTCTTTTTCCACTCCGGCCCTTTCCTCCGCTCTCCTTCCTCCTTCTCCCTTCAACATGAGCCAAAAAGCCATTTTATTGTGCTGCGCTCACTTTGGATTCCCACCAATATAAAACAGACTACTAAATCAGCCTGAGTCCAGCGTGCCCAGTCATCTGCTTCTACCATTAACATTTTCCTCACCTTCCCCCAGTCAAAACAAAAATGGCCGAGATGACACGTTCACGACTCAATCTCTGCTTAAATCCTTACGTTGTGGTTTGTTTTCATCCAGGTACTACTTCAAAGTCCAGGCCAAGAATGTGTTTGGGCTGGGACCAGTCAGCGACACGCTCACCTATGTCACTGAGTCAGGTGTGTATTCTGGATACACACTGAAACGCCTCATTGACGACAGTTTGAACCCTCAGAGAAGTTTTCAAGCCTCATTACCATTAACAAAACTGCAATCGCTCATTTAATACGAATCAAGAGGTTCAGGTTAAAACCGGGTCTTGCAGACTACCAGATGTACGACATCACTTTTGTTTTGAGTCTGCAGCTCTTAAAATCAGGCTAATAGGTTCGACATTTGTTTCTGTCTGCCTCATGAAGTGACCACATTCCTTCTGTCTTCCAGATGATCCTCTCCTCATCGAAAGGCCACCTGGTGAGTTCTGACCGCACACCTCTGATTTAAGGTCAGCTCGTCCTACTGAAGCCGCACTATGGATTTAAGGAGAGGACTATAAGTCAGTGCATCAACATGACAGGAAATAGCTCCAGTTTTGTGACCCTTCACCTTTTCCCATCTGTAGCACTCGTTTGCTACTGCATGTGGACAGAAGATCTAGAGAAGAAGTAATCTGGATGGGAAAAACGTTATAATCTGGTGTTTAGGGTTGTTAAGGGAGGTGAAAATACAAAACATATTGTCAAAGCCAGTGTTCAAATACAAGGATTTAAAACATATCAACCAGCAAGCTCATGGTAAGAGCGAAAAGAATTATAAAATCAATCAAAAATAAATCAAACAATAATAAAATTAACACAAAAATGAATGAAATTGACTAAAATTTTAGGAACGTGTCCTCATAGATGCCTCAGTTTTGACCAAATCTCTGTAAAATGTATGTTTACTATACATATTTTTGTCGTAAATTATGTCAGAAATCTATCCATGTCATTTTGAAAGCTGTAACACTTTAACTTTTTTGTGTAGAGGCCCAACTGCCCCAGCTTGTTTCGAGCTGGATCCTTCTCTCCTATTCATTCTAATAGGGGGAGCTGAAAGGGCTTCTTTGGGGTTCACCGACTTTGAGGGCTCGCTATTCAATAACCGTTTGATAAACAAAAAATTCATACATAGCGTTTGTAAAGCAGGGTCCACTCTGTCATCTGAGTGAATTTCAAGCCGATACCATTTATGGCCTAGGAGGAGATAACTTTTGTTTGAGGCCCAAAAATGTGGCCAAATTTTATTTTGAAAAGCAAATTGCCAGCTTCCTGTTTGAGATAGTTTAGGGGTGTCTGTATATAATTTGTGCGTCTCAATTAGACAAACATTTTGACATTGGTTTGATCTCTCTACAACATTTCTACGGCTGTTGAGAGACGTTTTAGTGTGCCTAGGTGGCGCTAGAGAGCAAATTTTTCAAATTAGGGTCAAATTAGGGCTCGAAGACAGGATAATGAGAAATAAATGGATGAAAGATCTATATTTACATGGACATAGATGGTTTTTGTTACTTAAAAACATCTTATTAACACTTTCACAGAAGCCTGTCTGAGTCTGTGACAGGCTGTCACATATTGGGCTAACAGCTGAACAGTAGTACTGTCTTCACCCAGAATCTCCTGGATCTGTTCCTCTTCAGGGAAATTAAATAACCACATTTGCTCCTCAAAGTCTAATTCAGTATAGTTTGTTACATGATTGAGTTTTGAGACCCGGGATGCAAAGGTGGAGCTAAACCTCATGGGTTGTCAGTTTGTTTTTATCTGTCCTCTGATGAAAAGAGAAGCAAATCCAGGTTAGGGTTGCACAGCAAATCTCAAGGGTCGCACTTTTCGCACTATGAGCAATCGCAATAAACACATCACAAAAGTCTAAATGCATCACATCAGCAAGGCTTCCCCACTCAGCATACGTACACCTCAGCTGTGTAGCCACCATCCCCCCTAAAAAAGTAACTGGTGCCAGCGAGGTGGTGGGAAACACAGCTGTTTGGACTTTCAGAGGGGAGATGCTTTTTGGCTCCATGAGAAAGGACAGTGAAAGAGATACAGGAAATGTGGAGAGTAGAGTCCGGGGACTGAAGCTTCAGTACACGGTGCACATGCTTTAACCCTCAAAGCCAAACCCCAAGCTAGCAGTCTTAAAGCAAACACAAGTTCAAGGCATGAGGGAAGCAGGAAGATGTAGAAAGTGTGAGTTTTAGCTCATATTAAAGGTAGGTCCTGCAGAAATTTTCATTACTTTTTAATAAACACAACATTCAATCTGGGCTCCTCCTCCTTGGCTCAGTGCCAGCTGCAGCACACACCCACCCACACCCACAACTCACTAGCCCAGCAACCACCTGTAACAGCACATTTCTACTTGGGAGAGACTCAAGTGCACCTGACTTAGCATGCTAGCACAAGCTAATCACATGTATTTGACACTTACCTGGTTAGCAGAAAGCTAACTGAAGTCGCTCTTCATCCAATGCTGCTCTCTAAGTTCCTGAAAGAGAGTGAAAGTTGAGCCAAGCTTCACCCTCGTTTAGGAAAAAGCTTGATCTGTTTGGAGTCTCATTTCACTTTGGTTGTTTTTCTTCCTCCATGCTACATCCACAATCTTAGCTGCTCTGATTAGCCCGCTAATCCACTCACAAATCAACACGCAAAGTCACTTGCACACTGTGCACCCTGTGATGTAACCACACTAACTTTCCACCCAGAAACATTGTGATACAACCCAAACATCAACATCAAGGCATAGGAAGGGGTTAAGGCAGACACAGACGCTGACACACAGGATTACAGGATTATTCCTGTCAAAGTTTGCGTTTTATTTTTATGGAAAATCCTGCAGACTCTACCTTTAATAGTTCATTTATCATAATTCATGTTTATATCTCAATATTAATCAATGAACAAAGTTTTCACTTTGCTATAAACTATCCTGTTTTTAGACCACTTAAGTATAAACCATCACATCATCAGGATAACAAGATATATAATCCCATTCATCTTAATGTAACATAACCATGCCTGTCCAAAAATTCTGACCAGAGCAGGAATCACAGATAGGTAAAATGCTGTAAACTTAAAAGTTTGCCCTAACTTTTCCACTTTTGTGAGATTGTTTTCATTCTTCGGTTTAATTTCTTTCGAAGTCTCTGAAATGACGAATCCTCATCCTCTGCTTCCCTGCTTCTCCCCAGGTGGTGAACCAATCTGGGTCCCCTTTACCTTCAAGTATAACTCTGCCCACAGCAGCTGTAAGGGCAGCCAGTACGTGAAGAGGACTTGGTACAGAAAGTTTGTGGGCGTGGTTTTGTGTAACTCTCTGCGATATAAGATCTTCATGGGAGACGGTCTCAGAGGTAACGTGTTCAAACTCTGATTTAATGAGCTCTAACTTTTCCTGTTTTGCTGTCAGCTCACCTTTCTTCTTCCTCATGTCTCCTCATCACAGAGCCTTTCTACAGTATAGGAGACACATTCGGACAGGGAGAAGACCACTGTCAGTTCGTGGACTCCTACAGGGACGGTCGGACGGGCCCGGCCTACCTCTCCAACAGTCTGCCCTCAGCACAAGGTAAACAGAGACAGACTGTGCACACATTTGCGACCCTGGTATTTGGGCCTTACCTCTCGTCATATTTTCCATTCAGTCCGTTTCCTCGACTCTTAAGGAGACCAGCTGTATTGATTTTATCTTTGAAGACCCAAAGTTACACTTGAACAAAAACATGATGAGTACCCAACAGTGTTTACCTTTATTTAAACCAAAATCTTATCCTTATTTTACCAGAACTATATCATAGTATCATACATTTTTGCATTTTTGACTGGTTTGAGTTAAACTACAGGGGATATATTTAACCCCTTTTACTGATTTTCAACACTCATCATTTAAGGCTCCTTAAAGAAGAGCAGAAGAAAGCAAAACATGAGAGAGATAGAGCACAAGCTAAAAGGCTAAAAGGGCTAACCTGTTTGTGCTAACGTTGTCTCCAACCCACAGTCAGCAGTTATTCTGCAGTGGTCTGTTCAAACTTGAGAGTCTATCAATAAAATGAAGAGTGAGGTTACGTTAGCTCTGATTGGTAGATGACTGGCAGGACAGAACCAAGATTCACTAACGTTACACATTACAGACACGTCTCACAGAACTGGGCTGTCGATGGCGCTACATATGGACAGCTACTAAACTACTGTCTGAACTGACAGTTAGCTTGTTGTCACATTAGCCTACAGATACGTTGTAGCACCAGGCTGCTGATAGCACTACATTTAGCCAGCTACTGATGTATGGTACAAAATTACAATGCTAGCTTGTTGCCACGTTAGCCTACAGATACGTTGTAGCACCAGGCTGCTGAAAGCACTACATTTAGTCAGCTACTGATGTATGGTACAAAATTACAATGCTAGTTTGTTGCCACGTTAGCCTACAGATATGTTGTAGCACCAGGCTGCCGATAGCACTACATTTAGTCAGCTACTGATGTATGGTACAAAATTACAATGCTAGTTTGTAGCCACGTTAGCCTAGAGATACGTTGTAGCACCAGGCTGCCGATAGCACTACATTTAGTCAGCTTCTGATGTATGATACAAAATTACAATGCTAGCCTGTTGTCACGTTAGCCTACAGATACGTTGTAGCCTCAGGCTGCTGATAGCACTACATTTGGTCAGCTTCTGATGTATGGTACAAAATTACAATGCTAGCTTGTAGCCATGTTAGCCTACAGATACGTTGTAGCACCAGGCTGCTGATAGCACTACATTTAGTCAGCTACTGATGTATGGTACAAAATTACAATGCTAGCTTGTTGCCACGTTAGCCTACAGATACGTTGTAGCACCAGGCTGCTGATAGCACTACATTTAGCCAGCTACTGATGTATGGTACAAAATTACAATGCTAGCTTGTTGCCACGTTAGGCTACAGATACGTTGTAGCACCAGGCTGCTGATAGCACTACATTTAGCCAGCTACTGATGTATGGTACAAAATTACAATGCTAGCTTGTTGCCACGTTAGCCTACAGATACGTTGTAGCACCAGGCTGCCGATAGCACTACATTAAGCCAGCTACTGATGTATGGTACAAAATTACAATGCTAGCCTGTTGCCACGTTAGCCTACAGATACGTTGTAGCACCAGGCTGCCGATAGCACTACATATAGTCAGCTACTGATGTATGGTACAAAATTACAATGCTAGCTTGTTGCCACGTTAGCCTACAGATATGTTGTAGCACCAGGTAGCCGATAGCACTCCATATAGCCAGCTACTACAACGTTAGCTTGTTGTCACGTCATAAACAACAGCGCTGCTTAACTGTACCTCACCTCGTCACGTTGTATCCAGTAAAAAGTTGACTTGAACAAAGACATTTTTTTCCAAAACAAACAGACACCTGGTTAAAAGTCACATCTTAAGACAGTGTGCATGAGACTCCAGGCCAGAGGGTGGCGCTGCAGTCCAATTAAAACAGATCCTCCTCACAGCATCTATAAATACATGATCTGATCTCCGTTCTGTTCCTAAAAAATCACACTCATTGTTAGGAGTCACGTCGTCACGACAGTGTATGTGGGACTCCGGACCAAAAGGTGGCGCTGCAGTCCATTTAAAACAGTTTCTCCTCACAATCTTTTTAGAAATATTATTAAACAGTCAAACAAAATGTTGTATTTGAGCAATTAATAGCCAAAAGTAACAAAAATTAAAATATCTGTCTTGTTGCTGATGGTCTTGTTTGCTTTTATCAGTCATAAAGGGGCGTAAATATTATGTTTAGCCTGTTTTATGACCAGCTTAAAATTGATTATGGGACCTTTAAAATAAAAGTTGTCTAAATCAGTCAATAACTGCTTCATTATCCCATACACTCACGCTCCCTTTATTAATACTTTGGGAGTATCTGTTTGTTTCAGTAAGTGGATGCTAACTCCACTGTTTCCTTTCCCAGGTTTTTACAGAGCATACAGACAGGAGCCGGTTACGTTCGGAGTCATCGGCCGACGCACGGCCCATCCATTCGTGGGCTGGTATGAATGCGGGGTCCCGATCCCTGGGAAGTGGTAAAGCTGCAGAAGAAGACGACTGAGCCCTTCTGCAAACTGCTGCAGGCTCTCTAAAACAGACTGTTGCCTGCCTCATTGAAAGGACACCACTACGAATTTATTCCTGCTTCACAGAAAGAGAATATAGTACTTTAAGATAACTCAATGTATATCATTACGATGCACTTTTTATATAAAGCAGTCTGTATATGAGGGGATAAAGAAGCATGTGTGCTCTCCATTAGTTTTACTCATGTCTTTAACACGTCCTCGTACTGTCACCGACCCCCAAAGACAGGTCCTCACCCAGTGTTATTTATCTCATCAATAATGCACACACACTCAAAAGATCGGACCAAAGCACAAGCTGCGAAGCAAACTATCCGAACAGGAACTCATGCGTGTACAGGTCTGTTCGTTTTCAACCCTGTGATTTGTTTTCTTTTTATGTAGCAGCTTCTGACAGCTACTTTTTGTTTGTTTGTTTGTGATCAGAAACTATCCTTCTGTTTGTTTATTTTTATACACCCTCCTGTGTATCCACCAGAAATCATCCAACATTACTGTGTATGTTTTTGTATGTACGCGGACAAAGAATAAAAGACTAAATATTTGCTCAGGAATTGAGAGAGATTGAATAAAGGTGCTGTGGAAACCGCAGCAATCCAGAATCATGAATCATATCATATTCTACCGCTGCCACGTTCTTTTCCAGCCAAAGCTTCCACACGCGACTGCTGCCTACTTCATCAACCTCATGGAAAGATCCAGCAACACAGAACGCAGAGGGGGCCAGCTGGAAGAGCAAATTGTTCAAGTACGATGAAGGTTTTAAAAACACCTTTGGATGACGAGGCAGGTGAAGGTAAGACAGGAAAAATATGTGTCTCCTGTTGGTGTGAGCCAATCAGAACACAGGTTTTTGCCAAGTTAAGTATTTCATGATTATTTTGAGAATCCAAACACTTTTAATATAAATGTATATAGATTGTCTATGTGTTTCAAATTTTGCATTTTTGCCACTTTTTTTCTTTTTTTTTCTCCTTTTTTTTTTAAACCTTTTTTTTTATTTTCAAGATGCACAATAGTAACAATAACTGCACTTATAAATTGTCACGGAGGAAACATTATATACATTAAAGTAAAAAAATAAATAAAATGAAAAAAAAATGAAATAAAATAAAAAAAATTAAATAAATATTTTTTTAATGAAAAAAAAAGAAAAGAAAAATATATTTTTTAATTTTTTTGTAAGAATAAATCAAATTATAAAATAAATTACACACAATTAACAACAGGTCAACATGATTTAGAATTAAAAAAAAAAAAAAGAAGGAAAAAAAAAATTCACCACAGTCTGTTTATACCTAAGTCTAAAACACAGGCATCTATGAAAAATAAAAATCACTCTTGAGCCATTGGGAAATGTAAACGCCAACAATAAGAAAAGAAAAGGGACCACTTTGCATTGAATCTGTTTAAGGCTCCTCGTATTATCTCTGTTACAGTTTTCTCGAGTGAACAAACAGCTTCATCCAAGTATCAAAGGGCAAACCTACAAGCCCTTATCTGAAGAGCACATGCTGAAATGCAGAGGGTGTTCGTAGAGGCACAAAATATTTCCCTTGGCAGTGACGGAGTGATAATGACTGCTTTTGCAATATGTCAGCACTCTGCTTGATGGCTGACAGATTTTGAGCATATTTTCCAAAGACTGTATGTGTGAATAAATGCCTCAGCTGCTCCGTGTTTTTAGTGAGTATGGAAGCTCTGTTTGTAATTTCCTTTGGCTGCATGATTTTTACTGAACAAGATTACATTTTATTAGATTAACACTGGAAGACAATGACCTGCTATGAGGTCTGAGACGATGAACTGGGGGGAAGAAAACAGCTGACACTGAAATCTAAAACACTGGGAGTTATAGGTGAGAGGAGCAGAAAAGTGGGAAGAAAACGCAAAAACACTTGGATACCAATCATCCAACAAATCTGACAACTACTATCCAACCAGTCAATCAACCAGCTCACTAATTTAACCAGCCCATCAACATACCAACCAATCAAACATTCAATCTAACTGTTCCACTTATCTGTTGACATGCCTATAAGCAAACCAACCTACGAACTGAGCAACTTTATCAGACAACTTATCCATAAACACACCAACCAATCATCCATCTAATCAGTCAACCAAGGAAACACAACGATAAACTAACAACTTGTAACTAACAACCTTACCACTAATCATATAACAACTGACCAACCAACAGGTTGACCAATCAAACAACCCACCTATCAGCATACCAACCAGTCAACCATCTTATCAGTCAACCAGGAAATAAAATGATCAATTAATCATTCAACCAATCAATTAACAAGCCAATCAACCAACCAACAGACCAACCGATCAACCTAGAGACCAACCAATCAAACAACCTACACATCAACAGGCTAATCAACGATATAACCAATTAACCAACCAACCAATAAACCAAAAACAATAAACCAATTGACTGACCAATCAAACAACCTACCCATAAGCATACCTACCAGCCAACCATCTATTCAACCAATGAAACCTGACGATCAACTAAGATTCAAACCAACCTTCCTTCTAGTCATTTGACAAGCCTATCAATCAACTGACTGACCAACAATTGACCAATTAAACCTCCAACCCATCATCATACGAACCATCCGACCATCCAATCAGGCAACCAGGAAATATAACGATCATTAATAATTCAACCAAATTTCTGACCAATCAAATAACAAACGTATCAACCAACCAACAAACCAACTGATCAACCTCCAGACCAACCAACCAAACAACCCACACATCAACAGACTAATCAACAATTTTATAATTTAACCAACCAACCAACTGCCTGACCAATCAAATGACCAACCCATAAACAAATCAACCATCTAACAAATCAACCAATAAAACAAAACAATCAACTAATAATCAAACCAACCTTCCTACCAATCCTTTGACAAGCCCTCAATCAACTGATTGACCAACTGACGGACCAATCAAACAACCTACCCATCAGCATACCAACCACTCGACCACCTAATTAATCAACCAGGAAATAAAACAACCAAACTTCCAACCAATCGATTGACAAGCCTATCAACCAACCAACAAACCAATCGATCAACCTAGAGACCAACCAACCAAACAACCTATCCATCGACAGACTAATGAGCAATTATCCAACTAACCAACCAATTTACCATCAAGCAACCAACTCAACTATCAATATGGCAACCAATCGACCATCTAACCAACCAACAGAGCAGAGATAAACCAGAATTAGTTCAAATCCTTGTAGGTCGCTTAAAGAAGAAGAGACCTCAGAAAACTTCAGTAGATTCAGAACCAAACAGATATCTGAGAGAATGTATTGACGGTTAACCAAGGATTTAGAACAAAATTAGAGCCAGGATTTACATTTTTGGCCACTTTCGTGAATTCAAACCAACTGAATGAAGCTCGGCATCCAGAGAATAGACACAGCTAAATTAAATTCTACAAAGTCAAGAAACTTCACTGAGTTAAAAGCACCTGGAAATTTATTAACTCCCGACAAGACAACTTGAAACTTTGCTCTGATGATCTTTGAGGTCAGAAGAATACATAGATGGCAGGGTTCGATTGTGATGGGACATTCGTGAAAACAGCACGTGCTCTGAAGGAGAAAGTGTCGTGGCAGCAGCGGTTTGCTGAGTGCAGGGGAATATTGTGTTTTATCATCAACGTATCACATGGACAGCAGAACCAGATTGCGTAAACAGGAGCCATAAACAACAAAGAAACAGGAAAAATAGCCTGTCCCTCTGAAGCAGCTTGTCATGCAAAATAAATCTCATAAAAATGAAAAGATCTGGGAGTTCTCGAGCGCTCAGAGACATAATATTTACCGGACTCCAGGATGACATAACAGACCGGCTGCAGCGACAGAGAGCTTACTGCGCTCTTAATGGCTCTGGGATGAAAGCTGGGACGAGTTTTTTTTTTCTTCATTACTCTGAGCTCATTGTAGAAGTTTGTCATGAAGTCAGGACGCTGGGATTTACAATTATGTCACTTCTTTGACACACGGTTAGGTCACACATGGACCTGGGAAACTCTGCAGGGGGATTAAGAGGATTCAAACCCTCATTGGTCTAAATCCTTCACTTGTTGGACTTTGGTTTTTCTTTTCAGGGGCTAATAATACATTTAAGACTTCTTAAGCCTGTGATATTGAAAGAGACACAGGTTTTGATGGAGTGTATGCTAACAGAGAGCTGAAAGACAGAGTAACGACTGGTGTCATGAAAATCTGTGGAAGTCATCAAACTCGGCTCCTGTTGCTGAGGATTTGCTGCCAACCAGCTTTGCTCACTGTGTCATTAAATATCTATTGTTTTCATTCCCGCTGCTTAAAGCTTTTTGGTGCTGATGTAAACTGGTTTCCAGGTAATGGGGTCAGGCTGACACAAAGTGCTCCAGCACATCCGGCTCTCCGCCAACAGCTAAACTCATTCGGTGACACAAACGTCGAAAATAACTCCACGTGATGAGGGGGAAAGCTGGAAAAACAGAGAAAGTTTTCGACATCATGAACCGGGGCAGAGCGGGTATTTTCTTAAGTGTTGACGCTGATTGCTACTGACCGTCCTGGGTGAGTGTGTGTGAGGTCTAAAGTGCATTTAACATCTCCCATGAGTCACTGTGAGCTCAGGCAGTGACACTGAAGCCTGCCTGCTGCTGGTGTTGATAAAACGAGCACACGTTCACCTTCAGGACGCTCCAGTTTATTCTGTTTTATGAGCAAATCCTTCCTGATACTGCAGCTTTTACAGGCCCATAAACCTCAAAGATGAGATTTAAGATGGTTGGTAATCACCCCCATGATCTGACAAAAAGGGTTTGTGGTATCTTTACAGTCTCTGTTAAACCTCTAAAAATGCCAGTTTTAGACCACAAAGGCCCAGAAAGTCCAAGCTCCTTTTGGAAAAAGGGTCTTCAACCGGCAGCTCCTTGTAGCTTTAAGAAATATTATTGAAATAAAGAATTGTTATTTTTCTTCCAGAGGGTATTGATGATTAAATTGTATTTTTTTGTTCAATTTTTTTGCCTTCTTTTGAAATTTTCAAAATGTTTTCACAGTTTGCAATGTCATTTTTTTAATTTCTGAATTTTTGAAATTTCAAAAATTTGAAGTTTTTGCAAATTTATTTGATTTAATTTTTTTTTCTTTTTTTTGTGTAAAGGTATACCTTAAAATATTTTCCTGAATCAAATATCGAGTGATTCCATTCCCCTTTTTTCTTTTTGCAAATTTATTACATTTTTTTTTTTTTTTTTTTTTAGCAAATACTTCTTCCAAGATGGCTGCTGTGACTGCGTGTGCTGTGAATCTGTGCCAGACAATCTGTTAAAAACCTCAACAATCATTTGTATTTTCTCACCCTAAATATCAACACTGGTTGTGAAGAGGTGTGTTGATAAATACAAGGTTTAAATTGTGATCAGACGAAAGACAACTAGCTACAATCCAGGTTTTGGACTGACTATCAGCCAGTACAAGGCCATCAGCTGGCCTAAGGCCACCAGCTGGATCAAGGCTACCATCCAGGCCCAGGACTACCAGCTACCATCCAGGCCCAAGACTACCAGCTACCATCCAGGCCCAAGACTACCAGCTACCATCCAGGCCCAAAGCTACCAGCTGTCATCTGGGCCCAAGGCCACCGGCTACCATCCAGGCCCAAGGCTACCAGCAACCATCCAGGCCCAAGACTACCAGCTACCATCCAGGCCCAAAGCTACCAGCTGTCATCTGGGCCCAAGGCCACCGGCTACCTTCCAGGCCCAAGACTACCAGCTGCCACCTAGGCCCAGGGTCACCAGCTACCATCCAGGCCTAAGGCTACCAGCTCCCACCTAGGCCCAGGGTGACCAGCTACCATCCAGGCCCAAGAGTACCAGCTACCATCCAGGCTACCAGCTGCCATCCAGGCCCAAAACCACCAGCTACCATCCAGGCCTAAGGCTACCAGCTACCATCCAGGCTACCAGCTACCATCCAGGCTACATCATCCAGGCTACCAGCTACCTTCCAGGCCCAAGACTTCCAGCTGCCACCTAGGCCCAGGGTGACCAGCTACCATCCAGGCCTAAGGCTACCAGCTTCCATCCAGGCCCAAAGCTACCAGCTACCATCCAGGCCTAAGGCTACCAGCTACCATCCAGGCTACCAGCTTCCATCCAGGCCCAAAACCACCAGCTACCATCCAGGCTACCAGCTACCATCCAGGCCACCAGCTTCCATCCAGGCTACCAGCTGCCATCCAGGCCCAAAACCACCAGCTTCCATCCAGGCTACCAGCTACCATCCAGGCCCAAGGCTACCAGCTACCATCCAGGTGAATCTCATTGTTTATACACTCATTCATCCATTAAATCTACTGAAGCTTGATCACCAAAGCTTAAGATGGCAATGAAAATTCCCCAAAATGACATGGAAGAATTGAAAGCAGCAATGAACTTGATGACAAGTCAGATGAAAACCTTTTCAAAGCAGCAAGCCATCATAACTGGATGAAATAAAACAGCTGAAAAGGAAAAACATTGAACAGGAAAAGAAGATTGAATATCTGGAAACCCGACTCTAAAATGAATGATGTGCTTATTTCTGGTTTAGTGATTAAACCCAGGAGTTACTAGCAAGCAGTGAAAGGGGTCAGGTCTGACAGTACAAATGGACATGATGAGACCACAGAGGAGCAGGTGATCGCATTTCTTCGTGGCAAGAATATTGACATTGAAGCTAGTAATATTGAAGCATGCCACCCTTTACCAGTTAAGATTAAGGATAAGCCCACCATACCTGCAACAATTATTTGTTTTACCAACAGGAAACATAAAATTAGTCTGCTTAGACAGGGAAGAAAGTTAAAGGGCACAAACGTATATGTCAATGAGCACCTTACCAAAAAAATGCTGATATAGACAGGAAGGCAAGACAGCTCAGGAAACGGGGCAAAATTCAGGCCACTTGGATTATCAATTGTAAGGTATTCATTAAACCAAATGGAGCACCGGAGAATTCCAGAGGGGTGTGCATTAGGAGCATGGATCAAATTGGAAAATTTGACTGTGTCTAGCATTTTGGATGGTTATTTTTGCAGTTGTCCCAGCAACAAGTAGCCGTTGTTGTTTGTACTGCACTATTTGCATCTCTATATTCTACTCATGATCCTAGCCGAACCAGATATAGATCCTGATCAAAATCTTCTTGATAGTATCAACGCAAATTGTTGCTACTACACAGATGAACAGTTTAACACTAGGCATTAAATATGACCATGGCATACCCATTATCCATTTTAATAGTAGAAGTCTTTATGCAAATTTTCAAAGTATAAAGGATTACCTGTGTCAGTTTAAAAAACCCTTTAATATTATTGCTATCTCAGAAACATGGATAAATGCAGAGAGGGGGTCTGATTTTTCTATGAGGGGATATGGGTTTCATTGCACCAGCAGAGATAATGGACTTGGGGGGGTGGGGGGGGGGGGTGGCTCTGTTTGTTGAAGAGGGTCTCTCCTACAAGGTTCTTGATAACTTGTCAGGAAGTATTGATGATATAATGGGAAGTATAACTATTGAAATAGAATTAGTCAGAATGAAAAATATTCATCAGCTGTGTCTACAGAAAACCAGGTTCAAACATTAACACATTTATCAATGTCAATGTCAATGTCAGTTTTATTTATATAGCACATTTTATAGGGCAAGCCAGACAAAGTGCTTTACATGAGGGAAATATAAAAGAGTAAAAGCTATCAGTAAGACAACATTAAAAAAGAAACATACAATAAAAACAACAGTAAAACAGTAAAAAGAGAAGCGTACACAAGTAAAACAAGTGACTAGCTCAGCCAAAGGCAAGAGAAAACAAGTAGGTTTTAAGATGAGCTTTGAAGGAGGTGAGGCTGGTTGCAGAACGCACAGACTGAGGCAGGGCATTCCACAGTGTGGGAGCAACAACTGCAAATGCCCGATCCCCTCTGCTTTTAAGCAGGGTTCTCGGTACATCTAAGATCATCCGGTCTGCAGACCTCAAAGATCTGGCGGGTCGGTGCACCTTAAGGAGGTCTGATAAGTAATCTGGCGCCAGCCCGTGCAAAGACTTAAAAGCAAATAAAAGAATCTTAAAATCAATCCTGAACTTGACCGGGAGCCAGTGAAGTGAGGAGAGCACCGGTGATATGTGCTCCCGTTTCTTGGCTCCGGTCAGGAGACGAGCAGCAGCATTCTGTACAAGCTGTAGGCGGTTGATTTCTGTTTGGCTGATGCCAACATACAGCGAGTTACAGTAGTCTAGGCGAGACGAGATAAAAGCATGGATAACCTTTTCCAGGTCCGGTCTCCTAAGGTAAGGTTTTATCTTTGCTAGAAGACGAAGCTGAAGAAAGCTAGCCTTCACAACGGAGCTGACCTGCCTGTCCAGCCTAAGAGCCCCATCAACAATAACACCGAGGTTTCTGGCCTGGGAACCTATATAGGGTGCTAAGGGGCCAAGGGAGCTGGCAAGGACCTGGACGGTGTCGGGGTTGCCAAAGAGGACAATCTCTGTTTTGTTTTCATTCAGTTTTAAAAAATTCAGGTCCATCCATGTTTTAATATCCCTCATGCAACGGAACACAATATATCACAATAATGGAAAGAATGTTTACCAAAACAAGAATAAATCAGTAGATGAATTTATCGAAATAATGTGTAGTTTAACTTTTTTCCCAACAATATCTAAACCAACCAGAATAACATCCCATTGTGCTTCTCTAATTGATAATATTTTTACAAATAATATGGAAAGTAAAGTGATAAGTGGGATTTTAATCAACGACATTAGTGATCACCTGCCTGTTTTTCTTATTTCTGAATGTGATAACAAAAGAAAGGAATTAAATGAAACTGAATGGAAGAGACTAACAACTGAAGAATCTATAGATGCTCTAAAAAATGATCTAATGAATTGGAATTGGACTAATGTATACAATAAAACAGCAGTGGGTGAGGCTTATGACTTATTCTTAGATATATTAACACATCTGTATGATAAGCATTGCCCCCTTAAGAAGTGTAGCACTAAGAACCGTTTGGCAGAAAACCCATGGATGACCAAAGGATTACAAAATGCATGCAAAAAAAAAAAGCACACCTTGTATGGAATGTTTCTTAAAAGTAAAACAAAAGAGGCAGAGTTAAAATATAAGAAATATAAAAATAAATTAACAACTATTATGAGAGTATGCAAGAAAGACTATTATATAAAACTGCTAGAGAAGAATAGAAATAATACTAAAGGCATATGGAATATTCTTAATAGTATTATTAGAAATAAACAAAGAAATCAAACTTTTCCTGATCATTTTTCAGATAAGGGAAGGCAACTTCTCACAGTGAAGGAAGTGGTTGATGGTTTTAACAGCTTCTTTGTTGATGTTGGTCCCAACTTGGCAAAAGAAATTAATGTAAACGGAAAGAAGCAAGCTGATCTGGAATGCTGTGAGAGAAATGTAGATTCAGTGTCTTTGGGAACTGTTGATAAATTGGAAATTATTGCTATTGTAAAAAAAAAAAAAAGTGCAAACAAGACTTCTACAGATTGGAACGGCGTCAATACGGCACTGGTAAAGAAGATAATTGAGGGAATAGCCGATCCGCTCACTTATATATGTAACCTTTCATTTAAAACTGGTATCTTCCCAGATAAAATGAAACTTGCTAAAGTGGTTCCAGTATACAAAGCTGGCGATAAACATCTGTTCACAAATTATAGACCTGTTTCCTTACTGTCACAGTTCTCAAAGATACTGGAGAAATTATTTGAACAGAGATTGGATGACTTTATTGAGAAACATAAATTAATAAATGACAGTCAGTACGGTTTTAGATCATCTAGATCTACTTCTCTGGCTCTTATGGAACTAGTAGAAGAGATAACAGGATGCATCGATAAAAAAAAATATGCAGTAGGTGTTTTCAGTGATTTGAAAAAAGGCTTTTGACACGATTGACCATGGGATATTGCTAAAAAAATTGCAGTATGGTGTCAGAGGAGTAGCACACACCTGGTTACAAAGTTACGTCAGTAATAGGAAGCAGTTTGTCCAACTAGGTAACAATAAATCAGTGCACTTGAATATTACCTGTGGGGTCCCACAGGGGTCCATCTTGGGACCCAAACTATTTATCTTATATATTAATGATATCTGGAAAGTGTCTAATGTTTTAAAAATGGTGGGTTTTGCAGACGACACAAATATTCTCTGCTCTGGGGGAGATTTGCAGCAGCTATTATTATTGGTCAAAAAGGAATTGCTAAAACTAAAGCACTGGTTTGATGAAAACAAATTATCATTAAACTTGAACAAAACCAAGTTCATGATATTTGGAAATTCTAAAATGAAGCAAGGGGTTCGTTTGGAAATTGAAAATGTGGAAATTTAAAGAGTTTACGAAAGTAAGTTTCTGGGTGTCATAATTGATCATAAGTTATCCTGGAAGCCTCATACTAAATATTTGTGCACCAAAGTTTCAAAAAGTATTAGAGTTTTGGGTAAAACTAAACATGTGTTGGATCAGAAGTCACTTCAGATGTTGTACTATGCACTTATTGATCCGTATCTGTCCTGTTGTGTCGAGGTTTGGGGAAATACATATAAAAGCACTTTACAAAAGATTTATATTTTACAAAAGTGAGCCATAAGGATGGTTCACCATGCTGAGTACCTTGCTCATACAAATCCTTTGTTTTTAAAATCCAGGATTTTAAAATTCTGGGACTTAATAAAAGTTAAAACAGGTCAGATTTTGTTTAAAGCCTGGAATAAGTTGTTACCAAACAACATCCAAATGATGTTCATGGTCAGAGAGGCAGCATATAACTTAAGAGGGAATTTTAAATTTAAACAACCAACCATCCATTCAACACTGAAAAGTATGTGCATCTCTTTTAGTGGTGTAAAATTGTGGAATGAACTAGAAGAGGACTTAAGTGCATTAACTTAAAACAATTTAAAAGTAACTACAAAAAAACTCTTGTTCTCCTATAAAGAACTGGACAGCTCATTTTATTATCTTTTTTTATTTTGTCAAATAATTGAGTCAGTCAACATGCTTTTAACTAAGGTTCTATTTATAGTAAAGTTGTTGTTTTATTAAACTAAGATTGTGTGAATTATGACAGTGTGCTTCCTTCAGCCCCTTCTCGAACTTTATCATTATGTGCTATTTTTTTTTTCTTTTTTGTATTACAAATATTATTTGTTATTATGTGCTTGTTTGAGACAAATAAAAGTCAAATCAAATCAAATCAAATCAAATTTATTAGTATAATAACAATTTAGACATTACATGTACAACTTATAAATACAAAGAAAAATCTTAGAAGTCAATATTTTAACTATGAATACAATTTATCCACTTTAACGTCTGTATTGTGAAGGTAAAGTAGATTTTGTGGCTCCTGAATGACTTTAATCCAGGTGAGCTGAGGGGAAATGTCTCCTATCAAACCAAAGGTTGCAAACCCCTGCTTTAAAGAGATGCTGTAGTTTTTAATCCTTTTTGAGCTTTTTGTAAACCTGGGTCGATCTCAGCTTCAGAGCATTATGTCCACAGGATAAGATCACTTTCCTCAAGCAGATGTTGAAAATTTAAAAAGTCCTGTAAATAAAACACGGGTGTGAGGAGCCTGTGCTTCAAAGAAAAACTGTTTGGTATTAATTAAATGAAGGAGGAACAGAATCGAAGCTGTACGTAAGAAAGGGAAAATTCCTGATTTTAGTTTCTTAAAGGGACGCTGGGTTCAGTTTTTCTTCATTTCTTGGCTGAAGGAAAGAAATCACATCTGAAGCAGATATTGATACCTTCATGACACCGACATTAAAGAGAGGGAGGAGCAGGAGGACGTCATTTTATGAAAGCTTCATTTATTTCCATAATCATGTCCATCTTTCACGTGTTTACCTCTTTGATGAGATGTGAGGTCGTGGCAGGGATTAAAAAATGCTCACACGTGGCAGTCAACAACCCCAAACAAGCTAGAAGTGGACGGTGAGTCTACTCAACCAATACCGTAATCAGTAGAAAAGCTGTGCAGGTCAAATTTAACACAGAGCATCCTCAGTTTATTCTGAACTCGTCCAACATGGAGCCCCAGCCCTCCAGTTAAACTTCAGATCATTGATTATGACTCATTAAACCACCACCACTGGTCTCATGAAATTCAGAGCTGTTCAGATTTTCTATTACTTCATTATTATCGTCTGGTAAAGACACAAACACGTCATCGGAGTGAGCCCAGGCCAGCAGCGGCTTCCCTTGATAACCAAAACACAGAGCTGGCAGAAACATCTCCCTCTGACAAGTTTATTGTTTTCTCCGTGTTCACTCTCCAAAGCGGCAGGAACCATTGTTTAGTTCAAAGACATGATTTCATCACGTCGTTTTATGAACAATGCTCTGGTATCGCTCCATCGCTCCAAAACACCTCAATCATGTAACGACTGTTTTCATGAAGACCAGAGCTGAGTGAAATCCTCTGTAACTTATTTTAATCTTTAACCCCCAGCAAGTTTCACAAGCTTTACGCAAGAAGACTACGCCGATGGTTCACGAGAGGGGGGATGATTTCACAGGTTTTAAAGATGGGTGGAGGTGAACAAAGCTGGATCTTCATACTCAGTGTGTGCAAACTTTCAGACTGACATATATTCATTTCATGGAAAAATTCCAACATCTGTCAGTTAACTGCTCAAAACAGTTTGTTCTAAATGAAGGATGAGATCTTAACGAGGCCCTGATGAGACTCGCTGAACTAATGAAGTCACCTCAAAGGTAAGACCATACCAACTACATCTACAAAAAGACTAATCGAGAAGAAAAAACAGATTTTAATTCTGTGTGGATGGGTTCATTTAACTGACAACGTGCCAGGTTAATATACATGATTGATATGTGGAAAGCATTAGCAAATAACAAAAAAACAGTGAGTTGTGTGAAATCATTAAAAATTTATATCAAAATCAAGCATAAATTATGTTTTGAAATTTCTGCAGATTAAAAAAATCAAACGTGTTTGAATTATTATTTTTTTCATTTTGTAATATTTTTTAAATTCCCTTTCTTTTATTATATTTTGCATTTATTTTTTCAATTTTTATTTTTAATTTTTGCGGTTCAATTTTTTTTTACTTTTGCAACATTTTGCAAATGTTTAAAATTCCTTTTTTATTTTTAAATTTCATTATTTTCTTTTTTCTAAAGTTTTTTAAATTTTTGCACTTTAATTTTTAAAATTTTTTGTCCAACTTTTTGCACATTTTTGAAATTTCTTTTTAATTTTTTTTGCATTTCATTTTGTTATATTATTTCAGTTATTGAAATTTTTGCACTTTATTTTTTTTATTTTTTTTGTCCGACTTTTTGCACATTTTTGAATTTCTTGTTATTTTGTATTTCATTTTTTTTTTTAAGTTTTTGTAGTTTCATTTTTTATTTGTGCAACTTTTTGAACTTTTAAAAAGTCAAAAATTTGGAAAAATATTTTTTGCAATTTATAAATAAATGAAACCTTAAATTTTTCAAAAATTCCAAAAGTTTTTTATTTTAAAAAATTTCTGAAGGTTATGCAATTTTTTTAATCTTTATATTTTTTGATTTTTGCTGATTTTTTTTTTTAAATAAGAACTAGGGTTAGGTATGTATAATTTTTAATAAAAAAAAACTTTTTATGTAGATAACTAACTCAATTTTACAAACACCAAAAACCCATGACGTTTAGATAATTATTTACTAGATTTTCACTGTGCTTAGAATTTTATACACTTTTTTTCTTTATTGTGGAGTTAAAGTAGATTTTGTTGCTTTGCAATGACTTTAATCCAGGTGAGCTGGAAAAAATGGCTCCTATGTAAAGGTTGCAGACCCCTGGGTTAGACGAAGGGGTAAGAACCACAACTGGGATTGGCCCTTAGACTCACGGCTCAGTCCAAACTTACAAACCAAAGTTTCCGAATCATGAGGCTAAACCTAAATCAGGAAACACAGAAAGAGGTCAATTTATAAAACAAAAACAGAAAGTTCCAGGTAATCTGACAACTGAAGCTGACAGCACAAGAAAAGTGAAAGTCGTCAGGGGACAAAGTGCTCAGACAGGACACACACGATGACAGGATGAAAAGATATCTGAAATAAGTAGAGAGGAAGAAAGCCCCTCTTCATCAAGCGGACAGGAAGCAACAAACAGCGCCAGAATCAGTCGGTATCTTCCAACCAGACTTTGACGCTGAGTCCAGAGATCCTGCTGCGTTACCTTTCTGTCGACTTCAGAGGAGGCTGCTGTTTCCTAAGGACAGAGTTATGATGGAAACAGAGCGTAGCTCACTGTAAAACTGTTGCTAATAATCAGACTGAGCATGAAGTGTGACTGTGTGGAGTCAACACAACAGGTCAAACTGTAAACACACAGTAAAACAAAGCACGACCAGCGGCTTAACGTAAAGCAGACATGCCTTCACATGCACGCGTGGTATGGAAAGTGTTTGGTTTTATGATGCCCCGTCCTCTCAGCTCGTTTACTCGCATGAGAAAAATATGACAGGGAGACTTATTCCTCTTCTTCATGTGTGAGATGAAGGTGGAATATGTGCGCTGTTCTGCTGGAAGTCAGCCCCACATGTGTCTGGACTTTTTAAAGGGCCCCTCAGCTGCTGCCATCACTCACAGTCATCAGCCCTGGTCCAGTGTCAGGGGGACGTCATGGCCACACAGGTAGACGGCCACGGTTCAGCTGGTTTCTGATGATACCTGATGAATAAACGCTGATGTGTCAAAGCGTACGAAGAGCTCAGAGGAAGTAGACAGAAATCTAAAATGACCTGTCCTGTCTGTAGTTTGTTTCTGTCCAACCTTCCCCTGTCTCCCACCCGCTCTGACTGAGGCTGTAAATGTTGAGTCTCCTGCCAGCGGCTGCAGAAACAGACTTACAGATGTAGAGCACAACAAAACAGATCCACTCGTGATTTACAGGGAGCACTTTTAAGGCAGTATTCAAAATAAAACTATCATTTAGATCTTGGCACCCATTGCTCAGCATCTGATACTGATATTCCTGTGGGACGACGGCCAACGTCTCTGTATTTCCAGTGCAGCCAGCAGCGATAAACAAGGACGATGGAGACAGGACGGTCTGTACTGTGAATGGTCCAATCAGCAGCTACAGGTGATGCTGTGCTCAGGTGAATGAGGATGTAAAGTTTGGCCCCAGATTAGGGATGGTACCTTTCACATTTGAAATGATACATTACTAATGCTTGTTACTAGAATATCCGTATCAATACACAACAGTACCAATTTTCATTACTTTTGTGTGTTTATGTGGTAATAAATATTTATTTGTTTAGAATAAAATCTCAAAGTGTTTCATTTTAACTAGTGCTGGGCAAGTTAAGGCAGTATTTTCGCGTTAACCCATCAATCTATTAACCAGTGGCGGCCCGTGATAAAAATTACCGAGGAGCCAGCTTGGACAACGAATTTAATTCAGTGTTCAGAGCGAACTTTTCCATCGGCTCTACCCTTCGTTAAAGGATAAGTTTGGATTATACAGCTTTTACATTGTTTATAGAATGAAGTAGAACAAAAACTCACCAAGAAGGTTTTCCTGATCCAAGCAGTGCTTCAGGAGATATTTAGATCCTAAATCGTGCAGCGGACGTCCGTATAATGGGATCCATCGGGGCATAGACAGCGCCGCTCCTTAAAACTGCATTAATCGTCCAAAAACTCATGTTTTTCACCAACATTCTTTCATGGTCCGCTCCGGGTTAGTCCTCTGCTGCAGTCTGTGTCACTCCAGACAGCGCTGTTTGGCTGTACTGACCTCTGAACTGACGAAGACTTTGTTTACGTTTGCCCCTCAAAGGAGTCAGCGCTTCAGAGAGTACTGCGCATTCGCAGTCGATTCTTGACTCCTTTCTTTCTTTCTTGTGGCTGGAAGCCAGATTCGATCTGGCCTCCCTCACATTTTTTCTAATGAAGCATCAACCAGTAAGCGATGAGCCTTGCTTCAACCTGATTGGCTAATACGGGCTGTTGGTTTTTCTAAGGGAGGCAAAGTGAAGCGGGCCTCCGAGCTGACTGACAGGGCAGAGGACATGAGACACGTAGTGTAATACACAATGAGAGCTTGACAGGAGGGCGCTGTTTTGCTTCTCACGCTCAGCCAAAGCAGAAGTGCGCCAATGTAGTGTTTTGACAAGGAAATGACAATATAAAATACATTGTGGTTAAGCTTGTTTATAGGCTATTTTTTTTTCTTTCTTGCAAAATTTTTGGGGAAGCCAGGCTTCCCTTGGCCTCCGTGAAAAACCGCCACTGCTATTAACGCTGTTGAATATTTTAGCGCACATTAGTGCATGTTGCTCACATGCTTTTATTTTGTAAATGTCTGTTGCTGACCGCGGTGGAACCGGAAGTGAAATTGGTGGAAAAACACAATGAGTAACCAAAACAAGCATGGAGAAGAGGGGCAACGCCACGGAACTTAAAGGCGCTCGCTGCTTAGTGTATCAGTCTGCGCCCGCAGCGTGCCAGATATAAACAAACACAGGTAGTCTGCCAGGACGAAGAGACACGATGAGAACCAGAGCCTTATTTAGCGGTGTTTTTTTTGTGAAAGTAACGTGCTTAAAATTCTCTAAATAAAGCCTGAATGCAGACTGATATCAGAGTTTTTCAGTGGGAGTCCGTTTATTTGTGTTTTTGGTCAAGTAAAATATGGCCCCGTCTGAGTGCAGAGGAAACCGGCAGAGGAGCAGGGAGGGGGTGTTTGGTGCGAGCGCTCTGGGCTTCTGCTGCACAAAAACACTGCTGTAGGGGTAATTTCTGCCCTAAACCTTGTGATAGGACCCAGCTTGTTCCATCCCAGAGTATCACTTTAATGCCCTGACAGTGGCAAAAAGCTTTAATTATGTATTTACATTTTGTAAATTTGATTTGCACTAAATATGTGATTTAACTATAACTGTATAACAAGTACTGATTTAGAGTTTGCATGACAGATGTTATGGTACTTTCACAATGCGATTAATTATGATTAATCAGGGAAATCATGCGATTAATTACAATTGAAAGTTTTAAACATTGCCCAGCTCTAATTTTAACATATTTATTCTTTAATATATAACCTTGTAATGCTGCGTTCATGCCCAGTATGGAAAATCTGCTACTCTTCCACTCCCTCACAGTCACAAGGATGTGTTCAGGTACCCAAACATGGTACAGACAGAATTTGGTTGGTACCCATCCCATCCCCAGATATACAGTACGTCTGTAAAATATCTCCATGTTGGCCTGTTCACATGTTTCTGGAGAGTCTCAGTTTCACTGTAATCAAAGCCTGGCTCACTCTACAGGATTCCCAGGCTGATTCTGACCCCATTCGGCCCTCCCAACAATCGGCAGGACCGAGGTTTGACCCAGGTTATCTTCTACACTGCAAAGAAATGAAATCTTGTCAAGTGTTTTGTCTTATTTCCACTGACTTATCCCTGGTCCCCAAATAACTAAACAGCACTGTTCAACTTTTTGGGACCTTTCCGTTGGGGTGCCAGACAAAACCAATCAAATCCCAGAAGGTGAAGCTGCAATATTTCAGACCATTGATTGGTGGAAAGAATCATCACTTAGCTTACTTAGAGACAGTGGCAGCTGCTGGTCAGTCAAGGAGGGAAAGCTCATTTTTTTCAGCCTACATCATAAATTTGTTTATTTATTTAAACATAAATTCTACCCTCCGTTCCTTTTCAAGACAATGATCTGTGACCCTGTCGTACCAACCAGGTGTTTTTTCCAGGGATTTTACCAGTGTTCTCTCAATGCTTGTCGTTTTTAAGAAAAGTAAACTCGTTGGGGATCAATAAAACCTCTGGATCAGTCCAGAACAACTGAGAAGATGCTCCGATGGAGGGTTATACTTCAAGATCTCTGACTGGCTCATTTCACTGTCAATCAAAAAGGGATTCGGCCTCAGACAGATCATCCAATCATCATGAAGAAGCCCAGCGTCCAGGCCAGCCCACTGCCTCATAGACCCCCAGAGACGCTGAGCGTCCGATGGGCGGGACAAAGCCCAGCGTTTATCCAATGACCGTCCAGTTTCCACAGTGGAACAACCCACTCTACGCTTCCCCGCTGAAGTCAGAAGACGCTCAGCGTCCGACTGTGTTAAAGCGCTGAGACGCTGCGGGGATGAATGAGAAGGAGGTGGAGCCAGTTACCTGTGATAGGAGCTGATTCCGAACTAAAGATGAAGGAATTGTAGCTCAGATTTTATCAATGAAATGTTCACACAGCAGAACAGATCAACACTTTTTAGGGACATTTTAGGGGAAGCTGAGCTTCCTTGTCAGTCTTAGAGCAATCGCCACTGGTTGGAGCCAATCACAAAGAAAACAAACTGCTGGATGTCACACTGTTAGGTAACTGGCACAGCTATTGGCATCTGGCTTACATACCACCTACCTTGAGGGGGGTTGGGTTGATCCACACCGTACTGATCTGAACTCCACTGCCTGGTGGAAATGGGGCGTCAGAGTTAGCTGAGACAGGTGCCTATCTGTTTGAAGGTGGTCGTCTATCTTTAATTGTGAGCCCTGTGGCTGTTTGGTGACCTGTCCGGTGTGGGCCCACCTTCAGCCCCATCACAGCTGACATAGGCTCTGGGAAAAGAGGTAAAGATAATGACTCTCAAAATGCAAATACTTTCTACTCCCTACTCTCTACAAATTCTACAGCATTAGTTAAACCTGTTATTGTCTTTTATATATAGTTACAACTGAATTGCCTGTATGTGATGCCCACAGCCCTGTAAACACAGAGTATACAAACACAAAGTCATTACATGAGCTCACACAAACGTGATGACAGTGAACTCAATAAATGAAGTGATGTCTGGTCCAAACATCATTGTCAGCTGATGTCCCATTAACATGAAACTAAGCTTTGAAGATTTTCTCCCCCCTGTTTTGTTGGCAAACTCCTCCATCTCTAAATCTCTTTAGATCAAAAAAAGAAACAGAAAAACATCCCATCTTGAAAAGCAATCTCATACCAAAGGGAAGTCATACATGGAAAACTTCGAATGCGATTTCCCAAAGAGCTTCCAAAGCAGTATTTCCCCTGACGTGTTATTAATCACCCCGCATTAAAAAACATCCCTGATGGGGGAGCCAGGAGAGGCTGTGAGAGAGAGGAGGCCACAACTTCTCAGGATGATCAGCCCCGGACCAGAGCCTGGATGGAAAAGACTCATCACAAGAGCTGCATGGATGGATGGATGGATGGATGGACAGTGTTTACTTGTTGTCACATTAGCCTACAGATATGTGGTAGCATCAGGTTGCCGATAGCACTACATACAGTGGGGAAAATAAGAATTAAAAGCATCAACTTTTTTCTCATCACATTTATTTCCAAAGATGCAATTCAAACCAAATTTCTCCCAGACATTGGTATTAACTCAAATAATCCACACATGAAAAGAAATCACAACGTTCAGGTCCATAAATAATGATTATGGTGAATTAAGTTCGATAACACAGGAAAAAAGTATTGAACACGCTAACTGAGACTCATCTAATACTAAGTGGAGAAGCCTTTGTTTGCAATGACAGCTTCCAGAAGCTTCTTGTATGTTTGAACTAATGGCCCACACTGCTCAGGTGTGATTTTGGCCCATTCCTCTGCACAGATTGTCTTTAAATCTGGAATATTCTTTGGTGCCCTCTGGTGAACCCTTTTCTTTACTTCTTTCCACAATAAGTCAGGTGATTGACGAGGCCGTTCTAACAGATTTGTGCATTGCCTATTGTTTTCTCTGTAACAAATGTACCTGCTGCCTCCAAGTCTTTCTTGAGCACTTTCAGGGTGGTCCCCATGCCATGATGCTTCCACCTCCAAACTTCACTGTTGGTGTAGTGTTTTTTGGCTGATGTGCAGAGCCATTTCTCCTCCAAACATGGTCTGTAGTATGACAGCCCAAAAGTTCAGTTTTGGTCTCATCTGACCAGACAACATTCTCCCAGTATTCCACAGGCTTGTCAAGATGCTGTTTAGCAAACTTTAAACCAGCTTCAACATGCCTTTTCTTGAGGAATGGAGTCTTGCGGGCTGAGCGTCCATAGAGGCCTATTGTTTTCTCTGTAACAATCGTACCTGCTGCCTCCAAGTCTTTCTGGAGCACTTTCAGGGTGGTCCTTGGCTCGTTGAGTCCTCTTCTGACTATCTTTCTGACTCCCTGGTCAGAAATCTTCAAGGAGCTCCTGTGCGTGGCCTGTTGATGGTAAGGTGGTGCTTCTTCCACTTGTGAATAATGGCCCCAACGGTGCTGACTGGAATATTCAGGTGCTTTGATATAAGTCTGTAACCAGTTCCATTCTGATGCTGAGCAACAATCAGGTTGTGAATGTCTTCAGAGAGCTCTTTGCCTTTACCCATCATGAGGTGTGTGCTATTTAACTGCTTGGTGAAAAAAACACCTTTTTTATAGGACCATCAATTTGCTCTAGCCCAGCTGATGTTGGTTTGCACTAATTGGAAGTTCAAGTAATAATTACTGACAGATTTCAGGTGGTATGGTGCATTTCCTGTCCAAAGTATACAGCCTTTCCATGGTGTGTTCAATCCTTTTTTCCTGTGTTATCGTACTTAATGCACCATAATCATTATTTATGGACCTGAACGTTGTGATTTCTTTTCATGTGTGGATTATTGGAGTTAATACCAATGTCTGGAGGAAATTTAGTTTAAATTGCAGCTTTGGAAATAAATGCTTTAATATTTAAAAAAGTTTGATGAAGGACTGACATTTTTTGTTTTTTGTTCGCAAAGAAAAGTTTTTGCAGCTTTAATTTGGGCGAATTATGTCAGCTGTTCCAAAATCAAACACTTATCCAGAGTTTGTTCCTGACTTTGCTGTTTATCCTGGTCTAAACTGATTCACAGCATTAACTTAATTTAAGTTTTGCTCTTTTTTTTTTGCTTTGCACGATCCATTTCCTCCTGGGAGTACTTGTGCTGAATGATAATGTAAACAGATTTGTGTGATTCAGTCATTGAGGCTGAAAGTGTGAATGTGTTGATCATAACCCCTCAGAGAGTCCTGAGGGCCTTCGTGGTGCTCTTTTTGGTAAAACTCAACGCCAGATGTCTGAGGATGAGGTCACTCACGTGCTGCCTGAAAAAGCTGCTCTCACATGCACAGAGGAGGAGGAGGAAGAGGAGGAAGAGGAGAGATAGACAGGCCAGAGACCTGTCACGCCTTAATGAAACATTGTCATTAAGAAGTGACAGCTTCACTCTGCGGGGAATGAGCAATTCTGCAAGAAATGTTTCCCTTTAAGTGACGTTAATCAGTGAATTGGGCTGAAACAAGCGATCAGGATGAGGGAAAACAGCCTCATCCTGATCCCTGGAGAGAAAACAACAGAAAGTGACAACAAACAGGCCGAGAGGAGGAAGAGGTGAGGCAGGGCGGAGGGAGGTAAATGAAGTGGCAGGAGAAGCGTTGTCTAACAGCAGTGAAGAAGTGAGTGTGAAGTTATCTGGGACGAACGCACGGAGCGTATTTTTCTGAGACTTTCTAGGAGCTGCCAGTGTTGCATCTGTTTCTGAACACAGCAGCGAGTGGAAAATCCCCTGGCAGAGAGAATCTCCGTCGCTTACTGAGACACAAAAACACACAAACACGAGCATCGCGTCTGCAGCGCCACATCGACTTTATCTCCCTCAACAAGTGGCTCCACGTTTGACCCTTCGCCGCTCAACGCTTGCCCTCTCCTCGTCGTCGCTTGATTCGATCCAGACCTCATTTCCTGCCACATCCTCTCCGTGGCCTCGAATGCCTTTTTCCGTCCGACACTTCATGCCACATTCGAGGGTTTTGAATCGGCTGGTTCTGGTTTCAGAGCTGCAGTCTAGACTCAGCAACTAATCTGGGACACCCTCCTCCGTCCTGTGGTCCCCGTTTGGAGCAGGACTCAGACCGGTGAGGGCTCACGGCAGGTGAAGGAAGACGAGAAGAGGAAATGAGTTAAAAAGCCCCGTAAAGTCTCCCCTCAGACTCAAAACTCATGTCGAGGCCTCGTGGAAAACTTTCCTTTCCTTTTTTCAGACTCGGGAGGTGAAAAATCAAGAGCGGAGCAGGCTTTGACCTCCAGTCCCTCTTTTCCTCCGCTCTTCAAAATACCTTCTGTTTTGACGCAGTCACTTTTTCCGTGCTGCTCTCTGCTCCGAGTTTTCCATGTGGAGATCTGTTTAGACAGACAATGAAATACAACAGGCCGCCATGATGAATGGATTTTGATGGACTCTTGCAAAACTACAGACAAGCTTCTCTTCTGTCCAGAATGAGCTCATTATTTATGACACACGGATTCAGCTGAGAGCAGTTTAAGGATTAAAATAGCTTTCTGTGATTATCCAATCTCATCGCTCGTATAACGTGTCGGTATGTTTTCCATAAAGATTTTCACTCATCCAGGTCAATCAGCGTCAACAGCAGCTGGTGGCGTGTTTCATCATACGCGTCTGTCATCACCACCCCTAGAGTTGTAGCGTCCAGTCCAGTCTGAAACGAACAGACAGCGTTCAGACACGACAGGAGGAGCTGAACAAAAAGAAAGAGGGAACAAGTCGCTGTGTCAGAAATGAAAAACAGAAAAGGTCAAATCTGTTTTCTCACCTCGGAGCAGCGAGCCAAACGTTGCGTGTAACAGATGTTTCAGAAAGTCAGACATGTGTCCGTCATGTGAGACTGGTTTGACTGGGGTGGCCCTCACTGGGACACTGGGTGGCACACATACATGATCAGCCTCTACTCTCTCTGCCTTCAAGATCTACTGTGACAACTATCGGTTTATCGAGCTGTGGGGAGTTTCTAAAGTCGCGTTTCCACCAAGCAGACCGGTTCGGTTCGTCTCGGTACGGCACATTTTGTGGCATTTCCTCTGACTTATCCTGGGACAGATCCCCAAATAACCGAGACGAACCCACTTTTCAAGACCCTTTCGTATGGGTGCCAGACTGAACAGATCCGCTCTCGGAAGGTGGAGCTACAACACTGCAGACTGCTGATTGGTCAAAAGAATCGTCACTTACCCCGACAGCGGCTGTATACCCCACAGACTTCTCTGAAACGAAGCTTGATTGTTCTTTGTATCAAAGAGCCACATGCACGAAATGCTGCATGTCTTCATCTACGCTCTTTGTTTACTGTGTCGCGTTTTTCTTCTTCGTTGGATTTATTAGCGGGGTAAACTGTGTCACGCTGCTACGGCATCACGCTGTTGTTCAACAGCTGCGGCTTCCAGCATCCGGCTTACACGCCGCCTACCACAAGAGGGCACAGTTTGCTGTGGACACGGGATCAGGCTTAACTGTACCAAACCGTGCCAAACTGTACTGAACCGAACCGGACTGCTCGGTGGAAACGCGGCTTAAAGTGATACTCCGAGATGGAACAAGTTGGGTCCTATCACAAGGTTTAGGGCAGAAATTACCCCTACAGCAGTGATTTTGTGCAGCAGAAGCCCAGAGCGCTCGCACCAAACACCCCCTCCCTGCTCCTCTGCTGGTTTCCTCTGCACTCAGACGGGGCCATATTTTACTTCACCAAAAACAGAAATAAACGGACTCCCACGGAAAAAATCTGATAGGGGTCTGCATTCACGCTTTATTTAGAGAATTTTCAGCGTGTTACTTTCACACAAAAACACCGCTAAATAAGGCTCTAGTTCTCATCAGCTACTTGGGTATTTGGTAACCACCTGACACGCACGTCTGTATAGACACTCAAGCTCCTGTTGAGGCTAAATGTAAAGAAACGATTGGTCCCGTCAGAACATGCTGAGTTGGGCACCCCTACACACCTTCTCATGTCCCGTGACTCGTGCTCCTCCTATCTCACCTCTATGGGTCCTCCCCTTTTTATCAAGATCCCACATCTCTGATGTCCCTGGTTTCTTACAGCCTTTACTTCCTGTTCAGACTAAGATCAGCACAGCACTTGGACAACGATCTTTAACCGTTTACAATTCCTGTTTGTCCTTCTCCCAGTTGTCTTGCCTTGTCTTGTCGTGTCTGTCATTATTTCCCCTTCTTTCACACTGTGGTGTGGCACGGCCCTCCCCTTCAGCTCTCGTCAGGAGTTAAATAAAGTTTGATTTGATGGAGTAGCCTACAGGGAGGGCTGGTGATGGTCACTATAGCAGTGAATCATTAGAAAAAATGCATTAATCTTTCCAACGCTGCCACCAGATACAGTGCTCAGCTGTCAAGATAATAGACGAGGGGAAAAAAAGAAAAAAAAAAAAAAACCTGGCTGCCGATAGCACTACATATAGCCAGCTGCTAGAACATTAGCTTGATGTCACGTTTCAAACCATAGCGCTGTATAACTGTACTGAGAAATACCTCACCTCAGTGCATTGTATCTGGTTAAAAGTTGACTCGAACAAAGAAAATTTGTTTTGATTTGATTTCCATTTAACTCCAAAACAAACACATGCCTCGCTTAAAGTAATTTACAACAGTGTGTTCGACACTCTGGGCCACAAGGTGGCGAGGGAGTCACATTACAACAGATCCTCTTCATAGCAGCTTTAACTGTCATCCTGCTGTTTTATTCATATTTGGGCAACACAAAGAAACATCATCATTGCAAGTCAGGGATTATCAGTCTACGTCATCATATAGATTCGCAGAAGCAGCGTTTAGCTCCATTCATTCAGACGAGTTAGCATTTTTAAACACTAAATTCAACCTGTTATCAGCATCAAAATGTATGGTTGTTCTGTGGACAGTTTTTAGAAACGATACCATACAACAGAGGTAACATCTATCAAGTTTGGACTGTCACAGAGCAACCGGTGTTTTGGAGTTATAGCGACCATGCTAACTGGTGACTCTCAGCCGAATGTGCCAGTGATTAATGGCTGAGTCACCAGTTAACAGGGTCACACTTTACACTGAAACACCAGCGATGTCTGCAGGGGAAAAATTAACTCTGGACGTAGTTTCTGGCTCTTTTATGATGAACCGGGTCTCGGACTCAGCAGTCTGTGTGTTATTTTTGGTCTGGGAGGGTTTCTGATTTATTGACACGTGTTTACTTCCTGGTCTGTCACAGTCTGGTAAGTGTCTATGGATAATGCAGTCATGAGCATAGAGTGACAGTTGTGTGTTAAAAGTCCTTGCTTGTCCACTTGCTGATCTCTTCTGTCCATTCACTGCTATTTCACAAACCTGGGAGCCGTTCACCATCCGTAAAAGTGATAATATTTAGTTTAAAATGAGTTTTTTCCGTGGTTAACTCCTCCATTGAGTTGACAAACCATTTACTCAGAGGAGAAGGCTCAGATTAAGGGTCTAAGTGTTCCCTGAACAGATGAGTCTTCAGACACCTCTTGTGGATCGTATAGAGTTAGGTAATTCATTCACCGTTTGGGAACAACAGAGGAGAAGAGTCTGGCTAGAGATTTGGAGCCGTGCTGGGCTGGGAGCACCAGGCGTCTAACTTTCTTCGAGATCTCCATGTGATTTGCAGAATGATGAGGTCATCATGTGAGGATCTCCTCTTTAACCAAGGTCTGCCATCACTTTTCCCCAGCAGGCCTCCAGGGGGCTGGCCAATCAGAGGCAAGAAGGTTTGGGGAGTCTTAACGAGACAGTGAAGTCAGAGGCTGCACACCGGTGTGAGAAATAAGATTATTTTGAGCCATAAATCACGCAAAGCTTATACAGCAGGGCCAAAGAGAAAGTATTAAACTTAAAAAAAAAAAATCATCAAACCCCCTATTTTAAAAAAAGAAAGCTGTGTATAGAATCCTCTACAGCTGATCCAACATGTAGCAGGTTTTGTGGACAACGTGTTTAAAGAGATCCTCCTCCTCCTTCACACCTCTCCAGGAAAAAAAAAGCCTCCTGCTGGAGCTGACGCAGCCAGCTTTCCACGGTGCCTCGGTGAAGGCTGAGAAGGAAAAGTTGCTGACACAGCCGAACGCGTTGGCATATACACATAATAAACCTGCTAATAGAAATTTATGTCTTGTCTAACCTCACATGCACTCACATGCAGTGAGGACACTGCCAGGCGTGTTCACAGCTCAAACCCTGATGAAGAAATATGCTCAGATATTTAGCTTTAAAAAATATTCATGAAATAAAGAATTTGTATTTTTCTTCCTGAGGGTTTTGATGATTAAAGACACTGACACTAAATAAAATCCTGTGTTAACATTTAGTTGAACTAAATCTTCATCCCATCTGTCAATAAAGCCTGCCACCGCTCCACTTCACCTCCTACAACATCAACATCCACCAACTTTCCATGCACCTGTGGCTAACCTCAAGTTTTACAGCCCTGGGAAGATAACTACATCTACAAAAAGACTCATCTGGAAGAAAATACTGATTTTAATTCTGTGAGGATGAATTCATTTAACTGATAACGTGCTGGATTAATATACATGACTGATATGTGGAAGACTTTAGCAAACAAGAAAAAATGATGAGTTGGGAAAAATTATTTATAATCAATACATATAAAAAAATGAAGTATTCCTTAAATTTTTTTTGCAAATTTATGAAATGTTTTTTTTTTAATTTCTTTGCAAAAGACAATAATAAAAATAATGATGAATTGAGCCAAATTGATAATAATCAATGCATGTTGTCACATAAAAGTATTCTTTCAAAAAAGTAATTTTTTTTTGCTAATTGTTAAAATGTTTGCATTTTTCAAAAATTTTGAGAATCTTTTGCAAGTTTTTTGAATAGAAAGTGAAAGTTAAAATTTATTTTTTATTTTATTTTTATTTTTTTAAATTTTAAATTAAACAAAATATTTTAAAGATTTTAATTTGATTTTCAAATTTCAGATTTTTTTTGAATATTTTGAATTTCAAAATTGTTTGAAAGTTCATGTTTTCTTGCTCTCTGGAATAAAAAAAAAAGTTATTTGGAAATTTTTGAAATTTATGAAAATGAAATTCTTTGAAATTTTAAAAGTATTGAAAAATCAAGTTTTTTAATTTTTGGGGAATTGTTATAAAAATTTTTTTTTTTTTAATTTTTAAATTTCATACTCAAAATTTTGGTCGTGTCGACTTAGTGAACATGATTGATACATGGGAAGACATTAGCAGACAACAAAAAAAATGATTAGTTGGGCTATATTATCAATATATGCCAACAGATTAAGGTATTCTGTCAAAAATTGCAAACGTTCTGCAAATTTATTAAATTTCCTTTTTTTTTCTTTTCAAATTTTTGCAAATTTTCGAAATTGTTTGATTTTTTGAAAAAGTTTGAAAGGTTCAACTTTTTGACATTTTTTGAAAATTTTGAAATTACTATTTTGTCTTTCATTTTTTATAAATTTTTGACATTTCAATTTTTTTGCAATTACTCAAATTTTTGATATTTGAAAATGTTTTGAATATTTTGCAAATTTTTGATGTTTATTTTTTTTTCGCTAATTTTTTTGCACATTTATTAGAAACAATTCAAATGTATTTAAAATAAAAAATTGAGATCACATGTTCAACTTCATAAATTAAAAAACAAACAAAAAAAACCTTCTTGCTTTGATTATCATTATTCACTAAGTTCTAGCTATGTTTTTAATTTTATCCTCTTTATTGTCTTCATTGTGAAGATACAGTAGATTATGTGGCTTATGAATGACTTTAATCCAGGTGAGCTGAGGAAAAATGGCTCCTTTGAAAGTAAAGGTTGCAGACCCCTGGTCTGTAATAAAGTATAAAGAAAGAGCCTTTGCAGGTAGATTGCCCGTGCCGACCACTGTAGGTTTTTATCTCATCCAACATTATCTGGACACTTCACAGTTTATCTAAAGCAGATTTAATCCATAGTTAGAATAAAAATAGAGTCTCAGTTTCTTTAAGAGGAGTTTGCAGCAGGATCATCAGTGCCATCAGATGCAGAATCAGCATTCCTTGCCGCTGAATGTGCACAGATTTTGGCATCCAGACTCCACAGTCAGCCAAGTCGACACCCCCAGCACCAGCAGGGACCAAACATCGCAGCACATTAACAGGATCTGGGTGAAGAATCAACCACAAAGCTTCTCTGCTCTGGCTTAGAGCAAATGACTCCTGACGTACGGTCAAATACAGTCACATTCACAGAAAACACACACACTCAGCTCAGGGAGCGTTAAAGCTCAGAGTGAACTCTGGTTCTGTCCTCACGTTAAGATTTCTGTTATTCCTCCACCTTGAACCGATGATGAGATGAGATATTTCTTCTTCTCTCATTCCACTTTCTCCAAACTGCTTAAAGGTCCATGAACATCAGATAACTCCTTCACAGTCAACATGTTTCTCTAAGTCGTTTCCTCACGATTGGAGCCAAAACTATGTCAGGATTGCTCTATACATAGCCAATCAGAAACAGATGTAGTGTAAGGGCTCTGCTAACAGCCACAGAGGAGGAAGGTGTGGAAAAGATCCTCAGCTCTGTCTGAAAACAAACCAATTCCTCTCTGTTATTACTGATGGACACAGCGTTTCAGTCTCTCTTTGAGAAAATCCTGATTTTGTGGCTCTCAGTAGGAATGAAGGATTCATTCAAATGGTGATACTGCGACAAAAGACAATAAAAGCAAAAAGTTTAACAATTCTAAACATAGAAGAATCTAATGAAGTATTATCTAAACAGGATTTTTTTTGTGTTGATAAAAATGTACATGTGATGTCTTAGATTCTTATGATTATTATTCTTAATAAATCTGCAATTTTAATAAAAAAGAAAAAAATGATTTCATAAATTTAATAAATTAGCAAAATTGAGATTTAAATATGTTAAACATTTTTTCAAAAATGCTAAAATTTCAAAAATTTGATTTTATTTTTGGAAAAGGAAATTTAAAATGTGAAAAATTTGCAAAAGTTAAAAACACTATGAAATTTTATAAGTTTGCCAAAATTTCATTGATTCGCAAAAAAATACAAAAAAATAATTTTCAAAAATTTGCTAAGTTTTCAAGAAATTTAAAAGAAAAAAAATTCAATATTTGCAAAATTTCCCAAAAACAGAATTTAGATAATGCAAAAAATTCAAAACTTTTTGGCATTTTTTATTTTACAACTCTACATAAAAAAAATAATTAAAAAAAACTTAAATCTTAGAAAAATGGTGGTTTTTTTTGGCAAAATTTAATGAAAGTAAAAAAAAAATAAATCAAAAAAATTTACAAAAAAAAAGGATTTTAAAAATGTGTCTAAATTTTATTAATTTGCAAAAAAAATAAAAAACCGTAATTTAAAAAAAATGGCAAAGTTTTGAATACAAAAAACAATTTAAAAAGTAACAAAAAAAATAAAAAAAATTCCCCCAAAATTTGAGTTTTCTTCCAAATATGAAAAAATGTCAAAAATTTGAAATAAAAAAAATTTAATATGTTGTTCACACATTATTTTATTTAGTGTCAGTGTCTTTAATCATCAATACCCTCTGAAAGAAAATTGAAAATCTTTTTTTCAATAATATTAATTAAAGCTACAAGGAGCCACTGCAAAGGCGTCAAAGGGCCGCATGAGGCTCCAGAGCCACAGGTTGAACACCCCTGACCTTTAAGATCTGATGTTGAATCTGACTTCTTGTTTTTTTTGGCGTTTCTGTGGCTTAAGCGTGACTTTGCTCCAAACAGGAAGAAGAGTTTCTGCACACCAAGGCACCTCTTTGCATTATAATTCTCAGAGTTTGGGATTCCTCCAGACCCTCTTCGTCTCTCCTTAGTCTCTTCCGCTCTGATATCCCAAAAAGTGCTGACTCTGGGCAAAGGATGCGCCAAATTTGAGCAGAAAAACATCTCCTGTCTCTTGATTAAATCCAGTGAGATTATTGTAAAAAGAACAGGAATGGAGACGGATGATTATGGAAAGGAAAAATAATTTCCAAACAACTTTCAAACAAGGTGTCAGGGTTATAAAGCCTCAGCAGCTGCTATAGTATCGCTGACTTGAAGCCTGTAGAGTCATCCTGAAACAATGCCGAGCTGACGCGTAATGAGTCTAAATATTTGTGCTCATTATAAATCTAATAAATATAAGCACATTAACTCTACGCTTTAATCCTGTGTGAGCTACATTTGGCAGAGGAGACGGTGTTTCATTTTTTAAAAGCAGAGCGAGTGATCTCCTCCATGTGGATTTGTCAGTTTTGGATCCATCCCACATAAACCGAGCTGACCCCAGGCCTGCGATTTTTCATCACACTCTGCTGCCTCAATAAAGTCCACAAGTCCTCAAACTCTCTGGTGTAGTGACTGTTACATAACTGTGAGGAATTAACCAGAGCCAGTCACACCCTCTCGCCAAAACAATCCCCTCTCTCTGTCTCTCTGCACGGCGTGGACTTTCTGACGGAGGGATTTCAGGTGTGGAAACGTTCCTGCTCAGACTGAAAAGACCAGATCCTGATGAGCTGATGAGAGATACTGTTTACGCCCATCGTCCAATCCCAGCTCTGAGGATCCTCCTCTCCCCGTTTTGAGGAGCTGTGATGGATCAATCTCGCTGTCAGGCTGAGGCACTAAAGCTGACCACAAACCCGGCTCCCTCAGACCCACTCAAACCTCTGGTTCCTGGCTCTCAGCGCCTCCTCCTCAGATCCACTCAGAGCCGGGCCTGGGCCCAAACGGGTGCCCTGAATAGAGCTCCGTCATCCTCCCTGCCAGGAACAACGGACAGCTAATACTGGAAAGTTTTACCTCCTTAATGTTGACACTTCACATTTTCTAACGGGTTTCCAGTCCAAATAGGACAATGACAGCTTGTGCAGGGTAAAAAGCACAATGAGGGACGGCTCCGTGGACGGTCCAGAGCCTGAAGATGTGATGACAGAGCTGTGAGGGTCAGGGCGACGGGGAGGGACTGAGGATGAAAAGTATGGATGGTTTAGGTAACATTAATGATAAATAATAAAGTGATGATACGTAATAAAGCGTTTTCATTGCCCCACCACGTGTTTGAATCCAATCAAACAGGTGTTACTTAATATATTTACACATTGGTCACAAATGCATTTAAGACAAAAATTGATCGTCTTGTTTTTCCATAATTGTAGTGACGTTCTTTTTCCAATATGCTGATAATAAACTAAAACTGTTACACTAATCTGTTTAATCTTTTCGCTTCGCTGACTTTTATAGATTTAATTTCTAAATCTTTGTTTCTCCTCGTTTGTGCAGAGCTGAGTTGTAACTTTTCTTCAAGCTAGCAGCTTTAACGTTCCCGTTCTGCTTTTTTCTTTTCAATATCAATTATTAAAGCACACCATAAACCCATGTCATCAAACCAAAAAAAATAAAGTTTCATGACAGATTTGAAGCTGTAAGGGGTCTATTTATCTCTTTTAAAGAAAAAAAAACAAAACAAAAACAAACATTTTTTAAGCTAACATTTCTCTGCTGTTTTAAGTTAACATTTTTCTGCAAGTAGACGCTAACATTTTTTTTAGATAGTTTCAGCTAACATTTCTCTGCTGGTTTGAGTTAAAATATCTCCACTAGTTCAAGCTAACATTACTCTGCTGGTGTCAGCAAACCATTCTTTGCTATTTTAAGCTGACATATCCTCGCTAGTTTAAGCCAAAACTTTGCTAGTTTAAGCCAAAACTTTGCTAGTTTAAGCCAAAACTTTGCTAGTTTAAGCTAACATTTCTTTGCTAGTTTCAGCTAACATTTCTCTGCTAGTTTCAGCTAACATTTCTCTGCTAGTTCCAGCTAACATTTCTCTGCTAGTTTCAGCTAACATTTCTCTGCTAGTTTCAGCTAACATTTCTCTGCTAGTTTCAGCTAACATTCCTTTGCTAGTTTAAGCTAACATTCCTTTGCTAGTTTAAGCTATCATTTCTTTGCTAGTTTAAGCTAACATTTCTCTGCTAGTTTCAGCTAACAATCCTTTGCCAGTTTGAGCTTACATTTATCTGCTGTTTTAAGCTAACATTTCTTCACTTGTTTAAGCTAACATTTCTTCACTTGTTTAAGCTCACATTTCTTCACTAGTTTAGGTTTTCTCTGCTGGTTTAAATTAACATTTTTCTGCAAGTAGACGCTAACATTTTTTTAAAGATAGTTTCAGCTAACATTTCTCTGCTGGTTTGAGTTAAAATATCTCCACTAGTTAAAGCTAACATTTCTCTGCTGGTGTCAGCAAACCATTCTTTGCTATTTTAAGCTAACATATCCTCACTAGTTTAAGCCAAAACTTTGCTAGTTTCAGCTAACATTCCTTTGCTAGTTTGAGCTTACATTTCTCTGCTGATTTAAGCTAACATTTCTTCACTTGTTTAAGCTAACATTTCTTCACTAGTTTAGGCTAACATTTCTCTGCTGGTTTAAGCTAACATTTATTTGCCAGTTTGAGCTAACATTTCCCTGCTGGTTTAAGCCAAAATTTCTCTGCTGGTTTAAACTTACTGCTCCCCACTAGTTTAAGCTAAAGTTTCTCTGCTATCTTTAGCTGTCATTATTCTGCCAGTTTAAGCTAACATTTCCGATAGTTTATGCCTTTTCCAACACCCAGAAATTTTCCGAGATACTTATTTTATTGTCCATTCTTTTCTTTTCTTTTTGGCTTTCTTCAACTTCACATTTACTTCTTTACTTCATATTAAGCAAATTGCAGCACTTAAGCTAACTGTTGAAGCTGCAGCTTTCTTGCTAACCCGCCTTTTAAGCTTAAGTGTTTGGTTGGAAATGATGACTTTCATTTCATTTCGTTGTTTATTGGTTAGTGCTGCAGCCTCACGGCAAGAAAGTCACAGGTTCAATTCCAAGCTGGACCATGAGCCTTTCTGTGTGGTTCTGCGTGGGTTCTCCCTGTGATACTCTGGCTTCCTCCCACAGTCACAAACATCAATCATCAGGATATGGTGAACAGGATGAGCAATATGCAAAATGATTTATTATTTATTTTCTGTATATCACAATTTCAGATTTGTTCAGTGATCCTCCAGTATTTACTATCTAGCTCCTCATTTCAGGTATTTAGCATTGTCGGCTAATGTGGTGTACAGCTTCTTTATCTGTCAAACTGTCATTAAACACACTTTCTGTGCTCAGAAATTTAAATTAGAGAAAATCAGATTGACAGGTTTCTGAGTCCCCTGATATTTACTCCTAAATGAACTTCATAACAACATGAACAGGAAAACCACAGCGCGCTCTGTTTGTTCGCCACATCTCAAAGCTATGAAGAGAAAATGGGACGGGCACAGTCTTCCACCACTTTCTCCCAAAAAATGAAAATAAAGACGTGAACCATGAGTGTCATTGCATGCCTGTGTGCAAAGCTTCACAAACAAGCTGAGCGTGTTTATCCCAAAGTGTCTTTCTGTGTGTGACTGAGAAACCTAAACAAAAACGTTTTATTTGTTACCATCGGCTCTTTCAACTCTGGTTAGAGCAGCGTTTTGTTTATCTGCGTGTGTCTCTGAGGCACGATTACACGGACATTCTTCAAGTTCCTGATGGTAACAAAGTTGGATTTGAGTTTACCAGTTTGCTTACAGAGAGAAAGAGGGAAAGTTCAGAGAGCCAAGCTTTATTTGTAAAGAGCATTTTACACAGAGACCAATCGAAGTTCCGTGCAGAGAATTAAGCTAAAAAACTTAACGTAGAGTTCATGAATGTCTGAAATAAAAAAGGACGGAGAGTTAAACTCAGTGACTGGGACGTTTGCTCAGTATTTTCCTCTCTTCACTTCCAGACGTTTCAGAAACTTTATCCTGAGTCAGTTCCATCTTTTTTACGAGTTAAGGAAGAGGGAAATAATTTTTGGCACATGAGAACGTTTAGTGAGCAAAAAGTAGGCCACATTTCGACAAACTGTCGTCCTTTAAATGCAGAGACCGCTGTCCTTTCAGGCTCTCAAATGAAACTTCGTTACTCAGACGTTTAGTGACGTCAGGTGTCTTTCTTTCTTTTCCCCAGGCTTCCTGCCACATCAGTGTCTGTATCAGCCCCGACCGACCTGTCAGCCAGGTTTTACAATCAGCGCTGATGAAACATTAATCAAACTCTCTGAGAAGTCATAACTCACTGATGTCTCTGCAAATGGCTCAAACGTGCTTTTCTTTCTGTATTAATTCAGTGACTTAATCAAGACGGACAGTCTTAATCAAAATACAATAATTAAACCAAATGTTGCTGATTCCAATCCCATGATTAAAGTCTGGTCACCATATGCCTGAACTCAGCGTCCTCTGAAAACCTGCTCACTTCTTCATCATCACGTCTCAGCCACAGAGGAAGAGGAGAAACTCCCAAAGGTGAACAGGACGACAGGATAACGACTGACAGGAAGCTTAAAGTCTTCTTCTTTCTGATAATGTCTCGTCTTTCATGTAAGAGGAGACCCAAAGTGTACCTCGTAAATGTTAAAATCCTCTTTTGAGAGTCTTCCTGGATCACTCACCATAGATATAAACCTTTTCACACATTCATGGCCAAAATGAACCCAGAGGCCTCCTTTTTTTTCAACAAACCCTTTGCAACAGAGTGACTAAGGCAGAGAATGTGGAAATGCTGCCCTCTTTTGGTGACACTGTGCATAGAGCAGAAATGTTTCAGGAGTAAAAGTTGAGGCTTAAAAAAAACTGCAAAACTGAACTCTAAGATTTTCTTTGTTGTTATTTGTAAAAAAAAAAAAAAGAAAGAAAGAAAGAAAAAAAAAAAGTCTTATTTGACTTGGTTTGAGCCTTGTTTACCTGATAAGTCCAGAAATAAAGTCAAGATATTAAAAGATATTTAAAAAAAAACCTCAACCCGCGGCTCTTTGACTCCTCTGCAGTGTCTCCTTGTAGCTTTAAAAAATATTAAAGAAATAAAGAATTGTTATTTTTCTTACAGAGGGTATTGATGATTAAAGACACTGACACTAAATAAAATCCTGTGTTAACATTTAGTTGAACTAAATCTTCATCCCATCTGTCAATAAAGCCTGCCACCGCTCTACTTCACCTCCTACAACATCAACAGCCCACCAACTTTCCATGCACCTGTGGCTAACCTCAAGTTTTACAGCCCTGGGAAGATAACTACATCTACAAAAAGACTAATCTGGAAGAAAATACAGATTTTAATTCTGTGTGGATGGATTCATTTCACTGACAGCATGCTGGCTCAGTAAACATGATTGATATGTGGCAAAATATTAGTGCAACACAAAAAATGATGAGTTGAGTCATATTATCAATATATGTTATCAGATTAACATATCCTGTCAATTTTTTTTTCAAATTAATTCATTTCCCTTTTTTTTCTTTTAACATTTTTGCAAATCATTGAAATTGTTTTAATTTTTTTTTTTAAGTTTAAAAAGTATTTGAAAATCTCGAAAAATTGTGAAAGCTCAACTCATTTGATATTTTTGCAAATTTTGAATTTACTAATTTTTCTTTAATTTTGACAAATTTTTGAGATTTAAATTTTTTTGAAGTTATGCAAATTTTTGACATTTGAGAATTGTTTTAAAATTTTCATGTTTTAAATTTTTTTTTTTTTGCACATTTTTATTTTTATTTTATTTATTTTTTTTGCACTTTTTTTTTAACAATTGCTAATTTATAACAAATAAAAACTAAGATTCCCGTGTTCAGTCTTAAGTTTTACAGCCCTGGGAAGATAACTACATCTACAAAAAGACTAATCTGGAAGAAAACACTGATTTTAATTCTGTGTGGATGGATGCATTTAACTGACAACGTGCAGGATTATATGATAATATAGATGCTAGATATGAGGCAAGACATAAGAAAACAACAAGAAATAATGAGTTGAGCGACATTATGAATATATATGTTATCAAGCTCAAATATTTTTTTGAAAACCTGTACATTTAAAAAAAAAAAATTTAACCTCAAATTTTTAAATTTTTTTAAAAATTTTTTCTTTTTTTTAACATTTGCAAATTTTTCATTTTTCTTTTTTTTGCAATTTTTGCAAATTTTTTAAGTTTCAGAATTTTTTTGCAAAGTTTTAATTTTCTCTTTTTGCAATTTTTTTGAACTTTGCGTTTTTTTATTTTTCCAAACGTGTTTAAATTTTTCTAAATTTATTGGAATTTCACAGTTTTTTTATATTTGTTTCACAAATTTATTGAAAACAAAAGTGTTTACATGTATCGGCCTGTGTGAGCGCTATATAGATGGACTGTACAAAAACAATAAAGTAGCTACAGTACATACCAAAAAACTGAAGTTAATGTGTCTTCTACTAATTTACTGAAAAAGGTGTGAGAGTGCATGTTAAATATTAGCGGTTACCTCCAGCATGACTTCAAAACAGATCTGCAGACTTGCACAGGATTTTGTACAAAGTCTATCATCAAGAAAAATAAAAGTGCATTTAACATTTTTAATAACTGACCAAATTATGTGCAGTGTTTGCCTTAAAAAGATGGACGACTTCTAACTCTTTAAAACTTCTCAGGGCGGATCTATCAGAGCATAAACACAGAAGAATGAACCAGAGGAGCAAAGCTTGTACAATTTAAATCCTTTTATTTTATTATAATACATCAAAAACACAGACTGCATAATGTTGTGTGATTTGAGTGACTTCCTTTGATCAATACAGAGCTCACTGAACATGCACTCTGATTTAACATCACCATGTTCACATGAACAGTCGCCAACATTTGGTGTCTGGGAAAGACGGCCTTGTCGTGAGGGAGGCCAGTTTGTGCGCTTAAAAGAGTCTGACGTTTACAATCAGACCTGAGATAGAAGAATCTGCAAATAAGTGTTTAAGTTTGTTCCTACCTGGTCACATAAAGGGCTTCATTTCTCATTTTTCAGACGAATTTTAGAGTTAATTTGATTAACTTTGATGCAGCTGAAAATCCAAACTCTAAAAGTGAAAATTATGCCACCACTCATCAACGCTATGCAAGAAAAACTGAACTTTATTTGCTACTGTGTTCCAGGCCCAGGTCAGAATGAAGGAGGACGTCGAGGGAATTCAGAGATTAGGGTTTTACTTTTTGGCGATCTGCAGACGCTCGCTCACGTTTTCCCAGTTGATGACATTCCAGATGGCCTTGACGTAGTCTGGCCTCACGTTTTTGTACTGCAGGTAGTAGGCGTGCTCCCATACGTCGATACCAAGCAGGGGGATCAGACCTGAGGGTCAGAGAACAACTTATCACCTGGACTGTTCTGTTTTTAATGAGATGTTTGGAAATCGTAAGAGGAAAGACGCTGAAAGTTGGTTTGCACTGACCTGTAGTCCCCTGCAGGGGGTCCTGGTTTGCACAAGCAGTGATACGAAGTCTCCCACTCTCTTTCTCATAACCCAGCCAGCCCCAGCCTGAGCCCTGCACGGCCACGGTGGCAGCAGACATTCGCTCCTTCATCTTCTGGAAGGAGCCAAAGTCCCTCTTGATGGCCTCCATGAGCTCCCCTACGAGAGGTGACACAGACGTGTCTTTCTTCATGTGCTTCATAATGCACGATGCACATTAACATTCGGACAAAATACGAATCCTTTCATGCAAACTTTATTTGAAAGCTCAAAGTTATACATGTATGTAGTATTATTTTCTGTAAACATTCAGTCAGAATTACTCAAGCTGAATTTATTCCCTTTAATTACATATAATACAGAGCAAAAACATGGCTGACAGCATTTAGTGTTTGTAGACTAAATTTAAAAGCACAGGAGCATTTTCAACCACTAGAGGGCAGACTGACAAAAGAAAAATAAAAGTAAAAGATGGTACCCTCTTCTTTTTGGTTCCTGTTGTATGGATTTTTGTTTCTGTCAACTTGAGAAATATTATTCTCAGATTATAAATCTCTATTTTTTTTCATTTAACCAGGAGGTGAAAAAAAGATTTAATTTTTTTTTTCATTTTTTTTATTATTATTATTATTGATATTATTTTTCCTTTTTTTTAACTTAAAAAAATACATTTTATTTTAATTTTTTATTGTTTTTTTTGCATTTATAAATAAAAATATTACTTTTTTTTCTATTTCATTTATATTTTCTTACAAGGAGTGGCTGTATTTGTATTATTTGTATTGCCTGTATTCCTGTTAAGAATCATATGTTCCCCATTCATGCACCTTACTTTAGCGTTTTTATACCTGGGAGATGCTTACCGTCAAATATTACTATATGAACACATAATGTGAGATGTTTTATAATTAAAACAAAAAAATAAAAATAAAAATAAAAGACCGTTAAAATAAAAATCTTTTTGCAAGATTGCCCTTGCTAAGTTTGAATACTTTTGTTTTTTTTTGTTTTTTTAAGAGTTTTTACTAAAAAATCAGCTGACATGCTGTAATATTAGAGTTGGGGCAGTTAGTTATGCTTGAGAGGGTGGTGACACTCAAAAATAGAGTGTGTTATGAGGACAAAGAATGACCCAGATAAACAGAGATTGTCCAACAATTTAAGCAAACATGTAGTCATGTGTTGTCATGAGTCATGTGCAAAAGAGAGGCCATGCTGTTTCAGGCTTGTGTATGGATTTCTTCCTTACCTTGTGGCTCTCCACCCCCATTGGGAGAGAGGTTTGTCCAGAAGATGGTGTGATTGATGTGGCCTCCTCCGTTGAACTTCAGGGCAGCCTGCAGGGCAACCTGTGTTGTCACATCCCCTACAACACAGACCACACACAAGCAGGCGATTACAGAGGAACATATCAAAGCCAGGATTTGATGCCCTGTTTTAATTTTTCAACATAATATTGTGTTACATCTTCAGATCTACTAATACTGACACAATTTACAACAGTTCCTCGTGATTTTGTGTCCGTACCTTTTGCGAGCGCCTCCTGATACTTCTCCTCTGTGACGTTCAGGTTGTTGACATAAGTGGCGTGGTGCTTGCTGTGGTGCAGCTGCATGATCTCTGCGTTGATGTGGGGCTCCAGGGCTCCATAGTCGTAGGTCAGGTCAGGGAGCGTGTGCTTCTGCCTGGAAGCTGCTACCTGGCTGATCGTTTGGCTGAGGCTGGCTGCACACCTGTTACATAAGAGAGGGGAAACAAACTTCAGAAAAACTTAAATGATGAAAAAAGGCAATGAGTGGTCATCATAATATACAACAGGCACCTGTCTGTGCATACAGTATTTAAGGTTTTAGAATTAACTGGGAGAGAAAAATGACTTAAATTGAGCAGTTTTAGCAGCAGAAACCCAGCATGGGTGGGATTATCAGTTTAAGTTTCGACAGTTTGATAAGCCTTTAGCAAGTGGCTTGAAATGACCACAATGCCTGGAGTTGGTTGCAGATAATTATAAAGTGTTTTGGAAAGGTGTTAGCTTCGAGCTAGCTCTGTATAATTAAGTCAGCATGAATTAAAAACAGCATTCTGTCTCCAAAAGAACAAAAAGTGCACTGCTACTTTAAAGTTATACAAATATTTAATTTGGTGCGACACAAGCTAACCTTGATAAGCTGCTGAACTAAGTTAGCCTCCTGCTAGCTAACTGTTAGCTCTGAATAAACAACCGTCTCAAGTTCATGAGCAAACAATGCAAGTGAGAGTGTTCAGGCTCACGCGTTATGGAGCTGGTAATGTCATTTAATTGTAAGTTAATGTCAGTTTTACCTGCGTATTTGGCCAACTCTGCTAAGCATGTTCATGATAGTGCTCTCTAGTTGATAACTGCCCTTGAAGTGTGCATTTTCAGAGTGACAGCGCAGGAGACCGTACCACTATCCTGAGGCGGGGGTGTTCACTAGGTTGTTCAGGTATGAAACTGCCAAAAAAAAACGGCATTTAAAGCCACTATTATTTCATAAAATCTTAAAATGAGTATTAAATTACATATACTGTTATTTTTGAAAAACTGAAAAAGATTAGAAACATATAACCATACTTGACTTCTTATTCACACCCCCTCCAGCCACATTTCCTCCTTCTTCTTGCTGGCTCTCGTGTCTTTCTTAAAGATCCAGATGAGAGCACTTCAGGTGCATGCTTCGTGAATTTGAAATAATGAGCCTGTGACCACAAATTACATGAATCATAATTTCTTCATTCACAGAATGAACAAAATATACTTAATAAAATAAGACATTGCAATAAAAATTATATATAGCTTACACGTCTGAAAAACTTCTAAAATATATTTAATAATCACCAATAAAACTTGGAGTGATGTAAAGAACCACGTGAACGTCTCTTTTATCACAACGGAGGCTACAACGAAGATCGTCTATTTAAAGGCAAATGAATTACTCTTACACTATGCCAACGTGACCCTAATACTTGTGCTAGGCGAATATGTAATAATATGTAATGATATCGAAAAATGTATTTTTACTTTTCTCTTCTTGGCAAAAAGGGGAAGCTGAAAATCAAGAGCACATAAGCTATCAAACATCTCATTGTTAAATTTTCCTGCTTTAAGCGTACATATTTTTTTTTGTAAAATTAAAAAACTACAGGAAATTCAGCATATTTAGTATTCATAGTCACATCCAAAGTCATACAGAAGAGGATTTTGGGCACTAAAAAATGCGTCCAAAACTTTGTAATACAATTTAACAAAAAAAAAAAAAAAAAAGAAAGAAAAAAAGAATTCTGACTCCAATCTTAGATTTCTGACTTAAAAATTAGTTATAGGTAAACAGATTAAAAAAAAATAAAAAAATAAAAAAACGGGACCTTTTTTTCAGTGCCCCTCATCCTCCTCTGTAAAGTCGACACAGAAAATTTCATACATCAAAATATGAAGTCCAAGGTGGGACAATATATAACACCAATGTTATGTGAAAAGAGTCCTATAAAATGTTCTAATAAAAAAATAAAAAAATAAACTCAGTTTAGCAAAATCAGTTTAATATATACAGTGTAGCACAAAATCAGTAAAATAAAAGAATAGATAGAATATACTACAATTATTTAAGTAAAAATCAAATTCACTTATATACTTTCCAGAACCAATCTTGTATCACTCCTATATAAATATGTAAATAGTAATATATTTTTTCTACTTTTTTACACTTCTTTTACATTTATATTTCTTCAAATTTTTTATTTTGTATTTTGTTATCATTATTCTATTTAATTGTTATTGCATTACTGCACTTTTTTGTGAGCTGCTGTGGCAAAAAAAAAAATCCCCAAGGGGGATCAATAAAGAATATTCTATTGCATACAAATTATGTTTAAAAATTGTGATAAAAGTCAAACTGTAAATAATAAAGGAGTCAATGGATAAAATAAATCATTCCAAATTAAAAGATAGTTTTTTGTTTAGTTAAAGGGGGTTTATTTTGCCCTTTGAACTATTAAAGTTAACCACTGACACAATGAACTATGAATGGCTGCAGGTAAAAGGTCATTTGCTTTACAAACACGTATTTGGACCCGGATTTTTTCCACAGAGTGAGAGGTCTGTGTTTTCGCTGCCATCTCCGGTCGTGCTCTGCAGCAAGGCGAGTGCAGCAGCCGCTCGGCCAGAGCCATTCTGTTTAGCCTCCAGTGACGAAGATGATGGTGCTCACGCCGAAGCGAGTCAACTTCATATAAATTATCCCTTGTTTTTTTTAACTGAAGTTGCAAGTTTTTGCATCTTCACAAACCGTCGAAGTCGAGACTTTCCAGAAACATCGAAAGAAGGCCGTGTGGTAAGAGTTCTTACGTTTTAAGGCCTGTTATCTGCAGCCAAGAGCCCGCTAGTTTCAGGAAAAGGAGCGCAAGGGAGGGAGTCATTTCCTTCACCGCCATTTTGTGATAACAAGGAGCTGAAAACAGAGCCAAGAATTACATGCGGCGAGGATAAACTCAGGGAATACTGTTTCATATTGTGTATTTATTAACCCTTTAGTCATTTTTTGCTTGTTGGTGCTAAACGTGATTTCCCCTGAGACTTAACCTTGTGGGCTTATTTCGAGTGCTATTCATCGTTACCGCCTGCCACACCAGCTAACCCAAGGCTAGACAGCTTTTGTCGCCGGTAATTCCACCTTTTCTCAGTCGAGTACGTGTTAAATAAACTCGCAGCTCATACTCGACTCGATTTTCTGATCGTAATCGACATGATTAGCATAGATTTAGCATAGTTGTCATTCATGTTGTGTTAAAGTGCGTGGAGCAGTCAACGCGCCCCAGCACAGGATGATGCAGGCGCCGTGAACACGACACGAAGGGTTGATAAGTGATGAATTTCTGTCACCTTTTCTTCCAGATTCAACAATGACCAACGAGGAGCCTCTCCCCAAGAAGGTGAGCTGTCCTCTGTAATATTTTACCTTCATGTGTCTCAGTGTGAGCGTGATTGGTTGTTTTGCCCCTTTAATCTAAGCAGGGTTTGCTCCTCTCCTCTGCAGGTCCGCCTCAGTGAATCTGACATGAAGACCCTCACTAGAGAGGAGCTGTGTACGAGGTAAATAACAGCACTACTTGTGTGTATTAATCATGTTGATGAATAGGTTGAGCTGCTAATGTTTACACTGATTCCCCTCCTCCCAGATGGAAACAGCACGAAGCATATGTCCAGGTCCTGGAGGCGAAATATGCAGACCTGTGTTGTAAGTACATCTGCTCATCCATCCATCCATCCATCCGTCATCGTAATCCAATACGACACGATGGACATGATTTCACCTGCTAGTGTTACTCGCTTTGCACATCATGTTTGGCAGCTCATGAAAGCGCCGCGTCTCCTAACGCACCATCTCATCTTTCTCCGCCGCCGTCATAGCCAATGATGTGCCAGGGTTGAAGGAGTCGGAGGAGAAGCTCAAGCAGCAGCAGCAGGAGTCTGCGCGCAGGGAGAACATCTTGGTCATGCGACTTGCCACCAAGGAGCAGGAAATGCAAGAGTGCACTGTAAGTGTTTGTTTCCCCTCTTTCTCTTTTAACCCATATTTACTGTAAAACTTTGACCTAGAAAAAAGAAATCATCAAAACTTCTCACTTTTCATGACATATAAGGATTCAGCGCTCATGACATGATGCTACACTACACTTTACTATGACTCCATTCATTCCAGTGGTGTGTAGGCTAAAGGTAAACGGTGCCAAGCAGGGCATCCTTTGCTCTTATCAGACTGACAGCTCAGTGGATCACACACTGGCTTTACAGCAGCGCGCGCCGTTCTCTCAGGGCAGATAAGGTGAACGCAGCACACGCTGCCAGGTAGACGTTAGACTCTGATGTCACTTTGAATTTAACCGCTCTGCTCATGCAAATGCAGTCAAATAAGTTTTGTGGAAGTAAGGGTTGAATTTGCCTCTCGCAGGTGAGTTTGTGTAAAATAAATGTGATCTTTGTTGGGTGGAGAAGTATCAGCTGGTGGTGTGTTTGAAAGCAGATTATATTTTAAGAGGCTGTAGTGCAGAAGTCATGTGACTTTAATGTGATGGAGTTTTTTTCCAAAGTTAGTTTTTATTATTCCGTTGATTTTTTTTTTTTTTTTAGGAAAACATGCAAAAATTTCACACATTTTTTCCTTTTCCTGAAGTGAATTCACATTTTTTTCCTCCTCCAGGTTCAGGATTAATAAGACTGTAACATTTAAGTATAGACATTTTTTTTATTATTATTATTATTATTATTTTTATTTATTTTTTTGGCAACCAATTTTTTTATTTATTTATTTTATTTTATTTATATATTTATTTATTTATTCTAATTTATTAATTTTTTGGCAATCAATTGTTTTATTTATTCATTTATTTTAGCTAATTTATTTTTTTGTGCAATCAATTGATTTATTTATTCATTTATTATTATTATTGTTATTATTATTTTTTTTTATGTTATTTTATTCTTTCACAAAAAAAGGGCATGACATAATTTGATGACAGTAGCACATCACGTCACTTACAGACACTTCTTTTTAACAAACCCTCCTCATGCTCGTCTATATGTTGGTTTAGCGTGGATACAGGAGTACAGTAATACCCTGATTTCTTCTGTGATCAATAGGTGAAGGTAAAGAGAAAAAAAGATAATTATTTAATAAATTAAAGTACATTAACGGTGAATAAATAAGTAAATAAAAAGTCACAGTTAAATACATTTTTCTCAACCCAGTGAGTTTTTTTGCGCTGCAGCTGCAGAGGTCCAGGTTGTTTGCTGACTTTTCTGATTTTTGCTGCAGATATCACCAAATTTATTATGCTCAAAAATGTGCGTGTAAGTGTGTAAGAGAGCTTCCAGTGCACGGCTAGCTTCAGGACGCCACATCAAAACATGTGCAAGAACAATCCCACGCAGCCCAGAGAGCCTAGATCAGAAATAGAAGGACGTATAAGCTTCAGGAAATATCCCTTTCTTGGCGTGAGGTTCATTTTATGTTTGAGTTTAAAGCGTGTACATTCATGATTAAGGTTTGCAGACAGTTGACCAATATATATCATCCCCGGATAGATCAAGTTCTCTGGTTTCCACCTGTCTCCCACAGCTAATAACACATGTAGCTTAAGGGCGCACTTTAAGCTCGCATTGTTAATCTAAGGTGTAAAGAAAAGATAAAGTAGACTGCTTTAAAGTAAAATATTTCATCCAACAAAGGGGGCGTTTGCTAAGCTCCAGCTCGATCAGAGCTTGTTAACATGCACAGATTGTGTTTTAGCAAAGACTAGCTGGTAACACTTGTTTGTTTCATCCCGCAGACCCAGATCCAGTACCTCAAGCAAGTCCAGCAGCCCAGCGCGGCTCAACTGCGGTCATCCATGGTGGACCCGGCCATCAACTTGTTTTTCCTCAAAATGAAGGCTGAACTAGAACAGACTAAAGACAAACTGGAGCAGGCCCAAAATGAACTGAGTGCCTGGAAATTTACACCTGATAGGTAAAGACAATCAAAATAACCCCCCTCCCTCCAAAAAAGTCAAGACTTCCTCATGCCCCCCACCCTCACTCTCACTGCAGGCATGCAGGAACAATGGTGGGGGGGAGGCTGACAAAATGCTGTACTCACCACGAGACTCAGACTTTACAGAAAGCTGTGTTTGTTCTCGCGCTCTGTGCCAGCTACATATCACATAACCCACAGACAGATGGTCAGGTGACACTTGTGTTTCAGCTCTCCCCTCGTATCCCTTCACCGTCCACGGGCCTGAAGGAGTCCCAACTGATCCTGAAGAGGTGGTCTCTCACTGCCCGACATGGATGTGCCCTCCCCGCAGCCTGGGCCCCGAGCAGACAGTTGACTTATTAAGTAGGGGGGTTATGGTGGAGGGTGAGTCAGGCAGGGAGCCTCCCTAGCCGAAAACAGCAGGTGAACATTATAAAGACGATACTCATACTTTGTTTTAAAGACATTTAACTGTGGATTACGCCACACAAACCCCTCTAGCCTGCCTGAGTAAAGACTTTCTGGACAGCTTAGATTGGTTGCAGTAACATGAGGAAAGTTTCTAGATCTTAAAAAGTAAGACTTTGGGGGAAGAGACTCTAGAAGTGATGTTGAGACTGTGAGCGGAGCCAGATCCTCCAGTGTTGAGCGTCCTGTCCCGTGTCTTTGAGCACGGGCCCACTCACGGTAGAGTGTATTTACATGTTTTATTTTGTGACTTCTTTTCTTTTTTTATTGGCATTTCATTTGATCTTTTCTCTTGTTTCTCTAAAACAAACACTTACTGCAGTGTGTTTGAACCAAGAAGCATGATCAGCTGATCTTTGTTTACACTCGTAGCGTGGTTTGCACTTAAACTCATTCGCTGCCAGTTTCAGAGCATCTCGAACAAACTTTCTATGACTTTGTAAACACAGAAACGACCTCAGAAGAGTGGACGCTCTTCTTTTATGTCTGTCTTCCTGTTTTAGATAAAAAAAAAACAGAGAGCCTTGTACACATGTAGCCAGGCATTTTCAAAAATGGTGGTCAGTGTTTTCTGGTAAAACTTGTGCCAGCCAATCAAAATGAACCCCGTCGTTCAGCTGTGACGTTTCAATCAATGAATTAGTCTTTATTTTTATAACGCCAAATCATAACAAACGTTATCTCAAGACACTTTCCAAAAACGTGAAATAAAATTGTATTAACAGAAACCCAACATCAAGACAAAATAAAGATTCTGGTCTTAAAAAAGTAGACGCTTGACAACCAAAAACTCCTTTTCCTGGTGTCTACATGAAACCTTGAAACCTTGAAACCAGAGTTTTCCAAAAATCTTTATTTTGGTCAGAGTTTTCAGAAAACTTTACTTTTAGTGACGTAAAGCTGCGGTTTTGTGTGGATGACAGTAGAGGTGTGAAAAAAAATGGATACGGCAAAATATATATTTTTGTAGAAATAGAAATTCTTATTTTGGCCGAGTTGGAAGTAAATTACGACTTCTGCATCTCCACTGCAATAGATGGCGCCAAAGAGCTACTTCCCTGAATGTTGCCAATGATTTTATAATAAATATTATCCTAAAGTATATTTAAAATATTAAATTTCTAAACTTAATAATGTGGGTTTTTGTTGTACTGAGCAAATTAGTCTGCCATAGACATCAATTAGGGATGTCCCGATATTACATTTTCACTTCCGATACGATACCGATACTGCATCATTGAGTATTTGCCGATACCGATATTAATCCAATACGATATCAGCATTAAACTTACATAATTTTATTTCTTATTTTGTAGTATGTCATGTTAGAAAAGGCTTGATTAAGTGATATTATTCAAACAAAGAACAGTAGTCAGCAACAGTAGGTGTGAGGAAAAACTGACCCATTTATTATTAACCAATAGGTAACAGAAACTGCTTACATCGGAGATTTTAGATGCATTTCGATACGATACCGATACTTCATTTTTGCTGATATCGGACCAATATCCGATATCAATATCCGACTGGGACACCTCTAACATAAATGTTTTCCTTGGTCCTTTGAATTTAGAGAAATATTTTGATTTAAATCAACATCTCTATTTTTTTTCTTAGTTAACTGCGAAGATTATCGCAATATATCACAATATCGTGATACTATTGTCGTCTTTTCTCGGCGCCGCTCTTTCTCTCTGAACTACCGCGACACATCCTCAGCTGAACCCTGAGCTGCCTGAACTTTTCTGACTCGCAGCGTCTCGCGATGCCTCTGTCATCTCACATCTTCTCCTCATATCCATGCTGAACTCTCGTCAGAAGAGCGCACCGCTCTCGTCCACAGTAGTCTACGAGCAGGATTTTTACTGACATACCCTGCACAAACGTACGACACAAACGTAAACAATTGTAATGTAACTGACGTCGATGGCAGCGAATGAGTTACTGCTGGATTAAGCTGTGCTTAATTCTTGGGGTGCTGACTAAAACACACTGCTGTGGGTGCACTCAGTCTGGTTTGAAGGTTGTGAATGCAAATGTCTTTAAAGAGTCCTGTTATGAGTTGATGAACCTGTATTAACTGTATCTGTGTATTTTTGGATGTTGACCTCACACTTCCTCTCCTCAGCTGAACCTTCTCACTCACCTGTGTGGCCTGAGTCTGAAGCCACTGTGTTACAATGAAAACCACCTGACTCTGGCTTTTACCTGCTGCTGTTTGTAAGGGTTTAACTCTCACTCTGAGGGCAGATCTGAGCTGTGTGGGAGATAAAAGCAGGTCTCCTGTCACTGAATGTTATTCAATGCAAGGTTTTTTAACGACAAGCAGAATTCATGGCATGGTCTGACTTTATGAAACTGTTTTCACCTGAATGACTCCTGCTTTAACAGGCTGCTGAGACATCTCTCATTGCTGTTAAAAGGCTTTAGAAAGCAGCTCATTAAGGTTTTAAAACTCTGTCTTAGCTAAACTCAGGCCTGAGAAAAACTGAGAATATAAAAGCAACTGGTGTGCTGACTGTTGAAGTGTCCTGAGGGAGCTTTTTGGGGTTTTGATTTTCCTACAGGAACACTTGTTTCTGTCAGTTATCTTTTCAATATTCCTCGATTTCACATTTTGTTCTGCTTCTCCACAAACTCAGCAATGTTGGGTGTGCTGGTGTAATGATTGCTGCTGTATTTTTCTGAAGTGAAACATGTGAAAAACACTTGTGTTAAAGTCACGTTGGGAGCTTTTAGGAAGATTTTACATTTTCAGAACTTTATAATGTAGCTTTAACTGAAGGAAAATAATGTTAATGTTTTGACACAGAGAGGGTTTGTGTGAGTGGCTCCCTGATGCTGTGTGTTAGGATCAGAACTCTCAGGTAATCAGTCAGCGACCTGTGGATCAGCCAGCTGTGTTATGTTCGCGGTGTTTGTGGCCTGGTTCACTGTGTGATGTGAGACTTGTTTCCCTTACAGCCAAACGGGGAAGAAACTGATGGCCAAGTGTCGAATGCTGATCCAGGAGAACCAGGAGCTGGGTCGGCAGCTCTCCCAGGGACGCATCGCCCAGCTGGAGGCGGAGCTGGCGCTGCAGAAGAAGTACAGCGAGGAGCTGAAGAGCAGCCAGGACGGTGAGAGCAGCTGGGTTTCTCTGATTGGCTGCAGCGTGATGAGCGTGTGTCTTTAAACTGACTTTGTTCTGCTTCCTCCCAGAGCTCAACGACTTCATCATCCAGCTGGACGAGGAGGTGGAGGGCATGCAGAGCACCATACTCGTCCTGCAGCAGCAGCTCAAAGACTCTCGCCAGCAGCTCACTCAGACTCAAGGGGCCTTGGCCGGAGCTGGACCCAGCAGGACTTCCCCCTCAGCTTCCTCTTCGTCTGCCGAACCATCCGCCCAGCCGGACCAGGCCAACACAACCCCAGAACCCATGGGCAAAGACTTCGGGAGGGTCTCCAACGGACCAAGCAACGGAAACTCATCCCAGAGGAGCGAGACCACTACGCCCAGCCTGTACCGGGAGGTCAGCAGCACCGAGGAAGACTTTCCCATGTCCCCCATGGTTTCCAGCCCCGGCGAAGCTGAGACCAAACTGTCCAACCACTCCGAGGAGGCGTCGGGGAGTCAGGCGGCTGCAGGGAGAGTTGGAGGAGCTGTGGGTTTCGGGAGTCAGCTGAGTGCAGGGTACGAGAGCGTGGACTCTCCCACTGGCAGCGAGACCTCATTGACTCAGCACTCAAATGACACAGACTCCACCACCGACCCCCACGAGGACAAGACTGCCCTGGTGACCAAGGGCACCAGGACTGCAGGGTCACGGCACGCCCAGAACGGCCTAGACTCTAGCACGAGCGACAGCGCCGTTTTGTAATGTGACGCGTGCCGTCTTTTCTTTTTTTATACAGTATACAAACAAGGCAACAAACGCTTAGTCTGTGACGCAGCTCTGCTGTCCAGGACGTTTTGTTTTCACCCGCTTCCCTTCGCCTATTGTGATGCCTCGGTCACATTTGTGTTGCTAAGCAGGGATGTAACAGAAAGGGTTAATGTTAGATTTGAATTGAGTGGATGTATGATTTAAAAACTAGTACGTTTCATTCTGCTGTTGATTTGAGCACGTTCACGCTGTTCTCGTTTGAGCTCTTGACACTGAAATCAGGCATCTGGTGTTGTAACTCATCGTCAAGTCGGTAAAATCACTGAATTACAGTAGCTTCGCAAAATTCAAAAAGGTCATTTTTAGGTGTTGGCCTGTGTTTTTTTATTTTAATGCAATTTTAATTTTTCATTGACAACAATTTTGTTCAAAAGATTCAGTTGAATTGTGAGTAGTTTCTATGCGATGTTCATATTCTGACTTCAGTCCTTTTCATGTACTGACCAAATACCAATAAAGATTTTTAATACAAACTCAAAACTTTTATATTTTCCATTTTATTGTGAAATACTCAGGTTTACATGCATAAGTGTGTCTGGTGTTTACATTTTCAGTGGATTAAAAATGTTTTGATAAGAAAAAAAACAATATTATTTAAAATATGTTTAACCAACCCAACCATATAGTCTTTGTGTTTAGAAAAATATTTTTAATCATTTTATTTTTTAATTATCTGCATCAATATTTACTTGGGAATATGGTCTAATATCAAAATATCTGAATTAAATCCTCAGTGTAGTAACAGACTGGCTCCACTGTGACCACACGCTCCCCTCCACACCGCGTGGTGGCACTGTGGCGCAGTTAGCCCTCAGTTGAGCATGCAGCCTACTTCATTCAGTGCGGCTCTGCCTGTCAGACAGAATCAACAGAGCACGTAGAGCAGAGCAGACAACAGGAACAACACTGAGGAGCAAGTGTTGCAACTTCAGCCTGTTTTAATCTGTGAAAATGAACAACGAGCCTGTTGTCATCGTCTCTGCTGCTCGGACTCCAATTGGTGAGTAAAAACACTCTCTAACAGGAGCGTACACGGTGATTTAATGCAGTTTACAGACCTCAACGATGCTATTTCAGTTCCTCCTGGTCGCTGTGGTCACTTTATGTGTTTTCACACGTTAAATTATTAAAGTTATCGTGTTTTATTCTACGTACGTTTGTCATTTTTCAGCCGTTTGATTATCATTTTAATTTTTCGAAGTGGTTCGTGTAATTTAACAAAGTAAAGCGAGGGCTTGCGTCCCACTGATTGGTCCGCTGCCGGGTTCACTGTCTTCTGAGCGCTGTGATTGGCTGGCTGTCATAGTTCCACGTAGCACGAGCTCGCTACCATTGGTTGTCTGCTAAAATCCGCCTGCGTCACAGCAAGTGGGGTGTGTTCTGTATCTATGACATGAGTATGGTACATATAATTTGCCTACAAGACGAACGACTGTGTGTTACGTAAAAAAAAAAAAAATATATATATATATATTTGGTTAATTAAAAAATAATAATAATAAATAAATAAAAAATTCTTTTTGTCCTTCATCTTGTCTTTTCCTCTTTTATTTATTTATTTTTCTGTAACGCAGCTCTGCTGTCCAAGACGTTTTGTTCCTCTGCAATCATTAGTATCGTTTCTGCCAAATGTCATAAAAATGTAGAGTTTTGCTGCTCTAATGTTAATTATGGTCATAAAATAAATGTGGCATCAATGTGAATGTTGGTGTAAATTAATGTGAATCTTAGCTTCTACATCAAGGTGTAGCAGTCATGTTGAAGCACTAAGAATTAGACAGAATAAGTCTTGTGGTAAATCAAAGTGTCTCAGGTTGTTTATCTTCCTCTTTTTCTCACAGGGTCCTTGAATGGCGCTCTGTCCACAGTGCCTCTACCTGACCTGTGCTCCGTTGTGATTAAGGACGTCCTGAAGCGGGCTGGGGTGAAACCAGAAGAGGTCTCTGAGGTTATCATGGGCCATGTCCTAACAGCAGGTGAAAGATCTGCAGAGATCAAAGTGTCACTGACCCCTTATGAAATTTCTTCTGCTGGTTTTATATTATTGTCACTGAATTTCTCAGGTCATGGGCAGAACCCAGCGCGTCAGGCCAGCGTTGCAGCAGGGATCCCGTACCCTGTACCATCCTGGAGCTGTCAGATGGTGTGTGGGTCTGGGCTGAAGGCTGTGTGTCTGGGAGCTCAGTCCATCCAGACTGGAGAGTCTGCTGTGGTGGTGGCTGGTGGCATGGAGAGCATGAGCAAGGTAAGGAGCCACACTGAGAGAGCCACAGTGTGAGAGTGCAATCACATCAGATGGATAAGGTATGTTCTTCTTATTAGAGCTTTAATACTTTTTAGTATTACTTAGATGAAGAATTTCAAAACAACGGTTTATTTTACAGAACTGGACTTGGACTTTATAATGCCAGGTCTCCATGGTGCTATATTTACTTATTATACATGAGAAGTTAAATATCTAGACCAGGGGCTTGCAACCTTTACTTTCATATGAGCCATTTTGACTCAGCTCACCTGAATTGATGATACTCTGGAGCCACAAAATCCACTTTATCTTCACAATAACAACAAAAAAAGTGTATAAAATTTGATACAAAGTCAGAATTGTGTAAAATTTTGTCTTAAGAAAGTTTTTTGAATTTATAAAATTGTTGAAGTGATGTCTTAGTTTTTAATTTCAAATAAATTTACAAAAAAAATTGTATTTAAATCTTTGTCAAAAATTGAATGAAAAATAAAATAAATAATATTGCAAAATTTTTTGAATTTCAAAAAGTTTAAAAGTTTAAAAAGAAAAAATTTCAAAAATTATTGTAATTCAAAAATTAGCAAAAAAAAACAACCCTAAAATTTGCAATATTTGAAAACAATGAAGGAACGTTAAAAATGTGCAAAAATTAAAAAATCTTTTAATTTAAAGTTTTTTTAAATATGCTAAAAATATGCAAAAATATCAACCAATTTTGAAATTTCTAAAAGTTTTAAAAAGTAAAAAAATATTGAAATTATACCTGAATTACATAAAATATAGTGATTACACTGCTTAACACAACATTTTTTTATTGTTTGCTAATGTTTTACCATATATTAAGCATATTATTTAATATGGCACTTTGGCAGTTAAATGAATCTACCCACACAGAATTAAAATCTATGTATTTTTTTTTAGATTTGATGCATATTTAGTTCAACAAAATGTTCATGCCTGATTTTATTTAGTGTCAGTGTCTTTAATCATCAATACCCTCTGGAAGAAAAATAAAATTCTTTATTTTAATCATATATTTTTTTAAAGCTACAAGGAGTCAAAGTGCTTCATGATAACCCCCCCTTAAATAGTCCAAAACATAAAGACAGGAAATCTTTTAAAAACCTGTATCATAAACCAAAACAGAGAAGTAGCACCACCCTGTGGCATTTTTTGGTATCACAGTTGTGGAACCACATCTGAAATCTGATGTTTCAGATACTGTGATAAAAACAACAGATACAGCTTTCAGTTTAATGAAGGTAAATGATCTGTCACCTTCATCTTTACTGTTATGGGTTACCAGTTTACGCCTAAGTTTGAAAGATCTACTTCCTGTTCCTGTTTGCTTTATTCATGTTAAAGAACTGGTTCAGTATGATAAAAAGAGATGAGTGTTTTTACTTCCTCACTGAAGACGTCTTCACCATCTTCTGTCGTTTTTTAAGGCTCCACACACGCTGCAAATGAGATCAGGTGTGAAGATGGGCGACGCCTCCCTGCAGGACTCCATGGTGGCCGACGGCCTGACAGACGCCTTCCACGGTTACCACATGGGCATCACAGGTGAGCACGGCAGAAAATAAACAGAAACACTTCATCTAACACCTCGAGCGTGAGTTCCTGAGGTAAATCTGTCCTGTACCCCACGCCAGCGGAGAACGTGGCGAAGCAGTGGGCTGTGAGTCGAGAGGAGCAGGACCTGTTTGCCGTCCGGTCCCAGAACAAAGCAGAGGCTGCTCAGAAGGCGGGACATTTTGACCAAGAGATTGTGCCGGTCGTGGTGCCGTCTAGAAAAGGTGAGGAAGGAGCAGAGCAAGTTTTACGATGTGTCCCTCTGTCAGAGACGTTACCTCATCGATCTGTTCCACCTCCTCAGGTCCGGTGGAGGTGAAGGTGGACGAGTTTCCACGTCACGGCAGCAACAAAGACAGCATGTCCAAACTGAGACCGTGTTTCATCAAGGACAGCAGCGGCACGGTCACGGCTGGAAACGCCTCAGGTTTGAACTCCAGGAGTCAGATTTTCACATAAAGTTCACACCATCACTAACTTCTCACCTCCTCCATCTGTAGGTATCAACGATGGAGCAGCAGCAACTGTCCTGATGAGCCAATCAGAGGCAGCGAGACGAGGAGTGAAACCTATGGCACGGATCATCTCATGGGCTCAAGCCGGTCTTGACCCGTCCATCATGGGGACTGGACCCATCCCAGCGATCAGGAAAGCGGTGAGAGATCAGGAGCAGCTCCACGCTGAATTAAACGCTGAGATGCTTCTTCGTCTGATCTGGTTTTCCTCTGACAGGTGGAGAAAGCCGGCTGGACCCTGGACCAGGTGGATCTGTTTGAGATAAACGAGGCCTTTGCTGCTCAGTCCATCGCCGTGGTTAAAGAGCTCGGGCTGAATGTCGACAAGGTGAGAAAACGCCGACACGGCTGAATCAGCGTAAGATGTGTTTGACTTTAAAACCAAACCTTGCTGGTCTTCCCTCAGGTCAACGTGAGCGGTGGAGCCATCTCTCTGGGCCATCCCATCGGCATGTCGGGCTGCAGGGTGCTGGTGACTCTGCTGCACGCCCTGCAGAGGACGGGAGGCCACAAAGGCGTGGCGTCGCTCTGCATCGGAGGAGGGATGGGCATCGCCATGTGCGTGGAGCGGGACTGAGATGAAATGTGATGACTTTAACGAACAAGGGAAACTCTGTTTACACTGCAGGACGTGGTATTAATGTTTCACCAGGGGTAGATTCAAAGCTAAAGTAACTTTACTGTAAATCCTGGTTGTCATGACTTAACCAATTGAAGCTTTCACTGTGAAGTTTTCATCTTTCCTCAGGTTGTAGCTGAGTAGCATGTGACCTACTGTTAGATTTAGCTTAACGAGGTATAGATTAAAGAAATTATGAAGTATCATAATTTAATTTCTGCAACCAGGTATTAAATGTGCGTATTAGTCACTTTAGAGCTGAAAAAGAGGAACGCTAAATATGCAAAGGCTTGAGGAGTTCCCAGTAGGGATGGACTCTCTCAGACCAGATCTTCCTGTCAAACATTCCTGTATCTGATCAACGCTGAGCTTTTAACACAGCCAAGTGCCATAAGGTGAAGTGTACTTTGTGCTTCCTGTAGAGCAGCTCTTTGACTCCTCTGCAGCGGCTCTCTGTAGCTTTAAGAAAATATACTGAAATAAAGAGCTTTTATTTCTCTTCTGACACTAAATAAACTCCTGAGTTAACATTTAGTTGAACTAAATCTTCATCCCATCTGTCAATAAAGCCTGCCACCGCTCTACTTCACCTCCTACAACATCAACAGCCCACCAACTTTCCATGCACCTGTGGCTTACCTCAAGTTTTACAGCCCTGGGAAGATAACTACATCTACAAAAAGACTAATCTGGAAGAAAATACTGATTTTAATTCTGTGTGGATGGATTCATTTAACTGACAAGCTGGTTTGTTGTACACAATACTTATTTTTGGTGTGGCAATGTGGCAAGAAAAAACTTTTAAAGGAAGGGGTTGAGAGATTTAATCAAAATATGTTTTCAAATTCAAGAATTTTTTTTTTCTTCAAAATAAAGACATTTTTATTTTTCAAAATAATTAAATTTCCAAAATTCATGAAAATCATAATTTTGATATTTTAATTTTTTTTTTCAAAAATTAAGATATTTTTCTATTTCAAAAAATTCAAATTTCAAAAATTCATGAAATTCATAATTTTAATATTTGCATCTCTTTTTCAAAAGTTTTGAATTGTTTCTTTTTAAAAAAGTTTTATTTCCAAAATTCATTAAAATCATAATTTTGATATTTATATTTTTTTTCTTTATAAAATTAGAAATTTGTCTTTTTCAATTTAAATTTCCAAAATTTGTGAAAACCATAATTTCAATATTCATATTTTTTTTCAAATAATTTCTTTAAAAAAAATTTAGCAATCTTTATTTTTATTTTTTTAACTTTTGCAAAATTTTCACATTTTAAGATTTTTTGAAAAATATGCAGATTTTTCAAATTTCACCCTTTTTTTTTTTACATTTTTTATTTTATAATTCTTTTTTTTTATTTTGCAATTCTTACATTTTAAAATTTTAAAACTTTTGACTAACAATTATTTTTGGAAGTTTATGTAAAATTTGAAAGAAAGAAAATTACGACATCACATTAACAATTTCATAAAAAAATTAAAAACTTCCCATTTTGGTAGTTTTTTTTTTATTTTTTTTTACAATGTTTTTACTTTGTTTAGAATTCTTTACTCTAGTTTGTCTTTATTGTGAGGATAAAGTAGGTTTTGTGGATCCTGAATGACTTTAATGTAGTTGAGCTGAGGCTAAACGGCTCGTACCAAAGTAAAGGTCGCTGACCCCTGCTGTCCAGACTGTGAAATGTTTCCTGTCGTGAAGCTGCTCTAATTATCAGCAAAGAATTAAAAGCCAATTCAGAAATGTTCCTTTGACTCGTTTTTTAAAGCGTCTTTAAAACAGAAACAAACAGGAAGTCGACCTGAATTAACAAATCAACGGTCATTTACAACCATTGGAGCTTTATTAAGTGTCCAAAAAAAAAACAGGTTACCTACAGTTTGTTTGTGGAGAGGAGAGCAGTAAACAGGCAAAGTGCACGGCCTACACTAAGACAGCCACAAAGAGCTCCTAATGTATAAATACAGACGATGGACTGACCCGCTGCAGGTTCTAACCCTGCAGGGACCCGGACTGTACGGCCTCCTGGTACGACTGGCCGCCCTCCTTCGGCTCGGGGAACAGTTTGATGAGGTCGTCGATACGCAGGATGGTGATGGCGGCCTCTGTGGCGAACTTCAGGCTCTTTGTTTTGACCATGGTGGGCTCGTAGACGCCGGCCTGACGGTTGTCTCTGGGTTTTCCGTTGACGAGGTCCAGACCAATCCTACGACACCAAAACAGAATGAGAAGTTTATTTGTTGTTTCCTGAACAGAATATCCCCTCACACTATTTTCCAGCTCAACAAGCTTGTCAGGATCCACAGATTTTGTAGTTTTCAAACAGGAAGTAAGGACGGACTCACCACTTGAGATTCTTGCGCTCAGGGTTGACCTGAGCCTCGTTGTGGAAAGCCCGGAGCTTGGCCACCAGGTCCGTGGAGTCCTGAGCTGCGTTCACAGCCAGAGTCTTGGGGATGACGAGGAGCGACCGTGCAAACTCAGCGATGGCCAGCTGCTCCCGGGAACCCTGCAGGAAAGACCAAATCAGCAACGTCAACGGGAGAATTTCCTCCACAGCTTCGTGCTCTTTAAACCGTTTTTCACGTCCTGGCTCACCATGCTCGTAGCGTAATTCTCCAGGTAGATGGACAGTGCTGCCTCCACAGCGCCCCCTCCTGGAACGACAGACTTTGACTCCAGCACTCTCTTGACCACGCAGAGGGCGTCGTGCAGCGAGCGCTCCATCTCGTCGCACATGAAGTCGTTGGCCCCGCGCAGGATGATGGATGCTGACGTGCGTGCTTTGGTGCTGCAGGGTTCAAATATTTTTAGATTATTTTTTTAAAATTCCACCAGATTCATACAGGAAATTAAAAAAAGAGCCGTTCTTACTTCTTGACGAGGATGAGCTCATCATCACAGATGCGCTCCTGCACGACCTCTTCAGCCAGACCGAGCATCGTGGCCTCGAACGTCTCCTCTCCCTCCAGGTTGGTCAGAGATGGGCAGAGGGTGGCTGAGAGGAAGAAGAGATAACGTCACCACTTTAAGTTTCTTTCACTGATTAGAAAATAAAAATATTTCAGTTCTTCCGGCTCTTTCCCCGTACCTCCTGTTGCCTTTGCGATGCGTTTGAGGTCCCTCTTGAGAACCCTCCTCACTGCCATCGCTCCCACATCCACAAAGTATTTCAGACACATGTCGTCGATGCCTCCGGTGGTCAGGATGACGTTGGCTCCTGCAGCCAGAATCTTCTGGATCCTCTCCTTGGTGATATCAGATTCTCTGGAGGAATAAAATCAGACTTTTACTCACAGGTGACACTGACAGAAAACATGACATGATCAGAAACAGAGCACAGAGCTGTCCAGCCCAGGGTCTCAGTGCAACAGCTCAGAGCGAAGCTGCCGTCTGGACCTGGGCGGTTTGTTTTCTCCCACGCGTATCACTGTGTACGCCACTGAACCAGCATCACAGCAAATTAAAATGGGACGACTCTGACGGAAGTTTGTGGTGAGAAAATATCAACCTCTGTCTGATCTGGTCCAGCTTCTCGGGGTCGTTGATGATGACTTGGACTCCCATCTTCATCTTGGTCTTCTGCAGGCTGAAGTCCAGGCAGGCGATCTTGGCGTTAACCACTCGCTTCACCATTCCTTCGAGACGAGATTTTAAAAAAAGGAACAGTCAACAGCAAACCTCTGGACCAGGGGTCTGAAAACTTCATTTAGGAGCCACATAATCAACTTTATCTTCACATAAAAGGCAAATAAAGGTACAAAATTCTATACATAGTAAAAAACCTAGTAAATAATTATCTCTGACATCTTAGCTTTTAATTTTGATCAATTTGCTTATGTTAAAAAAATGGTAATATTATTAATTTCATAAATTTGCAAAATTCTTTAATTAAAATGACATGATAATTTTTTCTTAAATGTTTTAAAATCTGCATTTTTTTCATTTAGATGCAATATATATATTTTTTAAATTCAAATCTTAAACTGCCAAAAATTTCATGAGTTTGCAAAAATAATTGTAATTTTTAAATTTGCTAGATTCCCAAAATATTGTAAAAATTAGAAAAAATTGCAACATCAAAACAAGGAATTTAAATAATTTGAAAAAAATATGCAGAAATTGAAAACACATGGGAAATTTGCAAACATTTAAAAAATTTCAAAACTAAAAAAATGTGATTTTTTCTAAATTTAACAAATGTCAAAAAAATGTTAATTCAATAAATTTGCAAAAATCTAAAAAAAAAAGAAAAAAAAAGTTCAAATAATTTGAAAAAATATGCAGAAATTGAAACACATGGGAAATTTGCAAACATTTTTAAAAAATTTAAAAACTAAAAAAACGTTGTTTTCTTTCTTTTTTAAAAAAATGTAAAAAAAAAAATGTTAATTCAAAAAAATTGCAAAAATCTTTAAAAAAAAAAAAAGGAAACAAAAGGAAAAATTCTTTTTTTTAGTAATATTTTTCAAAAATTGTAAGGAGCCGCTGCAAAGGAGTCAAAGAGCTGCATGAGGCTCCAGAGCCACAGGTTGAAGACCCTTGGTCTGAAGGATTAGATTACATCTTGTAACTCAGTGTGAGGATTAACTCAAATATTAAACACACTGTTTTAGTCAATTATATCAGACTGTCTGGCTAGAAAAATGGTGACGCAGTTTAAATGACTGCGTCTAAGTTCTTTGAAGCCAGTTTGATGTTTCCCACGCGTATCACTGCATACGCCATCAGGAGGCAGAGCAGTAAATGAAATGGGAGTCAGCCAGTTAATTCTGGGATGTTTAAAGTACTGCAGTGTCTGTGTCTGAGCTAAATTTTCTCTTTCTTGTGTTAAAAATCAAAAACATACCTTGTGAGCCGACTATACAGTTGACTGCATATCCGTTGACGAGGAAGCTCTCCTTCTGGCTGCGGCCGTGGGCTTTCAGGACGTTGACTGAGTTGATGGGATACTTGGCCACCCCCTTACTGTCCACAAACTTCACAGCCATGGCAGCATCTACCACCATGTTGGCGAAAAAGTCAGCGTCACTGAAGACTCAGGGTTAAGGCAGATACTGGATGTTTCTCGTGTACATGAGGTAATACATCACAGATTCTTCTCAGGAGCTGCTGAAAACTCCAGGGGTACAAAGAGCAGTGAGCTGCAGGTTTGATTCAAGCGAAATGAATCCAGCGCACAAACACAGAAAGGATACACGCCAATGATTTTTGAGGACATGGAGGTTTTGGCTGCATTTATCAAGCACTCTCTGCCCAGGTCGTCTGTCCCGATGGTGAGGTTCTCGTTGATGTAGCGAACGGCTTCCCTGGAAGATAAAAAAACATATTAAAGATTCAACACATCAGATTCATCCTTATTTTCATTTCTAACTTTTTTTTCTTGGACAGTTTCATAGGCAGGATCTTAAATCCTTTACCTTTTGTTGTTTTGATCTTCAATATTTTTCTCCACATTTCTCTTTTTCTTCTTTAGTTTTATTTCTTCTTACAGTTTGTTTTCATGATGCAAAGCATTTTGTGACATTGTTTTTGAAAAGTGTTATATAAATACATTTTATTATTATCCTGAGATAACGAGCCTGTCTTTATTAAGAGTGCAGCTGTTCAGTTGTTCCTGACGTTAGTCACTTACTTGCAAGCCAGACGATATCCACTGATAACTGATGTGGGATGGATCTTCTGCTTCACCAGCTCATCTGCACTCTTCAGTAACTCTGCAGCAAGGATTACCTGCAAATATTGGATTTGGTTCGATCAAAAATAGGCAGCAATAATAGTTCATGGTTTTTTTTTAACACAGTAAGAAATGTATAATGTGCCATCGTTTCATTAGAGGTGGCAGATGTTCAGCTGCACAACCCCTTCAGACATTGATGGACAGTTACTCTGTCCTGTTAGCATAGCCGCACACCTGTTAGAGGCAGATGCATGGTACTGAAACAGGACATCATGTTCACAACTAAACATCTTTTTATAGACTTTGAATAGGCCTGTCACGATAATAAATAAATCAATTAACCAAACGATAAATAAAAACGTCCTCGGTAAGTTTTCCAGCCTCGATAAACTGACACATGCATATTTGTTTTCCTTCTCTCTTTCGACCAAAGAGACTGAATGAGAAGATGGCTCACTACCTCTATCTTTCCTAACATCGGGGTGCATAGGTTCTATAGCGGATTTAGAGGATTTATAGCGGAGTGAGCATCTGTCAAAAAATGTGATCTTTGGGGTGAAGACGGGGCTGCTCACGCGTACACACAGAGAGAGCTGAAGCGAGCGTCCTGAGGGGTAAGGAGGAAACACACGCTAATATGAGTGATGGCACCAAAGATACAGTTCTTAAGCCGCCTGCCACAGTCCCAGTGTGGGAATATTTTGTTTTTTATCAGAATGAACAAAGTGTGAGCTCATGAACACCAACGAGCTGATATGTGGCATTTGTTTGAAAATAGTGGCGACGAAGAAGAAGAGGGGTAGTGCAGCGGAGCCTTGTTCTTTGACAATCCGCTCTTACTGAGGCTTTTGGTCTGCAAAGTAAATAGAAATAAAAGCGCCAAATGGTGGGCGCTCAAAGACAGATACATTACCAAAGAAATGCAGCCCTTCAATACGGTTGAAAGCCAGAAATGTTAAAAATGTTTGACAGACAGTATGGATTGACTGGGAAAAAGGACATGTTACAAACAATTCAGGAACTGTATAAACTCCCTTTTATTTAGGCTAGAGTTTTTATTGTTGTTGTTTTTTTTTGGAGTTTTGTTTTTCTTTAGAGACAGGGTCTATGTTTTATTGTTTTTGATTAGTATTAATTATTTTCATTGACATGAATTTTTTCTAGGAGAGTCCATTTCATTTTTATTGTATTTTTTTTTCTCTTTCTTGTTTGTTAAATTTATTATATTTTTTGTTTAATTTATTTTATTTAAAAGATCCTGACCTTTTAATTACAGTTAAATACTCTTAAGAAATTAAAGTTTCTGGCTTTTGATATGGTGTACTCGCTTTATTATCCCATTAATCATAACTAGATCAATGAAAAAAAGGGAAAAAAAATCAAAATAATGTTGACAATAATATCATTTCTCAGCAATAATATTTTGGAAAATTATCGTGTAGCAAAATGTGTTATCGTGACAGGTCTGGACTTTGAATCACCAACTACAGGTGAATCTACAATTACAGATCATCTTCTTCCAGAAACTGTAAGCAGGTTTCATAGCAGCAGTCTTCACCAAAGCTACCACACCACACAGGAGCAGCTGTTGATCCACTCACCACAGACGTGGTCCCATCCCCGACCTCCTTGTCCTGCAGGTCAGCCAGTTCACACAGGACCTTAGCAGCTGGGTGCTCCACTTCCAGCAGCTTCAAGATGGTAGCTCCATCGTTGGTGATGGTCACATCCTATCAACAGATCAATGACACAGATGAGCAACTCGAACAAAACTTTGATTATACTGAAAAGATGGGAAAATTTGTGTTTTGTAGCGACACAGACCCCAATGTCGTCCACCAGCATCTTGTCCAGACCGACGGGTCCGAGGGAGCTCTTGACGATGTTCGCGATGGATGCTGCGGCCATGACTGCAAAGACAGAAAGGAGGCTGCTGCTCACTTCTTTCTTTCCATTTAAAGACAGATTTACAATATCCAACATGCCTATTGTTGTTTTTAACAACACCTCTGTAAATAACATGTTAAGTCATTTCATTAGATGGGGTACACACACAGAGTTAGCCACACCCTCAGATCATGACAGTGTTTTTCTATCCCGTTAGCATAGCCTCCCATTCAAGGAAATGAAAGGAAGGTACTGAAACGGGATGCAACAACCACAGTTAAATAAAACTGTCGAAAAGCAGCTGTTGAATTAAATAAAGCACACTCTGATGTTCTTTGCTGGGTAATAAAACAGCAGGTTAGCTTCACGCCGAGTGTTAGCCGGCGTTAGCATTAGCCACACGTGTGCTGCAGGCAGTGAATTCAATCCGTTCTACCGCCGCTGAAACGAGACGCGGGAAAAACACACAAAGCGTTTATGAAAGATAAACTCTCTCCGTGTTATAACTCACCATTCTGTGTGCGAACTGACTCGCCAGTTGATCTCTGGCCGAGCACATTTAGCGGACCGTCCAGTAGCGACATTTTTAGACCACCACACAACCAAGAAGAAAGGATGGAGAGCAGGGAATTATGGGTAAACCGGTAACGAGCGGAAAGTTCGAGAAGAAAAAAATATTTAAAATATCGTCGAACTATTCTAAAATGGATCCTTCCCCTAAGAGAATGACTACGAAATAAACATTTTAATTTAGTTTCACGTCATAATGAGCTCCTATTAGATTAGAAATAAACGTTATGTGATAATTCCCCAAAAACTTCATTACCCAGCATGCCTGGCTCTCTTCCTCTTTTGTCATGATGCCTGACTCACGATATGGGTAGTTGGTCACAGACGCCCTCCTGTGTTAGTTAGAGGGACGTTCAGATCCAAAAATTCAAAAAAAGATTAATAATGAATTAAAAAACATCGTTCATACGTTTTATTATGAATTCATCAATCTATTTATTTATTTATTTATTTATTTATTATTTTTACTTCTGTTGATAAACAACCATATCTTTTATAGACTGAATGTTTTCTTGTAAATAAACCCTTAAAGTAGATTAGTTAGAGGGACGTTCAGATCCAAAAATTCAAAAAAAGATTAATAATGAATTAAAAAACATCGTTCATACGTTTTATTATGAATTCATCAATCTATTTATTTATTTATTTATTTATTTATTATTTTTACTTCTGTTGATAAACAACCATATCTTTTATAGACTGAATGTTTTCTTGTAAATAAACCCTTAAAGTAGATTTTACACCTTACACTTTCTTGTTTTACTGCTGTAATAATGTAAACTTTCTAGCTGGGGATACATAAAGGACTAGCCTATCACTTATCAAATGAAAGGAACAGTTTTTTTGTATTCATTGAATTCCTCTTTTAAATGAATGAAAATAAAGTTGTATCTGTTGTTATCTTGAGAACTTGGCAAATATTTCTCCTTTTTCCATAGTCAAATTGCTGTTTTTCAAATTATATTGGGTGAATTAATACAAACATCTTGAAATAAACTTGTTTTTGCTCTTGGAGGTAGGATAATTTCTCAGAGTTACAGAAAACCAAACAATTTGCTGGTCTTCTATAAAGACTATGGGTCAGGCAGACATCTCATTTTCTCCTTTTTCTTGTAAAAATTAGTTATTTCTGTTGTTGATTACCTCAAGTTTTACAGCACTGGGAAGATAACTACATCTACAAAAGAGTAATCTGGAAGAAAATACAGATTTTAATTCTGTGTGGATGGATTCATTTAACTGCTGACTACCAGCTTAATATTCATGCTTGATAAGTGGCAAGACATTATCTTACAACATAAATGATGAGTTGAACAACATTAATTATTATCAATACATGTTGTCAAACTAAAGTATTCTTTCAAAAAAGAAAATACTTTTCGCAAATTGTAGAAATGTTTGAATTAGAAAAAAAAGCCAGATATTTACAGTTCTGTTTTTTTTTTTTTTTTTGCAAACTTTAAATTGCAAACATTTTTGAAACTTCATGATTTTTCATTTTTTGTTAATTTTTTAAATTAATTCTTATTGTTATTTTTTATTTCAAAATTGTTTGACATGTTTTGAAATATAAATGAAATTCCATTTTTTAAAAACTTTTGCAATTTTTTTAAAATTCTATCCTTTTTTTCTAAATGAATGCAAATTTATTAAAAATGATTATTAACTTTATTTGAACTATAAAAAAAATTATTACACTTTATTGTCTTCATTGTTAAGACAAGTATATTTTGTGGCTCCAGCATGACTTTTTTTTTTAACCTTTGCAAATTTTTGATGATAATGCAATTTTTTTCACATTTCAATTTTTGTTTAAATCTTTTTTTTTTTTTTTTTTACAATATTTGTAAATTTAAGGTTTTTTTTTTTTATAGAATTTTGGCTTTTTTTTCTTCTTTTTTTTAACATTGCCAGTTCTTCAAGTTTTATTATTAACAAAAGAAAGAAATTCAAAAAAAGAAAATTCGCTCCTATGAAAGTAAAGGTTGCAGACCCCTGCACTAAGCAGATAAGTAATATCTATTTATTTGTTAGTTTTTTGATTTAGCAAGTCTGGGGATTCATTATCATCTGATGTTAAGCTTTAGAAAATAAGTAAAGATACTTATTTTTCAGAAACATGGATGAAATAAAATTGAGGTATGTCTGTTAAGGGTTTTCGTGCCCCCAAACTCCACATGCACAGATCCTGGGAGCCTTCTTCCTCTTTGCTTGTTTTAGCATGTTCAGTCATTGGTATTTCCAACAAACACAGAGACATGAGTTTAATTTGAATTTATTACCTCCAGTACATTGTTTTGTTGAGCAATGACAACTAGGCAGTTAAAAAAAATACACTTAACTTAAACATTAAAGCATTATAAAGCATACCTAACGCATACAAGTATAACTTTCCTAAAATGTACATCTTTACAAAGTGTTTACAAATAAAAAATAAAAAAAGACAGAAAAGTGCAAACAGGGTCAAAACTGACGTTCCCCACCAGTGAAACGGAGGACAAAATGAACAAAGAAAACAGAACATACTTCATATTTCTTATTGGGTTTGACGCACAACTCCTGGGACGAACAGTTAGGCCGTGGTTTTGTGCTTTTACTTTTCTCCACCTTTTTATTTGTCGTGTTGACCTGAAGCGTGTGATAAGCAGTGCGTGATAAAAAATAAACTTCTGAAAATATTCACAGTATTTGATTCAAATTTGTCTTTTCCCCTCTTTAACTGAACAAACCCTTCTTTTAATAAATACATCTTACTTTATTTTACATCGTTTGTGGCTTTAATTCAAAGCGATCATGGCCAAAATAGTGAAATAAATAGACAACCTTTGTGTGTTTGTGTTGGTTCAATTCTCAGACTGAAGTGAGTGACACAATCATCCCCTCGCTGTGACTGTGGGTGCGGTATCAGTAGTGTGACAGTGTCCAATCATGTAAACAAAGTAAGAAACTGTTGATAATCCTCTTTAAAAACAAATCATATACAACAAATACAGTACTGTAGGCTTTAACCGACCATCCGAGTTCCTGTCCTTCGTGGTCCCTCATAAAAACAAAAGTTAAAATGATTTAAAAACACGTTTGAGATGCATATTTCACTCTGGATGATATGATGACATAAAAACAGAACAGCTGGAGCCCTATTGAAGCTGATAGATTATCCACATGTAAGCATCTTCTCAGGAGTTTAAAGCTCAGTAACCTACAAAGATGTCTGGTCGAGTGAAATACGACGACTTCAAACAGACTTAAAAGCCTAGTTACAACTTAACCTATGGGATTTCGTTTTAGCCGATGTGTATTGTCGTATTTTTTGTTAGATTTAACGCTGTAAAAGCTGATTAAAGTGACAGTCTAGCCTGCGCAGAGGGTCGCGGACTTTTATTTGCAGCTGTTTGTTAATGTAAGCACATTTAAAACCGTAGCCGCTAACGGCTCCGTCAGAGGTTAAGATCGACTAGTGCTGAAAACGCTGTTAAAGTAATCTGGAGCGAGTTAAAAAAAGAGATTTTAGCGAGTGAATCCGCACGAAACATCAGATGTTTGTTCAGAATCAACCGCTAACGCCAGCCTTCCCTGCTAACACCAGCCTTTCTGGCGAACGTTAGCTGTTCCTGCTATCGTTAGCCAATCCTGCTAACGTTAGCTGTTCCTGCTATCGTTAGCCAATCCTGCTAACGTTAGCTGTTCCTGCTATCGTTAGCCAATCCTGCTAACGTTAGCCCTCTTTCAAACACTCGCTAGAAGACTACCTGAACCTGAAGTGCTAAGGCGGCTCACATGCAGACTGATGTGGCGTTTTGTTTGTTAATAACGACGGTCATGTTAGCTCAAGTGTTTCAGTCGGTTGTTCGAATGTTTGTCTGCATTTAAAGAAACGACGTCTGATCTATGTTGAGAACTGTTTGTGTAACTTCTTTAATGTTTGTGGATCTTGGCGTTAAAAGGCGAAGCAGCAGTGTCCCTTGTTTTTTTATCCACACTCTAGTTTGGCGTCACGACTCAGGCGAAGCTGCTGGAGCTCAGACACTGAAACTTCTCCCTCAGCGATTGGACAATTTTGGGTTGGCTCTGCGGCGGCTCGCTCCACAGGTACTTCTCCAGCTGCTCGCGGTCCAGAGGCCGCAGCGGGTCGCAGGAGCGCACCGGCGTGCACGGCAGGCTCTGGGAGTGAGCGAGGCTCCGGTTTTGATTGGACAGGACCGACGAGGTGACGTTCTGCCTCGCCAGCCTCCCCTGCTCCCGCTCGCTCTCGTCCTCTGAGCGGATCTCCACGTAGTCGTCGTCGTCCTCCTCGTTGTCCTTGAAGTTAGCCAGGTAGTTCTGGGTGGCGCTGAGTATGCTCAGAGCAGAAGCGCGGTTCAGGACCACGACCTGCTGACCGTCGTGTAACGTGAGCTCTGAGAGTCCTTGAGAGGAGCGCTCTGGGAGGCTGCTCTGCCGTCCGGCGCGGCCCAGACTTGGACCGTGGAGTCTGTCTGTGGGTCGGTCCGTGCTGGGTCCGTTACATTTGAGTCCAGTCTGGGTCTTCTCTTGTAGCTGGCTGCTCTGAGAGCTGACCGACTGACCGTGACCGGACGGCGAAGACTTGGAGGAGGGCGGAGACGGAGCGTTAAAGGAGGGATGTCTTTTAATCGTGCTGTACACGTGCTCCTCTTTCTCGCTTGGCGCCGATATGCAGGAGCTCCACCTCTGGGTGGGTGGGGTGGTCGGGGAGGGAGGCAGAGTCTGGAGAGAGGGGATGGAGCAGGAGGAGGTGAGTCTGCGCTGGGGGGTAGAGGACACCCGAGCGTCTTCGCCCTCGCTGGACGAGGAGACGAAGCTGACCAGCTCCCCGTTGCTGTAAGTGGAGTGGAGCCAGTCCTCCTCCAGGGAGGTCTCAGGCATGGACGGGGAGTACGGCAGCCCCGGGTGGCTGTGGTGTGGGGTGACGGAGGTGTGCCCTGCTGTGCCGGGGGGCTCCCTGAACATGACCTGGTCGTAGAGCTGGGAGTACTCTGCTATCCTCGCACCTGGGGAGGCACAGGAGATACCAGATGACAGGTTAGCATAAAGCTGTGACTTAAAAAAAAAAAAAATGCTAGAAGTTATAATCTAACACAATATCAGACGTGTTCTTAACATAATATTTGAGAAGTATGAGCAGGGGTTTGTAACCTTCACTTTTAAAGGAGCAATTTTTCCTCAGCTCAACTGGATTAAAAGTCACTACGGAGCCACAAAATCTACCTTATTTTCACAATAAATACAAAGAGTAAATAAATTCAAAACAAAGTCAAAATCTAATCAATATATTTATCTACTGGAGAAGTTTTTGAAATTTATAAAATTGTACATTTAATGTCTTACTTATTTATTTCTAATTTAATTACTTATATTTCATTTTTTTATATTTTAAAAAATACAAAAAGTAAAAAAAAAGAAAATAAAACACTTGAAATTTCTGCAAATTTTTGAAATTTCTTTTACAATTTTTTTTGAAAATTCTAATAAACAACTTTTTTATAATTAAAAAATGCAAAAATTAAAAAAAAAAAAGAATACCTGAAATTACTGCAAATTTTTGAAATTTCTTTTACAATTTTTTTGTTTAAAATTATGAAAAAAAGTTAATAAAAAATTCAATAAATTCAAAAACAAAATTTAACAAATTTGCAAAAAAATTTTTTTTTTTCTTAAATTGCAAAACATTGTAAAACTTAAAACAAATTCAATTGCACAAAAATTGAAGAAAATAAAGAAATTTCAAACAGTTGGGAAAATAAAAAAAATAAATAAATAAATTGAAATTGGTTGCTGGATCTGGATCTTTTTGGACATAGATATATATAAATAAGTAAAAACTTCACTTTATGTGGTGTTGATGTACTGTTTTGTAAAATATCAATTTAGGAAGTAGGCCATCTAATGTCTTAAAGTGGTTATAGCAATATTCTAAGTTGTTTGGAACCTTTCCGTAGTTATGGAGCCAGCCATGAGTTCACACATGACTTGTATTTCATTCCTCTTTATTATTGTAATAATAGTATTAGTATTGTAATAATAGGAAGGCAAACTATGTCTTAAATTACTGCAGCTCATGGTGTGTTTACCTATGGCAGCGCCCCCTTGTTTCTTCTCTTCTAAAATCGCTGCCAGGTCTTTCTGCTTCTTCTCCGCTCTGGCCCGGGTACACGAGTCCCCGGGGTCCATGCTCCTCATGCGCAGCAGCTGGTTGGCTTTCTTGATCTTCTGGCTGTACTGCCGAGCCATCAGGAACACCCTGCTCTTCGATTTGTCCATCAGCTCCAACGGGAAGTCCACGGACTCACCCAGCAGGAGGGACGAGGAGGCCAGGGGCGAGTCCAGGCCTGCCAGCTCCCCTGGAAACAAACTGTGCATGTCCTTACGGGAAGGAAGCTCCACCAGGTCGTCGTCCTCCAGGCGGAAGCTGCCGCTGCTTAGGCGGGCCAGTCTTTTGCGGATGTTCTTCACCGTGCCGGGCTGGGGCTCAGGGGTGACGGGGAGAGGACGGGAGGCAGGTGGAGGACTGTGGACTTCTTCCACTGCGGGGGTTTCAGGGAGGTTGATGACGGGGATGGTGAACGGTGGTGTAGAGGGAACAGACGGGGGTTTGAGTGGTTGGTGAGCTGGGGGGCTCTTGGTGGCTGGAGGACTTGGGATCTTTGTAGGACTGGTTTTGACGGACGAAGCCTTCTTAGGGGACTCGCTGGCCCCAACAGGGAAGGCAGCAGGAAGTCGATCGGCCTTCTTCTCGTTGATCTTGATGTAGTTTTCCAGGTCGTTCCAGATCTCGTCCACCTGCTCGGACATCTTGTCCCGTCTCTGCGGCTGCTGGGAGAAGGTCTCGGAGGCGGACGAGGAGGAGTAGTCAGGCTCAGAGGAGCACGTGGCGTGTTGGGTGATGTCGTGTTTGTCGTCCTCTGCGAAGTGGAGGCTCTCGTCTGACAGAGAAGCTTTCAGGCTCTCGGCAAGGTCATGGTCGGACGCCAGCAGACTGTCCCTCTCGTCTTTCACTTTGTTTCCTTCGCTCCTTCCTTTGACCTCCGTTGACGGCGGCTCCCTGAAGCAGATCGTGTCGTAGATATTCTCCTCGACTATTTTGAGCTCAAACGGCCTCCCCTCCTGAGCTGAAGACCGGTTGCTATCCGAGGAACTCTCCGGCTCAATCGTGGGCTCTGTGACCCCTGGAAGTCCTGAATCGTTTAGTACCCTTGCTGCCTTCCCCTGGGAACCCTGTGCATCTGTCGCCGTTTCCTTCCCTGGCTGGTTTTCCTCAGGGTCTCTTCGGACCAGGCCCATGCTCTTCAGGTCCTCGTAGCTGATATTGTCGTAGACGTTCTCGATATCGTCTATCGTCAGCTGCTCAGCGGAGGACGACCCCGACAAGTCGTTACTGGATGATTCGGTGTGGATCACTTCCAGGTTGCTGCTCCCTGACTGCTCGTCATCCGGACTCTGCACGGCGTCCGTCGCCTTCTCCCCGGCGCTGCTCGCCCTCCGCAGGACTCTGCTCCCGTTGGGCGGAGGGTCGATCTGAACGGTTGGAACCTGTTCGACGTGCCAGCTGCAGGGTCGAGCTGTCTTGGGCGAAGACGTGGAGTCCGACCTCTCCGCGGTCGCCTCTGGTTCGGGCGCGCTCGGCTCTGTGGGGACGAACATCTGGTAGATGTCTTCGTCCTCGTCGTCGGGCTGCATGGTTCGTTGGCGGGTGGGGAACATGGCGCGGCGGGCGCGGTGGTCCGCCCAGATGTTCCTCACTGAATTGTCACTTTCAGTCACCACCACGGAGGGAACGGGGGAGTCCGGAGGCTCCTCGGTCACATTCGGCGATCTGAGAAGAGGCGGGTGGTGACTTCCTTCTCTTACGAGGGACTCTCTGGCTCTCTGAGCGAAAGGACAGCAGAAGTTTTAGCCAAGTTCGTCCTAAACGACCCATAAAGAAACGTTCACGGTGTGTTCGTGTTTCATACCTGTAGATCTGACGGGCTCATGTTGAAGGATTTCCACTGCTCGATGCTGTCGACAGACGCCTGAGGGTTCAGCCGCTTCCTGCTGCTTTTGCCGGGAACTCGCAGCCTCTTCCCGCCTCCCTGATGTTCAGATTTTCACATCATCACGACATTCACGAGAGGTGACGATGGAGTTGTACTCATTCATGTGTCTCATATAAACTCACCAATCCACTGTCATCTTCATCGTCAGCGTCCTGCTGATGTTGCTCCTCCTCCCTGTCGCTGTGGTCGTAGTGATCCCCGGGGTCCAGGGACTCCTGTGATTGGTTGATGAGGCTGCGGCTGCGACCGATGGTTCCCAAAGCCAGCTGGGACACCGGTGACAGCAAGGTGGCGCCAAGACTCGTCCGCTAGTGATGAGAAAGGTTTTTAGAGTTCAGTGAAACAACATCTCTGAGAGACTGCTGAGTCATGCTTCTCCTCCAAAACATGTGACTCATCAGTATGTAACGGCTCACCTTATCGCCATCAGCGTTGGCGGCGTTCTGCTTGGCATTTTTCAACAATTTAGACAAAGGTTCTGGAAAGAAGAAGAAAGAAAGTGTTCAGATTCATCAAGTTTGTCATTTTCTGTCAGATGCTGTGGATCTGTTTGATCTGTTACCTTTTCTGCGTCCTCTGCGAGGGGTCGGACCCTCCTTGGTCTGAGGGGAGTCCTTCTTGTCCCCATCAGGACTGTAATGAAACCCAGGATGATCTGTTGATTGGACAGAAAAGACGCATCATGAATGAAAAATAAATGAGGATTAGAATAAAACAGAATAAATATCAAAAAACTCTTTGAATCTTAAATTATTTATTGATGGAAGTTTCCAACTCTTGTCCCTAGTTGGACTTTTGAATAACTAGATCATAAAGTGTATATTTAGCAGCAATAAAATGGCCAAAAGTTTACAAAATAACAGTAAAATAAAAAACAAATCAACAGTAAAAAAACAGCAAATTCTATAAAACAAGCCGCTGTTCGACTTTATGCATAAGATCCGTCAAAATCTCAAGGTGTCAAAAGTATTCACATTCATTACTCAAGTAGAAGTACAGATAGCAGGGTTTAAAAAGACGTTTGTAGAAGTTAAAGTATCAACTTGAGCTTTTTACTTTAGTAAAGTGTAAAAGTACTGGTTTCAAAACTACTTGAAGTATAAAAGTAAAAGTAATACATAGGAAAAAACAAAGCTAAGGACAAAAGCGTAGGCCATGCCACGGGGGCCTCTAAAGGCCATAACGACTATAAAGTTTCATTTTTGGTCAAATTAATTTCATTTTCCACATGTTGCCAGACCAAAGCGTGAGTAATTCAAGTTTACAGGTGATTTTCTGAATAATTATTATCTTTTTCCTATTAGAGCCACTGGACTTAGAAGGTGCTGTTTCCTGTTTTGTGCCAGCAGAGGGCAGCACTGGGTCTTCTTCATGCTAAATGACTGTCATGATGCACAGTGTGTTCACCTGGCGCTCGGTAAATAAATGTTTGAGTGAGGACTTAACTCTGCCTTATTACTCCAACTTAGGCAGTGTTATGTTTATACCCCTCATCCAACCACAGTCAATTCACTAGCAGCAATAAAATACTATTTTTTCATTGTTTGTAGTCCTTGCTGTGCGACTATATTTTAATGGGTTTTTGTGTGTGTGTTGTCATGATCTTATCTTATTTTGCATTTTTATTTTCTGTGAAGCACTTTGTGACTCTGTTCTATGAAAGATGCTATATCAAATAAAATTTACTTATTTACTTACTCTATGCGAATGGCGCAATTTGTCTGGATAGGTTTTACATTTTTTGTGTGCGTTTTCGTTGTTCTTTCTTTCTCCAAGCCGAAAGGAAACAGGAGTAACAAGACTATTTTTTAAAATGTAGGGAGTAAAAAGTTCAGATTTTTGTCTTAAAATGTAAAGAGTAGAAGTTAAAAGTTGGCTAAAAAAAACCTACTCCAGTTTAAATACCCAAAATTTCTACTTGATACCTCTGCTTAGCAGGAGCGTAGATGACTGCATCATCAGCATAAAGCTGGATGCAAATGCCTCGACACATTTTGGGCATATTAAAAAAGACTAAAAAGCAAAGGGCCAAGAATTGACCCTTGGGGGATTCCCGTAGTGTTTTTTTAAAAAGAATTAAAAGATGACAGCTTGGCCAGGAAATGGTGTGGTTGAAATGCCTTCTTTAAGTCAGGAAACATAATCACCATCAAGAGACTGTTTCATGTTCTCAGTACAACACATATTTGAATCAGATAAGTTCATTTGTTTCCAAAAGAAACAAAAACATATGATTATAACAGATTTCCTCCATTTATTCACCAACATGTGACGTAAATTTTTACTCACGCATTGCATCCATCTCCAAAATCGCCTGCTTGGCCTGAAAGAAAAAATGATGAAGGGAGAGTAATTATAACAGGTTGAAATAAGCTTTGCCACTAGATGGCGCCACATCACAGTGAGAGCCAAAACACAGCTCAGAATCAACTCTTGGAAAGCAGCGCCTCAAAGTGATCGCAGCGAACAGTGGAGGTGACCTTCACCTCTGAGACGAGCTTTAACTCGAACAGACGAAGAAACAGAAAACGGACCAAAGCTAGAATAAACAAACAAATAAACAAATAACTTTTCTCTTGTTCCATTGGCAGATGTTTTTTTACTTATTACAGCAATTCAGACCTCATTTTGTCTTTAAATGAGACATTTTCTTCTAAAGACGAAAACACTTGATAAGATTTCTGTTTTTGCAGTGAGGAAATACGTTCATGAAGCTCTGATATCTCCACGTCCCACTCAGAGTGTGTTTCTATCATCAGAGATCAGGGAGGAAACCGTCTCTGAGCTGATCTTACCTTGGCCGGGATTTTAGCTGGATGGTTTTCAAGTATGAGTCTCTTGAGGTGCAGGATCCACATGCGCTTGTCTTGCTGAGATTTAGCCTGAGGACAGAGAAACCAAACATCAAAGGTGGGATTATTTCAGAGGAGCACTTTCAAAGTCAAATTAGAGGGTCGGGACGAAGCTTTAGAAACATGGGACACAGCTTTCTTACATCACAGCCATTATCTGCTGAATTTTAGCACTTATACAAGACTGAGGGGTTAGGTAACAATAGCAGCGATCACATCTGAACGCTGAGCGCGTCTCAACAGGTACCTGAGGTGAGCCTGGACCCTTCGGAAACAATCAGACACCTGCAAACCATCATCACTTTCTGCTGCAGGAAAGTTCAAGCTAACGTGTAATAACAGCCACAGACGGCTCTGTTATGTAACGCTCCCGTACCTGGACCGTGTGCTGCAGTTTGGGGTTTTTGTAGTGAAACACGCTGAAGCTCAGAGGCTCTTTGGGGATGACCTCCACCAGCATCAGGTTACAGCACTGCAGAGACAGAGAGGAGGACGGGTCAGACCACAGAGCTGAAACTACAACAACCAGCGTCTCTTTCTGTGACCAGCACTGACCAGGATGTGAGCTTTGTACGTGTACGTTTCTTCACGCTTCTTGGTGATGAGCAGGAGCTTGTCGAAGAGGAAGAGCGTCCTCTCATTTTTGGCTCGCTGCAGACGAAACGTCCCTTCGAGAACCAGCTCTCCATACCCGATCAGATCCGGACCCTTCCAGTTGGTCAGCAAGCTCTGGATTTCCTGTAGAAAGCACAAACAATGAAGAGAACAGGGATTAAAAAAATGAGGATTTTAAGAATCCGAAGCAGAAAACGTTTAATTCTTCAAATTTTGCAATCCTAAGTAAATATTTGAAAAGTGGCACAGAACTGCAAATAAAGAAATTTGATCTTTTTGGTTTGATTTACTCAAGATTAAGTGTTTCATATTATTGATACGATTTAAAAGCATTTAAAAGAAACAAAACTATATGAAACTATAATAAACTTTATTTAAAACATTTTTCCAACAAAAATAAATCTTCTCATTCACCCAAACACTGCAACTTCAACTTCTTCTACCTCCTTCATACTTTGAATTCATACTAATCACGAGACTTTCAACTTTTTACTTCACTTCTGATATTTTCTTTACTTTGCATTTTTGATATTTCAATGAAATTTTGAAAATCTTGGCCCTCATCAAACTTATTTTCATAAAGAATGTAATCATTTCCCACCGTTTGTACACTTCTCTTCCTCTTCTTCCCTTCCTCCTTCCTTCCTCACTCTTCTCCACTTCTTCTTCCCTGCTTATCCCATGCATCCTTTCTCCCTTTTCACCTGTTTTCTGACTTTTCCTCACCTCCTTCTTCACTCAGAGTTTTCAGTGCATACTTTGTCCAAATATCTAGCACATTAATTTCCCATTATCTGCTTTTTTAAACTCCTTTCTTTCTTCTCCTTCAGCATTTAACACATTTTCAGCAAGGAAATGCAGTTTTTAAAGTTTTTCTTTACCTTCTCAGTACAAATGTGTCTGAAAACTTAATTTGAAGTATTTTTTGTTTCATTGATTTCGTTAGCCAAACTCTTTTGTTGCAACTTTTTTTATGCTAAACAATTCTACAGTTAGTCTGATTCAAAATCATTTCATTATGAGATATAGATATGAAGAACAAATTCAAAGAATGTGTGTGTATATACGTGGGTGTTTGTGTGTATCTGTGTACATGAATGTATGTATTCATGTAGGTATGTGGGTATGTAGAATAGAATAGAACTTTATTTGTCATTGCAACAAGTGCAATGAAATTGCAAATGTAGAAAAAAATTGTAGGTAGACTTATGTGTTTATAGGTTATTTATTTTTTTAATAAATTTTTTTTATTTTTTTAATGAAATTTAATTTTCTAATTTTTATTTTTATTCTATATTTATTAATATTTTATTATATACATTTTTATGTCTTTTATTTTGTCTTTCTGATAAATACTAATTAATTACTATTATTTTATTTTTTTCCCATTATTTTATTTCTTATTTATTTATCTATTTATTATAAATTAATGTAAAAAATTATGTCATCATATTCCTCCATCACTCCCCCTTTTGTATTTGAACCCTTTCCCCTCTACTCTCCTCCTTTGTTTCTTTTTTTTGGTTTGCTCTGTTAGCATTAGCACAAATGTACATTGTTCATCATCTGAATCTAAATATTTGCTAAACGATAATCCCAGTTGTAAATATAAAAAAAAACACAATTCAGTGTTAAAAAGAGACATGATTGTAAACTGGGACTGTATGTATTATAAATGCTTTGTGTCCGACAACTTCAACCTTCAACAACGTTCAATGATCAGTGCTGAAAATTCACTAAGAGCTGAGTCTGAGACTCATTCTCCCCCTGAGGACAAAGAGGAGAAAGCTCAGATTAAAGGTCTAAGTGTTTCCTGAACAGATGAGTCTTCAGACATCTCTTAAAGTAGGAAGGGACTCTGTGGATCGAGAAGAAGAGTCTGGCTAGTGATTTGGAGCCATGCTGGGCTGGGAGCACCAGGCGTCTTTCACAAGCAGAGCGTAGAGGGTGAGAAGAAGTGAAGACCTGGATGAGGGACCCAGGTAGGCAGGAGCTGGTCTTATCAGTGTTTTTTAAGCCAGAGGAAGAGCTTTGGATTTGATTGGAGCTGCCACTGGAAGCCAGTTAACGTGCTGTTTTTGGGCTGGTTAAAGACCAGACTGAAACATTTAACCTTAAAGATAAGTTAGCTCCACATTTCCACATCGGAAACTTGGGGAAGGAAAAGTAAAATCTATAATGACTAAAATGATACAGTTTCTTCTCCCCAGCCCATCCTTTCTGACAGTAAACGTCTCCACACACATTCCTGAATTCACTTGACCCCTCCTGGCTCCCAGCTGACACACGAAACAAGCCTTCCTTTTATGTGTCTTCCTTCTGCAAGGCCGTCATTAGCTCCGTGGAAAAACAGGGGGTTGCGTAAGACCAGGGAAGGATCGGCGCTTTGGCTGATTTAAAACCTCGACTTCACATAATCAGTCGGCAGAACAATAAAATAAATCTGCTGCTTGGACGTCTCCAACTCTGTCTGGTTTAAGAATCGAGACAGACATAGAGGAACAGATCCATCAGGGTGGAACGTACGGAGGAGTTTCACATTTTGCATTTTGTTTCTCCCTTCTTTCCACGCTTACCTGCAGCCTGACGGCGTGCTCGTGTTTCCTCTTCATGTCGTTGATGTGCCAGGCCACTCTCTGCATGGTTTCTATGGCTTCCTGTACGACCTCGTACGTCTCTGTGTCCTTCTCCATGTGGTTGGCTATCTCCTGCACGGTGACACAAAACGCTGGGAGTAAGCACAAGCACGTACTGCATGCACATAAACACACATGCATGTGTGCGTTTCTGCACACAAACGCATCCATACCCATGCAGCGTTCACATACAGGAAGCTTCATAGTGAGAGCCATATGTCTAAACATTTGGCCTCTCCAGTGGAGACGATCGCTGGGAGCCGATCCAGAAACGCAGTTATTAAACCACAGCACACACTCATTTGTAATCCAGGAGATAAAAACATTATTGTGTGCAAACATGTTTGTTCCTGCTCCTTTATTTGTGTGGGCAAAGGGTAAGTGTGTGTGCGTGTGTGTTTTTAACGAGGCAGACAACGCGCAGACGAACGTACGTGCAGCAGGAGGTGGTACTTGAGGATCCTCTGCACCGGCTTGAGCAGGTAGGAGCCCAGGGGCAGGGAGTGCCGCAGAGATTCCTGGCGCTCGCGGAAAAACTTGGCCAACACCTTGTTCCTCATGCATTCAGTGAGCACAGCCACCGACCTGTGGAGGAGAAGAAGAAGAAGAAGACATCAGGGATGTGTCGTAAACTGTAATCTGACAGTAATGACACAAGAGAGCTATAATGTACGTGCTGGCACAAGAAACGACACGGAAGGAAAATTATTTGGTGTTAAATTTCGGCATATCCCAAAGATCTTTAACCTTTTCACTGAAATGTGCAAAACAAAACCCCCAAAAATATCATAAATACAAGGAACTTGTATCAATTTTTACAGGAATAATCCTCCTCAATCGTCTCCTCTGGGCTTCTGAACATATGTCAGTGTCTGTATCTGCCTCAAACCCCCTCCTCTGCCTGGATGTCTTTCACTCACTTCCAGGAACTTGTAGAGCAGCACGGACAAAGGGCCAAACCAGGTCAGATAATCGTGATTTGCTGGCACTAACATGTCAAGTCCGGTGCACGGCCCAGAAATTGGCGAACTTTTCCTTTACTTGTTTTTTTTTTTTCTGAGGGACTTCAGATGGAGATTAGGCAACTAGTAACAAAATCTGGTGAAACCACCTTTTCATTTTTGTTCAGCCTTAATGAGTAAAAGTCATAAACACCGTCCTTGCCAAATCAGTAAATAAACAAACTGACAGTCGATAACTTCCAAAAACAAAAACTTTAGTCGATTGCACGTCTTGTATTTTATTCCATGAGCAGCAGAAACTGATTCTTGGTGCAGCTGTTGCCCTTTCTGGACCCAGTGCAGAAGAAAAGAGCCTTTTTCACCGATCACTGTAGGCTGGAAGAGTGTGTGTGTGTGTGTGTGTGTGCGTGGAAAAAATGACAGACTAAAGGCAAACTCTAAGCAACTGTCATTTTCTATTTGTGTGTGTGAGAATGTGTGTGTCAGCGCGCGCATGCATGTGCATGTCTGCATGTCTGAATTCCAGTGAAGCTCCACACAGGCCTCACATTGTTCAGGAGGAAACCCGACCTCGGAGCTCAGCATGACCACGATACATCTGCAGCCTCTGTGTGTGTGTGTGTGTGTGTGTGTGTGTGTGTGTGTGCGTGTGTGTATTTGTGTCTCCTATTTGTGTGTTGGTGTGTGTCTGTCGTGTGTGACCTTGGTAGGGGGTCACCAGCTGTGGTGTAGACGTGGGAGATGGTCGATCACAGGGGTCTGCAAACTTTACTTTCATTAGAGCCATTTTTCCCTCAGCTCACCTGGATTTAAATCATTCAGGAGGCAAAAAAAATCGACTTTATCTTCACAAAAAAGACAAAAAAAGGTTAAAAAAAAATTGAAATCAATGTTAAATTCGGGGGAATATTTATCTAAATAAGAAGGTTTATTTCAAATTTATAACATTGTACATGTGCTGTCTTAGTATTCCATTTTTAATAAATTTGCTTATATCTAAAAAAAAAAAAGCATTCTTTATATTTAAAAAAAAATGCAAAAAGTTCTAAAAAAAAATTGTGAAAACAAAACCACCTAAAATATTTGCAAATTTTTAATTTTTTTTTTTATTTTTTATCTTATTTGCAAGAAAATCCTTTTGTGAAGTAAAAAAAAAATATTAAATGTGATGTGTTAGTTTTAGTTTTTAATCCATTTACAAATATAAAAAAAATAATCTAAAGAAATTGCAAAAAATAAAAAATATTCATAACTGCAAAAATATAAACAATTAGCAAAAAACAAATTGAAATAAAAAAAGCAAAGAATTCAAAAAATATTTATTTAAGAAATTTTGCAAAATTTCCCAAAAAAATTGAAATTCAATAAATCTTCTAAAATAATAAAAATGTTTTTTTGCAAAAATAACAAAAAAATAAAAAAAAAGTCAGAAATTGGCCAAAAAATAAAGAAATCAAGTTTTAAACTTGGTAAAAAAAAAATCAGTTTTTTTTTTTAATTAAAGAATTGAAACACAAAAATGTACATGTGTTGTCTTAGATTTTGTTCTCAATAAATTTGCAAATATTTAAAAAGAACACATTTAAAGAAATTGCAAAAATATAAAAGATAAAAAAGGTATAACTGCAAAATTTTTGAAATGAAATTTGCAAAAAAAAATTAAATTTAAAAGATTTTGCAAATAATTCAAAAATTATTTAAGTTAGGAAATTTGCAAAATTTGCAAAAAATTGAAATTTATCAAATCTGCTAACAATTAAAAAAGTAGAAGTAAAAAATTTGCAAAAATTACAAAAAAAATTAGAAAAGTCAGGAATATGCTAAAAGTAAAGAAAATAAAATTATATTATATATAATATATTATTATATAAAATGTCAAACATTCCAAAAAAGTCAATTTTTAAAAATTTAGATTTTTTTTTAGTCTAAATAATACTTGAATTTAATATAATTGATTATATTAGTTTAATAATTTCTATCATGAACAGATGACAATAGCACCCTTACACACACTTTAACACACACTATTAATCAGATTTTAATTAGTGAATGCTCTGATTTTCTCCCCACGTGCCTTTCTTATCACACACCCTGAATGATAAATGTTCGCTCGGGGAGAAGGTGTGTGTTCTCAGAGTTTGTCTTGGCATAAAGAGGAGCCTCCTGTTACAGCTCATTAAAAAACGCACAAAAACCTGGACTCATCGACAAACACGGCTCCTCCCTGCTGGTCCACATTACTGTCCCCTGGGCCCACACTGCACAGCTTAATAAAACATTAACAGTGTTCGCTGTGATAAGGTGACGTCTATAATACCCATCTGTCAGCGTGTGAGCTGTAACTCTGTCAATAGGCAGCAAATAAAGAAAGGGAGGAAGAAAATGGGGCACCAGCAGACACAGAGGGAGGAGGAGGAGGAGGAGGGAGTCAGACCCTGAGGCACAACTGCAGGTAGACACTTTGACTCCTGCTGAAGTGGCTCCTGTGGAGCGCGTCAGTTTATCAGGGAGAGAAAAAGGTAAGGCATTGATCGACACACAATGGAGCCATGTGAGACGCTGGGAAGACGGTGTGTGGAGGTGAGATCCAGATAAGGTGACAACGACAACAGGGTGACGCGCTTTGTACGGCGAGCTGAATAAAGAGCCGTCTTACCGTGGGTAGTTGGTGCAGTACTGGGTGTAGATGTGGAATTCTTCACTCTGAAATAAAAACACATGAGAAACATTCAGAATGTGTCATTAAGGGACATAAAACAGGGAAAGAGGACAACTGTTAGCATCATTTAAAGATGCTATGAGGAGGATCTGTCACGCACGTGTGTGACAACAAGCTAACGTTGTAAGTTTGTACTGTACGTCAGTAGCCAGCTAAATGTAGTGCTATCGGCAGCACGATGTTTGGTACAGTTTGAATAAAGCCTGATCCTGTTTGTGTTTCCACAGCCAACAGTGCCCCCCCTTGGTAGGTGTCGTATAAGTCGGGATCTGTTTAGTCTGGGACCCCAACGAAAGGGTCCCAGAAAGTGGGACGGTTCACCTCGGTTATTCGAGGATTTGTGCTGGGATAAGTTAGTCGAAATGCCACAAAATGTGCGCCGTACCAAGACGTTGAAAACGGGGCTTTGGACGCTCTACCACTTTGGGAGCGGATATGAAGGTAAACTCTTGTAGATATCAGAACCTGAGTTTCCTGAAAGGTGAAAATGTCTGGAGATGGGAGGTGGAGAAGGGAATTATAGTATTATTATACTATATTATACCTAATCATAATGTACACCGCAAACATGTTGACATTTAATCATTTTTTAAAAATTCTAAAAATGTCAAAAGTTCCCCAAAATTTTGCTAATTTTTGATATTTCTTTTTGATTTCATTTTTAAAAATCACAAGAAAATCTTTTAAAAAACATTTAAAAAAGCAAAATTTCAAAACAATTGAATCAAAACAGTTTGCAAAAATTTAATAATTTTTGAAATTCTAAAAAGTTCCAAAAAAAGGAAATAGCAAAAACTTCAACATTTTTAGAATTTCAAAAAGTTACAAAAATAAAAAAGGAAATTGCTACAATATCAAAATTTGTGAAATTCCAAAAAGTTCCAAAAGTTAAAAAATTGAAGTTACAAACATAAAAAAATAAAATGCCAAATTTTAAAAACTTGAAAAGAAATTGCAAAAAAAGAAATTTCCATTTTTTTTTCATAATTCCAAAAGATTGAAATAACAAAAAATTTCAATTCATCTAAAAAATATGAAAAAAAATTAAATCAAAGAAAAAAAATTCTCTTATACTTTGTAAAAATTGTCTTATCATACTTAAAATGAACAACATCCACCTAACAGTCCAGAAAAATGTCTGATTTGAAGTTATTTGAAGACAAAAATGAGGTCTGAATGGCTGTAACACGTTAAAAAAAAAATCTGCCAGTGTAAGAAAAACGGGCTTGTTAAGTTTCTTGAGATTAACATTTATGTTTTAATATTTTTTTTTCTTGAATGTGGCTCAAATTGAGTCTAAAACACTTTGTTTCACTCAAAATAAGATAAAAACACTTCATTTGATTTCAGCTTTTTGCAGTGTAAAGACACAGGATGCTTTGTCTTCCCCCACAACTATTAACCGTCCTTAGTTCCCTATAATTTCACCAGAAATCGCAATTAACATCAGGTCTGCATCAAATCAAGACAATACAACACCACTGCTCACGACTTTAAGAGGATTCATTTGAGCGCTCTTCACTTTCTCCAGGATGCTATTTTTCCTTTAGCAGAAAGAAACAAGGCCACACGTCTAAATCAAGTTTTAAAAGCCTGCTGCTATTTTTCCCTCCTCGAAAGAATGGTCTGAGCACAATGGATGGCTGGAAGAAAAAGTAAGCAGACAAGACAAGAAAACAGGAACGAGAGAAAAGTTTCTGTATTAAGACTAGCTGATAAGATCTCAGTTTTTTGCAGTGTGGTTTAACTGAATCAGCAGGAGCCTTGTTGCTGCTTTTCTCATGTTGACGCACACTCAGACGAGTCACCCACTCTCCTGCGTTCATCACTTCTAATTGAAAACTCAGCTTGTAGCTTATGATTAGTCTGCGCCCCGGCTTTAAGTCTCTGCAGGATTAAACGTCCCCTCACTCTCCATCACCGCCCTCTTAATTGAGGCTTTTCCCACCTCGCATGTTTCTCCTCAGACGAGGTTTCACAGCTGACGTGAATCTTTTTCTCTTCATCTCTACTTTTGTCTAAACTTCATTTTTTTCCACTTATTTCCCCTTTTTCGAAGCTTTCCTGTCGACCTCTCCTCCTCTCTGAGGCCTGGACGTGAACCCTTCACTGGTTGCGTAACCTGAGGGTCTAATTAAACTCTATTTGTGTCCATAAACACTTTGGGGTCACAGGATGTGGAAAAGTATCAGGAAGCAGCTTCATAAACACCAGGCAGATGGCAGGAGTCGATCCTGATTCGCTCCTGACACACACACACACACCAACACACACTCAGAGACAAGTGTACACTCAGGCACAGCATGTAGAGGAGAAACAGTGTGTCAGTGTGTTTGTTGTTGTGGATGCTAACATGTTAGCTTTTTGAGCTAAACCAAACTATAGACACACAAACGACACATCACTGCAAACGTTACTGAACGTCAGAACACACACATACACACTCATACACACACAGACTCGGGTGATTTGTTAGCCTGAGGTGCTCCGTGGGAATCGTCCTAAATTGAAGAGCAGAGCTCTCCTCTTCCTCCTCCTCCTCCTCCTCCTCCTCCTCCTCCTCCTCCTCCTCCTCGTCTCCAGCAGTCTGCCGCCACAGACCAGGACTAAGCACAACCAGATGTGCCATCATCGATTTGCAGTGACACTCACTCACACACACTCCTAATACACACTCTTAATAAGCCTCTGGACTTTGAAAGCAAGACCACAAAATCCATAAACGCTCCTATGGAAGGAGAAACCATGCAGAGCGTGCACGTCTGCACAGAGTCATAAATAGCTCTGATCTATAACATATACTTACATTTTACAAACATACACGCGCAACATTTCCTCTTGTAATCATCAGATTTAAAAGCTACATTTGAGTTTTGAACCCTGAGCTGGATCCTCAACATGATGAGAATCAAAAATATCTTATTTTAGAGAATCAGGAACAAATTACAGAGAAGGTTTGTGCTTTTTGACTGATGGTTTCTAAAGCAAACTGATCCAATCCAGTGAAATTCTCCTTTATCTGTGGAGCACCTCTCATGCACAGCAGCATACAGCTCAAAGTGCTTCACATAGAGCAGGAGTCTGCAACCTTTACTTTTATAGAAGCCATTTTCCCTCAGATTAAAGACACTCTGGAGACACAAAATCTACTTTATCTTAACGATGAGGACTTTAAGGGTTTTAAATTATACATAGTTAAAATATAGTGAATGATTACTACGCAAGGTTTTTTGAATTTATAAAATTGTACATGTGATGTTGTAGTTGTTTTTTTTTAAATAAATTTACAAATATTTAATCATTGTTTTAAATTTTAAAAATTTGGAAAAAGTTCAAAAAAATGGTGCACATTTTTGAATTTTTTTTTTTTTTTTTTTGAAAAATTGCAGTAAAAAATCTTTTTTAACAATTAAAAAATGCAAAATTTCAAATCAATTGTATCAAATAAAATGGCAAATAGGCAATAATTTTTGAAATTCTAAAAAGTTCCAAAATAATAAAATTACAAAAATTACAACATTTGTGAAATTACATAAAACTCCAAAAATGTGAAAAATAAAGTTGTAAAAATAAAAAAACTGAAAACTTTCCAAAACTTTTTAAATAAAAAAACTTCAAAAAAAGAAATTGCCCAATTTTGCCAAATTCCAGAAGATTTAAATATCGCAATTTTGCACTTCATCTAAAAAATAAGTTCTTTAAAAAAAAAAAAAAAACTTAAGAAATTATACTTGGAATTGACGATACATTGATCAGACTGCTAAACAAATCATTTCTTGTTGTTTGTGTGTCTTTTTTAATATTAAAAAAGCAAGATTGCAAAACAATTGAATCAAATAAGTTTTCAAAAATCTAACAATTTTTGAAATTGTAAAAAGTTCCAAAAAAAGGAAATTGCAAAATTCAAAATTTGCAAAATTCCAAAAATTAAAAAAGGAAGTTTTAAAAATTAAAAAATGAAAACTTTCAAAACTTAAGAAAAAAGAAAAAAAGATTTAAAAAAAAAGAAAATGCTAAAATTGAAAAAAGAAAGTTCCAAATTTAGCAAAATTCCAAAAGAATAAAATATAAAAAATGTGCAATACAATTAAAAAATATGAAAAAAATAAATAAAAATAACTTAGGAATACTTTAATTTGAAAACCAAAAGAATAAAAAACATAATGACACTGCTAAACTAATTATTTTTTGTTGTTTACTAATGTCTTCCCACATATCAATCATGTATATTAATCCAGCACGTTGTCAGTTAAATGAATCCATCCACACAGAATTAAAATCAGTATTTTCTTCCAGATGAGTCTTTTTGTAGATGTAGTTATCTTCCCAGGGCTGTAAAACTTGAGGTTAGCCACAGGTGCATGGAAAGTTGGTGGGCTGTTGATGTTGTAGGAGGTGAAGTAGAGCGGTGGCAGGCTTTATTGACAGATGGGATGAAGATTTAGTTCAACTAAATGTTAACACAGGATTTTATTTAGTGTCAGAGTCTTTAATCATCAATACCCTCTGTGAGAAAAATAACTATTCTAAAGAAACAGGAAGTTGGTGAAGAGTTTGTGATTGATGTTGTTGTGACACTTTCTGCAGCATTCCAGTTAATGACAGCAATGACCGTACAGGGAACCAAACAGAGATCTTGTGTATCACCGCCTACGCAGCATCATCAACAAGTCTTTGGTTGCTGCTGTGATCTGTTCAGACTGGACCGCTCTCGGTGAGTCATCAGGTAATCTCTGAACGCCTCAGATCGCTCGATACAGAAACTAAAGATCTTGTTGTAATTGCGCTCAGTGCTGCAGTCAGCGTGTAGCAGCACATAAAACACTTTAAAGGCTTACTCAACACTTCGCAAGGTTTGGACTCAGAGAGGAACACGAGGAGAGACGGGACGATTATCACAGAGCAAACAGAGGAGATTTACAGTCAGATCTGTCTCCTCTTCAAACGCAGAGCCGGGCTGTGATTCTTGGCTGCAGGAGAATTAGCTGCGTGTGTGTGTGTGTGTGTGGGAGTGTGTGTGTCAGATAGTGAAAATGCAGGCTTCGTGGTTTTTCTTTGCAACTATGACTAACCTTTAGCATTACAAAAGACTGCTCTGGTTACAACCCGTTTACCAGAAAACACACACACACACACAGACACACACACACACACACACACACACACACAGACGGGATGGAAGTCCTCAGAGGTCTCAGTTTAAAGCGGGGCGTCACGGTTGAAGGTGACTGACATTTCTACAGACACGGGGAATGTTTTAACAGACTTCTTCCTGGAAGTAAAGTGAAGCTGAGCTAGCACAGGAAAAAAAGTTTCCTCTGAACGATGACGAGCTAATCTAATACTTGTGTTGGTGAAAATGCAGACTAATGTGTCACTAAGTCAAAAAATGTTGTGGTGCACTCATATTCACCGCTCTCCAGGTGCGTTCACACATGCTGCTCATTTGCATTTTTCTGATTCACTTGATAAAATTATACTTTTTTTTTCTTTCTGTCTTTTTATTTCCACATTTAAACGTTGAATTGGAAAAGTAGTTTGGAAATTTCAGTCTGTCACTATTTTAACAAACCTCAGCTGAAATCAGATGAGTCACACAGCTTTTTGTTTCAGGCGCTCTGTGGATGGGTTCATCACTTCACACAAACCACTTCAGAGTCTGATTGGACGTGAGCCATAACCACTTCTTCCAGATGATCTCGTTTGTTTTGCTTTTCATCAGAGTGCGATCGCCGTGTTCACGTGTGTCCAAACAAACTGGGTCAAGTATTTCAGCGTCCTGTGTTTGGGAACATCCCTCATCAAACAACCCAGGATTGAAAGCATCTGATACCTGTATTTACATTTCAACTTTCACTTTTTGATCAAAGTCTTTTTTTTTGTAAACCCTTTGATGTTCCATCCAAGAAAAACACACAACTAAAAATCAATTTCTGCATTTTTTATGTTGTCGGAGTGCTTAGATTATTAATCACTGATTAAAAAATCAGAAAAGCGTTTTCAAGCTGTATAGATGACCAAGTTTTACTAAGTTTCAATGACATATAATGTCTTAAAAAACGCTTTATCGAACAACTGAGCAGCAAGTTAAAGGGTTTATTTAACATTCTTTGCTTCTTAACCCTGTAAATCAGGGATCTCAAACTCGTGCCATGGAGGGCCGAGAGGCTACAGGTTTTCTTTCCAACCAAAAACTCCACCAGTTGATTTCACTGATTACCTCACCTTCAAGCAGAGAGCAGGAACTAATCAGTAAAATCAGCTGGTGGTGGAGTTTTTGGTTGGAAAGAAAACCTGCAGCCTTTTGGCCCCCTATAGCAAGAGTTTGAGATCCCTGCTGTAAATCCTGATCCACCAAAAACTAGCTGGAAAATTCCATTTTTTGTTTGTCAACTAAGATGTTAATTAACTTTTTTTTAACTAAACCCACTGAAAATATTGCTTAATCATTTTGTTTATAATAAATTTTCTTGTATCACATATGACGAGTAAAGAAAGAAAAAATTAGGTTACTTGATTAGGGATGGGTACCCTTCACTTTTGAAACGACACGGTACAGATGTCCGGTACCTGGCAATCAGTACCGGTACTCAACGGTACCAATTTTCGGTACTTTTTTGTTTTTATGTGGTTAAAAAATATCAATTTGTTTAATAATTAATTTTTTTTTTTTCAATTTAACATATTTATTCTTTAATATATCAACTAGCAATGCTGTGTTCATGTCCAGCATGGAAAATCGCCTTTTCTTCTACTCCCTCACAGTCACAAGGATGCGTTTAGGTACCTAAACATGGAACCTGCTACTTTTGACAGAATTTGGTTGGTGCCTGTAAAAGTACCTAATTCGGTGAACCATTGACTGTAATAAAAATGGACGTCATCTTGCTCGGCTCGAACTGAGTTTACCACAAAAACTACTCCCCCTGGTGGCTGGCTGCTGTATAGGTAAAAAAAATCCATCTCCCAAGTCATTCAAGATGGGCTGTGGTCAAACTTTGTTGTTTCTCAAACAGTTTTTAAATGATGAGCCCTCAAAGTCGGTGAACCCCAAAAAAGCCCTTTCAGCTCCCTCTGTTAGAATGAATGGGAGAGGAGGATCCAGCTCCTCACAAGCTGTGGCAGTTAGGCCTCTGCACAAAAAAGTAAAAGTGGTACAGATTTAAAGATGAAATGGATGGATTCCTGACAAAATTTACTACAAGATATCTGATCTTAAGAGAGATTTGGTCAGAATTGTGGAATTTATGAGGAGACGTTTCTAAAAGCTCTGTCAGTTTCACTCCTGAGTTGGCAGCAGTTGGTGATGATGTCACAATGATTGAGAGTTCTGTGCAGTTGGTCATGTGACTCACTGAAGGCGGGAAAATAGAATGTTTAACACACACATTATAAAGGGATGAAATCTTTCTAGTCCAACTTTGACTTTTGTGACTCTGATTCATAGATTGTAAAAAAAATGGACGTCATCTTGCTCAGCTTGAAGTGAGGTCCACTAAAACTGCTCCCCCTGGTGGCTGGCTGCAGTATAGGTCAAAAAATCCATCTCCCCAGTCATTCCAGATGTTAATACACCTGGTAGAAATGTTTCTCACATCTGATTGTTGTGGTGATTTGAAGATATCATTTGACTGTCTTGTATTCCAGTCCTCTTTGTTTCTGAAAAGTTTCGTTTTCATTAGTTATAAGAGGTTAAAAAAGAGGTTTTACGTCACGTTTAACGATGATTGACAGCTGACGTTCTTGTGTATTTTTTTCAGGGATTTTAAAATATGTCAGGAGGTAGAGTCAAGAAGTGATTAGACTCTCGAAAAAAAAATATATTTTTTTTGTCACCCAACATTGAACATCTGTTTGTGTGTTCAGTTGTGAAAGTTGATATTCTGCTGGAAAAACAAAGTTTTAACCAATGTATGCTAACTGTTAGCATATCAATGCATTTTCCAACGTACGTTAGCATCAAGCTAGCGCCAAGTGCAAGGATTGAAAATGAATTCCTTTTAGAAAAGTACAAACACATGAAGTGAGAGGTATGTAAACATGATTAAACTGACTTTGAAGTGTTAGAAAACTACCTTTGCAGCTCCAAAGAAATAAAAACACATACATTTTTAAAGCCTTTATATGATTGGCTACATGGTGTTGTACCAGATACCTTCTCCGTATATCACTGACAGACACTTTAGGCAACTCCAGCAGACACTTCATTCATTTAATGGTTATGGTTATGACCCGGTATGACCCCGGTCCAAACCGCACAGTAAATACCAAAGGGTGTCAGAGTGTTTCATCACACATGCTGTACAGGAATCTGATTGGACATAAATCAGAGGCTTGTGTTGTCAGATTGGGACATCATATGAAAACAGAAGTGTACAGTAACAACATGAATCAGCCAGTAGTGTCATCGTGCTGGTTTGTTTCTGGATTCCAGTTAATTATGCTGAGTGCTGCGGTGGGATGCTGTAAAGCTGCTGCGTCCCAGCTGCTGCTGTATTTAGAGCGTCTGTGATGCTGACGGCTGTTTTTTATAAACACGGTCAGACAGTTGCTCTGTGGTCCTGGGTGTAATTGCAGTCGGGGAGGGAGGGAATGTGAGGGATTTTACAGGAAGTGCAGGAATGCGGGACATTACCATGGGACATAATCATGCTGTGTTTTTTCTGTAGGGGACACGCGCATGAACACACACATGCACACACACATGAACACACACATGCACACACACATGCAGGACTCACAGAGATACAGTGACCAGAGCTGCTGAGTCCAGCTCTTCCTGATGAAGCCCTGCTATTACCCTCCTCCAGTAAAAAAAGGTGATTATAGATCAGCTCAGCCCTTTAAATTCCTCCCCAGTTGTCACTCCTCCCTGCCCTCCTGCTGCTCCTCAAACACACATTCCTCCCTCAGAAATCATGTTACCAACTTCAACAAACTGAGCGGGCTTCAAGCAGCTTCTTCCTCTGATCTTTGTTGACTTTTAGTTTATGATGGAGCGCTGCCTGTTGCTCATTTTCAGGTCAGTGTGTGTGTGAGTGTGTGTGTGAGTGTGTGAGTGGGAACCAGCTGCTCTGACAAGTTCAAACATGGGGAAGGGGGAGGGCTGTGAACGTGGGCAGAGAAACAGACAGGGGTACATGAGACCTTCAAGACAATAAAAAGCCTAACTTTTTTTTTCTTTTTTCTTTTCTTTGATTTTTTTTGCCTGTTTTTTTTTTTTTTTTTAAATTGGGTTGTTTTTATTTCTTTGGGCTTCAAACTACTTATTGACTAATGGGAAAGGTTATTATAGGAAATGACCTTCTTCCAGAGCTTTTTAATATCTGCTTATCTCTGTATTGGGGACAAAAAAAGACATAAATAGAAAAAAAAATATATAAATAAAGAAAGAAAATGTGGAAAAAAGGAATTCAAAATAAGGTAAATTCTTGGACAAAATAATTAATGATCAAATAAATATATAAATAAGTAAATAAATAATATTTTTTTTATTGTATTATTTTAAACCATATTAATTAATTTATTTATGTATTTATATTTATTTATCTATTATTTATGTTTTCATCTTTTTCCACAATTATGTATTGTTTGAAAAATTATTTTGAAGATTTTATATATTTATTTAATAATGCATTATTGCATATCCCGATTTTTTTATTCATTTTTTGTATTAACTTTTTTTTTTTTTTGCATTTTCACATTTATTTATTTACATATTTTTTAATGTAAAAGTATAAATGTAAATGAAGTGGGCAGTCCTTGCTCTACTCATTAAATTATAAAAATATAAATACATAAATGAATTAATAAACAAATAAATCAAACCATCAATAAGAGAAAAAAAGATAAATAAATAATTAAAATATTTTTAACAAACATAAAATAAAAGCACTCCTTTATTTACTTTTTTTTTAATTTATACATGCATTCATCTTTTTTTCCAAGTATTTATCTAATTATTTTTTTTGATGAATTCTGTATTCATTTATCCATTCATTTATACATTTTTTTCTTATTATGCCACTTTTTGTCCCCCATATCTCTGCACTACATGTAGAGGCTCGGTCTGATCCCATCTACTTAATTTTCCCCTTTTTCTCAGATTAAGTTATAGATTTCACCTAAAAATGTACAGTCACCTGGCATCTACTGTTGCCACTACAGAGAGGGGAAGAAATTTGCCACCAGAGAAAGAGGTGTGCTCATGGGAAGGACATGGAGCAGTAATAGGGAAAAGGTGGCACATGCGTCTCACCTTTGATACAAAGCACTCTGCAATGGCCACGGGGTCAGCGTTGCACTTCTCCAGGTCGTGAAGAAGGTCCCTGAAACAAAGAGTAGAAAGAAATGAGTTATTTCACCCTCACTCCCTCATGTCTCCATCCTCTCCCTGGAAATGCATTGTTCTGATAAACACTGAATTTCAGCAGCAAGAGTCACCAGGGGTGCAGAAACCAGGTCTAAGAGCTGTGAACAAATATGAAACTTCCATGAATTCAAACAGGCAGCTCCTGTGTGCATCTGAGCCCTGAATGTGTGTGTGTGTGGAAAACAGGCCACTGTTGGAGTTATTGTTTCATGGTTGGAGCATGAGGTCACTGCAACCGCTTTTAACTGCTTTTATGCTTCCTTTGACTGGTCAGAGTGTGAGGGCGTGACAGCCCAGAGATGAAGAGGTGGGAGAAAAAGGAGTGTGTGTCTCCAGACCACCGCGGCTGACGCTCAACCAACCGTTTTGTCTGGGTACACGCAAACAGCCACGTACAAACACACACGCAGAGTTAGGAGGGGAGCTGGAGGACACAAATATGCACACAGGCTAATTTTGTGAACACACACCTGACTGCAACAACAACAACATCTGCACAAATCAACAAGTGGCCAGGCTGAGGCCACTTCTTTTTTTGCAATTGATGGATAAAAAAAGTAAACCTCTCTTTAGCTCCAGGGACATCAGTTTTGTTAGCTATGACAGCTAACGATTTGTAATACTGAGCAGCCTCAGAAATAAAGGAAAAGAGACAATTCCTGTCCGCTGAAGTCTACGAGTAAAAGTTATGAAATATAAAGGCAGTTGATATAACTGAACTAGAAGAAAGCTGCTCCACTCACACATACTCATCTCATCTGTATTATAATGTTAAGTCTTCAGTTGGAAAAGATCTGATACCGTGTCTTGATGGAAGTATGTGGTACAGAGATCAAACCAATGTCAAAATGTTCGTCTCATTAGGACACAAAAATTATATGCAGACACCCCTGACCTATCTCGAAAAGGAAGCTGGCAATTTGCCTTTCAAAGTAAAATTTAGCCCCATTTTGGGCCTTTTTCAAAAATGATCTCCTCCTTGGCCATAAATGGTATCTGCTTGAAATTCACTCAGATGACAAATTGGACCCTGCTTTACAAAAGCTATGTAGGAATTTGTTGTTTCTCAAACAGTTTTCAAATGGTGAGCCCTCACAGTCGGTGAACCCCAAAAAAGCCCTTTCAGCTGCCCCTATTAGAATGAATGGGAGAGGAGGATCCAGCTCTACACAAGCTGCAACAGTTGGGCCTCTACACAAAAAAAGTAAAAGTGGTACAGCTTTAAAAGTACCACGGATGGATTCCTGACAAAATTTACTACAAAAGTATCTCATTTTTTAGGGAGATTTAGTCAGAATTGTGGCATCTATGAGGAGAGGTTTCAAAACTTCAGTCAGTTTCACTCCTGAGAGGGCAGCAGTTGGTGATGATGTCACACTGATTGAGAGTTCCGTGCAGCTGGTCATGTGACTCACTGAAGGCGGGAAAATGGAATGTGTAACACACACACATTATAAAGGGATCAAATCTTTCTAGTCTAACTTTGACCTTTATGTCTCTGATTATTATAAATATTTTATTTATATTTTATCTACATTTCACAGAGATGTGACTTAGACACAGCTTTAAGTCTCAGTTCTGCAGCCCTGTGTTCAAAGCATGCCATACCTGTTGAAGTGGTAGATGTCCTGGATGTTGCCGAACAGAGAGCCTTTATCCTCAGAGCTCAGAGCCAGACGGGACTGGTTACTGATGGACTCCAGGTAGTCCTGCAAACAGAGCGAGATCTTGTTAAAGCCAGATTTTGATTGACACGTATATTGGCACTGACATGACCCTTACACTGAGACTCCCACAGACTTCACAGCACCAGCTTTAAAAGCCCACAGTCCTCTCTGGTGACTCCATTATTCACTTGAACGTTAATGTGGAAATAATGGTCATAATTCTGGGTTTCTTGAGTGACATTTCTTTTCTGTGTGACTCATTGGAATAAAACTTCAGCAGGAGCAATCGTGACAGTAAAAACTCTTACTCTTGAAAAAAAACAACAAAACTTTGAATTCTATTAATGCCAGTGTGAAACTACTGCTCATGAACTGATTGAAAACACATTTATAAATCTTAAACTTCCAGCTGTTGGCACAGTAACTTTCAGGCGCACAGTTTCTTAAGGTTGTAGTTATGTTGCACTTAACTATGTTAACTTTAACTGAAAATATAAAAAAATTATAAAAAAGGATAAAAAATGTTTTCCTTTTCAATTTTTTCAGACTGTAAGGGAGATTTTGCAGTGATAAAAAGTCAAACTAACCAACACTGATTTTACTGCCCTGACCACATAGTGTAGATATGACGGCCCATTTGTCTTATCTTTGTATTGTTGTTTTGTGTAAACACTCTGATAAGGAAATGAGACAGGTCATCAGGTTTAGTGTAAATAAATCCCAGAGTCTGAGGAATGCTGGGAAACGCAGGTCGGAACATGGCTCTGTACTGAAAAACAGGTAGACGTCTATTTTAGGCCATTTTGCCCTTTAGTTCTTCCATCACTGTCGTTAGTGGGATCACAGATACAGCAGCAGCCTCAGGGCTCAGACCAGAGAGAAAACAACAAAAACTACTGGACTATCACTACCTCTGCTAGGAGTATTTCTGTTACTGTTGGTCAGGAGCGGGGGTCTGCAATCTTTACTTTTAAAGGAGACATTTTCCCTCAGCTCACCTTCATTTAAAACACCCTGGAACAACAAAATCGACTTAATCTTCACAATAAAGACAATGAAGTGTATAAATTTCAATATTTCGACTATTTATCTACACAAGAAGCTTTTTGAATTTATAAAATTGTACATGTCATGTCTGAGTTTGTTATTTTTAACAAATTTGCTAATAATTCAAAAATGTTTGAATTCTAAAAATATGAAAAAGTTCAACAAATTTTTGAAAAATAAAATACTTGTAATTTTTGCAATTTTTTTATTTTTTTAAAACGGGTTGAAAATTTGCATGAAACTCTTTTTTTCAATTAAAAAAATGCAAAAGTTAAAAAAAATCCAAATTTAATAAACTTGAAAAAATTGACATTTTTGAAATTTCAGAAAGTTGCAAAAATTAAAAAAAATATATAACTGCATAAATTTCAAAAACTTTTGATGCTAACACTTTTGAAGTGTTAGCAAGTCTTTCTGTGGTAATCCAACACTGTGTTTATGTTGATTATGTGCACTGCTAATTATTAAAGTCTTTAACTTCTGCAAAACAGAAGCATGAAAAGTATCAGAAATGAGAGATTTATAGCAGGTGAATCAACATTTGAGGATAGCTAACAACATGTAGTTCTAGCTAGATGTTCAACTTAGCCTAGCAAAAATGATATGACTGAGTGTTTTTCCACTGAAAGTAAGTTTAGGTAATACGTAAACAGAAAACATCAAAATAAATCTGTTAAAACACAATTTACCTGTCACTAACACAGAACTTGCCCTAGTAGCTGTTGATTTTAGATTAGCTTAGCTGAGTTGTTGATGCCCATTATCTTTTGGGTTAGGATTCCAAACCGCTGTAATAAAACAAAGATACTAATACATCTATTTACTGTAAGTGGTACACAGTAACAGTAGTAATAAAGATATATTATATGTTCAGCAGTACTAAGAAATAACATCATATTTCATGGCTGTTAGTTGTAAAATGTATAGTTTACAGGCAAAACTCTGCTCATCATCATAGTACTGAAATCTTTGAAAACAAATATTTACTTGGGGAAAAAATGGAGTCATAACATTTCTTTATTGACTTTTCTTCTCTTTTTGTTTCTTCACAGCCTCCAGTCGACTGATCACAATCTGACTGAGGCAGCAACACTCGGCTCCTGCTTATGCAGCATTTCTCATATCTAAAACACACCTGCACAACGAGGGCATTTCAAACACCTGTGTACACACCAACACACACATCCACTGACGGATCAGCAGCTGTATTTAAGCTTTACACAAGGAGCAGGGATGGATAGGGGCTCAGACGGTTAGAGCATCCAAACAGCAGCAGAGCGGTTACAGAAACTGTGTGTTTCAAGCTATAACAGAGAGGAGGTAATGTTCCACGTGATGTTTTATGTATTAATCTATCATTATCATTGTAAAGGCTGAGTGCTCCTTTAAAATGAAGGGAGGGAAGCGATGTAAAAACAGACTATGATCTCATCTCTAACAAAGAATGAGGAGAATGTCGGCCATCTTGGATGTTTCAGGCTTGGAAGCTTCAGGCCTGGATTTTGTTTTTAAGTTATGTAAGTTACACGATAGGACGAGCTGCTGAAGTTATGTCAGGGGTCAGTCTGAGGGGTCGTGTTTGGATTTTGTCAACCATCAGCGCTGATGTGTAATGTGAGGCTTTATTAGCTGTAGGGTCAGCGATCTGACCCGGACCAAGACGTTCACTCATCACACCCAGCTGTCAGGGATCCACACACACCTTCAGGCTCACTCCCTGCTACGCAACAGTCCCAACACGCTCCAACCTGAGACTCGCTGGTGTTAACCATTAACCTCAAGCAGATCCCTCACTCTGCACCGCAGTAGGAAGCCAATCCTCTGCACCAAACCGAGCGTGAGGATCCAAAACGTTCAAGCCATGCTCTAAATTTGTCCCAATTGGTGGTGTGGTCGAGGTCAGAGGGCGGAAAATGGGAGAAGAGAGGAAGAGGTGGAGGGACAGGGAGATCAGAGATTTGGGGTTTGAGGTTGTTTGTGGTGATCACACCCAACAACAAACAACAAACAACTTACTTACAGCGTGAAGGTTACACACAGAAATGTACGGACGAGAACACAGGCGGACAAACTGGAGGCAATTTTCAGACTGGTTAAGATTTTAAAGTAACTCACTGGCTCTATTACTCTAAATCTACTGATCGCTAAAAAAGTGATTTTAAACTTTTGGAAGTCTGACCCTGAGCCCTGTTTGAAACCTGGTTAACTGACCTCACATCTGTACTGCACATTAGAGAGCGACACAGGAGTGGGTTTTCACCCGGTAAAATGACTCCCACTCCCTTACATTGAAACTGATTTAAGTTTCTTCCTATTCTTTTTTTAGATTACTTTGTGTTACACAGCTTTATTTCACAAGATCAGTTCAGGTTAAGTTAAAAAATGCTGACCTTAGTGTAACAAACCCAAACATACGAAGCTTCATTATACTAATTTATTGAGCAGTTGTTACTGTTAAGCATTGACGATGCTTTGATGTTTTAATCATAAAAAAAAAAATAAAAACTATGGATGCACTGATGTGAAAAATTTGGCCGATAACCGATATTTACCAATATCAATATTGGTAAAAAAAAAAAAAAAAAAAAAAAGATGATGTAGGTAGTTTAGAGGCAAAGAGCGGCGCCATTGTGAGAAAAGACGACCATGGAGAGGATCAAAGGATGGAGCGCCGAGATGAATGTAATCAAAAAAGTTTGTTTTGTCTGTTTTTTGGATCAAAAACAGGACGAGAGACATAGAAGAAGAGAAGTCACTCTTCTTAGATAGTTTTAATGTTTACATCGTCAGAGAAAACTATATCATGTTGGTCTAGAAAGGTCGTTCAAGATGCTCTGAAATGCCGGCAGTGAATGAGTAAATATCGTCTGACACTGATATTGATACCAATATATTGTGCGTCCCTAAAAAAACTGCAACAAGCAAAAGAGCTGTCCAGTTCTGAGAGTTTAATAAATCGCTCCTTACTTCTTACTTTGTGTTTCAGATCAGTTTTTAGCACATCCGATTCTCCGCCAGTGTTTACTCCCTCCATTGCTGTTGTTTTTTGAATTCTGGTGAGAGTCAGCAGCAAGGAGCACTGTTGGCTTCTGGGAAGTGTAGTTCTTTTCACTTGCATAATGTTGGGTTCCACTTGTATTCGGAAGTCAGAATTTCCGAGTTCCATGCGGAACCAGCTCTACAGCTGGAGGTTGGAATTTCCAACTTGTAAATCGGAAACCCACACTACCCCCGAGTTCCAAGTAGGAAATTACAAGTTCGAAAAACAGTTATTAAGGGGCTGTTTACACAACAACGGTTTTAGGGTGAAACGCAAAAGTTTTGTTGCGTTTCACGCGACCTAAAACGCAAACTTTTGAAAACAGCCTCCAGAGTGGAATTTTTGTGAAACGCTGCCAACACCGTTACCGTGTTAACAATAAGCCGGAGACGCTGACGTAACACTTGGCTTCACGCGAGTGCATACAACAGTCCAGTTGTTAAGATCATCGCAAACTACCGTGTTGTGCCTGTGCTGCTGAATCTGCTGACTGTCTTTCAACAAAATTAGCATCGGCGTTTCCGTGTAAACACAGAATCTTTTCGGTCCGTTTTCACCTAGTTTTAGCGTTTTCAGATGAAACGTTGTCGTGTAAGCGGGGCCTCAGCTCCTGTTATATTCCTTTTAATATAGAATCTCTGTCTAGTGTTTGTCGCAATAAATCAGTCATGTATATATTTAATTCTTCTATGTTGATATACAGAAATATTGTTATCAAGGCCAGTATTTCCGACTTAGCAACTGGAACGCTTTTAACTCGGAAATGACATCATTCCCACTCCCGACTTCCCAGTTCCGAGTACAAGTGAAACGCAGCATTACAGTGTAGGCGTATTGGAAATAAACTACGTAACTATGGCGCGTGTCACATATTATATTTTATCTTCCTGATTGGTTCTTGCTTCTATTTACTTTTTATCCAGTACCGTTCCGATCACGTGATTAATAGTAAAGTTGACTCCCATCCCGCGGGACTCCCCTCTTTTTTCAAGAAATACTGATTAAAAGCCCTGATTTGTATGTTTTGTTTTGGTTTGTTTTTACATTTTTTTTCTTTTTCTGCCTTTTTCTCTATATGCTGTAAAAACCTTTGAAAATCTTAATAAAAAAATCTGTTTATCATTCATTTTTACCCATCAGGGCCACCGTACAGCTGCATTTAACCCTCTTCCCAATCCTGTGGCACACTAATGTCTACTGTAACTCCACCAAAATCACACACACACACATTCACACACAGCCTGGGTCTAACTGTGTGTGTGTATCTGGACACCATGCTGACAGATGAAACACAGGTGAGCCCAGGGGAGTCTGGGTAAATATTTGTGTTAAGGCTGTCACACCCTCCTCCACAGCAGGAAGCAGCGCGGGCTGAGGGGTTATTGAAACAGGGGTTTGCAGCAGCAGCTTTAACAGGACGGTGCTGATAATAGCCGGGTTAGCCGGGTCAGAGCTGGACTTAAACGCCATGTTAAAAGCTCTTTTCATGCAGATACAATCAGTGCAATCCATCCTCTGAGCACTCACTGGAACCGTCATTTAAGGGGTGAAGAAAGACTCAATGCATGTGAAGAATTAGCTGTCCTGCTCTGTAAGTGAGGTCCTGCAGGACTGGGTGGTCTGCACAAGTCTGGCGGCTGCAGAGGGTTATTAAGTCGAGCTCCTGAGCTCTGTTCAGTGTTTTTCTAACCTACTTTAGATGTTGTTATCTTCAAGATAAATCCCTCTAACTATTTTCCTCCCTCTTTCCTTTTCTCCTCACCTACAGAGAGGATGACAGGAAGGAGGAGCAGGAGGGGACGGGACATCGATCAGGGGTGACAGGCCAAAACCACAAAACCTAAGACTTAATCCTGCTGCGTCCTGTGGGAATATGAGTTTCCTGCTCCTTTTTTACTACGGAATGAACCTTTTTAACCCCGAATAACAAACACAGTCACAAACTAACTCACACATGCAATCTCGGGGGAGGGAGGAAGCACTGCAAGGAGGGAGGAGATGGAAAAAGTGGCAAAGCTCCAACACATGCATGCAAAATAAAAGAATATCCGGAGCACGCATGCAAAACATGCATCACATGTGTGCAGCACATTGATGGATTCATGGGGAACCAAAAACAGCTGAATAGAGACACAAAGAGTAACCTTTGATAAAAACCACTACACCCAGTTCTTAACAAAGCAGCTAAAGCTCTGACCAGAGGCAATGTGTATCTGAGTTCAAAGACAACCTCAGAAAAAGGAGTGTGTGCATTCAGTAATGTGTGTGTGCGTAAAAGAAAAAAAGTTTTGAATATGTGCCTGTGCCTGCAGCACAATGGCAGCGGTGTCGTGTATCTCGGCCAAACCCCGCCTGTAAGCGCAGGTGACCTTATTGTGTCGGAGGTTTCCCAGCAGGCAACGAGCAGTGTGTGTCACGTGTGGGAGGAAAACCACCAAGACCTGAAGGATGTGTGTTATCTGGTGATTTAAAGCCCCCCTCTGCACTCCTGCAAAGACCAAGGTCAAAGAGGCACTGGAATGAAACGCATTTATGACGTTCAGCAGTCAGGCCCCAACCTGGTCCTGCTTTGGTCGTCTGCTCTCATTTCTGCATCCATTCATTGGGCCACTGTTTCCCACCCTCAAATGTGCTCAAAAACTCACCAAAATCAACACACACCTCATATTTGGCTGAAATTTTGGCCCCCAAAATACCAAAATGTGCTCTCTAGCTCCACCTAGGCACACTAAAACGGCTGTAACTGGCAGTAGGAATGTTGTAGAGAGATCAAACCAATGTCAAAATGTTGGTCTCATTGTGATGCACAAATTATATGCAGACACCCCTGACCTATCTCAAACAGGAAGCTGAGAATTTGCCTTTCAAAATAAAATTTGGCCACATTTTTGTCTCTTTTTCAAAAGTTATCTTCTCCTAGGCCATAAATGGTATCAGCTTGAAATTTGCTCAGATGACAGAGTGGGCCCTGCTTTACAAAAGCTATGAGGGAATTTGTTGTTTCTCAAACAGTTATAGAATGACGAGCCCTCAAAGTCGGTGTTGCTGAACTGGAAGAAAACTGCTCCACCAACACATACTCATCTTATCCATAGTATAAGGTCAAGTCTTTAACTGGAAAAGATCCGATACAGTGTCTTGATGGCAGAAGTTATGTGGTAGAGAGATCAAACCAACGTCAAAATGCTTGTCTCATTGACTTCTCAAACAGGAAGCCAGAAATTTGCCTTTCGAAATAAAACTTCGCCAAATTTTTGGGCCCTAAACAAAAATGATCTCCTCCTAGGCCATAATTGGTATCGGCTTGAAATTTGCCCAGATGACAGTGTGGATCCTGCTTTACAAAAGCCATGAAGGAATTTGTTGTTTCTCAAACAGTTTTCAAATGGTGAGCCCTCAAAGTCAGTGAACCCTAAAGAAGCCCTTTCAGCTTCCCCCATTAGAATGAATGGGAGAGGAGGATCCAGTTTCACGCAAGCTGCAGTATTTGAGCTGGAGACAAATCCTGTCAGATGAAGTCTATGGGTAAAAGTTGGAAGCCAGAAATTTGCATTTCAAAAAAAAATTTCGCCAAATTTTTGGGCCCTAAACAAAAATGATCTCCTCCTAGGTCATAAATGGTATCAGCTTAAAATTTGCTCAGATGACAGAGTGGACCCTGCTTTACAAAAGCTCTGTAGGAATTTATTGTTTCCAAAACGGTTTTCAAATGACGAGCCCTCAAAGTTGGTGAACCCTAAAGAAGCCCTTTCAGCTTCCCCCATTAGAATGAATGGGAGAAGAGGATCCAGTTTCACACAAGCTGCGGCATTTGGGCCTCTGGACAAAAAAGTAAAAGTGGCACAGCTTTAAAACTGACATGGATGGATTCTGACTGATCAAAAAACTATAAAAATGTTAAATGATTCTTGAGAAAATAAGATGCACATAGTATTTCATTTCTGCCTGTTGACACTGTGGCCAAACAGTAGTTTCGGTCTCAGGCCATCTTGGAAGTCAAGAAGAGATGACAGCTAGCAAGCCCAAACCTACAGGAGGTTGCTACTGGACTCAACAATCCTTGAAAGAGAAAAGTGGAGCAACACCCTGTCCTGCAATCCAGACATCAGCAAATCTGATGAGTGCATCCCTTAGATGCCAAGTGCCACAAAGTAACTCAAACCATAAGAACAGTTACACTAAAAGACCCGTCATCAAGAATCTTTGTCGTGGATTATGTAAATGGTCGTTTCAGGGCTGCATCATTGTTCACTTTAACTCCTGAAAAATAACTTTTAAAAAACTTTCCTGAAATTTTTCCTTTTATTTTTGGTCTGTTTGCTCCTACACAAGGTGCTGTGGGCTTCATAAGATCATATCGGAGGTTAACTTGTTATCTTTTTGCAGCTGTATTGTTACTTTAGTCTCTTTCAGTCCTTTCAAAGTGAGCTTAATCAAACAAGGTGCCAAACAAAGTTAATCTGTACTGATAATTTTTATGGCAAACACACTTCCTGGGCGAAAGCTGTGCCTTCACATTTAGAGTTGATACACTCTTCAAAGCACACATTTTTCAAGGCCTCCCACCACTTGATATTCTGCCAAATGTGCTGACGTGAGTTTGAAGTCCTGCCAGGGAGCGATAAGATTCTTCTGCTTTCACTTCTTTTCACAGGTTGTGTTTGGTGAAGATATGATTGTGGTTGACAGTTTCTTACCTCGACAATGCTGCGCAGGTCCTGGACGTAAGTCCTCTCTGTGTCCAGTATCTCCTGCACCACCCTGTCCACATACGTCCTGGGTCCCTGCCCCGTGCGCTCTCCTCCGTCTGGACCCAGTTCAGGCTCTGAATGTTCTGTTGGAGTCTGAGCGCTGCTCTGTCTCCCTTGTCCCTTCCCCTTGTCCACCCCTTTATCACTCCCGTCGTCCTCTTCCTGGCATCCCAGCTGCCGGGCAGGGACCAGCTCCAACCGGATCGCCCCAGAGTCCTGGTCTGAGATCACCGGGTTACAGTGAGGGGAGGTGGGCACCAGGGTGGAGCGGCTGCCCAGCGAGCAGTGGCTGTCCCTGGAGGAGGCGGATGAGGACGTGGAGCTGTAGCTGATGGGTCTCTCTGCGCTGTCCGGAGACGAGTCCATGCTGAGGGCCGAGCAGTAGCGGGAGGAGGCGTGGAGGAAGGCCGGGTTACGGAGGCAGCGGGCTGGTAAGTCGACGGAGCTCAGGACCGAGCCGGAGTCCGGGACTTCTGGAAGAGGAGGCAATGCATCCGGCAGGTAGCTAAAATCGTCTGAATAAGAAAACAAGACAAAGAAAGAGATTTTGTTAATTCAACTATGCTTCAAACACAAATCTGCTTTTTCTTTTTAAAGTCGACCAACTGTCGAACAGATGCAAGCGACTAGTATTTTAGCTTGAGCCCACCCCTGGTTGGTTTATAATCATTAAATAGTTAACTGATTCCTAAAAGTCTGCGACCTTACTTCGACAGGAGCTATTTTTCCTCAGCTCACCTGGATTAAAGAAACTCTGGAGCCACAAAATCTACTTTATCTTCACAATAGAAACTATTAAGTGTATAAATTCTCAACAAAGTTAAAATTAGTTATTACATCTCTCTGATTTTTTTTTGATTCATAAAATTGTACATGTGTTTCATTATTTATTATTATTACTTTCAACTAATTTTCTAAAATAAAAAAAAACATTTTTTTCAGAAAGCACGACAAATTTTGAAAACAAAAACACCTTTGAAAAACTTTTAATTTATTTTTTCAAAATTTTTGGAAAAGTTTGCAAGAAAATCTTTTTTGTTTAAAATAATGAAACATTAAAGAATTGACATTTCATTCATTTGCAAAAATGTTAATATTTTTAAAATTAAAAAAAGTTGCAAAAATGAAGATAAACTCCAAAAATTTAAATAAATTTTAGATTTCAAAAATTTGCAGCTTAAAAAAATATGAAATTTCCAAAATTTGAATAAAAAAAAGTCAAATATTTACAGAAATTGTTTAAACTTAAGAAATTATACTTAAATATGATAACATATATTGATAATATTGCTCAAGTTTTGGCAGTTAAATGAAATTATCCACACAGAATTAATTTTTTTTTCAAGAATTTATTAGTTGTTTTAGAGTGGTGGTAGACTTTATGGTTGTATTTAGTATCAGTGCCTTTGATCATCAATATCCGTATGAAAAATAAAAATCATTTATTTCAATAATATTTGCTTAAAGCTACAAGGGGCCGCTGCAGAGGAGCCAAAGAGCCGCATGAGGCACCAGAGCCACAGGTTGAACACCCTTGGCCCTGAAAGACGTTACAATTCAAACGAAATTTCAGAGCGTGTATTTTCCTCCTTCGAGCCGAGCGCTAAAAAGAGCCACTGTGTGTACATCAGAAACTATCAATGCCACTTTCACATCCGTACAGTCTCTTTAATTCCTGACATTCCCGCTGACCACACTCTAACCGACCCGGCGCACCATTAGCCCTCACAGGTTGTCCTCAGTTCCACCCAAAGAAGTGTTTCATGCATCAGGACAGAGAGGAGACACACGTTTCTGCAGGTTTGGATGGAGCGTTTCCTTGCTGCAGACTGAAAAGGGAGATTGAGTGTAATGACAGGATTAACAGTGTAACGCTGAGAACTCGCCCCTCTGTGGCCATGAATGAAAGCTCTATTTACACGGACAGACAAGAGAGACGAGTGTGTGTGTGTGTGTGTGAGGCTACAGGAGTCTATCTGGCGCGAACACGGTGCCAAACTGGCTCTGGACCTAGTATCTGTGGAGATCCGTTAAGATATGATTACCTCCTCTCCCAAGGCCGCACAGTCAGGCCAACTTCAGCGAAACCACACATGCAGCGTATCGTACGGAGACCTTCCAAGTTTCCCTCCATGTTTTCTGAGGTTTCTCCTCAGATTATGAAAAGGGGGACTAGCGAGGGAAGTTCACGAGAGAGCCTCATACCAGCCCAGCGGGGGTTTGACACCAGTCTTTATCATCAAAGCTGATACACCCGTGACCCCAGCAGCTCCAGTGTTGTGGCAACACAGAGACCCAGTGCCCTATAGGACAGACGCACTGTGACTGCCAGCAGCTCCGACGCAGCCTGAGCCCGTCTCACTTCAAAGCTCGGAGATCACAGACTCAAGTTCAAAAACGTGAAACGTGAACCTGAGAACAAGCACAAAGAAAACCCGCTGCATGCCCACTCTCACCTTTCAAACAGGTGCTTTGGAGGTCTCTTTTTGCTTTGGTGACACCTTTTTTTCAGCCTTGAAGCTGGAGGTGTTGCTTATTAGCACGGTGTCTAATGGAAAGATCACAGGTTGGTTCTGTAAAATACACGTTTCAGCTCCAGCTGCCACCAACACAGTTACAAAGTTCACCAGGATCACGCCTGGGCCTGCAGTTTGGAGGAAGTTACGCTCAGCTCAGCTTAGCATGAAGAGATGCAGGTGGAAATAACCAGGTCTAAAACTTTCCCAGGCTAATGCACCTCAACAAACAAGTTAGCACGATGGCAGAGTCTGAACTCAGGGGCTGCATCCTCCAGAAGGAGAGGCTGCATGTCAAAGGACGTCCAACCAAATGTGTCCTTTCTCCTGGGCCATGAAGGATCGACGCTAGATTGTGAGCTCGCCCAACCAGAGGCACAGCTTAGCTCACATGATGGACGGGCGCTCTATTGTTGTACTCGAAGCCACTGTCACTGCCAATATGGCTGCAATAGCCGATCTGCTTCAAAAGTCTGTTTCAGAAACAGACAGGTCTGTGTTTATGGGCTTTACAGTGTATGGGCTAACCTCAAGTTTTACAGCTCTGGGGAGATAACTACATCTACAAAAAGTCTAATCTGGAAAAAGTACAGATTTTAATTCTGTGTGGATGGATTCATTTGACTAACAACAGGCCGGCTTAATATACATGGTTAATATGTGGCAAGACAATAGTAAACAACAAAAAATGATGAGTTTGGCAATATTATAAATACATGCTATAAAACTGAAGTATTCTTTTTTTTTTTTTTACACTTTTTGAATTAAAAAAATGAAATTATGTGAAATCTAAAAAAATTCAAAGGTTTGGCAAATTTAATACATGTAAATTGTTTTTCTAATTTTTTAAAATTTTTGAGATTTTTATTTCAATTTTTTTTATTTCCTTTTTTTACAGTATATTACATTACATGCTATAAAGCTAAGGTATTCTTTAATTTTTAAATTTTTTAATTCTTTTAAAATTTAAAATTGTGCAAAATTAAAAAAAAAAATCCAAGGTTTTGCAAATTAAAAAAAAAAATCAAAAATGTCAATGTCAAAAAAAATATTATTTTGAACTTTTTTTAAAAATTAGATTTTTATTTTCTTTTTTTCATTTTCATTTTTTAATTTCTTTTTTATTTTCATTTTTTAAATTTCTTTTTTATTTTCATTTTTTAAATTTCTTTTTTATTTTCATTTTTTAATTTCTTTTTTATTTTCATTTTTTTAATTTCTTTTTTTATTTGATTTTTTTTTATTTTTTAAGCAATAAACTATCACATCACAAATGGAATTGCAGTAACTCAAAAAACTTATTGTATAGATACTTCGTATCTGTATTATAGACACTAAATTTTAACTTTGTATTGAATTTAAAACACTTTTTTGTCTTTATTGTGAAGATAAAGCAGATTTTGTGGCTCCTGATTGACTTCAATCTAGGTGAGCTGAAGCAAAATGTCTTCTATGAAGGTAAAAGTTGCAGATTCCTGATCTGGTAATTGGACAAATTACAGACCTTCTGTTACTCTAAAAGAAAAATATAAATCTAACATGAGTCTTAAAAGCATTTCAACCCTTATTTGATCTCTGTTAAATATGAGTCAACAGTTAGCTTTAAGCTATTCATGACACGATTACTGGTCACGTTTTGCTAGCTAGTAGCTAATCACAATCATCTTCTGTTTGATGTTGGAAAGTTTTAACTGAGTACATAATAAGCAAGAGAAAAAGTTGAAATAAGTGGCACTTTGAAGGAGCTGTGTCATCACTGCTGGTTAGCTGGGGCTAACAACAATTCGCATAAGAAGAATAAACAGGCCAGATGAGACTACTGTGAGACATGTTTCCTTTTCAGTGTCTCATATTCTTCTTGTTTAACAGAAACAGAGACAAATAAAGACATTGATGCTTTGTTGTGATGTTACTCAGATGTAAAATGACTGTTTTTAATCCTCAGCTCAAAAACAACAACACGGGAAGAGCCCGACGTGCTGAATCACAGCTTTCTAGTGTTAATCCTGATCCACGTCGGTGCCAAGGAAAACAAAAAGGAACTGGAGCGTCCAAAAACTGAAAGAGTGTTTTCCTCAAACAAAACTGGAACTGATTCACCGTTCGTGTGCGCTTGCACGCCAGTGTGTGAATGTGGGTGTGTGTGTGTCCATCGAAATGTTTGCGAGCTTGACCCACTTTTAAATAATGACAGATCAGACGGCAGAAGAATCGGGTGAATGAGACGAGTCGTTCTCACATCAACGGACCGACAAACAACACATGCTTTAAAGTTACTGTACAAAGCAAACACAGGTTAATTTTTACTACTCGCTCCGCTGCTTTAATGGCTAACTGAGGGTTTTATTAGCTCTTTGACAAATCTGTGGTTTATTCTCCCTTATCACCGCAGATAACAGGAGTTTATCTTTGCTGTGTGTTCATGTTTCACACTAAGTGCATTAAGCTAATCACTGCAGAGATAACGCTAAGCATGCTAATAAATGATTGGGTCTCACACCAGCTTTAGCAGCTGAGTGTGTGCACGTGCAACATGCACACCTAAACATAGAAGCAGAGCAAATAGACAGGAGCCATGTGTTTCCGCTGGCAGTGAAACCCAAACATCAGAGGGATTGCTCCATCTCTTATTTGCCCAGGCCCTCCTTCCCACCTCCTTCCCACCTCCTAAGCCTCATGTTTGGGGCACACCCTGGCCGTTTCCTGGGTGAGCTGGCTCCTATACACACACACACACACTCACACACACACACACAGAGCAAAGATGGCCAGCTTTAGTTTCCTCCCGTCCAGATTATGTTCAACCTGATCCTTGTAAATGATCACTAATTACAGTCGTTAGCATGCAGGTTGGGACTGTTTCTCCTCCGTGTGTGTGTGCATGTGTGTGTGTGTGTCACAGGTTCATGCATGCAAGGATTAGGATGGTGTGGTGTGTGAGGGCTGTGTTTCCTGCCAAACTGGAGAGCAAGCGAACCAGCGAGTGCCTCGACAACCTGGTTTCAATCTCTGGCTTTCATTTGACTTGAGAAAGACAAAAGGGCCGGGGCGCTCTGCGGCGCTCGGCGGCCAAGTTTAATAATGTCGAACATCAGGCCTGTCTGGAAGGCAAACAGCGAGAACCAGACAGAGGACTGGGCTGACAGAGCACACAAAGAGAGGGTTCAAAACACAGAGAGTCACATGAGGGACTTTGAACTAATGAAAACACAAATCTCAAGTTTCTTTATAAGATTTTAAACCTGACTTGTTTAACTCAAGGATCAAAAACAAGGTTCAAATGTTTAAAAAAGTTCTCAGCTGAAAGGAAACTTTTTGAAGTTGATAAAAACACTATAATCCACTTTAAAGTACGATAACGTAAAAGGAATGACCAATATGCTGCTCTGAGATACCTCTTGGATGTAGCTCTGGTTAAAAGTGCTGAGAATGCTCTACTACCCAGATGCAAACAAGCACAGACGACACACTGCGTCTTATAGTGAAGTGTGGTTTCACGTATTTTAACCCAAAACTGGACAAAAAGTCGACTTCAGGCCGTCTGATTAAACTGGATGTGTGAGTAACAAGCTCAGGTATGTGGGAAGACTGGGGATGCTAGCTCTGCTACTGTTAGCCACACCATTAACCTGCAGAGTATGTCTCAAATAATGAGTTTTTACTTTACACTTTTAGACCAGTTAGTTTGGATTTTAATTTCCAACAATTTCACTCATGAAATTTGTTGCTTTAAAGAGACCTAATCCAAAAACTCAAAGAGGCTTCGTTTACCATAAATTGTACCGTCGCTACAAGGAGGCAAAGGGCACCGTGATTCAAATTTAATCTGAAACCACCTGGACATTCTGAAAAGCTTCCTCTGTGTTAGCCAAGCTTTAGGACAGGGGTGGCCAACCTGTGGCTCGCAAGCCGCATGTGGCTCTTTGCCTTTCGGTATGCGGCTCTTCAACCCATTCATAAAAATATATATGTAGATATTGTTATGAGTAGCGGTGTGTCAATCAGTCTAAAATGTTGATCTACTGATGCCAACGTCAGGATCAATATTGATCATTACTTGGGTGATGAGATTGATACTTAAGTTTCAGTTTCTTTTGTCAACACGTGCTTCTCTCGATCACTCATGTGCTCATAACTTTCTAGATAGATATATGGAAATTGTCTCTTCTGCAGTAAAATAAAAATTTGACTTTGACACAGCTCAAAACAAACAAACACAGTAAATCTTGCTTTGAAAGTTGGAAATGGATTGATTTTCATTTTATGTGTTTTTGTTTATGTGTGAGAGGAAGTGAGTTTGTAAGACCACTTTTGTGATGTGGCTCTTTGCAGTACCATGGTAATTTTTGTGGCTCTTGGTCTCTGACTGGTTGGTCACCCCTGGTTAAGGATTAAATCACTATGAATGACTGAGAATCTTTGTGGTTTTTAAAGGCCCCGTTTACAAGACAACGTTTCACCCCAAAATGCAAAAACTCAGTGAAGAAAATTTGCATAAGGACTGAAAAGGATGTAGTAAGCATGCCAGGCCTGCAGTTGGCGCTACAACTGTCTTGTCCAGAAGCAGCTTTTGGTAGATCTCCTCTGAAGTAGAGTTGGGTCGATCATCTGGTGTGGTGGCGTACGCGCAAAGTGGAGCGTGACGTCAACATTTCCATCAAAAACTCCTGCTTACTGTTTACATGAAAACAGTGGCTGTAGTGTTTCAGAAAAAAAAAACCCACTCTGGAGGCTGTTTTCTAAAGTTTCTGTATAAGGTCGGCTAAGATGCTGTTTCCGTGTAAACAAGAGGCTAAAACGCAACAATACTTTTGCATTTCATGCTGAAACTATTGTCCTATAAACCCCAAAATGTTGGGGAAATTGTTGATTGTTGGCTTGGTCCATACCAGCATAACCACACAGTGTTCGTCTTCTGATAGAGCTCGTAACCCCTAGTTAGCGCTACGTCCGGCCTGCTAGCGTAGCGATCACCAGTGGCTGAGCACAGCTGTTTCACTGCGACTCTATTTTTGCTGGCGTGCTCTGCAGAAACACGTCAATCTCTGCAGAGCAGATCGTACCAAACAGGAAATCAGACAGAAAAACGCTCAGAGTGTGTGGTCATTTTACAATAAAGCTCTATGTTCTGGCTCCGGATCGTTAATCTAGTCCTTGTTTATCAATCTACATCACCATCACATGACCAGAAGTCAGATCCAGAAGAAATCAGACGTTTTGGACGAGGAAAAGTTAATCTTGGAGATGCTCACGCTGTATGTGTGAATTAGTGGTAAGTTGACATTATTTCAGATGTTTACAGACTGTTTTTGCAAACAAGAAGTTTAAGAAACTGGTCAGAAGAAGGAGAAACTGAACTCTGAAAACTGTTGTATAAAAATTTGATGTTGTGTAGTCACAGCTTCAAAAGATGCAAACTCATTCACACCCACAGAAGTATGAGACGACCTCGAGTACGACCTCGTAACTCTCCCCCCCATGTCCGAGCAGCCGGTCTAAAGCCTCAGTACCTGTCCAGCCAGGTTTAATGACTCATGCTACACTTAACCCGTCCACTCCAGTCGCACTCTTTATGGTCACCTGGAGAGCTCTTTAACCTGGAGTGGTCAGCAAACAGCTGTGAGCACCCTTGACTCTTTATGACCCTGACAGGGAGCTCGAACAGCCTGTGAGTGTTTTATAACGAACATGTAACGAATCAAATGCTGTTGATTCAGACTGGAGTGGCTCCATAATCACTGGGTTTAAAAACAAACCAAACAACAATGTGAGGTATGCTGGTTCAGGCAGCGACGCCTCAACAGCTACCAGGGAGTATCCCTCAGCGCTGAAACACAATGAAGTCCAGGAGGGGATTTCGTGGTGACAGAAGTCTATCTTTGGAAAGTACGCTCTCGGTTTGGCCGGCTCTGAAGGCTGACATTACATTTGGCTGACTGCGAGCAGCGCGCTCAGGATCAGTGTGGCGTAAACGCGTGATTACAGTAACCAGCAGAGGCTGTGGTTACGCCATGCTGACCTCACAGGGTTGTACGCAGCTCCACTGGGTGTCCGAGTTCATGATTCATATGCAGTTTTAAATTAGTGGCTCCTTGTAGCTTCATAGAAATATTACTGAAATAAAGATTTTTTTATTTTTCTCACAAAGGGTATTTATGATTAAAGACACTGATACTAAAAAAAAATCCTGCGTTAACATTTAGTGGAACTAAATCTTCATCCCATCTGTCAATAAAGCCTGCCACCGCTCTACTTCACCTCCTACAACATCAACATCCACCAACTTTCCATGCACCTGTGGCTAACCTCAAGTTTTACAGCCCTGGGAAGATAACTACATCTACAAAAAGACTAATCTGGAAGAAAATACTGATTTTAATTCTGTGAGGATGGATTCATTTAACTAACAAAATGCTGGTTTGTTATACACTCTACACTATACACAAATAGCAAACAATAAAAACTTATAAGTTAAGGTGGTATAATCAATATATGTTTTCAAATTCAAATATTCATTCAAAATTGGTGATTTTTTTGTCATTCTTTTTACTTTAATTTTTTTGGATTTTTTTAAAAATAAATCTTTTTTCTCTCGTTTTACTAATTCAAATATTCTTTCCAAATTGCTGAATTTTTTTATCTATTTATTTATTTATTTATTTTTTGCAAATTTTAGGAATTTAGATTTATGGGAAATTTAAACAAAAAGCTTTTTTGTCTCTTTTAGCAAATTTTGATATTTTTTAAAAATGTTGTAATCTTGCTTAAATGTCAATATTTTTTTTCACATTTAATTTTTTTTTTTTTTTTTTTTTTAACTTTTGCAGTTTAAAAAAAAAAATCATTTCTCTTTTTTTGTAAATGCTTGAAATGTCCAGACATTATTTTGGAAAATTTTGCAATTATTTTTACATTTAAATGTTTTTTTTTGTTTGTTTGTTTTTTTGTTTTTTGTTTTTTTCATTTTTTGTAAATTTTGAAATTTTCAAATGTGTTCAATTTTTTTAAATCTTTTTTTTGTTTATTTTTTTAATTTAGCAATTATTATTATTATCTTCTTTAACTGTTAAATTTTTTGGAAATTTCATTTTTTATTTTTGCAAATAATTAAAAATAAAAAACTAAGACATCACATGTACAATTCCATGAATTCAAGAAACTTCTCATTTAAGATACTTATTCACTGTGTTTCAACTCTGTGCTGAATTTTATACACTTTATTGTATTTTTTGGACGGTAAATAAGATTTTGTGGCTCCTGAATGACTTTAATCCAGGTGAGCTGAGGAAAAGTGGCTCCTATGAAAGTAAATGCTGTAAACACCTGAGTTAAGGGGTATAAATCTGAGCATTGTTGGGGCTTTTTTCAGGTTTCTCATCCATTTGAAAGAAAAGAAAACTTCTAACAAGTGAGTTGCACAGATTTAATTACAGCAAACTGCTCTCTAAATTAGCTCCATGTCAGGGAGAAAGGCCCACACACAGCGAGTGGATCTGATTTTGCAGTCAGAGCACATTTGCATATGGCCTAAATGTCCGTCTCTGATCTGTGACATGCAAATCTTCCCCTTTGATCGTTAGCCAGTGGTTTCTCCTGAAACGAGATGAACACAAAGAGGCCGGTGAACATGAGCTGCTCTACACCCAGGAAGTGAAACATGGACAGGTAGCCACGGTCACTCAGAGACGCCACATTAGCTTTTCCCGATCGTTTCTCATTGAAGGTATTACATAAAACTTTCCAACTCTCCAGCTTCTGTCTTATTTCCGACCATTTTTCTCCCTCTTCCTGTCATTCATCTCCTCCCTGTCCTCCCTGCTCCTTTCATACGTCCAGCCTCGGTGTATGTTTGGTCATGAAGTAACTGTTGGCTGCGTGTATACGAGCTCCACGGGACATTCCTCTGGGTTCGGACCATCCCTCTCTAAGCATATACTTTACTGTGTAAAAATACACACTGACCAGCCTGTGTGTGTGTGTGAGAGAGTGTGTGTGTGTACGGCTGCAGACCTCCAGGGCTTAGATTTGCATTTGGTGCACATGTGTTCATAACACTCCCTATTCAAAGGACTGAGCCTGACTCTGAGACCTTCAGGGAGGAAATCAAAGTGGGCGTCGTGCTTTTCTGCTTTATAGACACAGAAATGCTAAAGTTTAGAGAGTTTGGAACATTTAAAGAAGTAACCACACATTTTCACTTCAATCACATTAAAAAATTCACTGTTTTTTTCCATTTTCTCTGGATTCATTTGTTTCATAAACTCGTTTTTTAGATTCATTGCTCCAATCTGTGTTGCACGGCTTCACCGGTGTGGTCTGAAACCCCGACTTTAAAGTAGGAGTCTGTTAAACACAGTGTTCAGTCACCTGCCACCCATTTGTCTATGTCTGTTCTTTGATTAAGTTTCATTTACAGGTCAATGGTGATTTGCAGACACAAACGTTTTGCTCTAACTCGAAAAACTCTCTGACTCCTTCTCCCCCTGAGGACAAAGAGGAGAAGGATCAGATTAAGGTCTAAGTGTCCCCTGAACAGATGAGTCTTCAGACATCTCTTAGAGTAGAAAGGGACTCTGTGGATCGTATAGAGTTTGGTAATTCATTCACCGTTTGGGAACAACAGAGGAGAAGAGTCTGGCTAGAGATTTGGAGCCGCGCTGGGCTGGGAGCACCAGGCGATGTAATATTTTAAATCCCTTTGACATAAAGTGGATACTGTTTTTGACAAGCCAACTGAGCCATCCCTGAGTTTATACAGTGAAATACATCATTAAAAGTTTTTTCATTGTTTTTTAACGCAAAATGAGACTCATTTTACAGAATTTTAGGGCTGGGATCAAATGCATTTCTCCCGACTCGAATCTTTAAATTTTTTTAATTTTGCAATTTTTGTGATTTTTAAAGTGGGTTTTTAAAACCAGACCACGTAAAGAAGTTGAATGACGATGGTTAGGTCTATAAACTGTATCAGGAGCCACATCACATGAGAGTCAGTTTTTAGGATTTATTCAAGGGATCTGACATCTCAACTTTTTCCAAACTGTACTTAAAAACAAAGACTGAAATGAAGGATTTAAGAAAAAAATTATCAAAAAAACCCCAGATACTTCAAAACATCAATATTTCCTCCCACCATGAGGAGCCAACAACTGAATTTCTTGGAACGAAAATGACTAAATTCAAAAATTTTAATGTTAGCATCATGCTAACTTTTCTTTTACAATAAGTCAAGATGAGACGATGCAAAAATACAAAGAGAAATAGGCCGGCTAATGACAATTATATACTACACAGCTAGTACGAACTAGGGATGGGAATTGATAATATCTTGTCAATACCGATGCCCTTATCGATTCTGCTTATCGATCTGATTCTTTATCAATCTCCTTATCAATTCCTGTTGTGAATTTTCTTGGTACTAAAAAGTAGCTTTACAGGTTTTCTGTGTCAACAACATTTAATTGAGTTTATCCTGTAAGTGAATAAAATGTAATTGGTCCCTGAGTCTGGATATTTCTGGCCATCATTAAACAGAAACAGGTCAAAATTTCACACAATGTGACGTTGATGTTCTGTGTTGTAATATTTCAGTAATTCAAGTAGGCCATCTAGTGTCTCAAAGTGGTTATAGCAATGATTTAAGTTGTTAGGAACCTTTCCGTAGTTATGAAGTCATCCATGAGCCTTTCATTAGCCTGTTAGCTTTTAGCATTTGAAATTCTCAGTATTTTTTACAAAGAGTTGATGTGATATGTTTCTGTGATGAAAGTTGAAATTCTATTCTGAAGCTTAAGTTATACTGATGTATGCTAACTGCTAGCATATCAATGCAGTTTCCCATATACGTTAGCATCAAGCTTGCACTATTTTGTTATTTTGGTAAATAAGGTGTTTCATACCATTTCTAATGTGCTGAATATGAATCTCCTGAGAGAGAGTGATGAACATTTCTTTATGAAGTCAGTTCTTCAGGAAAACTTCAAGCTGAAAATCCTGAATCAGAGTTTTCTTAGGAAACGTTAGCTGACTGCTAAGCTAAGCTAGCTGCAGCAGACTAGTCGACGTAAGGCCCTGCGGCTCCGGCACAATGTAAAGAATTCATAAGGGAATCGTTAAGCTCAAAGGCTAACGATATCGATGGACTGAAACATTTCTTATCGATTCTCAACAGGAGCATGAATAAAACCATCCAAGGTTAGAGAAGGAGAATCAAGACAAGAACAGAAAGGATTTTGCGCACAACAATGGTCAAAACGCAACAGCAACTCATTTAAAGTTGTCTTTTGTGCTCTCAATAACAATTTCAATGTAAATCCATGTAAAGAGACAAATTTCTAATTCAAGAAGCACAATGAGGCTGTAAAGCTGGTGTACCCAAACAGGGGAGCCAGAGATGATTAATAAAACTAAAGTTTAGTTTTTCTTCCAGGACAACTGGTCTTATCTAAAGACCACAATCCAAGGCCAAAGAGTGACGTTTAGTCCCGGTGTAGTTCCCCAGACAGGACTTGACCACACACTCTGAGCAGCTCGTGCATCCTTTCATTAACCCTGTTTGTCCGTGTGTGTTCCTGTTTACGCCAAAACAGTCCGACCAGATGGCAGAGCGGCTCGCTGCCATGAAAATCCTGCTGACTCTGCAGCTCCGAGGCCTTCGTGCGCTCCGAGACTGAACCAAGGAGCTGGGATGGATGTTTTTATCCAAACGGGACAATGAGGGGACGTGAGTGAGAAATGAGGAGGAGAGGATCCAAAGGAATGAAAGTAGGAAGGAGAGATGAGATGAAAGGTCAAAGGTCAAACACCACCCACTCCTTCCCTTTTTCCTCTTCTTGCTGCGTCGTACGCTGAATTCTCCTTTTGTGGCTCTTTAACCCTCGAAGTCTGATCTCTCTATCCGACTCCTCTATGCTCCTTCTTCTTCTTCTACAGCATCAAACCTCAGACGCTTTAATCCCGTTTCGTTACAGCCTCACATCTTTCTCGCTCTCTGTTTGTGATAGAGACGCAGGGCTGATCGCAACTGACGCTGAGAACCTTAAAGTGTCACTCAGGATTTCACACCGTGGAGGAGCAGAGGTGGGGGAGACGGGTGGAGACGGGGGACGGACATTATGATGCAGATGTTTGGGAGGATGGACGCAGGGAGAAAGATTCAAACAAGCAGAAAACATCCATCCACCACATGTCACTTTACGGACTTCTGCTGCTTTCACTGCCTCGCAAAACAGAGTGAAAGTAAACACGCACGCAGCTGGGAGGCTAATCAGCAACAAATGGTTTTAAAGTCGTTAAACACGTGTAAAATCAACCGTGTGCAGCAAAGACGCCAGAGAGGAGCGCTGACAGCTCCGGCGTTTAGCGTCAGGAGGGAAAACATCTCCACAGCAAACTTACACCTCCCTATTTTCAGACACTAACATACATACATGCTCCGACACCCTCCACCCGCTGCACACACCCTCCACCCCCCCTCGGAGGGTGACACACTGGCCTCATTCTCTGGATTTCAGCTCCAGAGAAAAATCTCTCCTGCCTTTAACCCAAAGTATTGATTCCTGTTTCTTTATTAGACAGATTGCTCCACAGGGACCGTCCCACCCCCACCCTGCACCTCCACCCTGCAGATTCTTGCACGTGAGCGCTCAGGGTGGGGGGCAGATGTCCTCCCAGAGGACTCAACCAGCTAGCACAGTGGGAGGAGGAGGAGGAGCAGGAGGAGAAGGAGGAGGACGGAGGGGTCCATTGTCTCCGGCACCTCTAAACCAAAGAGTTTGCTCTAAACAGTAATTATCCCCCTCCTCCTCCTCCTCCTCCTCCTCCTCCTCCTCCTCCTCCTCCTCCTCCTCCTCTGCTCTGTGCTCCTGTTTGCAGCCACCCCCCAAACTGCTGCCCCCAAGGCTCTAATTTGGGTCACAGGCTGCAGAATGGCATCTCAACACTCGGTCACAACTACAGCCGGAGAGAGGAGCCAGGAACATGTGCTGGCTCTGAGAGATATGAGGAAGAAGACATCTCTGCAGATAAACACAAACTAAGTGGGATCTGTTGCATTCTTTTCATAAATTGGCAAATATTCCAAAATTGAAAAAATTGAAAAAAAATTGCAAAAAGTTTAATATTGTTTGAAAATATAACACACTTGAAATTTATAAAATTTAATAATTTTTTATATAAATTTACAAGAAAATCTTATTTTAAAATAATAAAAAAAATAAAAATAATTAAAAAATGAAACAATATATTTTATGATATTTCTTTTAAAAAAATTATAAAAATCTACAAGAAATTTTTATTTTAAAATAGAAAAATGCAGTTTTAACTAAACATATGATAAATTTGCAAAAATCAAAATAATCAATTGCCAAAATTTCTAAATCTTTTGAAATTTCAAAAAGCTGCAAAAATTACCAAAAAAATTAAAATAGCAAAAACTCCCCAAAATTGAAATTGAATAAATCTACAAAAATTCCAAAAAGGGAGAAAATAAAAAAAAAGGAAAAAATGTTAAAATTCTTGAAATTCTAAAAAAATTAAAAAAAATTAAAAAGATAAAATTACAAAAACTCAAAACAAATTAATTTAATAAATTCACAAAAAATGTAAAAAGCAGGAAAAAAAGATACTGAAAAAGTTGTTGTTTTTTTTTAAATTGAAATCTTAAAAACTTGCAAAGAATTTTAAAAAAAGAATTTGAAAAAAATTGAAAAATTTGCAAAACTAAAAAAATGTACTTTCAAAATTTGAAAAAAATTGCAGAAATTTCAAAATTTATCCAATCAAACTTGAATTTGATAACATAAATTGATAATTTTGCTCAACACATTCTATTTTTGTTGTTTGCAAATGTCTCGCCACATATCAATCATGTATATTAATCCAGCACGTTGTCAGTTCAATGACTCTATCCACACAGAATTAAAATCAGTATTTTCTTCCAGATGAGTCTTTTTGTAGATGTAGTTATCTTCCCAGGGCTGTAAAACTTGAGGTTAGCCACAGGTGCATGGAAAGTTGGTGGGCTGTTGATGTTGTAGGAGGTGAAGTAGAGCGGTGGCAGGCTTTATTGACAGATGGGATGAAGATTTAGTTCAACTAAATGTTAATAATATTTTACAAAGCCACAAAGAGCCACTGCAAAGAAGTCAAAGGGCCACATGAGGCTCCAGAGCCGCAGTTTGAAGACCCTTTTACAAACCGTTCATTTTTTATGTGTCCCTTTTAAGACGTGTTTTATCAAAGCCTTCAAACTGTGACAGAGTAGCAGAAAAGTTTTGCACCAAACCATTACTGCATCATTAGACTCTAACCCCCCTCCCTCCCCTCCCAGCATCTGCGAGAAAGCAAACACGCTCCATTCAACACCAGGGGTGAGAAAACAACCAGAGGACGCTGTTCATACAACCGTGCCGCCCCAGAGACGGACGCTGTGAGGACACTTCACACGCTGCTGTCAGCTGAGGGAAAATATCACACAGGCCGCACAAAAGAGCCACAAAGACAAACACATAAAAACCATCAATGAGCCGTAAACGCTGACTGAAGTTTGGAGAGCTTTCTGGACTGGGAATCCATCCTGAACGGGATTTTGTTCAACGTTAACGAGGATTAGAGTCGTTTGATGAGGTTTGTGGACACAAAACATCTCAGTAAAGAAAAACAGTCCCACCACATCAAGAGGTCAGCTTTCAGAGAGTCTGGGGTTCAAAGAATCAGGGTTTCAGCTTACCAGTGGGCATCGTGGCTCAGCTCCTCTTCCACAGAGTCAGACCAGAGTAAAGTTTTTAAAAAGTGAAGTTTTACAGGAACTTTCTGAGCAGGTCACATCTCCAGAGTAATCCAAAGTGTATTCCCTGAAAACCCTGGAACAGATCCCTCCAGTCCTCCTCCAGTCATCGTGGATCCTCCAAAACACACCGAGAGCGCACACTGCAAGAGCGACAAACACACACCCTCCTCTGCCTGATGTGTGCTCCTCTTCCTCTCACATTACTCTGCTGAGGAGCTCCTCTTCTCCTCCTTCTCTGTGCAACTGCAGCACATCCACAGCCTGCATGTGTGTGTCTGAAACTGTTCATGTGTGTGTCTGTGTGTGTCAGGCTGAATGGCCTCTGCTCCCTCCCTGCTGGGTTTTCCCCTCCCCCTGACTCCTCCTCCTCCTCCTCCTCCTCCTCCTCTCTCCCCTCCCTCCTGCAGCAAATTACAAGGAGCTGGGAGTCCCACATGAAGAGCCTCCTCCTCCGCGTTTTCCTGCTTCTTTCATCTTTTCTTCACTTTTTCATTTCCTCGTCTTCTCCCGTTCTCAGATCAAACTTTTAGCTCAGTTCCCCGTAACGTTCACCGGGGCCGGCGCCACCTTTTGTGAGTGTGTGGCGTCTGCTGCACGCTCAGCAGGCGGCTGAACCGCTGCTGCTGGTGCACAGAGATCACACACACACACACACACACACACACATTTTACATAGGAAGGGGGGTTCACGGCTGATCAATAGGCCGGGAGCCAGCTCAGACAAAAGCTCCTGGTCCACCGCGAGACACTGCAGCGCTCATTGTGTCCCAGATCAGAGAGAAGGAGGGCCGCGCAGAGCCGGCACGCAGAATGTCAGAAGTGGGATTGAAGATGCAAATGAGCAAGAAGAAGAAACGGACACAGGCCGCTCTGTCTCAGAGTGAATTCATCTCTTTGGTCTGTGATCCATCAGACGGCTTCAAAGACCCGCGATCATTTCCACTGTCTCAGCATCAACGTCACACTTCTCTTCTCCCTGACTCTGTGACTTCACCTGTCGTTGATTCACATCTCCCACTTTTCTGTGTACAACACTGTTTCTAATTAAGCTAATTAAGGTTTGAGACATCAACAAGCTAACTACAGGCAACGAGGCAAGCTGTGTGGCACTTTGATTAAAGGCAGCTCTGAAGTCGCGATGCGTAGGATGGGTTTGGGAGCTTGAAAAAATCAAGTTAGGATGTGTTGGTTAGTGTAAAATTAAAGGTACAGTGTGTAGAAATTGGAAAAAACTAGCCGACATGTCAACATCCGAGGCCAAATCAGCTGATTCTGACCTGTTGTTGCTTTTTCACGAGCGAGATACTGAAATCTTATCAAGTATTTTTGTCTTATCTTAAGTAAAACTTGTTTGAAATTTGCTTGAAAACTTTTTGCACACATGATATCTACTAAAAATTAAAGCTGCTTGATGAGATGTATCATTTCCTCATTTTAGTCACATGACCAGCTGCACGGAACTCTCAATCATTGTGACATCATCACCAACTGCTGCCCTCTCAGTAGCGGAACTGACTAAAGTTCTAGAATCGTCTCCTCATAGATGCCACAATTTTGACCAAATCTCCCTAAAAATCAGATATTTTTGCAGTAAATTTTGTCAGGAATCCATCCATGTCATTTTTAAAGCTGTACCACTTTTACTTTTGTATGTAGAGGCCTGACTGCTGCAGCTTGTGTGGCGCTGGATCCTCCTCTCCCATTCATTCTAATAGAGGGAGCTGAAACAGCTTCTTTGGGGTTCACCAACTTTGAGGGCTTGTCATTCAAAAACCATCTGAGAAAGAACAAATTCATGCTCTACTTTTGTAAAACATGGTCCACTCTGTCATCTGAGCGAATTTCAAGCTGATATCATTTAAGGCCTAGTAGTAGGTAACTTTTGAAAAAGAGCCGAATATGTGGCCAAATTTTATTTTGAAAGGCAAATTGCCAGCTTCCTGTTCGAGATAGGTCAGGGTTGTCTGAATGAAACTTGTGCATCTCAATGAGATGAACATTTTGACGTTGGTTTGATCTCTCTATGACATTCCTACTGCCATTGGGAGCAGTTTTAATGTGCATTGGTAGCAGTAAAGAATGGAGAAAAAGTCCCTGTCCTCCTCTAATGAACCCTTCGATTCATCTCGTCTCCTCTCATTGGCGTCACAACCCACAGGTCAGGAACCGCTCTGCTCTGATGTGCACTGTGGATGTTGTCAGGCAGCAGTTTGTTGCTCAGGACACGTCGGGCCATGTGTCCCATACGGACGACACACGTGAGACAATACACCCTCAGTCTCAGGCACTAAAGCCAATGTGTTGACTATCTGTTGTCCCTCTGTAAAGACAGGGACTGGTCCCAGCAGCATGGGGTCCTGCTAGTACCACCCCCTTTCTACCCACCAGTACAATAACAGAGACCCCCTGGACTAGCCCCCCACACACCGAGGCTCCAAGAAGCAGGACTCCTCTCCCTAATGGTCTAAGAGTCCGTTGACCCACGAAGCCCTTAAACCTCCACCCTGCACCGTCCCCCTGCCATCTTCACCCCTCACACAAACACGAGGAGCATCGATAATGAGCACCTCCAGCTCCACAAACACACGGAGCGCGTCTCAGCTCCTCAGCTCAGCCGAGCGCGACCTGTTGATGACAGAAAGCCGCGGCCGCAGTCCGTTTATCTGATGGCCCCTGTCGGCTCCACAACACTCTCTGCAGGACGTCGGCCACAGGAACAATATTGTTCCTCCTTTGTTCTCGCTATAACAATTATTAAACGAAGATTACATAATTCTTTCAGGGGATAAAAGGGGAGACAGTGTGGCTGAGGATATTGATAAAATCTAAAAATAGGAGCCAGCTGAGGCCGCAGCCAAAGAAAACTTCCCTCAGCAAAACAACAGAAATATATTTGACAGAATCTTGAGGTCAGGGCGGTGATTATTTTCACTATTTATAAACTGTTTAGTCTGTGACATATCAAACATGTCAAACTCTGATGAGCCCAGGTGATGTCTTCTTTGTAAGAAGTCTAATTCATCCACAACGAAAATTTGGATTTTAGCTTAACTTCCTCAAACGGAGATAAATGAACAGTTTGACATGATTAAAACTTCAGTCTGTTCCTGATCTTTGTTGTTGCCGTCTGGAAGTCATATCTTGTTTATTTAATTCAACTGCCAACAACTGTTTGACCGTGGTTGTGGTTTCAACTGACAAACTTTAAATCATCAACTCTTTGACTTTCCAGCCGAGAAATAAAATAAAAGTATATTTTTGTATTTTATTGTGCTGTCAGAGCACTAAGATCAGAAAACAAAGAATTCGGAAACCAAACATTTATTTTAAGTTGTAGAAACAACCCAATCAGGTTTTTCTCAGCTAAACGATTTTTCAATGAGATAAAGCTGCTAAAAAACAACAACAACAAAAGACGCTCTACCAAATGGTTGAGCAGCAAATGAAAGGGTTAAACTGATGTAGAGTTATCTGTGGCGCCTTCCTCAAACCAAAACAAACATAAACCGATGGTTAAAACTGCAAAGTCTCTGCAGGTAAGCTATATCAAACCAGTTTGCTGATATTAGCAACAGTTAGCAGAGCTAGCATCGCCAACCCTACATCCAACTTAGTCATTTCTTTTCATATAAAAATATTGACAAATGCTGCTTTGATACCAGACATCATCTGTCACCTGTGCTTGTTTACATCCAGGTAGTACCGTATCAAAGCATTATGACAGGTCTAAAGCTGCTGCTAGCGGTGGGTAGCTTTACTAAAAAAAAGCGCAAAAACAGAATTTGATCAGTATTTCAGGTCTACAGCATTAACAGCAAAGTAAATAAGCTAACAACTAGCCGTGACATTTAACCGCCCAGCAACTTAGCATATCCCACCTGTCAGCATGAAGCCAGGAAGGGGAGCACTACATATGTTGGTTTCACTTTTAAGGAAATATCATGCCTTCCATTGTTTTATACAGCATTTGATGTTTGTTAGAATATCTATTTTATTTAAATTTATCAGAATTTAAATCTGGGGTTTAAGTCTGACACTGTGGGCACTGTTAGCATAGCAGTCAAGCATTGTACGGTGGCTGGTAGGTATCAGCAGATTTGCAAAAGTAACAACACAACAGCAGTTAAGAGGACAGTTTTCCTAACGGACACAGAAAAGTTGTGAAAGTAAGTAAATGATTCTTCCCTTTTTTACCTTCATCTATGATAAATAGGGATGGGTACAGAATTAGGTACTTGTAGAGGTACCGACCGAATTCTGTCAAAAGTACAGAGTATCGACTCAGGTAAAACCAAAAGGTATCATGTTTAGGTACCTAAACACATCCTAGTGACTGTGAGGGAACAGAAGAGGAGGCAATTTTCCACGCTGGGCATGAACACACCATTGCAAGGTTATATATCGAAAAATAGACATGTTAAATTGAATTTTTTTTTATTTTTCATTAGTAAACAAATTGATATTCTCTACCACATAAACACAAGAAAGTACCGAAAATTGGTACCGTAGAGTACAGGTACCGATTGCCAGGTACCGGGCTTTGGTACCGTATCGTTTCAGGTGTGAAAGGTACCCATCCCTAATGATAAATATAGCTGTTATGCTAACGTTATTGATCCATTAAGCTAAATATAAGATTACATATTTTTTCTGTCATATATGGAGTTTAAAAAGATAATCGTTTACTTTCTTTTGCAACTTTTCTATGTTTGTTAGCAAAACTGACCTCTTTTAACTTCCGTTGTGATGTAGCGTTAGCAAATTGTCACCCTCCAACCACCGTACGTTTGAAGAAGAATACAGTAGACCATACAGTTTATGAAATATAGACTGGGGCAGAAATAAAAAGCTATGAAGCTACAGATACAGGAAGATACAGCTACTACTAAAACTTTAAACACAAGACATCCAAGAAATAATCCTCAGTGACTTCTGACATTTCTTAAAATGTCATCCAACTTGTGGAGCCTCCTGAAAATTTACATAAGGTCACAAAAGATACAAGACAAAGACGCTTTTAAGAGCTTTTCTCTTGATCACATAAAAACAAAAGAACTTTAAACTTTAGGACTGAACTTTTTGATCCATACTCAAAGTTAAGATTCTGCTTGAACTGTGCTCTTCTTCACGCCACCGCCTTCACTCGACCCTGCTCCAATGACACCTTCCCTCCTGGTGTCCACCCCTCTCCACCCGGGGAGCAGATTCCCCAACAGACCCCCCTCCCTCCTTTGACAACAGGCCAGAACAGGGCCGTAACACTTTAAGACCCTCCACGCAGACAAACAGCCTCTTTATGCAGCCCCGAGTCAGAAGTGATGCTTTGAGAGTTTGCCGGGTTGCCAAGATGAGCGCGGTTGTGGTCGCCTTGACGACTGCGAGGCATTCATCTCCGAGGCATGTGGACGGACAGACAGGCCGAGGGAGAAGAGAGGAGGAAATGCTTATTGTCAATAAAGCACTCCATTCCTCATAACACTTGGGCAGAGCAAACAAGGAAGCAGGGCGCAGGGTTCACACACACGCGTCCAACTTTTACTGGGGCATGCACAAACACACACACTCACACAATCACTTGTTTTCCTGCAGCATTGTTGACTTCAACTGGAATAAACTCTGTCACCAAACACTGAAGCGTGGAGAAGTTAGCTAACGGTTGTTGTTGCAGCAGGCAGCGTGTGTGCGTGTTAGTGTGAAGTTGTGTCCGACCTCTTCCCTCAGCCTGACAGCTTCTTCATTTCCTCAGCTGTCCACCGTTCAGAAAGAAAAAAAAACACCATGAATTAAAGAAGAAATGGACTCAGCCTGAGAGCGACTGTGACTAATGATGAGGGGGTTTGTGGGTCGTCGCGGCGGTGGCGGTGGCAGTGGTGGGGGGTCATTCATATACAGTTTCCCCCTCCCTCTGTGACCCTGTCTGTCTCTGTCGCCTCAGAGATGGATCATCCTCAGACACACTCTCTTTCTTCCTGCCTCACACAGATTCTTTAAGTGTCACAGCGCTTTAAGCGTTTTTGTTCTCGCCGCCTGAGCTCTTCATTAACCCCTCAGCTCACCAGTTTCTCCAAGGCTGGGAAAACCTTTCCTCGCCGCCTTACAGCCTCCATACCGCCCATTTCTGGAAGGCTCCACTGGTTAAACTATCAGATCTGATCATTAACTGAGACATTCTGACGTCATCGGCAGGAAACTGCTCAACAATGTGATGGTGATGATTGAATTCCACTTAACGGCTCTCGTATCTCGTATCTCGTTATCGTACGCACTGACTCACCATGACTCGCCATGTCTTAGTCAGACAGGGGGACAGAGGCACCATATTTAAAGTTTAGGAGAAACGTTTAAAGGGTATTGCTTTGTGTCCTGGAACAAATAGAGCTGTTCTGTTTTGAGACAGAGGCCTTCCTCAGAAATACATCTGGAGAACATCAAGGAGAAAGGAAGGTGAGTCAAGAGGTTAGCATGTGTGGAACACCAACCTGCTAGCTAGCTCTTAAGTCTTGTACTCCAGTCATTGGTCACTGCTACATTCAAAAGGAGCGACGTATAAACAGTGTTGGAAACAACGGTGTAAAAAAATAAGGATCTTAGTCACGCTGTTATTGCTTTCCAGTGATCAAATAAGTTACTATTTCCGCACTGTAAAATGAGGCTTTTTGCCCCATATTGTGATATGCTATTTCTTAGCTTCCTGATCGGGTTGAGCAGGACCAGACTGATTTACGGCACGTCTGAGTCTCTATGACAACATCACGCCGGCTAATGAAGTTAGTAAAAACCAATTGATTTCTGTGATTAATTTTGTAGTGATGGTGGACACTGGAGCCTAACTGTCAGAAAGAAAAAATGCAGAAGAGCAGAAGAAAGAGAAACAGGAGAAAGATAGAGCACGAGCTAAAGGCTAAAAGGGCTAAACTGTTCGTGCTAATGTTGACTCCAACCCACAGTCAGCAGTTATTCTGCAGTGCTCTCACAAACTGACAGTTAGCTTGTTGTCATGTTAGCCTACGAATACATTGGAGCACCGGGCTGCCGATAGCACTACATATAGCCGGCTACTACAGCGTTTGCTTGTTGTCACATTTCAAACTGTATCACTACATAACTGTTCAGATAAATATAGTTTTAGCGTTGTAAAATTTGTTTCCATTCAATCTCTATTTAATCCCAAAACAAACACACACCTCGCTAAAAGTCAGTACAACAGTGTGTGTGAGACTCCAGGCCAGTAGGTGGCGAGGTAATCCAATTGAAACAGATCCGCCTCGTAACATCGTATCAGGTATCAGGCGGATAGCAGCCTTATGTGAAGGTATCAGTGCTTGCGAAGGCTGTCGATACTCAAGACAAAAAAAATCTTACATCCAGTAAGTCCTCCTGGCCAGTAGTTGGTGCTACATTAATGTTAAACACTATAGCAAATGTGCTCCAGTGTCCTGTTCAGACAACACGAATGAACCCGAGAGGGTTAACGGTTAAACTGTTTTAATTTTCCACATCAGTTTACTTAAAATAATCACTAAAAGTCTGGCTGTTGTTAGTTTTATTTTGCACTTTCGTGGATTTATTACAAAAAAAAAAAAACGTAAACTCAGGGAGTTGTTCTGTTTTATTTTAAACTTAAAGATCGGTCATAAATTTTTAACTGATGGAAAGTTAGGAACTTGTTCGCTTTATTTTATTTTTGTGAGCTGCACCAGTTATTTTTCAAAGATACCAAAACTTATTAATCACAAAGACAGTTTCAAGCATGTGTCAGAGTAAATGCCAGATACGATTTATTGAAAAAAATGATGATTTCATCGACATTTTGAGATCATAAACTACATTTGTGCTCATCTTCAAGTGAAAATGCCTGAAATCAAAACTTAAGCAGGGTGAATTTTATCAAATAACCAGATTTTAGGAGACTTTCTTCATGGCACAGCGTTTGACAGAAAGTTACCCTCTTTTCTCGAAGCTATTTCTAGCCGAATAAAAACATCTGCGATCCTGATTCATTCTGTAAAACTCACTAATGATTTTTCCTTTCACAGATTTATAGGTTTTCAAGGTTTGGTAACAGTTTTCTCTCGAGGCCGCAGCAGTCTGCGCAGACGAGTCCAGGACTTTCTGCCTCCTGCTGAAGCTACGGTTTGAGCTGATCTAAGAGCAGGATTCCCTCAAAGTCGTCCGGAGGAAGCTGAGGGGGAGCATCCAGGAAAACAAGGCGCGTCTTTGCCATCCCAGCAGACTAAACAACAGCCACACAGAAATAACTACAGCTGCTACGTCAGGAACAACAAGGTCGACAGTGGCAGCTAATTAAAGAGCGGAGGGGGCAGAAGAATTTATGATCGGGGATAATGTTGGTGTTCGAGTATGCAGCGAGCTGGCATTCACATGGACACATGCAGAGAGGAAGTTAATGATCAGGAGGACAGAGGAGGGGGTGGAAGATGGAAAACAGGTGTTTTACTTTCATTTCTCTGGACAGGAAGTCTCTCTACATCAAGAAAACCAAAACAGAGCGCGGTCATTGATGTGTGTTTGTTTGTGTGTACGGTTAGAAACATGGTATGCTCAGTGAGTGTGTGAGTGTGTGTGGCGGATGCACGGAGGAAGCTGTGTTTGGCCTCAGATTAAAACTGCAGGACGAGGGTCTCGCTCCAGGAAAGGAGACCAGCAGAGCGGGGACCGAGGGACTTTTCTCCCATTAGGGAAACACGTGACGCGTGCAGACTCACTGACAGTCCAGAAAACAGATCGGAAAGTTTCAGAAATTACACACGTAAACATTAATTCAAAAAGAGGATCTGTTAGGGCTCAAATTAATCCAAATCTGCTCCTAAGGGACCAAAACAACAACTGTTAAAATTTGTCACTAGGGAACAATCTGATACGGGAGACTTTTTACAAGAAATATGCTGTTAAAAAAAAAAAAAAAAACTAATTTCATTGTTAAAAACCCTATTTTTTTTACAGTAGTATTTGTTACTACTGAGCCACCTGATAAAGTAGACTTTTTTAAAGAAATACACTGTAAAAAAAAAAAATAATAATAATAATAAAGAAAAAAATCCCTAATTTCATGGTCAATAAACCTAAAATTTTCAAGTAGTTTTTCTATTTTTTTAAAATAGTAGTCTTAAAAAAATGTAAAATTAAATGAATTAACAACCTGAATTTTTTTTAAGTTTTATGCCCACAATGACAGACTTTTTTTCTCAATTTTTAATGGAAAAAAATCCAGTTTTATCTTTTCTGCTCTCTTAAATCACAGTCAAACTGATGTAAAATGAAAATAATTATGTTTTTAACTGGAATTTGCAGGTAAATCTTATCAGTTTTATGCAGCGTATTCAGCTGCGCCCGTTCCCTCCTCACTCATGGTTGCAATAATGGTTAGGCTTTAGCAATGAACTGTTCTTTGATTAAAAAAAACAAAACAAAAAAAAACCTCCAAACAGAAAACAGTGCTTCTCTCTTGGAAATGCTTTCCCCTCATGCGTCACTGGTCACTTTGTCCTCCATCAGTTTGTGTTCTAAGTTTCCTATTTTCCTGTTATTTCACAGCAAAGTCATTTTTGTTGCGATCCTGATGTGCATTACTGTGGAACGCAAGAGGCACAGCATGTCTGTGCTCCACAGCACGGACCGACTGTCTGTGCTCCACAGCACAGACCATGTATATAGTGATTTTCACAGTGTGTTTTATGTTAACAAACCAAATGCGTTGATGGGCTATGCATGTTGGTCAAATTTAATATACAGTGTAATAAAGATTACACAACCAGTCTGAGCAGCGTGGCATAGACCAGCTGTTACCACCCACATAATTACTCAATGCACAACAAGGTCTTATATCCACTGTGTTTCCTCCTCGCTCATAGTTACCAAATACCATTGCAACAAAAAGTATTTTGCAGTAAAAAAGCTTCATTTTTTTGCCAAACTCTTTGCATTGTCACAACATTGAAGGTGTATTTATGATCGTAATCTTTTTTGGTTGCTGCTTTCGTTGTTATAAGAGACTGGTTATTGTAACACTGTTGCTCTTTAGGCAGACAAATTCAGTTCTTTTCATTTTCTACTTCTTATTTGCAAGAAGAAATATTAATCAAAATGTCTGTAAATGTAATGTATTTGGACTTCATTTGAATTGGGACATTTTTAATTTAATTTGAAGGTTTCTGTTTGTCGGTCATTTACCTTTTTTTACAGGTTTCTTTCTTACATAGTATCCAAGGTCTAACTTAGCATTTGACCAAAACATGAGGAAAAAATGACCATGATAAAATAAAAAAGCATCATAAACGGTGAGATATCAAAGGAAAAAGTGTCAGAAAGTGTCAGGACATTCATCTCGATGATTGAAGTCACACAAACACAAATGAGTCCATCCCAGTTTGTCCGTGAGTGTGTGTCCCTCAGAAGCCGAGTGCTCCAGTTAGCGCTCCCAGAATGAGGACAGACCACAAAGGAAAACACACACATGTGTGAACACACACACCAAACACCCCGGTAAGAGTTTCAGGGGTTGTTTCACTGACGTTTGACTCTGAAATAACTGGATTCCTGTTTCTCCAGAGGAAGAGTCTCGATTGGTCGAAAGCTTCTTGAGCTTTAACTTTAAAAACACAAACACAGAGCTCTTCATCCATTCAGATACACAAAGCTGAAAACTTCACTCTCACCGTGTCCAGCTCCGACTCCTAAGTTTATCCTCAAACTGTCTGTCACAGTTGCTAATTAACCGTGTGGGCAAAGGTGCCATTACAGCCAACAGAGCAGTCAGAGGTGGCGCTGAGGTCTGAGGACCCCACACCCGCAATTACGCTCCAATAAAAAGCTTCAAGAGGGAAACAAAGTGTGGACAGTGACGTCTGAAGCAGTTTGACACATCAACCCGAGGCAGAGACAACAACCTGCCACTTACCTCCTGAGACCACTCCCACCTTCAGCCCTTCCTCAGCCGCCGCTGTCCCAGAGTCTTCTCACAGGTTAGATCCATGTTCAGGCGTCCAGAGAGATCCACGCGAAGAAACGCAGAGCGACTGAAAAAGGATGTTTGGCTCGTGTCAAGGCGGCCGGTCTGCGGTCCACCCTCCTATGAGGTCAGCTGAGCGAGAGGGAGAGGGGACCAGATGGAGGCGCCTGAGCTGACTGCCCACCGGGAGGGGAGGGGGGGAGCAGCTCGCACATCCACTTCCTGACCAATTACTGCTGCAAAGACCAGCCTCTCTCCCTCTTCCCACAGCGGGCCCTCCTCACTCTCCTCCCTCCTCTCTCTCTGCGCCGCAGGAGACTGAAAGATCTGGAGGGTGGTCAGCGACGCGGGCGTCACCAGTGTCAGAAATCACACGGGAGGGACGAGAAGAAGCTGAAGCTGTGAGGAGAGGCTGAGGATGGAGACCGGGATGAAGACTGGCTGTGAGGTTGATAAACAGGAGGCTGGTGTGGGTGGGTGAGACGAGGAAGAGGAGATGAGGAAGATGAGGAGAGGAAAAGAGGGCAGCGCAAGGACGGGCTGTCTCTTCTGACCCCAAAAACACGACAAGTGGGTCACGTTACGTAGAGCACAGAAACGCGCCACTCAGAGCACTCCACAGCAAGTAAAGCCAAGAATGATAACACAAAAAATGCTTAAAGAAGAGGAACTCCATAAACTATTTGTAGGATCAAACTATGGGAAACAAAAGAGAATAAAAAATTGTGTTAAGGCTGAAATCTTGCTCCATAATTAAAAAGTCAAATCAGTTGAAAGACCTGATGCATCGTGAGCAAATAGTGTAAATAGAGGGGACAACTTGGCTCCGCCTCTTACCATAGGACGGTTTTTACATCAAAAAAAAAAACCCTGACCAAAGCTCTGAAATCTTGTAAATTTACAACCAGAATCTGGGTGGAGCCATGGTAACAAAGCTCCGCCCATACAGCTGGAGCTTTACCAGCCCTTTGGTTTGTCTCGGCAAGGTGCTAACAAGTGCTAAAAACTGCAGTTTCTCCAGTGCCCACTTGAGGCTAGCTCCAGAAGTACAGGAAGTCACAAACACACAAAGCCAAAAAAAGCTGTTTACAAAGCAGAAATTAACCTATTTACAGCCTGGTTCAAAAAACATCTCCCAGTCTACCCCCATGCAAGTAGCAAGTCATTTGGTCCAAGTCTCAAGTTTTTCTGTGGGCAAGTCAAGTAGAGTCGAGTCACAGGTTATATCCATCTGCATATATCTATAGACACCAAACTGGTTTTGTCTTCAGTGATATTTTTACTATTTTTGCTCCTGTGTTTGTCTGGAGATCCTACATGTAACCATGGCTGCATTGTTTACATGTGAAATCAGCTGTTAGCAGCCTGTAGCATGTCAATGCTAACTGGTGCTAGGCCTGATGTTTCTAACAAGCTGAGGAGAAGGAGGTGAGGACGACGTGCTGGATCTCAGGTGTGGGCTAAGAAGTGACGACATGGATCTGTCCTTCCATCCATCGTTATCGGGAACGTAAGATCTATCTCCAATAAGATGGACGAGCTAGCTGTGCTAACCCAGCTACAGAGGGAATACCAGAGGGCAGAGTAGCATCATGCTATTCACAGACATGGCTAACAGAGCTAACTCCAGACACCAACACCACATGTGAAGAGCTTCACCTGCTGTGCGCAGACAGGATCCAGGAGACAGAGACTGAACAGACTGCTGAAGAAGCTCAGTCCTGGACCCTGTGGAGGTGGAGGCTGGCTGACTGGACAATGATGGACAAGCTGTCAGCAGCTATTTTCTCATGGAGCTTTTTTGCCGCTGTGACTTCAATTTTGTTGTACTTGTTACAATGTCGATAAAGTTCTATTGTATTGTATTGTATTGTATTCTATATCTCAGGTTTGTATCTTGAAGATAGAAACCTTATCTTCCTAAAGTAAATGTAAAAAAAAACATCAGATTAGTCTGCTATGAGTCGTCCGACTCAGCTCGTCTCAAGTCGAGTCTTGAGTTTTTTACCCTCAAGTTGAGTTGAGGCAAGTCGTCAAATTTGCTCTATGACTCAAGTCTAATCGTCTGGTAGAGAATCTGGGTGAAGCCAGAGTAACAAAGCTCCGCCCACACAGCAAGCCTTACCAGCTCCTCTGCGCACATAAATTTTCACCCCACTCACTCAATTCTGACGAAGTGTACGACACAAATGATAAGTACAATCTATTGCTGCAATCACTAAGCAGTTCAGTCTGGTTCATCCCCATACGGCATTTTGTGGCGTATCCACTAGGTCTGGGACGATACACTTTTCAATTCTATTACAGATTTTGTGGTGCCAAATTGATTAACTTTGCAATTCTTCGATATTTACAATCTTTACGATTTTTTGTTTGCTTTTGAACACCAGACCATGTGAAAAAGTTAAATGATAATGATAATGATAATGATAATATGTACAGACTTTATCTGGAGACATATTTTCCCATAAAATGCACATCATGTGAGTCAGAAAAAACATTTCGCCCTCTGCTGGAGAAAAGTCTGAAATGAAGAATTTGAATTTGTAGAAAAAAAATATTTTTCGACAAAGAATCACAATTCTAATTTTGTCAAAGAAAAAATCCTGACATACAGATTTTCGATTTTTCTTCCACCCATAATTTCTACTGACGAATCACCAAATAACAGAGACGTACCATCCCGCTTTTCGTTCCTTTTGGAGTGCCAGGCTAAGCCAATCCGACTCCAGAAGGTGGAGCTAAAAACACTGCAGACTGTTGATTGGTGGAAAGGATGGGCACTTCCTGTGTGACAGCTGCTGCTGTATTTCTTGAATCTTGATTGTTCATTGTAACAAAGAATCGCATGCCAATCACACAGAAGACAAATTGCTGAATGTCTTCATCGTTTATCTTTGTTTACTTTTCTTCTTTGTTGGATTTATTAGCAGTTCTTAGCATCACGCTATGACGTAACTGACATGGAAAGCTGATGCAAACCGGACTGTTTGGTGGAAACTAGGGCTGGGTATTGCCAAGAAACTCACGATTCGTTTAGATTTCGATTCTTTGGGTTGTGATTTGATCCAATATTGATTCCATTCGATTCAATTTTGATTTAAAAGCTTCGTTTTTCTATTTTGATACCCACGTAAACATATGTGATATGTCACCTCATGTTTTGGAGCAATAAAACACCCAAACGCTGGACTTTAAAGCTGAAGGAGCTGGATTCAAAGGATTTTCTGAATCAATATTGAACTGGGCGAAGAAATATTGCGATGCATCGATTCATCAATATTTTAACTGGGGCTAAAGTAAAAAATTTGTCACTGCAGAATAACTAATTTTTCTTTTAAAGTCCTAGATATAAACCAACAATAAAAGTCTAATCTCTTCTTGGCTCTTCTTCCTGACATTTATTACAGTCACCGAAAGAAATATGCAAGAATCATCATAAAACGTGACGTAAAACCCCATTTTCAACGTCTAATAACTAATGACAAAGGAACTTTCCAGAAAAATGACGACTTGAACACAACACAGCCCAATAATATCTTCATATGGCCACAGCAAATAGATGTGAGAAACATTTCTACCAGGTGTTTTTGTTTTTTAAAGTTACATTCCAGCTCCATTCAAATGAATGGGGGAGACAGAGTTTTTGTAATGACCTCACTCCAGGCCGAGCAAGATGACGTCTGTTTTATTTACAGTCTGTGATCGTGAGCAGAGGACTTAACAATCAGAAAAACATTTTTGATCTCCGTCACTGACTCCGCTTTTTGCCACAGTGTCAACAGGCAGAGATGGAAATCTTTGGAGAAATGAATATTTTGAATGTTTGAAGTGAGCGGTCACATCAGGGTGGAGGTGAAACTGCCCAGAAACAGCCTGAGCTCAGACCTGCTGTGAGCACACACACAAAGTATTCAAAGGCAGCGTTGATGTGTGTGTGAGTCACTGGGTCATTGTTCTGCATCCGAAAGCGGCAGGATGGAGGAAAGTCCCCTCTCTGGGAGCCAGGAGCTGCTGTTCCTGCCTCCTTGGAGCAAGGCTTCCTGGGATTGATAAATCAGCTCCGGGCCCTGTCAGCACACACACTTTCTCACTTCCATGTTTTTGGCAGAGTTATGATTGTTCCAGGGAAAACACATCTGCACGTGGTGGCAAAACATCGACCTTTGATAAAAAGCACCAACGATACACCTCAGTAAAAATAAACGACCCAGATCTGCTTTGAAACGAGCTTCACAATGAGCCAGCAGCGAGTTTAACAAACGTCAGTCAGCACAGAGGCCGTTTTTAGGCCTCAGAGTCTGCGACCGGTGACCACACCAACAGCTGATGTGGGTCAGTGATCCCTGCTATTATCCTAACCTGGATAAACCCACAGAGTCAGGACCCAGCCTCCGTAACCCAACGCCACACCTTGCACTTAAAACCCCGCAGAGACAATGGCAGAAGATAGCAGCGTGTCTGAGGGAAAACAAGCCCTAACTTATCTTTGCTCTGCGTCTGCTCCTGGGACACGATGGGTGGAGGTTTCTCCAAGTGTCGTGTTGCTGGTCAAACACAGAAAAGGAGACTGAGTGGGCTCTTCAATCTCTTCCTGTTATTGTCTGATATTAGGCAGTAAAACCAACACTTCACGGGCGAGGCGTGTGATCTCTGAGTAATCCAGGTTTGACACAACAGATTTTCATGGAAACAAATTCCTTTAATATGAGTAAATATTAAAAAAATATCTCAAATATCAACCAAATTATTCACAAAAATAGGAGGGGCAGAATTGAAAAAAAAAAAGTTTTTTGTTTTTTCAAACTTAAATTAGTTTAGCATCAATTTGAATATTTTGGCTGATACCTATTCATGATATTAATAATGCTGTTAGGGCAGATTACCAATATTAACCATTATCTAAATTGGTAAAAAAGAACTTTTTTTTTTTTTATTTTAACTAGGGATGCACCTATATAAACATTTTGGCCGATACCTATATACGATATTAATATTGCTGTTATGGCCGATAACTGATATTTACCAATGTTGATATCGGTAAAAAAAAAAAAAAAAAAAAATCTGACATGTTGTGAGGTAGTTCAGTGAGAAAGAGCGGCACGATGGGGGAAATATGGCTTCTGATTTAGTCCTTAGACATTATCATCATTCAACTTTTTCGCAAGAAGCAAACGAAAAATCACAAAAAAACAGAAATATTGTAAATTGAAACGAATTAGAATACCATTGGGAAAAAAGTGTCTCATCCCAGCCCAACTTTTTAGGGGTATCTTTTAATTGTCAGTCAATCAGATACAATAATGTATCATTATATGGCTGTCTTACATTTACGTGTTATTTTGCGACCCTTGTCATAAGGGTGGACTGATACTGTTTTTTTTTCAGGGCATAAACCAATAAAAGTTATTCATAAGACTGATATTTGAAGGGGATATGTATCTACAGAAAAAAATAAAATTTTACTGGCGCTGAGCCGGATGATGACACGGTGAAGACACAGGACGACCCTTGACCCGGGTGAAGGCCGTTACTGGAGCCGACTGCAGCCCAGTCACCACCAGACGCCGTCTGAGAGAGAAGAGCTTTAAGAAGAAAACACCTTTTTAACCTTCTTCATCAGGTGTGTACTGACAGCAGCAGTTCAAGGGGCGCCGTTAGCTTCATGGTTTAAGGGTGCGCCCCATGTACAGAAGAGTCAATGCTTTAAATCTCAGCCTCAACTGTTGACTACAATTCTACTCTTCACATTTCCTGTCTCTCTAAGAAAAAAAAAGTGAACCCTTTATGTCCCTCATCCTTGGATGTCTAAACAATCACAGAGAGCGTTGTTGGCGGGACATTAGAAGTGAGTTAAAAACAACCAAGATGGATGGATGCACACCTGCAGCGCAGCTAAAATAATGACTTTTAATCAAAGTCATTATGTCTGAACTCTATTCCTCAAGTCATTTTGTCATCCATCAGCAAAAATCAAAAAGTCGTTACACACCATCACCCCAATGCTGAAAACTGTCTGAACTCTATTCCTCAGCGCTGTTCAGGAAGTCATCAAACTGTGACTTTAAATGGTTTTATTATCCTCTCCATGCTCAGAAATCATCCTGAGAAAACTGTTCCTGTCCCTGTTTTTCTCTCTCCAGATCGAAAAACTTAAAAACTAAGATAGAAAACGAAAACAGGTCGGTGTATTTTAGGGGCTGATGTAAGTGTTAGGAGAAAATCTCCCAACAGGAAAAACTGGATAAAAGTGGAAAACTGAACTGGATAACTACGTGGGATCTCCCACACAAACATCAGGAAACACAGCCCCCCACCCCCCCACTACAACTTCCTGTCTATCTGGAGTCAACTGTATACAGAAGCAGGATGTGACATCACCGAGCAGGTGAATCACGCTCATGTGACGGCTTCGTCACGCCAGCATCACCAAAACATACGACCAGTTATCTCCTCCACCCAGAGATTTCCTGGAGGCTTCGAGCTGAAATCACACGATCTGTTAACGATTGTTTTATTTGTTTTGTTGATTGAAGAGATTTTCATTTCCTTCATGTCGTTAGATACGACACAGTGGACCAACTCAAAGCTCTTTCAAGTCCCAGATGATTCATCCTCATCACACTTCCTAACCCACACTGTGTGTCTGACACATTAAACCTGCTAAGACACAAATTTGTAATTCAGATAATATTTATTTTTACTCTTTACATCCTTTTTTTCTTTTTTCTTTATATTTTTTATAATTTTTCCTTTTTTAATTTTATTTTCACTTTTATTTATTTATTTATTTATTTATTTAATTTAATTATATAATTTATTTATTTTTTATTTTTATTCACTTATTTATTTATGTTTTTCTTTTTTTTCTTTTTATCTATTTATGCACTTATTTAGTTATCTATGTATTTATTTATTTTTAATTAGGGGCTCAGGCTTTCAGTGAACCCCTAATTTAAAAAAAATCCCATTAGAGAATGAATGAATTGGAATCTTTGACTCTTTTCCCCTAAAATTCCCTCAACTTTGAGACGTTAAAACTTCAGCAAACTTCCACTTACAGACTCCATTTTGCCTTCAAATGTTCACTGATCTTCCAGCTTTTAATAGATGATACTACTTTTAGATATCTCCAAATGTTTTTGAGATTTCCCTGTTTAAGCAACATCAACTTTTCAGGTTTTTCACTGAAAGCTCAGGTCCTGGAGTGAAGGAGGCTGCTGCTAAGACGCTACAACTTTCTCGTACAAATTGTCATAACTCTACATACATCAAAATGTTTCTTGGAGTATTTTAGCAAAAGCATTGAAATGTTTGGCCCAAAAGTGTCCAAACCTGAGACAAAACCTCTTTTTCCTGTAACCTGTGGTAGTTATTTCTGACCTACTTCTCCACCTCACTTCTCCATTTGTAGATCGCTGTCCTGCCCTCATTTCTGTCTCTACAGACATGAAAAACAAATCACTGTGCTCACCAGAGTCTCCAAATTTTCACAGTGTTATCGTTTTTCTGATACCCCTACGTCTAAGCCAATATTCCTGCTTCAGATCAATAGACACAAAAGAGTTCCAAAGTTCTATTGACGCATCATCACCCATTGTGACATCATACTCACCATGGTAACCACGCAGCTGTGTATACTGACTGATGAGGTAATTGAGGGACAGAGAAACACATGTGTTTGTTTACCTGTCTTTATCAATCTTATTATTTTTTAACATTATCATTATTATTATAAATTGTTTTTTCTCCATTTTATTTTGAAAGCTTATCACAAATTTATTTATTCATTCATTTAATTATGTACACATTTTTTTAAGTCTTTTTTTTAACTCATGTTACATATGCCTCTAGGTTGCATGGTTATGTATGTGTATGTTTATTATTATGATTATGGTTATTGATTATTGATTTTTTTTTCTTTTTTAATTGATTTAATTAAATTTTTTAATTCACTTTTTTCAATGCTTATCTTTCTGTTTCAATTTTTTTTAATCTAATTATTAATTTATTTTTGTATTAGTTGATTTTCAGTTGAATTAACCTTTTTCTATCCTCACTCTGACCTCTTTTATTTTATGGAAACTTTTGTTGTTAAGGAGACAAAAACTAAACAAAAAGAGTGTAAGGGGGAAAATGTACTCCAAACAATCACAATAAATAATCTCTGCAATGGATCGTCACCACTCTGAGACATTAATTTCAGATGTCTTAGTTTGGTTTGAGGAAGGAAATCTGATATTACCTCCCTGCTGGAAATGTGAAAGAGTGTGTGTGTGTGTGTGTGTGTGTGTGTGTGTGTGTGTGTGTGTGTGTGTGTGTGTGTGTGTATGTGTGTATGTGTGTGTTTGGCGTTACGAAGAAAGTTTTTGATTTAAGTTAGAAACAGGGACAAGGCCGCAACCAAACCACAGAGCTTTTCTCCAGAGGAGCAGGAGCCAGCGTGCGTTATTACTCAGATAAAGCGCACACACACACACACACACACACACACACACACACACACAACATGCACATGTGTGTGTGTGTGTGTGTGTGGCTTTGAGCAGGATAAAGAGCCAGGAGTGCGTGTTGGCAGGTTCCCTTTGACCTGCGGAGGCTTTATTTTCTCTCATATTCATACGGAGCTAATGCTCGGCCTTTCCCAGGCCGCTGAAAACCCTGGAAGCCGAGCCCTCGCCTCTCTTCAGGGAGCCTTCGATGTCACCGCGCACAAAAGGAGCCGTGAAAGCCGTCCAGCTCAAGCAGGGGCTATTATTTACAGTAGCAAAAGAAAAATCGCTCTTCTCCCAAACTGTACCCCCCCCCCTCCCAACAACGCCAACCTGCTTCCTTTTCCCCAATCCCTTCCTTTCATTTTTCCTTAATCACTCCCTCCTCCTCCTCCTCCTCCTCTGCTCTTGCCCCTCCATAATAAAGTAAATAGTGGGTTTTGTAACCAGTAAGCCTAAAATTAGGAGTGAGCCCCGCACCCAGGCTTGGCTGATCTTCATTGAGTCGTTGATAACAGGAGGAGAAATCCTCGCCGATCGACTCTGAGTGGAGAAACCTGACTTTAGGAACATGAAAGTAAACACATTAAAGCTTTACGTAACAGTTTTTAACATTTTCACACATTAGACGCCGACATGTAGGATCATGACTCTGAAAGAAAAATGGACCCAGGCTCAGGTCGGGCTGATTGCTCAACTTTAAATCTGCTGTTTTTTCCCTCAGTTGCAGATTAATCCAGTGAAAAGCAAAGCAGAAGCCTTTCTCTGGCACACACTCACACTTTTATGATGAATTCACTTTAATTGTGGTTAAAACTCACAAAGAAAAAAGCTCAGCAAAGACGATGATTGACACCTAAAGTTTTCACTCTGGTATTAGCGTCAGGCCGTTCCATAATTATCAAATGTTTAAAAGATGAAGCATTAGTCACAGACGCAGAGATTAAATGTTGATTACAGGTATCAGCGTGACAGGTTTTTAATAGTTGCCAAGCAACATAATCCTGTTTTCATAAGGATCTGTTGTTTGGAGGACTCGTAGGTGAAGTCCACGCTGCACAAACAGGTGTCCACGTCCTGCTCTGACGGCGTTAAGTCACCATCACTCATCTCTGTAAAAACAGCGAGACATCCAGAGCAGAAATATGTCTGCAGTCCGTTTAAAGAGCGTTCAAAGGCTGAGGAAGCAGGGAAAGGGTCCTGGTCGGGTGTTTACAGTAAATACAGATGTTAGTGACAGGTCCTAACTCGACCCAGATGTTACTGAGAGGAAGACGAGGCCAGTAAATACTTCAAGTCCAAACCAAGACGCAGACGCAGCACTTTCTACAACCATTAGAGACATGCAGAGGATGAACGACTCAACAACTTCCAGGGGCTCCAACAAAAAAAAAACACTGTATTGTAGTATCAGGATTTTTTTTTCAAAAGTTTTAGCTTTGATTTTTTGAAAAAAAACATACAAACATATATTTATTTAAAATATATATATATATATATATATATATATATATATATATATATATATATATATATATATATATATATATATATATATATATATATATATATATATATATATATATGTGTGTGTGTGTGTGTGTATATATATATATTTTTAATAATAATATAATGATATTTTTAATGATAATATTATATAATAATATAATAATATTATTATAACATTTTTTAAATAATTTATATTAGTTTTTCTGAAATAAAAAAATAAAACGAAATATTATATATATATATATATATATATATATATATATATATATATATATATATATATATATATATATATATATATATATATATATATATATATATATATATATATATGTTGTTGAGATGTCAGATCTCCTGAATAAGTCCTAAAAACTGACTCATTTTTTGGGAAAGTATGGCTCCTGGTATTGTCTGTAGGCATCATCATTATTTAACTTTTCACTTAGTCTGCTGTTAACAAAGCAAATTAAAAATTGCAAAAATTGGAACTACAAAAGAATTGCAATTCTATTTGAATCAGCACCCTAAAAGTCGTAAAAAAATAAAATCTGGGAAAAGGACTTAGTCCCAGCTCTACAAGATACTTAAGTTGAATAAATACATAAGATTTCAATAAGAAATGCAGCAATCTTACACAATGTGTCTCTGGGTTACATAATATATTAAAACCCCCAAAAAACCTCAAGTGATCAGGAAACTGCAGTTCCTGGAATGTCCACTTGAAGCTTGCCCCAAAAGCCCAGGAAGCCCCAATGCGTCCTATGTTACAAACACAGATTGTTACAGCAGAAATAAACAAAACTTAACATGCTAACAGCCTGGTTTTTGGGTATGTAGATAGTTTAGCTGTTTATTGACACTGTGGGTGGAGCAAATATTCAACAACACCAGGTTGAAGGTTATATTAAAAGTTACAAAAATTTAGCCAAACTCAAGATTGTTTGTTGTGATACATGCTGCGTTAAATGTGAAGTGATGTTTTGCTTCCTGGTAGATTAGAAAAAAGACATGAAGACAGCAGAAGGATCCTGAAGGATTTTGTCACTGGGAGCAAGAAGTGGAGACGAGGATCGGTCTGGGATGTTAGATAAACGCTGATGATTGGCCGACCTGAATCACATCTGATGGAAATGTGTGTGAGCAGCAGGAGAGGGAACAGACGCGTCTGCCTGAGCAAATAAAACATGAAGTGATGGATTCATCTGGCTCCCAAACTCCCATCACCCAGAGGATCCTTAAATATGTACATGAGGAATGACTCCGCTGATGTGGAGAGGAAGACGCTTTCAAATGTATGATTCAAATAAAGGGATATAAGGGATGAAGTCAGCAATCACTTCTTCTTCTTCAAACTGAGTTTACGGTGACATTTACAGTTTTACAGCCTCTTTCAGAGGTTTCATCTCAGCTCTCGAAGTGCTGAATCAACAGAAATGGATGAGTCCGTGCTGCATCTAAAACTTCAGCTGAATCTGCCCCAGGACTGAAAAATTCAACAAGCCCACATTTAGAAATCCGTCCTCCTCCTCCTCCTCCTTTTGTGCAGTCACCTGACCTCAGGTTCACTGAGGTGTTAACCACTGTTTTCTGCTCTGAGTGAGGATTGCTGCAGCCATCGCTGACACCACCCATCACCAAAGATCAGCAACATCTGACGTAAACACACGGCTCTATGGGGCTGCAGCTCTGAGGATCTGTGACAGGAGCTTGTGGCCCAGAGGAAGTGGACTGACTTGGACTTGGGACGTTGTTTTGATGCATACAATCCAACCAGAATGGCAACACTTAATATTTAAATTGATATTAAATTATTTATTAATTCTAATAAAAACACACTGGACCTAAAATTTGAATAAATAAATAAATAAATAATAAGAGTAAGATTTTTTATTATTATTTCTTTACTGTGGAAACCATGAACATGTGCAGTTATTCATTTTTTATAACTTTGAATATTAATTTCAAAACAGAAAAAAAAAACGCTGAAAAAACTGTTAAATACAACTCTATGCATTAAAACAGAAAATTGCGCGACTATTATTATCATTATTATTGACTTTAACTATGTATCCATTTAAGTGTTTTTACACGCAACCTAAAGTTGTAAATAAAAAAAAAACAATCTGATTAGGAAAAAGTTTTTTAATGTGGAAATATAAATTATATTATATAAATCAATATTAATATTATTATCATATAATAATAATAAATTCAAACACTAATGTAAAACATTTACAAAAATACCACTTACTATTTGCATTAAAAAAGGATATTTCCAGGCATTTTTGTACAATATTTACAAAACCTTTGGGTGTCACAATAAGATTTTACATTTTTATCATCATGAATCGCCTCATTGCTCGGAAAAACAAAAACCACAAAAACTAAACTACGTGCTGAACACACTACTACACACCAGGGATGTAATCCAAACACGCAAAAAGCCACAAATTCAATGAAAGTTACTTTCCCGCCGTTTCTCTTAGAACAACTCTTAGAACTTCCCCTCTGCCCTAGCAACCACATCATTCTGTGATTGGCTGAGGTGATGCACTTTCGGCCAATAGGAAAAGAGTGTTGTCTTCACTGTTTTTCTTTCTTCTGTTGGCACTTTGATTCCAACCCATCTCCATATTATCTTTATTTACCTTTGACTGACCAACTTTTCTTTGGTGACAGGAGGTAGGAGGGGCGTAGCGGATCATGTGAAGAAATGTTTAGCTAAATGACAAGCAAAATGATAGAGTCCTGAGTTATATTGTAAGAAAAATATCAATATGATTAAAACATTGATGTATAGCCCAGCTCTAGGATGTGTTATGATGTTCGTCTGTTATCCAGAGAGTATGAAGCTCTCCTCCTGTGGCCTGGATACTCAGAGCTGAGCACAGCGCTGGATGAAAGCAGGAAGGAGGCTCCTTTATTTTTAGCTCTGTTCCCCCGTGCAGTTATCACCAGGACGTGATTTAGAGACTGTATGACTGAGAGTCAGGCACATGAAGACCTGCTGCAGGGCTGGGAAAGGTGAGCTGAGCTGCTAACCCCGGCATAAAGCAGAAATAAAGAGGTGAAGGTGAAACGTTGGAAAACGGATGATTTAAAAGAAATTTTGTACAAAAAAAAAAAACTGTGATGAGAGTTTGCAACTGTTGGACACTAGAGCAAACTGCAGAGTAACTTCCTAAAGTACAATGTAGTCACACCAAACAGGATCTCACACACTCGAACACACACACAGACACACACACACAAGAAGTCCACTCAGGCAGACGTAAGAGGCTATTTATACACCACTTCCTTTTATTTACCCTGCTCATTGTTCAGACCACATCTGCTGAGGGCCACAGGCACAATGGCCAGTCCATATAGCTGACCACACACACACACACACACACACACACACACACACACACACACACACACACACACACACACACACACACACACACACACACACACACACACACACACACACACACACACACACACACACACACACACCGACCAGACACAAGGCAGCATTCAGGAATATCTGGGCCTTTTGTTCTGGGTCCCAGTGACAAACTCCAGAAGCTGATACCACCTGTTACACAGACTGACATTCTTACACATCCACTGGTTTATACACACACACACACACACACACACGCCCAAGTGCACCTCTAAACTTGCATGAATCTGGCTCCAGGAGCACAGATGTTGAACGCTCCTCGTGTTGACGCCGTGGACGTTTGTCTGCAGATAACAGCTGGTTCCAGCCGTCTGCCTCATGTCAGCTCTGACTCAACAGGAAGTCAGTTTGAGCTTTAAAGAGCCACCCAGCAGCTCTAAAACCTTTCAGTGTGTTAGGGTCAAATTGATTCATTTTCAAGTTTGGGTTTGTGTAAAAAACCACAATGCTACACCCACACCAGCATCCTGCAGGAGGAACGAGGTACGAGAAAGACCTGGTTTTATCAAATCAAATTTAAAAGAAAAATCACTCTGGGTGTTGTAAAATTGTTATTATTTTCTTTTTTTGGTTGTTATCTTTTGTTTATTTTTCATTTATTTAGGTGAAAAGAACAAATGAAGTTGAATATGGCGAATTGGCCTGCAGCTCTTTTTAATTTACTGCACAAGGGGATTTGTAAATAATGTTTTATTTTTGGACTGAAATAAATAAAGTCAAATTAAATCAAACCTGCCCCTTCTTCAAGGGGAGAAAAACCAACACCGCCATGCAAGGAGCACAGAAAAACCTTAACATACTGTGAATCATGCAGTGAAAAAAAATACAAGAACGTCTTGGATAATGTGCTTCACCATGATCTTCATAAAAAAAAATAAAAGAGAGAGAGAGAGATTTAAAACTGTTTTTTAATAAAAAGACGAGTGGTGTATTGTAAGATTAAAGGGCTGTGACGCCAAAAAATTTAGCATTCGAATTAGTGTTTACATGAAAATAAATACATAATAAGCTATCTATGAGGTGAAAAACAATACTGGGTGTTAGCTAGGGGTGTCCAATACAGATTTTTGACTCTGATCCGATTTTTTCTAAATATGTTTTGCCGATACCGATCGGATACTTCCATTTTTAGACCCTTTAATATAATGCAATCAGTGTTACATACATATATTATATCCTTTTGTATTTTGCTTTATAAAATGAATGATACTGCAACACACTTGCTCTCTCAACCAGGTCATAATAAATAACTAATTAACATTAATGGTGATAAATAAATAGAATAAATCCTGAATACTTCAAAATTAAAAGCCATTACAACTCAATTTTACAATAGGAATGAAAATTAGTCCATAGATTAAGAAGAAAGCACTCGTGCTAAACTCAGTACACAGAAAATACGGATCAAGAAAGTGCAGAATACAGGGAGATAAACATTTATATTTTAACAAACCCTGTTTTACATTCTGTCAGAATGAACAGCATCATTTTTTACAGGATAAATAAAAAGTAGTAAAAAGTTTAAGACAAAACTCTTCAAAAGTCCTGGTGCTAAACTTTGTAGCTTTGTAGCTTTGTAGCTTTCTGATTCCTTCCAATCCTCCAAAAATAGCCATATCAGGCGCTGAGACCGATCAGTGAATCGGATCAGAATACTTTCAAGACAAACAAAACAAACAATGACATGGTAAAAACAGCAGTGTTTCCCATTAATTAATGAGACTGTGGCGGCCCGCCACAGTCTCATTTGGAGAAAAAAATACGATCCGTCACTCGGTCAGATCATTGCACAGCTGTAATTTCCTACCGCACGTAAACAAGCAAGAACAATAGTGCGCGCGCACTGGTCACACTCATACACGTTGCTCTTTACTTGATACTTTTGACGCAAACCAGATTCCAGAGACACTGGAGCGGGACGTCTGACTCTGAGGTACGTGCAACGTCTTTTTTTGGGCATTAGCGCTCATGCTAACTGCGGTCGTGGACTCAGTATCTCACTGCGCTGTCTGCCTCCCTTTACTGGAAGAGGAGCAGCTGCACCGCGCACGTCTCGGTTCCAGAGTTTCAGTGACAAGAGCGACCACACTGTTTTAATATCATAGCGCAGTCAGAGTCAGTGCAGGCACACAGTACAAACACCTGTTACCATACCAACGAGCTGACACGGCTTATTATTTCATATTTTCCTCTCCTGGGGCCTCATTTCTTACAGCGTGTAAAAGTCCTCTTAAGTTTCACTTAACGACGAAAAGGCAAAACGTGCATACGACCAAAATATATACACCCTTTCAGATCTATCAAACTCTGCGTACACACGGCTGCACGCTATTCTCCGTGATAAATCACACCACGCCGAGAACAGCGAAAATGTGGTGACGTGAACACACCTCGTTTCCCGCCTTCAGCACGCCCGAACATAACCATATATGGTCAATGCAAATCAGTACGTGCATATTAAGTAGCCATGTGCGCTGTGCGATTTTATAGTGACATCAGCGTAAGATGGTGAACACAGCAGATGGAGAGAGCATGGAAGAAGCTGAATTTCTCTCAAAGCCAGATAAACAGCAATATCAGGAAATATAAGTCAGAAACTGATCTTGCATTGATTTAGGCTACATTTTGTGATGAAGTGGGCCTCAGCAAATTTAGGAATCTTTATTTATTTAGACTATTTTCTGCAGTCACTGTAGAAAAAAAAAGAATGAAAACACAACAGTCCTTAATCCAGATAAGGGAGCAGAGAGAAGAAGAATAACGGTAGGCTACAGTCTCAGTAGCCTGATAACGGATCACAGGTCATGGAAATAGTGTAAATAACCTGTTGTTGAAATGTTGTTCAGTAAATTTTTCTAAATATTGTGAGTAAGTGAGTTTTTGGTTTTGTTTCTGAATCAAATTTAAAATATTTCTGATATGCCTTTGTAAGTTTTATTTATCAACATATATTCATGTCCATGGTCCCAAACTGCACTTACTGTAAGGGCGATACATCGCGCTTAAAATCGTACACACACATTAAAACCGCCGAGGGACAGAGACTCCCCCACCACAGTCTCTTAAAATCCCGTGGGAAACACTGAACAGGAATGGGATAAACCTAGGAGCTGCTAGCATGCCCAGCACCCCTTTATAATAAATATGAAATAAAAACATTGGAAATAAAAGAGGGGAAAAATAAGGCCAATTCCAGACTATTTCCCAGCAGGGGGCGTAGTTTGAGATTAAGAAAAAAACATCTCAGCATATAAGCACAAGATAACAACAGACAAAAACTCGAAGACTTGCACAAATGTCACTGCTCAGCCACTGGAGATCGGGTCATCTCCTGTGATAGTTACTGTTTTTGAACTATAAACAAACTTCGTTGAACCACAGATCAAATTTGACCAAGTAACACTAAAAACGTCAGCGTTGTACCGCATTTCAAGGGTTAAACCTCTGAGACAAACACAGCAGACTCCAGACCAGCTGCATGAATCAAGCTGAACTGACTCAGCTAATAATGGTTAAAAACACACACACACACACACACACACACACACACACACACACACACACACACACACACACACAAACATCCACTGACTTCCAAATCCTGTGATTTCCCCCAAACCGTTCCACTTTTAGCCAACAGTCTTAAAGATCTACTTCCTGTTGTCCAGGAGCTGCCCAACCAGCCCCCACGGGCTAAACAGCTCAGATCATTATCGCCCAGTTCTGCAGCAGTAACCCAGAGGACGGGGGGGCACAGAGTGAGTCTGAGACCTGGGGCGCAGGAAACCAATGTGGTCAAACCACCAACTAAATCATCCAACCACAGAAATCCATAAACCAGCTCCAGGTACGCTCTGACGGACTGGAAGAGTCTGCAGTCTGAGGGACTGTACACCTCCTGCAAAACCTTACTGAGAGCTCCTGGAAGAGTTTTTAACTGGAGATGGGAAAGACTTCAATTAATATTAATGCTCGTTTAAACTAACTAAACCATCTAAACCAGTGGTCCCCAAACTACGGCCCGCGGGCCGTATACGGCCCGCCTCTGCACTTTGCCCGGCCCCCTGAGCAATGCCAGAGGCGCGTTATGATTTTTTTTTTTTTTCAGCCTGGCCACGTGATCGAGACTTACACATGCATAGAACGTGACTTTCTATTCTATCTTTCTGCAGTTTGTGCCCTATCTAAAACCCCTCCCTTAAAAAAAAAAGCTGAACACACCCCTGTCTGGAAAACGAAACAATGGCGAAAAGATTAGCTAAGAGAAAAATTGATTCAGAATGCAGGGTATTTAACATGCAGTGGACAAACGATTATTTTTTTGTTCAATGCAAAGAAAAGGCTGTTTGTCTCATCTGTCAAGAGACGGTGGCTGTATTCAAAGAATACAATCTGCGCCGACACTATGAATCCCGTCACAAAGACAAGTATGATAGCTTGCAAGGCCAAATGCGAGCAGACAAACTGTCAAAACTAAAAAGTGGACTGTTAGCTCAGCAGAATACATTTGTACGCCAAGCTCAGCTGAACCAGTCATCTGTTCGAGCCAGCTTTCGGGTTGCTCAGCAGATAGCAAGCAGTGGTAAACCTTTCACTGATGGAGAATTTGTCAAGAAATGCTTGAATGCTGTCGCGGAGGAGGTGTGTCCCGAGAAGAAAGATGTCTTTAATGCCGTGAGTCTGTCAGCGACTACAATCACAAGACGCATTGAAGACATCGGGGGTAATGTATATGCCCAGCTGCAGCAGAAGACAAAAGAATTTGACTTTTTCTCATTAGCAATGGATGAGAGCACTGACGTGCAGGACACAGCGCAGCTGCTCATTTTTGTTCGTGGAGTTAGCGCAAACTTTGAAATGTGCGAGGAGCTGGCAGCCCTCCAAAGTCTCAAAGGGACTACGACGGGGGCAGATATTTTCGGCAAAGTATGCCAAACCATGGAAGATTTGAACCTGGACTGGTCAAAACTTGTTAGCATCACGACTGACGGAGCTCCTAGTATGGTTGGCGCGTCTCGGGGTCTAATTGGACTCGTGAACCGGGAGATGGAAGAACGGGGTCTTACCGCCCCGTTACAAGTCCACTGCCTGATTCACCAGCAAGCGCTGTGCTGCAAAGTGTCGAAGTGGGATTCCGTCATGAAGATTGTGGTGTCATGCATAAACTTCATCAGAGCAAAGGGACTTAAACACAGGCAGTTCCAACAGTTCCTGTCTGAACTGGAGTCTGCGTACGGCGATGTGCTGTACTACACAGAGGTCCGATGGTTGAGCCGGGGCAGAGTTTTGAGGCATTTTTACGAGCTGCTACCCGAAATAAACGCATTTCTTCATTCAAAAGACAAAACGGTCCCAGAGCTGATCAACCCAGAATGGAAATGGCACCTAGCATTTTTAACGGACGTGACAGAAATGCTGAACAGCCTTAACTTGCAGCTACAAGGCCAGGGGAAACTAATTTGCGACATGTATTCCCACATAAAAGCATTTGAGGTGAAACTTGCGCTGCTTTTGGAACAAGTGAAAGAGAACATCTTCGTCCATCTTCCTGCCACCCAAAACCTCTCAGCAGAGAACCCAGCGTTCCCGTTCCCAGCTGAGAAGTGCGTGGAAGCACTGCAAATGCTGAAGGCGGAGTTCGGTGTGCGATTCCGTGAACTACATGGTAATGCAAAGGATATCCGTCTTTTCCAGAACCCCTTTGTGTCCGACATCGATGAAGCTCAGCCTTCTTATCAGTTTGAGTTGGTCGAGTTACAGAACTGTGATGCTCTGAAAGACGCATTCAAGCCCAACAGTCTCATTGACTTCTATGCCGGCCTCCCAAACGACACGTACCCTAACATTAAAAAACACGCAATGAAAATGTCCACACTTTTTGGCAGCACGTATATCTGCGAGCAAACCTTTTCACGCATGAAACACCTGAAAACTCCAATGAGATCAAGGTTGACAGATGAACATCTCCATCAGTGTTTGAGACTGGCTGTGACTAAAATGGAGCCTGACATTGAACTGCTCACCAGCCAGATGCAGGCCCACAGTTCACACTGATGAACATAGGTAGGCTTACTTTTAAACGAGCTTGAAAACCTGAAAATAGTCATTTGGTTATTATTTTTTCACAAAAAGTGTTATATATTTCATCAAAATTGTTATCATTTATTTTCTGTTTTTTTTTTCTCTGTCAAGATCCCAGAACGAGTTACTTATAATTGATTATGCGTGGCTTTCTGTGAAAGAATAAATATTTATGTTAGGACACCTCTGCGATCGTCACTTTTTTTACGAACTGACCCTGGCCCCCCATCAGTGAAGAAAAAGGTTGTTTGGCCCTGACGGGAAAAAGTTTGGGGACCCCTGATCTAAACCATGAGCATCAAGATTTTTATTTCTCCAAGGCAAAGATCATTTAAAGCACATGGATATTACTGCTCAAAGACTGCAGGCCAAAAGTTGCAACGAACCAAAATTTCGCACATAAACTTTAAAGTGGGTTAATGTTTCACTTTCTGGTTATATTTATTGAAAATGTTGAGTCTCTTCTTTACACGTAAGGGATAGTGCTCAGCAAGGTGTCCAATATCAGAAATGAACAACGCGTTCACACAAAATTTTTCAAGTTTCCTTTTTTTTAATTTTGCGTTTTTTTTTTTAATTTAAGAATTCTTTTTAAACATTTGCTAATTGTATCTTTTTTAAGTTTGCATTTTTTCAATTCATTTTTTTGCAAATACAACAAATTTGTAAAACGTTTGCAAATTTTGGGAATTTCAGGGTTTTTTTCAACTACTGTTTTGATTTTGTTTAAATTTAATAAAATTTTAACAGTTTTTTCAAATGTATTAAATTCTTTTTTTATTTCAGAATTCTTTCAAATTTGTTTGCTAATTGTAATTTTTTTTACATTTTTTAATTCATTTTTTGGTAATTATAACAAATTTGTGAAAGCTTTGCAAATTTTTGAAGTTTCAATTTTTTTAATTGTTGCTCCTTTTTTGAAAGTTTTCTAATTTTTTTTGAAAATTCGGAAAGATGCTAATTTATGAAATAAGTTTTAAAAATTTTTGCAAATTTTATTTTTTTAATTTGACAATTTTTTAAGATACCTTTTTTGTTTATATTTACAAATTTAACAAAAATATAAAACTAAGACAAGACATGTAAAATTTTATAAATTTAAAAATCTTCTGGTTTAAATATTTATTCATTAGATTTTTACTACAGAAAAAAAAAACAAATTTAACGTTAGCACAAGTAAAATAACAAAATTATTTTTCAAACATTAATATTAAAATGTATTTACTAACATCAATTTTTTTAAATTCTGCAACATTTAACAGTTTTTTTTTTTATTTCACTGACCTGTTGAAAACACAACTTCAGCGTTTAAATCTCCTGTGAGGAGTTTTGAGTTTGTGTTGATTTTGGCGCCCTCTGAGGACAAAGTGTTAGATCTTATTACTTCACCAATCTTTTCAAAGTTGAACGCTGCTTTTTTTATAAACAGTGAAAAAGTCCTTACAGGAGCTTTAAGTTCAACAGAAACAATGAAGTGTTATCAGAGTTGTATCTGAGGTCTGGATCATCCGTGTAATGTACAGAACGTTCTCTCAGTAAACACACCCCGGCTCCTCCTCTGTGTGTGTGTGTGAGCGCCATGTTCCTGCTGATTGGTGGTTTCAGGATAAACACACATGCTCCATGTTTTCATAAGCACGAATAAAGGCTGCCTCTGCTTTTTTTTTTTTTTTCTCTCCGTCTACATATTTTCTGCCCTGAACAGGAAACAGTCGTTTGTCAACACCACAAATAAATGTTGTTTGTTTCCCGTCTTCGCCCGGGGACTTTTTCGCCTCATTTGGACCAAACATCATAGATCTCTGGACTGGAGCGAGGAGCTGACATGTGAGACGTTTAAAGCCCAGGAAATCATAAAAACACACACGGGAGGTGATATTTATGTCAGAGAGTCGGCATCAACAGGTTGTTTTTGTTATTTCAGTTTAGAAATAAGTGTTTCTGAATAGTTTCACAGGCTTAAACAGGTGTTACAGACAGCTCCGACACTAACAGCTTCACAAACATCACAAAGCTCATTAGGAACCAAACCGCCTCTCCTAATCCTGCACCCTCACCCCAGCGTAGACCCCGTCCCCGTGCGCTCCAGACGGGGGTTTCCCTGCTAATGCTGCACAACAATAAAACAAAGCCATCATACTGGGGCTGCTGGGGGGGTGGGGAGGCATGCAGGGGTGCAGGGGGGGTGGAAAGTGAGAGGAACAGCTGCTGAGTGGGAGCTGGATGGAGGAGGGGGGAGCACGCAGGAAAAGAAAGCTGGAGGATGGAGGGGGGGGCGCTCTCCTTTCTCTGTCAGTGAAATAAATTACTTTAATGTTTGCGGCCTGTTCAGACGATGCCATCGTTAGGGTGAGCCCCCCCTCCCTGCACCGGACCACCACCTCGCCGCGCCCCCCTATGGGCTCTTTAGGCGTACACAAATTGACAAGTGTACAAAGAAACAGCTTATAGCTTTACTGTTCCCCTCAGGAGAAAAGCTTCTGGAGAGTTTGGTCTCAAAAAGCTTCACCACACACACACACACACACACACACACACACACACACACACACACACACACACACACACACACACACACACACACAGAGTCTGAGGCCCCGTTTACACGGAGACTCCCGCAACGATTCTTCCTTTGCGTTTTCAAAAGCCACCCGCGTTTACATGAGGACGGCGTGAAAACGATCCGCGTTCATACGACTCCAGGAGGACAAGTCTCCGCTTCTGTTCTTTCTTTTTCTGCCGTTTTGTTGTGTGAGACGGTCGGCAATCCAACCATAACGCGCATTACCGCCAACTACTGGCTCAACTGGAAATGTGGCTGAGCGCGGAGCCTTCACCTAAAACTGCGAGTGCGCATGCGGTGACGTCAGCGTTTCACCCTGAGATGCTCCGCTCTGTGTTTACACGAAGCTGGATGGAGGAGCGGATTCAGATCTTTCCACTCTGGGGAGCGTTTTCAAAAGTTTGCGTTTTCACTGAAAACGCAACGTGGTCTCGTCTAAACGGAAGGCCAAAACGCAACGAAATGTTTGCGGAATCGACCGTTTGCGGTGTCGTGTAAACGGGGCCTGAATCTTGGCCTCATGGATCCTGTCCCTCCGTCTCACAGGAATCAACGCTTCCCTCCATGATCCAACATGTTGCAGCTCTACAGGTCAGACGCCACACAATCAGGACAATATGAAAAATAAAACATGGACAACGAGCCTGTCTCTGCTTCCATCATAAAATGAAGCCAAAATCATGGAGAACCAAGAAAAGACATCAGAGGAGCTGTCACGCCATCTATTTTTACACCAAAAAATGATTAGTTGAGTGATACTATTGATGAATATTATAAAATTCAAGTATTATTTCTTAGGTTTGAGTGCTTTTGCATTTTTGGGGCAAATTTTTGAAAATTCAATCTTTTCAACTCTGCAAATTTTTGAAATTTCATTTTTTTTTTAATTAAAAAAAAATTGAAAAATTAAAAAGTTTTGCTTTTCTGTGAATAAAAATTCTAACTGATTTTTTTTTCAATTTATGAAATTTAGTTTTTTATTTTTTCAAATAAAAAGAAATTACAAACTTTTAAATTAAAGATAGTTTTGAATTTATTCAAAAATAATCCAAATCCAAATTTCTTTAAAAATTTGGCGTTTTTGGGGGGAATTTCAAAAATTAGTGCAGATTGTTCTGATTTATTTTTTTAAAGATTTTTGCAAACTTTTGAAATTTCTACTTTTTCTTCAAATTTATCAAATTTTGATTCTTTGAAATTTTGCAGTTTTTTTTTAATAGTCTTTAATAATTACTTGATTAATGTAAAAACTTACAGTTTTTAGATTAACAAGGATTTTTTGCAAATTTAAAAAATTGGAGAAAATGAAATTTTAAAGTGTTTTAATTTTCAAAAGTTTTTGAATTTTTTTTTTGAAATTTTTTGAAATTTTGCCGTTTTTTAATAGTCTTTATTAATTTAAAAAAAAACTTGCATGTTTTAAATTAGAGGGATTTTTAGCAAATTCTAAAAAATTGGAAAAAAATAAAACTTTAGAATGTTTTAATTTTCTTTTTTTTTTAATTGTGCATTTTTCATTCTAATTATTTAAATAGCAGCAAATTTTTATAAAATTAAAAATGAAGACATTGCATGTTCAATTTTATGAATAATAAAAAAAAAAACTCATGTAGATAATTCATCACTAGACTAGAACTTTGTATAGAATATATCCTTTTTGTCTTTATTGTGAAGATAAAGTAGATTTTGTGTCTCCTGAATGACTTTAATCCAGGTGAGTTGAGGAAAATGGCTTCTATGAAAGTTGTAGAGCCCTGATTTAGCCGGATTGAAAATGCGAAGGCTTCAATCTATGGTGTGAAAATCTACAATAATCCTCACACGAGCTCCTCTTGACACCATAATAAACAGCAGACACACTGATACAGGGTTTTTCCAATAAGCTGAAAGCATTTCAAACTAGTCTATAAAAATAAATGACTCCAGGGGTTGTTACACACTGAGTGAGTCATAAAAACTCTGACAGTGTTTTTGTTTGATATCAGAACTTGACACAGGCAGACACACCTCGGTGCTGCTGGGTAATTCTCAGGAACTGTCAGCTCATAAATTCAAAACATCAAGATCACTGTTTGTATTAACAAGTCATAAAAATTACATCCTCGTTCCGGGATCAGAGAAACTTCACGGCGCCTTCCACAGCCTGTTGTTGGTTACAGACCGTTCCTCAGAAACACATGAAATAAAGTCTGAATCAACGAGCTGATCTGAAGCTAGGAGCAGTTTGTCCACCCCTCCTCTGATCCACACGCCGTTTTTTAGAGACGTCCAGCTGAAATACAGCTGTTCACTCCGCCTCCGTTACACAACACCACCGAGCAAATAACAGATTTTTGTTTCTGGAGGCTCCAAATAAAACGTGTTTGGGAGTTTTCTGGTCACACGCAGAGGCTGGTTACTCTCTATTTTAACACAGAAACAAAAAAAGCTGTTAGCAGCAGCTTCCTCCCCACTGCTTTTTATTTCTGTCAGCGTTTACCGAGCTGCCCGCCTCTCCTCCACCCCGTCCCTCCTTCACTCCTCCTCTGCCTCGGTCTCTTGGCAGCACCTTTCACATGTTCACTGAAATAAATGGAGGCCAGAAATAGTGTGGCGTGAACTTGGGGGGAGAACGTAGACATAACAAAGTGAAGGAGGAGAGAAACCGGCCTGGGATACGGGGCCTTGGGGAGAACGCTGAGAGGGAGGGAGGGAGGAGGCGCCGGGGCCAACAATGGCACACATTCACATTCTGGTTCAACCTCCAAGTTTCTGGTGGCCTCGTTATTTAGTGGATCTATAAGTGGAGCACCACCACCAGGAAGTGTTCGGCTCGGGTATCCACACAGACCAGATGAGCAGGAGTTAGAGAGGAGTCTGCAGAAAACGAGCTGGATCAGGTCGATCAGGTCGATCTGTGAGACCTGTAAACGTTACGTCAAGTATGGTGTTATGTCAGTGTGGCAGTTTTATACCTATGATTGATAAAGTTGTCCCATAACTTTTCTTTTCTACAAAAAGTATCATCACTGGAACTAGCCCCCGCATTTGTCAAGGAAAATTGAAGAAAAATAAGATGTATTTTTTTCAGGACTTACTCAATACAAGCAATGTTTAATCCTCAATTCTGATTGGACAACACTCCATAATCACCTGTGAGTGACGCCAGAAACAACCTGGTCAAATATGTCAAATCAACCTGTGTAAAGGAGTCAGACAAATTTCTTCTCTGCCTGTTAACACTGTGGAAAAAAAAATGTATCAGTCGTTCAATTGATATTCAATTATGAATGAAAAAACAAAACATTGCAAAATTTTTGAACCACAAATCAATGAAAATGAGTTTGTTTTTCAATATTCTGTTTGTTAATGTAGATTAAATAAAGGGAAGTTGAATTACAGACTAATTTTGATTTTATTTTTCAATCTGGCCCAGAGGTTTTAGCTTCTCTGTCAGGAGAGCGTAGATGGAAGTTTAATGCACAATGATGGACATCAACTAGAGATGTCCCAGTCCGATACGCCAACTGCTATCAGCACCCGATACAGCTATTTGTGAGGATTGGATAGCATTGGATTCCACTACGTGATCAGGACTGATCCAGTTTTCATGTGTTTTCAGCACCGTCACACTTTACGGCTGCTGTAAATCAAACCACGTTGCAAACATGTCCGCCGTGTGGGACTACTCTCTTTGGAAAGCAATGATAGGAAAACAGCATCTGCCAACATTTGTAAAGTGAGTGATCCTCCAGGAGGCACCAACAGGGCTCACTTTGATACAACAAATATGACTCAACGGCAAAACATACACAACAGAAAGTTGCTAGGCGCCACCCTGCTGGGTGTTGATCATTACTTTGTTTGGCTCATTTGTTGGTCATGGACACCAAACCTTTTGTGTCTTCAGTGATATTTTTACTACTTTTTCTCCTGTGTTTGTCTGGAGATCCTACATGTAACCATGGCTGCATTGTTTACATGTGAACTCAGCTGTTAGCAGCCTGTAGCATGTCAATGCTAACTGGTGCTAGGCCGGATGTTTCCCACAAGGTGAGGAGAAGGAGGTGAGGACGACGTGCTGGTTCTCAGGTGTGAGCTAAGAAGTGACGACATGGACCTGTCCTTCCATCCATCGTTATTGGGAACGTAAGATCTATCTCCAATAAGATGGACGAGCTAGCTGTGCTAACCCAGCAACAGAGGGAATACCAGAGGGCAGAGTAGCATCATGCTATTCACAGACATGGCTAACGGAGCTAACAGCAGACACCAAGGCCACATGTGAAGAGCTTCACCTGCTGTGAGCAGACAGGATCCAGGAGACAGAGACTGAACAGACTGCTGAAGAAGCTCAGTCCTGGACCCTGTGGAGGTGGAGGCTGGCTGACTGGACAATGATGGACAAGCTGTCAGCATCTATTTTCTTATGGAGCTTTTTACACTTTCTATACACTTTTTTACTTTGGTTTTCTTGATTGCTGCTGTGATTTCATTTTTGTTGTACTTGTTACAATGACAATAGATTTCTATTCTATTCTTTTCTATATCATGAAAAAAATTGTGATATCCCTAACAGCTACGTTTGATTCAAAGGAGCTAAACGACTTTTCAGGATGACGACATGACAATGGAAAAAAACAGCAGAATCTTTCAAGTTCATTCCTTCTAAAATACATCATGTTTCTGGTTAAGTTGTAAAACATACGGCGTATTTTGGAAGGAAATGAACATAAGACATAAGACATGGGAAGCTGGAGCTTCATAATTAATTACCAATTGAACAAATGATGCACAGATTGAAAAACAGTCCCGTTTGCTACACTGCTCAACACTGAGGTGTAACCCTTGGTTCCTATCTCAGGGTTTTTATTTTTGAATTGTTGACAGCGGGAATAGATGAGACAGCAGCTGGAGAGCTACGAGACTCCAACCAACCCTGACAGAGGAAAGTGAAGAAACATCCTGTCCTGCAATCCGGGCAACAACAGCAGAGCTTCTGAAAGCATTTCTAAGTTTCACATTGTGATAAAGCAACGAAAACTAAAAGATGTAATGACTGTAACAAGAGAGTAACAAGTCGTCATTTTTCTCTCATGTCTTTTTAGAAAGAGGAGCTGAATGAGGATGGAGATGTCACATAAATACCTCCACAGAAGCCACATACACCATGTCCAACTTTAGCTTCAATGTCATCATCTCATTACTTTCTAATGCTGCTGTCTGAGCCTGGACTCACTCATCAAACCATTTCAAAATATTCCTGGAATAATAAAGTTTGGATAAATAAAAATTTTAATCTCAGTTTGATCTAAAACTATCAGGGAAAACACAGAAATAATTTCCAATCATTCACAGAGTTCCTCCGGGAAACTTCAGCACGCTTCTTAGGAAAAAGGCTCAACTTGAAAAAGAAAGTAAAAGTCTCAGCAGCATTTTAGTTTTACTTTTGTTAGTCTAACCTGTTGAAAAATGAAGTTCAGTGTGTAAACAATGCAGTGTTATATTTCAAAAGATTATTGAATCGATCTACTTAAGCTGAGGTGATAAAAACAAACCAAATTGTGATCCAGGTGTTTTCAGGTTTTTTCTTCAGGTAAAATAACTGAAACCAAAAGGATCATCTGGAAAAATCCCCTCTGACTCCCACAGTTTGATCCTCAGTCATCAGATCTGAATCTCTCTAATTTAAACCTGATGACATCTCCAGTTTGAGGTTAACCAGTGACTAATCTGGCCTGGACGACCACAGGAGAACAAAGAGGATTCTGGGAGTTAGTTCAAAACATGAGGAGGAACCATTCTCCAGGGTTTACTTCAACTCTCAGGGCGTATTCAGACCTGGACTGTTTGGTCCACTTTAAACGGACCAGGATTCGTTTCCCACGCTGGTCCGGACTTTTCATGCAGGTGTGAATAGACACAAACAAACCCTGGCGTGGACCAAACAACCGGACCGAGATCCACTTTTTGAGGTGGTCTCGGTCCCTATCAAACGAACTCTGGTGCGGTTCGTGGTTCTCCGGTGCAGGTCTGAATACAAACCAAGGTCCATCTGAACTAACTACAGGATACATGCTCCTTTTGGGCCTATAGAGCCACCGTAACCTAACCGTCTTTGGTTCATACCTGATCCTCCGTCTTCTGTTTAGCCACGCTGTTGCTAGCATGTTGTGGGTCAGGACACGCAGAGCATAGCGCCTCCTTGCTGCGATCATTGGTCTTCCTGTTCCTAAATTGTAAACGGTGTTGTTAAGCTGCTTTGAAGGAGCTGCTCTTGAAACTGAAAATGATTTAGCAGCTCTAATAAGAGCACAAACACACATGTTTACCTCCATTTCCAGGTCTGTACTCTGTGTGCCGCCCTTTGTCAGTGCTGTCCAATGAGAGCACTGATCCTCACACACCTGGATGTGTTTACAGAATATAGTCCACTTGATAAAAGTACAATCTGAATACGAACCGCACCAAACGAAAAAAATAAAGTCGGCTTTTGGTCCGGACCAAACAAGTGGACCAAAGGACTTTTCTGGTCTGAATACAGCCTAACTTTGTGTTTTACCCACAGTTCCCTGCTGCAGATCCTGAGCTGAGAGAATATTGAAATAAAACTAAAGGAATGTTTTCTCCAAACTTTCCCCGACCTGACGATAAACTTAGCAAAGAATCCGCACGACTGCGTTAAAAATGTCCCCGGTCGTCAGAGGACGTCCTCTAGCTGTGGTGAGCTGGTGACCTCTGACCCCTCCTGGCATTCGCCCTTTACACCCCTCCTCCCCCAAGCAGGAAACATATGATGGATCATTAAAGGACTATTTCACTGATTGACGGGATACTTTCTTACTTTTGTTTTCTTGATTGCTGCTGTGACTTCAATTTTGTTGTTCAGTTTAATGTTCACAGACCAGGACAGCGACACTGACACCATCTACAGTCACTGCACAAAACGTGAGCACGCCAGCACGGCCTTATTTAGCCCGTACTGTTAGGATTCCTTTCACACCGCTGCTGCATTCAGAGCAGGAGTATTTCAGGCTCACCGTGCCCCTGACCTTTGACCTTTGACCTGTTGGCCTTTAGTTTACACGGTCACGACGCACTGGGAGCAGAGAGAGGCAAGTGCATGGGCGAATACCTCCCACAGCTGGTGAGGTGATTCCTCACATAGATTAACTTCATCACACCCAGGCAGGATTACCCATAATGCAACAGGAATCAAAAATCTATCAAAAACTAAATGTGGTGAAGTTAGTTTCATTTTGAAGCTTCATTCAAACCAAACTGATGCTTACTTCAACGGCATTCCCTTTTTTCAATCTGAAGGCTGAATCATGGGACTTGTTTGGGTGTTAACACATCAAACGAACAAGAAGACACATTAAAAACAATCAGACTTTCTCAGAGCTGACATTTAAAGCTTTGTTCACCCTGTCACTGTGAATTAAATGATTAAGAGCTTAGCAGTTTCTGCTTTCTGAGCATTATCATTTACACAAATATAAATCTCAGCAAAGCAGCACTTAGGCTAATTTAATTCCCCTCCCGTCTCGGCACTCCCTCCTTTAAGAGCAGCTCTGGTTGAACCAGGTGGGTATTAAAGCTGCTCTGAAAGCATGCATTAAAATATTTCCAAAGGTTAGCATTTCCAGCGTTAGAGCAGGCCAAACTTTCCCTCGCCGTGTCTCAAACCGTGTAATTAGGTAAAACATGTTTTCACAGCCCATCTCTGAGGCGCTCTAAGTGGCGGTTAGCGATGTCGAAAAGAGCACGTGCACCTAAATCACAGACTGTAGGTATGTCTGCTGGAATGCTCCTCTGCGCTGTGCAAATACACACACGGCTGTGTTATCTTACAGCACATACGCTCTAATGAGCCCACACACGCTCCGGCTCACATCCACACAGGTACGTGTCAAATCACGGGGTGTCGTACACGCTTTCTGACAGCTCGGGTCGGATCCACGGTGCCCCGAAGGAATCTGAACTTCTCAGCTCATCTGAGACGTTTTTACTGATGCAAACCAGAAACACACACACACACGCGCGCGTACAAACCGGCACAGACCTAAAAACCTGAGATGACCCGAGTCATTTTCTCACTGAGCCAGAAACTGACATCAAGTTTAAGTGCTTCCATCTTTAAGTGCCAGGAGTTGCACGAAGCTGCTCGAGGTTTTAGGAAAATCTGTGACTCAACACGGCTCTTATCAATCAGCACAGTCTACACCTGAATTCACAACAACTTAAAGGTAGAGTCTGCACAATTTTCCTTCAAAATAATGTCAACTTTTACAGGAATAATCCTGCTCAATCGTCTCATCTGGGCGTCTATACATGTGTGTCAGTGTCTGCGTCTGCCCTTAACCCCCTCCTCGGCCTGGATGTTCATGTTTTGGTTGTTTCAGGACGTTTCTGAGTGGAGAGTAAGTGTGGTTACATCAGCCAATCACAGTCAGTGCGCAAGTGACTTTGCCTGTTAATTAGCGAGTGGAAGAAGCTAATCAGAGCAGCTAGCAGATGTAGCATGTAGGAAGAAAAACAACCAAAGTGAAACCAAACTCCAAACAGATAAAGCTTTTTCCTAAACAAGAATTAAGCTTGGCTCCACTTTTACTCGCTTTCAGGAACTTGGAGAGCAGCACGAGTTAGCTTTCTGCTAACCAGGTATGTGTCAAATACCCATGATTAGCTTGTGCTAACATGCTAAGTCAGGTGCACGGCTCTCAAGTCTCTCCCACATAGAAACGTGGTGCAACAGATGGTTTCTGGGCTAGTGAGTGTGTTCACGTAGTCGAGGCTGGAGGCTGTGGGTGTGGGCTGCAGTTGGCACTGAGCCAAGGAGGAGGAGTCCAAAATTCCTGCAGAAAAGTCTGCAGCAGTTTTGTCAGTTCTGCTGCTGTTTCTCATGTTTAAACCATCTCAAGCCATCAGAGACTCAAACACTGAGACACTGCACGACTGACTCAACAGCTAGGACTTCCTGTTCACGGCATTTCTGTCGCTCTCTTACTTAGTGAGATTTTTAAAGGTCCCATATTCTGCAAAAATCACTTTATTAAGTCTTTTATTGAAATTTGTAGGTCTTTGTCTTTCCTCCCAGCCCACAAAATGTGATATTTAATGACCAAACCTGTTCTTAGTAGAGCTTGTTAATGTAAAATCCTGACCTAAAACGAGCTGTTTGGAATTTGGGGAATTGCCGACGTCAGCGATTCTCTTTTTTGACCAATCAGGAGCAAGTCTGACCTGATTGGTCCACCGGAGCAGATACCCACGAACCCCCTCCCCACCCACTCCCCTCCCCGGGCGGAGAATGCCAAAGTTGAAGAGCCATCACTGCTCTGTTTTTGGCTGTAAACAGCCACATAGCTCCATGCTCAAGCTTCCCATCTCAGAAGAAGACAGACTAAGTGTCTAGAGTTCATTTATCAGGAAATGTTCCAGCTACACTCAGTAAAACTGTGCATGTGTGTGCTAGTCACTTCACGGCCGACTGCTTTTCCAACTTTGGACAGTCCAACAGAGGGCTAGCCAATAGACTGGTCCTGAATCCAGGCGCATTACCAACCATCCTCCAACAAACCTGGGACCCTGGAAATGTGAGTATTTTAAATGCTGTGTGCTGTGGAGCAGATGGAAGAGCTTTTCCTCAGTGTCCCCCCTGTCTCTGTGTTAGCTTCAGGATGCTAACTTTAGCTGCAGTTAGCCTGTTGTTTTAGCCTGTAATGTTACGGTAAACGAGCTTCTCTGTTTTCTAAACATTGTGCACTCGGAGCTTGTGGTGCCGCTCTCAGTGACGTGGAAGAGTGGGGCGGTATCAGCGGTGGCTCATTTACATATGAAGGCCACGCCCACTAAATCAGAGCGTTCTGAACAGAGGGGCTATGAGAGCCTGGAAACAATGCTGCTGTGCTTGATTTATTGGCTTTTTGGACCAAAACATGTTACTAACATTTCATGAAGACATCAATGATCCAGATTAAACTGCAGGAAAGGAGCAGGATATGGGACCTTTAAAGAGCCAATGGGAGCCAGGGCTGAAATGTGGCTCATTTGGCCTCCTGCTTAAAACCCAGAAGAGAGGAGGTCACAGTTTTTGGATGCACCTGAATCCAGTAAGGAGAGACTTCAGGGAACAGAAAGTGAGCTAAATGCTAAATATGCCTGTAAGAGCTGAAAAAAAAGTCATTTAGTTTTGAAAAGGAAGTTCCTCAAACAACAGTCCAGAAATATCCCGTGCAGGTCTGAGCATGTCGGAGCCGCCCCGGGCCGAGCCACAGGAACACGGGCCGGGCCTGGGGACAAACACACACACACACAGTCACCTGAATATAACAGGAAACACATGGAGATATCCATCAAACCGCTGTCCTTTTGACACACACACACACACACACACACAGATTTACACAAAGGCGATGACAAACTGTGAATTTCAGCGATTACAACAGGAAGCAGCAGCGCTGGCGGCGGCCCCAGCAGCACCAACTCATCCATCAAGTTAACAGAGCGGCGTCACTTACACAAATAAACACGAGCAGGTTATGAGAAACTACCAGATTAAAACACACCACCTGGAGCGTGTTGTTTTTTTAACACATTAGTGAACTCATAGTGATGCTGAACACGCCGTGACCTCATTGATGACACCAGGCTGCCCTTCATGTCGCTGCCACACAGCTTTGCATATGAGCGCATGATTTGCATGTCAGCTCAGATTTGTGGCGTTGTTTGCATCTTCCCTCACGGCACTCACTGACAGGTGTTTGACCCCTGACTGAGACGTCAGTTCACGTCACATTGATAAAAAGCTTAACTCTAGGTGTGTGTGCCGCCAAGGCTCTTAACACACTTTTCAGTAACAGTTAACAACCGTTGCCACAGAGCAAACTTAATGCTGGGTTTCTTTGAAGGAGCTCTGCGCTCTGGCTGCATCCTTGAGGAAGCTAAATTTAAAGCTGGATGCTCGGCTTGTTAGCACAGAGCGTTTCCTCTTCCTGTACGAGCAGCAGGAAAGGTCATTCAGCCGTGCAGCTGTGAGCAGCGCTGTCTGGAAGAGACAATGCTGCGTGGAGATGTTTCAGGACAATACATGCATCTGATTTCTTTCATTTCAGGTGACACACACCTAAATCTTCATCCCATCTGTCAATAAAGCCTGCCACCGCTCTACTTCACCTCCTACAACATCAACAGCCCACCAACTTTCCATGCACCTGTGGCTAACCTCAAGTTTTACAGCCCTGGGAAGATAACTACATCTACAAAAAGACTAATCTGGAAGAAAATACTGATTTTAATTCTGTGTGGATGGATTCATTTAACTGACAACGTGCTGGGTTAATTTACATCATTGATATGTGGCAAAACATTAAACAACAACAAAAAATGATAAGTTAAGTGATATCGATTGGTTATCTAATTCAACAGTTCTTATTCTTTCTTAAAAAAAAAAAATTCACGAAATTTCAATTTTGTTTCATTTTTTGCAAATTTTTATGATTTTTTATTTATTTGAATTTCGTATTTTTTTATATAATCCTTTAAAAAATTTTCGCATTTTAATTAACATTTCAAAAAAATGTTTAGATTCTTGCAAATTTTCTAGGTTCCCATTTTTTTTTAATTTTGGCAAATTTCAGAATTTTTCTTTTTTTTTAATTTTTGCAAGTTTGAGAAAAAAAATACTTTTTTAATTGTTTAAATTTCAGATTTTTATTTATTGATTTATTTTAATTGTCAATTTTTTTAGGATTCCCAATTCCTTTTAAGAATTTTGGCAAATTTTAAAATTTCAAATAATTTCTAAGATTATTGAAATTATCTAGGTTTTACATTTTTGACATTTTGGTATATTTTTGAAATTTCCTTTTTTTTTTTTGTCATTTTTTGCATTTTTTTGAGAAATTCAATTTTTCAAAATTTTGCAAATTTCTTTAGCAAAATATTACATAAAAATAACTCAATTTTTTTGCAAATTTTTTTCACTTCCATTTCCTGAAAATGTTTCAAAATTTGAAAAGTTTTTTAAATTGTTAAATTTTGAAATTTTGTAAATTTTTGCCAAGTTTTAAATTATCAAATACTTTTCATTTTTGCAAATGTATCAAAAACATAAAAAAAAATTTAGACATCTCATTTACAGTTTTGATTTAAAAAAAAACTTCTTTCGTAGCAGCCATTGCCATTGGTTGAAGGGGAAGACAGTGGCAGTGCTGCGTTTTAGGGGGATTCTGTTTACAATGCAGCCTGTAAATAAAATACCTAAGAATCATCTGTGTTTAGAAATGAGATCACATACACAAATCATGATCTTTTAACTATTAATCTAGCGGTTAATCTTTTCTTGCCCAATAGAAAGTTTATCAATCACCTTTAAGCAGCACTAACAACTGAAATTCTTTAACCTTTATAAAAAATAATTTTAAAGAAAAATATGTCTCTGTCCACTCCCCCCTCTGTGACTTCTCCTCGCCTCCTCTTCCCGACCTCCCTTTGCTCCTCCTCTTGTCAACCCCTTCACGCCTCAGCTCCTACATGTGACCTCCCAGCAGGGGGGACTGCTGGCAGCAGGTGAAAGATCGTGACCCCTCATACAAAGACTCTGTGCCCTCCTCCTGCAGGCAGCGAGAGCTCAGCTCCAGCCCCGGGCAGAGATTAGGAAAACAGAGGGTTATCACATCACTCAGCACCTACGGCTCATCAGGGAGGACGTGAAGGGGGATGAAGCAAACGCTACGATACTGCAGTTAAATTTAACAAAGTTACAAAAAGCCTAAATCTGTAATTTTATAGAAGTTCAAACAAGTTTTATTTTTCACAAACTCCCCTTTCAGTTAGTTATTTTGTAGCAACAGCTCGCCAAAACACTCTGAAATTTGCTCCAGTACACTTTAGATCAGGGGTGTTCAACCTGTGGCTCTGGAGCCTCATTTGGCCCTTTGACTCCTTTGCAGTGGCTCCTTGTAGCTTTAAAAAATATTATTAAAATAAAACCTTTTTTTTTCCTACAGAGGGTATTGATGATTAAAGACACAGACACTAAATAAATAGTAAACATGCTTGATAGGTGGCAAGACATTAGCAAACAACCAAAAACTATGAGTTGAGCAAATTTGTTATGTGTTGTCAAATTCAAGTATTATTTCAAAAATTCTAAATTTTAAAAAAAATCGAACTTTTCATTTATTTATTAAAAAAAAATTATTAATTTCTAGATATTTTTTCCACTTTTTGAAATTAAAAAAATCCCAAAGTTTTTGCAAATTAGTTAAATTCTTTTTTAAATTTTGCAATTTTTTTTTTATTTTTTTATTTTTTTTGGGGGGGGGGGGGGGGGGGTGGATTTTTGATTTGTTTTTTTTTAATCCTGTGGATTTTTACAAAATTTTGAAATTTCAAAACTTTTTGATTTTTTGCAATTTTGGGGCATTTTTTGGCAATTTTTTTTAACTTTCATAAACATTTGAGTATTTGCAAAAAAAAAAGTGTTCATTTTGATTTTTTTTTTAATCTTTGCAAATTTATTAGATTTAAAAAAAATCAAATTCAAAAAACTGAATAAATAGATTTTTAACTTTGTATAGAATTTCATACACTTGTTGACAGATAACATTGATTTTGTGGCTCTAAAATGATTTTAATCCAGGTGATCTGAGGCTCCTGTGACAGTAAAGGTTGCAGACCCCTGGTCTAGAAACACATCATGCCTCCTATGGAAGCCCAGTAAGGTCTCTTCCGCCTGCTGTGTGTTTGAACTCTGCTCTTTCTGGATCTGCTTTCGAGCAGAGCAGAGATAAAAGAGCTGGATCAACGGTGGATATCAGGATGGCTGATTTACCATCATGAAAAACACACACACGTAAACACTTCACTGTTTTCCTTTAAGCATCCTCATCAAACACACTCATGCTTTCAATTTGTGCCCACACCACCTGGACCTGGGTACAAACAGGTTTGCGCTGTGGAGTGATTTAAGATCATCTTAAAGGGAGCGAAACGCGATACAGCGCGGGACCAAAGACTTCCTGCGGAGCCATCCGGCCCAGAGCTCCAGTAAAAACATCAATCAGGAGGCGCAGAGAGAGTCAGAGGAGGAGAAAGCTAGCTGACAGCTGCACGGCGTCATAAACCTGAGCAGCCTTCACCTCTCTGTGTTTAAACATGACGGATGGGTACAGTGGGGCGACCGCCGTAATGATAAACAGGGACATGTGACCTCAGACTCACAGGAAGACACAGAAAGGCTCCTGTTGGCCCCAGCAGGTATATATCCATTTTACAAATCTAAACATGGCCGCCTGATGGTGCCAGATAAAACCTGAGGAATCAAAGCGTAAACACGGTTTATACCAAGCTCAGCTTTGGGATCCAGAAAAGTGACCATAAATACAGAGGCCCTGAACGCCGGCCCGACATTCACCTGCTATTAAAAACTGAGGTCAGCAGGTCAACAGACGACACTCAATCACCCAACGCCTGACAGGACGTGGAGAGGACAGCGTTTGGTCTGTCCTGGGTTTAGCGTTACAGGGTGGCACACCGGGAGGTGAAGGTGCGAAGGTCGACCAATCTCAGATTACGTTCTCACGAGATTATGAGGTGGGATGAACACCTGCCGTCCTCCTCTGGCTCTGAGGAAGGAGATTTATCAACCAGGAAGCAGTTTATCTCCTCTTTTTGATCATGGATGAAACAGTAGATACACACAGCTCAGTGTAACATTCAGGAACGTCCTGATCAGTGAGGTGTGTATCGAGACCCTTAACCTAAAAAAAAACTATATAACATTAAATCACCCTTAAATTATGCACTGATTTTTTAAATGAAGAGACTGAGATAATCCTTGAGCTACAGGCTTCAGTTAGCTTGGCTGGAAGTAGCAACTGTTAGCTGGAGGCTAGCTTTGCTCTCTCTGAGGGTTAAAAAAATGTAAAGGCTATTAAGCATGAACTTTCAAACTAAGGTTGGAAGAATAAAACTTTGATTCCAGTCGATTTAATTTCTAAGGAAAAAAAAAATTGATATCCCCATTTTTTAAAACGGGAAACGTACAGTTAGCTTAGCTCAACACACATGATTTATATGTGCCACGACATTAGCAAATTAAAAAAAAAAGATTTGTTGGGCAATGTTATGGATTTATTTGATCAAATTCAAGTATTCTTTCTTAAAATTTAACATTTCTGCAAATTCTTGATTTTTTTTTCAAGTTTTCTTATTTTTTTTTAGAATTTTGCAATTATTTTGAAATTTCAAAAGTGTGTATTTTTTTTAAAAAAAATTGGCAAATATTTTTGTCAATTTTTGAAAGTTTTGCAGTTTGATTGTTTTTCCAACTGTTTGAAATTTCAAAAATTATTATTTTTGCAAATTTATATGTTTACTTAAAATTTTGCATTTTTTAATTAAAAGATATTTTCTTGTAAATTTTCACAGAATTTTGAAAAACATTACATTTCAATAAATTTTTAAAGTGTTTTAATTTCCCCAAATTTTGGAACTTTTTTCTTTTTCTTTTAATGTTTTTTAAACCTACGGTTAGCTTAGCCTAGCAAAAACAAAACATTAAAGGAGCGAGCTACCTTGCTCCTAGGGCACCAACATTGGTAAAATCTGTTAAGTCCATTGGTTGTAGGCTGTAGTTTTATCAATACAAAAACAAGATCAATATTTATTTATTTATTCATTTTTAAATTCGTTTTATGAGGTCGACAGCTGGAAGCCACTTAGCAGGTTCCTGAATCCTATCCCGCCAGCTAGTTAGCTCCAAGGTAAGGTTTCTCACTATAATCATTATCATTTCATTTTTCTGTAAATATTCATATAAATATATATTCTTTTTTTTAATTTAATTTTCCTTTCTATAATTATTTTCTCAATATATTTTTGCAGATTTGTATATCTTCTAGCTTAACTTTTTATATATTCAATCTGCATTTTCATTATTTTCGTGTTCACTGTTAGCACCAACACACCAAGTCAAATTCCTTGTATGTTCAAATATAAAACTTGAACACCTTGATAAAAAACAGCGCAAAACAACCTTGATAGAAAAACAAAAACCATAAAATTAATGAATGTGCAACAGAGAACACAACTGCACCAACTAAACATGGAAAAATGTAACACAAACAGGCTTCCCACGAAGAGGCAATCAGAAAAGAAAAGAGCTAGCACAGATTGTCCTTCAAATCACGGAGCAACAAGATCACAGCAACAGTAAATATATATATATATATATATATATATATATATATATATATATATATATATATATATACATATATATATATATATATATATATATATATATATATATATTTGTATCCAGCATAAAGTATGATCAACAAAACACCTGAATCCAACCTGCAAAATAAATGAGCTATAATGGAAACTGTTTTGCTGGTATCTTATCAAAAAAAAAAAAAATTAAAAACCTGATACATGAAAAGCAGCCAAAAAAAGCCAAAACTGCGCGGAAACTCTGACCAGTTCCTGTTACCATATGTTAGACTAATCCAACCAGCTCCTTTGAGCAGCTCCTGTGTTTAAACAGAGTGATATGAACCTTCTCCTTCATCTCTTGGTGAGTAAACCAACATGAATAACTCTCAAAATGTCAAAGCATTCCTCAAATCCAGCACGCAGCAGCAGGGGACGATGGAGCGGGGAGACGGGGTCTTGTCAATCTTTGACGAAATGGCAAAATGCTATTTGCAGAACATAATATTGAGCATTAATCATCACTTAAGAAGACTGAAGTGATGCAGTGTGATAGCCACCTGTGAATGTCAAGAAGCTGCTCTGTTCCACCCCCTCCTCCATCTGCTGCTGTTGCACAAGAGGCTGAAGTCCGACCAAGACGCAGAGACACACAGAGACACACAGAGAGATCTGAAACTGTCTCTTCGACAGGCTGAGGACGATCATCATCAGTGGCTTACAGGAGCCCATGTTCACCAGTTAAAATAAGTTATGAGATAATAGAGTCATAGTTATGAGACACAAAAGTCAGAACAATGAGATGACAGTTGAAATTATGAGCTCTATCATTAAACAGCAGCGAGAGCAAACTTAAAGCAACTGCTTTGTCTTTGGTGGGGTTTCTTCCTGTCCACTATCTCATTATTTCGACTTTTTATCTAATAGTGCCTGTTTTATCTTATAGTTATGGCTTTTTATCTCAAAACTTTGACTTTCATCTCAAAATTTTCATTTTTTCATCACATAAGTTCAACTTTTGAATCTCATTATTTCTATTTTTTCACAAAATTTCCACTTTTTATCTCAAATTTATGAATTTTGTATCTTATATTTTCAATATTTGTAACTTGCCATTTGGACTCTTCATTTCAAATATTTATGTTAATTTTTTTTTTTATCTCATATTTATCAATTTTGTATGTCATTTCAACTTTTTCCTCTCACAATTTCAAGAGTTATCTCTGATTTTTGAATTTTCATCTCATAATTTCTACTACTTGTATTAATTTCCTCTTTTATCTCATTTTTTTTATTTTTTAATCCCCTTTAACTCATCACTACGACTTCTCATCTCATTTCAGCTTTTTGTCGTCTAATATGCAGTATAATCTCACAATTATGACTTGTGTATCTCATTGTTTTTACATTTCATCTAAAAATTTTAACTTTTTTCATCTCATTATTTCAAATGTTTATCTCATAATTTGGACTTTTTATCTCATTTTGTCTTTTTATCTCAAAATTGTGGGGGGTTTTTTCATCTTGTTATGTTTTACTTTTTATCAAACAATTTAGTCTTTTTATCTCAGATTTTTGAATTTTTGTCTTATGTCTACTTTTTATCTCATTAATATGACTTACTATCTCATAATTTCAACTTTTTATCGTTTAATTTGCAGTATCGAGCTCATAATTATGACTTGTGTATCACATTTAAATATTTTATCTCAAAATTATGTTTCTTTATCATCTTGTTATGTTTTACTTTTTGTCAGACAATTTATACTTTTAATCTCAAATTTTTGAATTTTTTGTCTCATAATGTCGACTTTTTATCTCATAAATATGACTTACTACCTCATAATTTCAACAATTTATTGTTTAATTTGCAGTGTTGAGCTCATAATTATGACTTGTTTAACACAATTTGACTTTTTTATCTCAAAATTATGTTTTTTTTTTTCATCTCATAATTTCAAATGTCAATCTCACTTTTTAATCTCAGATGTTTTGAATTTTTATCTCATAATTTGGACTTTTCATCTCATTTTGACATTTTATCTCAAAATGATGTTTTTTTTTCGTCTAATTTTTTTTTAGACATTCAGACTTTTATTTGTCTCAGATTTTAACGCTTTTGTCTCAATATTTTGACTTTTCATCTCATAAATATGACTTACCATCTCATAATCATGACTTTTTATCTCTTAAATGTGACTTACTATCTCATAGTTTTGACTTTTTTTGAGCTGGCAGAAATGGGCTTCCGTAGCAGCGCCATGTTGTCTTATTTGGTGAACTCATTTTTCTGTTATGCAAGCTCTTGTTTTTAAAAAGGTCAGAGACAGAATCCATCATGATGAAAGTTGGACCTCGTGTTCTTTCCGTCCATCACGTCATGTCCGCAGAGCGTTTCTCTGCCCCATGCTCTGCCTCTTATGCAACCTGTTCCCCCACACACCTCTCCATCTCTCCATCTCTCCATCCATCCATTTTCTTCCATCAGCTGTCAGCCTTTATCTCTCCGTCTGGCCTGCAGGCTGCTCGCACGCGCCGTGCTCTACCTGCGCAGCACAACAAGCAACACCTGCGCAGCCTGTGGGCCACGCGCAGCCTGTTCAAACCGGAGCCAACGTTACTCACCGCTTTTCTTTGAAGAAGTCTTCAGCACCCGGGCCAGTCTGCGGCTCCCGACCGGAGACAGGTAAATCTTCATTTAGAGAGTCCTGAGAGTCCCCCTTAGAGCATCAAAAACCGTTTTCACGGCGACCCGGTTAGCTACTAAACAAGTCCAGCTACCGAGCTGCGTTCAGTCTGTCCGTGATTCGTGACGTCATTAATGATGAACTTCTCACCTGCTGGGGGCTGTTGATGTTTTTGACTTCTGGGGGTTCAAAGTTGCACTTCCGGTTGCAGTAAATGCGAAAATTCTAAATTATTCTTCAACTCTAAAATAATCGTTTTGACGTCACTTTTTTTTTGTGTAAAAATAAATAAATAAATAAAAATTAAAATTAAAAAATAAATTAAAAAAAAAAACGTTTTTTATTTGTATTTTATGAAATTTAAAAATATATTCTCAAAAAAAAAAAATAATCAATTTCTCAAACAATTAAAATTTGATGAGATGATCAGAATACGTCAATCCTTTGCATCAATCTCCTGGTATGGCTCCTGATCCAAGTTAATCATTTTAAAAAGTTAATTGATCTTTAAGCCTTTTGTAATTATATAGCACAGCTGAAAACTGTTACTTTATTATTTAAATCAGCAACGGTTAGTTGTGATGTTACACAAAAGTAGGGTAATAGGGATCCAACTGGTCCAATAAACTGCACTGGGACTAAAAAAAATAATATAAATAGACTTACCAGTTTATTGAAAATCAGTTTTTTTTCTTTGAATGACCCACAAAATCTTAAATAAAAACAAAATCCCTTGTTTTTCTGTTGTTTGTTTAATTTAATTAAATATCTTACAAGAGTTTCTTACATCTGCAAAAATCATAATAATATATTGCAATAAAGACAGAAGCTGGTTTCATAATGGAAATAAGCCCAGACACAAAGCTGACATAACAAAGCCTAAAAGGGACAGAGATGAGTTGAATTCCTTCACTAAAAATACTTTTCATCATAAGTTTACACAGCTCAAAAACACCATATATCATATTCTGTATTCTGAAATCACTTTCATTAGCTTGTCAAAGGAAACTTCAGAGTTTGTCCCGTCTTTTAGTCACGCTGTTTGCTTTAAACATGTCTTTACGTGGTCAGCTTCACGGTGACTGTCAGGTCCAGCAGAGCTCGGGGTGATCTCTGTAATCTTAGTGGAAATGAAAGGTCCCTGAAGGAGCTTGTGTTAAAGACAGGAGCTGAGGTCACATAGTTTGACTCTGTCAGGCTGGAGGTTTGGACACATTCTTCTCTGGTTATGTAATCTCTTTTTACGAGCTACTGAGTTCAAGGAGTATTTCCAAAATTTCCCTACATGTCATATTTTTAGACTTTTACTGTATCTCCTCTGTCTTGCTGTGTAGTAATCTTAGTTTCATTCTCTTGTTGTTGGAAAGGCCTGGATTATCTGTCTGATCTACTCGGGACAGTTGTTCAAATGTAATCTGATCAGATTGTGGTTTTCGGATTGGGATCAGATGTTGAAAAGACGTTGTTGAGAAGACAAAAAAGGATATTGAAATCAGTTTAGATCACAAAATCCAATCCTAGTTTTAATCTGGATCAAACCTTCAGTTTGTGTTGTTCAGCAGGATTTGAATCACTTTGATCCAAAAAACAGGATTATCCTGGTCCCCAACGAGGGCGGGATTTCAAGGTAGATTTTAGGAAGAATATGTAAAACTTTGTTGGTCGTGGACACCAAACTTTTTGTGTCTTCAGTGATATTTTTACTACTTTTCCTCCTGTGTTTGTCTGGAGATCCTACATGTAACCATGGCTGCATTGTTTACATCTGGAATCAGCTGTTAGCAGCCTGTAGCATGTCAATGCTAACCGGTGCTAGACCAGATGTTTCCCACACAAGGTGAAGAGAAGGAGGTGAGGACGACGTGCTGGTTCTCAGGTGTGAGCTAAGAAGTGACGACATGGACCTGTCCTTCCATCCATCGTTATTGGGAACGTAAGATCTATCTCCAATAAGATGGACGAGCTAGCTGTGCTAACCCAGCAACAGAGGGAATACCAGAGGGCAGAGTAGCATCATGCTATTCACAGACATGGCTAACAGAGCTAACAGCAGACACCAACGCCACACAGACTGCTGAAGAAGCTCAGTCCTGGACAACTGGCCCTTATAGATGACATAAAATGGACTAAAGAATACTAATTATAATTTAAAAGTCTATAAAATGACAAACAATGACTGTGAAATCGTTTTAAAACCAAGTGTTTTGCTCTCTTCTTTGTAAATAACCTTCATCTGGCTCAAACAGAGAAACTGGGTCACTGTGAGGAACCAATGAGGAAAACCATCCTCTGCCTAATTTTTACATTTCTTCACCAAATCTTGGTTTTACTTGTTGTTTTCAGGATTCTTTTGTTTTCCTTTCTGGAGACTAATGCCTCTGGCGCTGATGGATTCGCAGCCTAAATGATTATCCCTCAGAGAGCAGGGCTCGGCCTTTAAGCTGTTTCTTACAATATCAGATGTCCCACAGCACGATGACTTCACTGACAGCTGAAACCAGTGAAATCCTGGGAGCAGAGAGGATTTCCCCTCAGGTAGCAGCAGAGCGGGCCAACAATACCCGAGCTGTCTGTTAACGTCCTCTCAGCGTGTCAGCGTGTCAGCGTCTGCTCCTCCAGAGAAAGAAATTACAGCTGCCTAATAACTGTTTTTGCGTGCGTGCGTGTTCAGCCATGCCTGGACGTTTCTCAGGAAGGGGGGGGCTCATAGTCTGAATATTTCTGAGTTCATGGAGGAAGGTTGTGGTGGTGAACTTAAAGCTGGGCTGATACGACTTTAACTGGTTAATCTCTCACCTTGTAGCATCCAAACGCGTCTGATGGGTCATGTGACTCTCTGGGGAAATGTTGTGCTGTTCAAAACAAACATTTATCTCGATGACTGGGACCATGAGACACACAAAATGACTTCCCGTCCTTAGGATAACTACTTCCTGCCTTTAACGATGTTTATCCACGTCTCATTATCTTATTTTTTTCTTTAGCGTCCATCGTCATGGTCATCCATCGTTAACTCTGTGGAAGAAGAATCTTGTGCAACGTTTCCACAACGAGTGTGAGTCGTGTTTCCTGACACTTACTCTGTGAGGACAAGGTTGTATCTATATAGCAGTTAGCTTTCTTATTATTTTGCATTTACTGATGTTAAACCTGCCAATTTAATTTGTATGCTGTCATTTCAAAAAGCTAGCCATCAGCATTATTGACGAGATTAGCTTGTTCAGCGAGAGGCGCATGCTTCTTACGCTGAATGCCATCGTATATTTGTGGGGTTTTCGAAGACGTTTCACCGTCCAACAGTCTGGTGAACAGAGCTAGAAAACATAATCCCCTCAGGGTCGTCAGTCTGCCAGCGTCATGTGGGGTTGTTAGCAGAGTCGTTGACCCAGTGCCTGGAAGATTTTATGGTCGTCAGTCGTCTGTGGTTGTCGTGAGTTCAGTCGTTAACCAGGTGCCTGAGAGCAAAATTTCCATCAGGGATCATGTGACCTGAATGATTCTCAGACACTAGGCGGACGATTTTGCTCATAATGACCACCAACAACTGAAGACCCTCACAGCCTTCGAAAAACTGGGTCATCGACTCTGCTAATGACTCCACATGATCCCAACAGTTAACAGAGATATATATGTTCCATCAAGCTCAGTCCGCCAGTCTGTTTAACATTTTTTTTTTACTATTTATTTATTTATTTATCTATTTTTATTTTTTTAATTTTTTTTTTTTTTTTGGGGGGGGGGGGGGGGGGGGGGGTCTTTACAGGTCCCTTTTATACCACTTGCTTTCGTTGGACTAAGAATCCTTCTCTCAAATCTCATTTTTATTTTATTAACCCTATCATCTTAAATGGATTCCATCTAATTGTGCATTTAAATATATTTATATATATCTATATATATATATATTTTTTTTTTTTGCTGGCCTATGTAACACCTTGTAGCATTAGCTTTGTGGAAAAAGTGACAAAACAGCAGTTATTTATATGTCCATTTGATGATAATAATGAGATAAAAAGTTAAATTATGAGATATTCAGATCATGAGTATGATAAAAGTTCATAATGTTAAGACTTATAATCCTATAATTTTGACTTTTCATTTTGTTAATTCTGCTTTAAGCTCATAATTATGACATTTAATGTCAAAATTTTGATTTACTATCTCATTATGTCTTTGTCTTTTTATCACATGATTTCAACTTTTTATCTCATAATTTTTTTGTATCTTATATTTTTTTGACTTTGATTTCAGAATTTGAATTTTTTTAATCTCATTACTTGAATTTTTTATCGCATAACTTTGATTGTTTTAATCTCATATTTGAATTTTTGTATTCTCATAATTTGATTTTTTTTAATCTCATAATTTGAATTTTTTTAATCTCATAATTTTATATTTTTAATCTCATAATTTTATATTTTTAATCTCATAATTTGATTTTTTTTAGTCTCATAATTTTTTTTTTAATCTCATAATTTTATTTTTTTTATCTCATAATTCTATTTTTTTAATCTCATAATTTTATTTTTTTTAATCTCATAATTTTAATTTTTTTAATCCCAAAACATTGATTTTTTTTAATCTTATAATTTGAATTTTTAATCTCATAATTTGGACTTTATATCTAATAGTTTTTAATTTTTATCTCATTATTATGACTTCTGTATCTCATAATTTTGACATTTTAACTTTAAATTATGACTTTTAATCTCATATTATGACTTTGTATCTCATTATTTAGACATTTCATCTCATAATTATTTCTTTATCTAATAGTTTTGTCTTTTGTGTCACATAATTTTACAGTATATTTTAAAATTTAAACATTTTATTTACTCATTATGACTTCAAATCTCAACCTTTTTCTGCTTTTATTTCATAATTTTGAGTCTTTATCTCATAATTTGACCTTTTATCTCTTAATTTCAACTTCTTACCTCATAGTTTCAAATTTTTTGTTTTTCTATTTTGTAGTTTTTTTTACTGCTGGAAATTGGCTTCCATCAATATATCATTCTGCATTGCTGCAGGATCAACATCTCACTTACTCAAGTGATCAGGGACCGTCTTACTTTAAGTGAAAAGAAAATGTTAGAGCAGTTTAACAGTTTATGTGAGTCATATCAAAGTGTGATCACCTCCCTGTGATAGGATGTTATGGCAGAGGGTGAGCTTATCTCTGGTAGACTGAGGAGGAGACTGAGGAGGAGACTGAGGAGGAGACTGAGGAGGAGACTGAGGAGGAGACTGAGGAGGAGACATGGAGGAACTCACCGTGTGTTGGTGTCAAAGGGCAATCAGAGAGATAAGAAGCCAAAAATAGACTCAGTCATTTTCCTCTGCCTCAAACAAAAGCTGCGTCTGGAAAAAAGATGAGGGCAGCCACAACAGGACTCCCTCAGACCTGATGGAGACTTAACGAGGATCAGACTCATTGTCACGTTTCAGAAACTCTTCATTAAGTCCTGCAGACACAACAATGCGCGTCGGGTTGAAACACTGTGATTAAACCTCATGACCTCATGTCTTCAGGCTCAGCCGATCTTTAACCCCACACTCGCTGTTTTCCATAGCGTTTCTGCACACCTCAGCATCATTTCCACCGTTTCCCAGTCAGTGTCACCCTCACGCTGAGCTGCAGTTGTTCCTCTACAGAGGAAGGTTTATCTCCACCATCACCTGAAACCAGGAGCTGCAGTCGGCTGCTTTCAGTCCAGATCCAGGGCTGTGTGAGAAAGAAGCAGAGAGGCAGCCTTAGAGATATCAGAGACAGAAAAAGAGCTGTCGGAGGGCTGACAGGATTAATGCACATTAGCACATGAAGTGGTGAAAAAAGCCGGAAACGACACAGGAAATGCCTCAGAGGGTGTGTAATGCTATCTCTGATCACTGTGGCACCCGCATTATGGATGCTGATGTGGTGGAAAGAGTCGGGCTTTTGTACATTTAGCAGACATGTGAGACGTTTAATACATACAGTCTGTTCAGAGTCTGATAAATGAACTACACTTATCATTTATTTATAGCTGAAACTGATTTATATCGTCTGTTTAAAGCTCCTGTAAGGAGTTTTTTAATACACTGCAAAAAAACTGAAATCTTATCAAGTGTTTTTGTCTGATTTAAAGTAAAAATTGTCTCATTACACAAAATATGAGCCACATTCAACGTATCAGTCCAGAAAAATGTCTTGTTTTAAGTTATTTAAAGACAAAAATTAGGTCTGAATTGTTGTAACAAATAAAAAAAGCTGCCAATGAAAAAAGAAAAATTTACTTTGTTAAAATATTATTCTAGTTTTAAGCACATTTTTACTTATTTGAGTCTTTAAACATCTTAAAACAAGACATTTTTACTTAAAATAAGACAAAAACACTTGATTAGATTTCAGGTTTTTTTTTTTACAGTGTGCACCTTTTAATGATATCATGATAATTACACTGCAAAAAAAAAATCTTATCAAGTGTTTTTGTCGTATTTTGAGTAACAATTGTCCCATTACACTTGATATGAGCCACATTCAACTTATGTAATTTGTACCTAAAAAAAAAAACAAACAAAAAAAACAACAAGGATATTTGGGGGAAAAAAGAGAAGATGTTTCACTTTGTCTACAGGGGGCGCCAAAAATGACACAAACAGAGAATTTCCCACAGGCGCTTTAAAGGTCACAAATTGTAAAATTTATACATGAATAAATTCTAATCACTTCCTGACTCTACCTCCCGACATATTTTACAATCCCGGAAAAAAATACACAAGAACGGCAGCTGTCAATCGTTAAACATTACATAAAACCTCGTCTTTAACTTCTTATAACCAATGAAAACAAAACTTTCCAGAAAAAAGAGGACTTGGATACAAGACAGCCAAATGATATCTTCAAATCACCACAACAATCAGACGAGAGAAACATTTTTACCAGGTGGATTAATTTTTTTAAAGTTTGATCACAGCCCATCTGGAATGACTGGGGAGATGGATTTTTTTTACCTATACTGCAGCCAGCCACCAGGGGGAGCAGTTTTTGTGGCGACCTCACTTCGAGCCGATCAAGCGGACGTTCATTTTTTTTACAGTCTATGGTTATGTGTTCTCCTTCCTTGTCTAAATACTCCAACAAGATGAGTTATCATTTAAGCCCCGCCTCCCGGTCATGTGACCATCCAGGAGCCTGAAGTGTATACCACCCATTAAGTGCACAAAAGAATATTTATTTAATAGAAATATAAAAAGAACCATCTTTAGTATTAACTTCAGCAGAAAAAAAAATTGAGAATCATTTTCAAGTTTTGGCTAATTTCTTTTTCTGTATAAAGTCAAACGTGGCTTTGTTAAAAGTTTTTATTCAAAAAAAAAAAAAAAAGTAAAGACGGCTTAAGACCCTCACAACTTTAAAAAAAATAAGTCATTGAGTCGACCCCAACAATTTCAAGTCTGTTTGGTTATGAAAAAAAACTTATTATTTTTTATTTATTTATTTATTTTCGGGGGGGGGGGGGGGGGGGGGGGGGGGTGTCTTCACCACAGACTCTACCAATCCCAGTTGCTTTTAACTGGACCAAGCATCCTTCTCTAAAATATCATTTTTATTTTATTAATTCTATCATCTTGTATGGATTCTATCTTATTGTGTTTGCGCAAAACATTTTACTGCATTTTAATATTCACTTTTTTTTTTTTTTGTATGTTTGGGTGTTTGTTTTTCTGGTGGCCTATGTGACACCTTGTAGCATTAGCTTTGTGGAAAAAGTGACAAAACAGAAGTAATCTGTATGGATTTATAGTCCATTTCCTTCAGTTTAAAAAAAAAAAAAGATAATTATGAGATAAAAAGTTAAATAGTGAGATAAAAAGTCAAAATTATGAGACAATGAGATAATGAGAATGAGAAATGTTAGTTAGATAAAACTTCACAGTTCTGTTATGTCATGACTTTTAATCCCATAATGTTGACTTTTTATCTAATAAGTTTGACTTTCAATCTCAAAATTATGTCAATTTATATTTATCTCATAATTTTGAATTTTTATCTTATTATTATAACTTTTTAATCTCATAATTTTGACTTTTCATAGCAAAATTAAATTTTTTTGGTTTTCACTGTTTCCTCTTTTGGCCCCTTTTTAGTCTTTACTCAGAGAGGACAGGACAGGGGATCCTCGGACTAATCCAAGGACAGATCCCCAAATAACCAAGACGAGAACTGCCCCCCTTTTTTGGCCCCTTCTGTAAACTGATGCGATCCCAGACAAACCGGACTGATCCAAACCAGACTGCTTTGGCAACACTTGCTTAAAGCTCCTGTGAGGAAACTAACGTCTGTGTTGATTTTGGCACCCCCTTGTGGCCATCCTATCTTTTTTTTTTTAACAAGACATCTTTCCCTTGTTTATCCAACTTTTCAGATCAGTCAGAAATCTTTAGGTTGGATACTGTTTTGAATTTGTCACCTGCCCCCTGTAGGCAGTTTTGAAAATGAAAATCACCGAACAGAAACAGGAAATCCTCATGATGACGGTCTCATATGCTTTTGTTGGTCATAAGACAGCAACGCTATCAGTTTCAGTCTATGGTGTGACAAACTAAAAACTCCTCAAAGGAGCTTTAAAAACCTTGTTATTCCTAATTTATTTTGTACTCAAAGTAACTTAAATCTGATTATTTTCATCCTAAGTTTACAAAGTATGAAATCTATTGGTGTGTGTTTACGCTCTGAATCTCCATCGGATCAGGAAGAAACTCCCATGAGTCTGTCATCGCCGTGACTGAGCTCCCTCAGGAAAACAAACAGCTGGCTCTTTGTCCCGTTATTAGTTCACTGATTACCAATGAAGACGTTTTCTTCTGGGCTCAGCTGTTGTGAAAGGATTGAATTCACGGCGCTGAATAAAAAAATAACTGAAAACGGCTCGTTGGCAGGTGAGTCTCGATTAATCAGATAACATCTCAGACAAGTTTTATCAACACAGTTAAGTTCATCCTTCCTCCTTAAAGGCCACAAACTGCCGTCACACATCCAGTCAGAAACAGCTGAAGCTTCCTGCAAAGATCGGACGTTCAGCTTCAGTTTCCTGTGAAGAAATACGACCTGTAGTGTTACGCAAAAAGACTCAAAAAACAGGAGAACAGACGCATGGAGCCACAAACCCATTAGTACGTCTGGAGCTCTGGGTCACTCACAGCTATTTTTAACCTCTGGTTACATCACTTCCTGGTGTCAAGTTGTCCATGGGGATGATGAGGAGGATGACTTCATCCAGGTGACTGGATGGCCTCCAGGGATGATCTCAGGATGGTTTCAGCTCCACATTGAACGAGCCACACCTAGAATGATTGGGTACAACAAGGAAAAATCAAACCTGAACACTGGATACAGCCTCTGTTTCTGAGTATTTCTGCTTTTTAAAGTTCCTGTGAGGAGTTTCAGAGTGATCCTGAAAAAGTCTCTCCTAGATATCTGACTGATCATAATCCGCACTTTAAAATGAGATTATCAGCTCCAATATCGGTTAATTTGAAATGAGACTTCTCAGCGCTGTGATTGGGTCGAGCAGGATTAATTTATGGCGCTAAACCTAAATATCACAATAAAAAAAAAGTGATGGAAACCACAACGTTTTGGAAAAACCTCTCAAATCTTGCTAAAAAGTTTTACGTGAGTTAGCCTACTCATATGTCGAAGCACCGGGCGACCGATAGCACTACATATAGCCGGCTACTACAACATTTGCTTGTTGTCACATTTCAAAGCATAGGGCTACTCAACTGTACTAATAAATACCTTCCCTTGATGCATTGTATCCCGTAAAAAGTTGTCTACAAAGAAAATTTCTTCTGATCTGACCTCCATCTAATTTCAAAACAAACATAAGGCCAGGATTAAGGTATTTTTTTCTTTTAAATCAGATTAACCTTTTATTGTGTGTATAATTTACTTTATAATTTAATTATGCATTTATATATTCATATTTTTATTTTTATTATAACATTTAAATTTTTTATTTTGTTTCTTTCCTCCTATTTTCTTTTTTTTTTTTTTAATCTTTTCTTTTTCTTTTCTTTTTTTTTTTTTTTTTACCAATGTTTATAGTTTCCTACATTCACTTTATTGGTGTTATTTTTGTTACTAATATGCACCTTGAAAATTTCAATAAAAAATAAATAAGAAAAATAATATTTATAATAATAATAAAATAAATAAATAATAAATAATAATAATCATACAATAATAATAAAAATTAAAAATAAATAAATAAATAGATAAATAAATAAATCAATAATAATAATAATAATAATAATAATAAGAAGAAGAAGAAGAAGAAGCATTTCAAAACAAACACACGCCTGGTTAAAAGTTACATCTTTACGACAGTGCGCATGAGACTCCAAGTCACAAGGTGGCGACAGAGTCCAAATAAAACAGATCTGCCTCACAGCATCTTTAAGTTGTTGAAATCTTTCTCTTTTTAAATTGAGTTAACTTCTCGCAGAATTTTACTTCTTATTTTTTATTTTAAAGTTGTTTAGTTGTTTTTTTTAATAAATGTCCACATTGCACTTTTCCTGAATGTGTTTTTTTAATCATTATTATTTAACATAGATTTAATGACAGACTGTATTAACACTGTCAGATCTTTGTTGGGTTTTATAGATTGGTGCTACATTAGAAAGCAGCAGCAACCTCTGAGCTTTTCACTTTGCACCTGGTCTGGATATTTTTGAACCAGGTGCTGCTTTACCACCTACGTCTAGTCAGTGATACTTTTACAAGTTCGTTTTAACATGTAAGTTAAACACCAGCTCCTACTGCTCTCCATCTCCTCTGCAGCTGACCTGGTGCAACCCTCGGCTCATTTCCCAGAAACATGATCCTCTTCAGCCTCCAAACGCGACTTTAAATCCATTCCTCGTGTTCCAGTTTTATCTTCCTCCCTCCTGTCATCCTCTGCATGTCGTGTGCATTAAATATCATATTTGTGTTTAGCAGGAGTGCCTCGATCCGCCCGCTCAGTGTGAACCACAGGAAGGGGTTTAAGTGGCAGGTGGGGGGTCTGATTGAAACGGGTGTCTGTTTTCTCCATCAGGGGAAGTCTCGGTCATCAAACCGCAGAAGTTCACCTCAGACAAACTTTGGTTTCATCTGCAACAAAGGCAGCAGTGTTCAAAGCTTTAAACAAGAGGCATTATTACCCAGCTGTGAAAGTGAGAATGTGTGTGAACGCTCTTAATCTACAGATCTGGTGACAGAAACATGTTTTCTGCTCAGGCTGGAGTGGTATGTCACCTGATGAGTGGCAACGCAGTGAGTCTCAGCAGAAAAATAACCACAGACTGATCTCAGAGCTGAGAAACAAAACGCATGTTCCAGCAATTATTTCTGTATCATGTTCAGCAATGCTAAAAAGGACATTAAGGACATTTTAGATGTAGAAAATAATTATGGGCAAATCAAGATTTCAGTTAAAATGACAAGAATAAACTTACGATGTTGAAAGTCAAGAAGACGAGATTAAAGTTGAAATGTCAAGAATAAATTTCAAAATGTCAATATTAGCGTCAAAATGATGACATTAAAGTCAAATGACAATGAAGTCAAAAATTTAGATTAAAGTTGAAATGTCAAAATTAAAGTCCAAATAACGAGATAAGGTCAAAATGTAAAAAAACATCAAAATGACAAAAATAAAGTCGAAATGTCAATGTATAAGTCGAAACCTTAACATTGAAGTCAAGATGAAAAAAAAGTTTGAAATGTCAAGATTTAAGTCGAAATGTCGAAGAAATGTTAAATATGAAGTCAAAATATTGAGACTATGGATGAAATAACAGCAATGAAGTCGAAGTGTCATTGTCAATGTGGAAATGTTGACATTAAAGACAAAAAGACATCAAAGTTGAAATGACGAGATTGAAGTCGAAATGTCAGAAATAATGTCAAAAAAAACGAGATAAAGTCAAAAAGTAAAAAAGAAGTTGAAATGACAAAAATAAAGTCGAAATGTCAATATATAAGTTAAAAAGTTGAACTTGAAGTCAAAATGACCAAAAATTTTGAAACATTGAAATTTTAGTCGAAATGTTAAGATTGAAGTAGAAATGCCAAAGTTAAAGTCGAAATATTGAGATCGTTGATGAAATGACAAGGGTTAAGTTGAAATGTTGAAATTAAAGTAGGAATGTTGATATTAAAGCTGTAATAACATTAAAGTCGAAATGTCAAAATTAATGTAAAAATAATGAGATAAGGTCAAAATGTCAAAAAAAGTTGAAATGACAAAAATGTTTGAAATGTCAAAATTTCAGTAAAAATGTCGAGATTGAGGTAGAAATGACAAGAATAAAGGTGAAATGTCGATATTTAGAAAATGACAATAATAAAGTCAAAATGTCATTATCAATGTAGAAATGTTGACATTAAAGTCGAAATGTCGAGATTAAAGTAGACATGTCAAATTAAAGTTGAAATGAGGAGGAAAACGGTCAAAAATAATCTGCCCTGATGTTTATCGGTAGTACACTGAGTACAGTCAGCTCTTCAGCAGCCACAGGTATAACTGTCAGTAGTGTCAGCTGCCACACAGGAGCCTTAATGACAGTCTGTGGGATCCGAACACGTTTTGACAATTGGACTTTTTTACCATGTCAGATCTCTGTGTTATGTTACGTTTTCTTACTTCAGTAAATAAAGTGTTTGCTGGTCTTGATCAGGCTTTAGTTTCAAGTATCTGATTCGTCCAGAGGTATAGATCTATTGAGGCTGTACCAGACCAAACCTATGACACACATGGAGCTCCTTCCTAATATTTTGCGACCCTTTTTATATAGCCCTACTATTTTTCGGCTGAATGTGCCCAGTGTACCAGAGACCAGAGGGGGCCCAGAACTGACCCCTGGGGTGACAGCAGAGCTGACAGCAGAGCGGTTTGTCCTGGGCAGTTTCCAGGCTCCTGAGGTAAAAGTTCTTGCTGGAATATTCTAAAAGAAGCTGGAAGTCACCAGACGCCTCAGCTCCACCTCCCTCCCTTCGATATAGATAGCGGACAGATGGAACTAGGCTGTCGCTTTGCTAAAGTTAGCCATGCAATTAGTTCACACACTAATTAGCTGTGAGAGGAGCAGAGGCACACCAGATTTCCCAAGTGTCCAAAACCCGCTTCCCAGCCCAAAATAAGAGTAAATGAGGTCCTGGCAGCAGCAGCGTGAAAGCTCCACAAAGAGAAAAAAAAGGGAAAGATGGGTGTAGCAGCTCAGCAAACAGCTGATGTAAGTTTGTTAAGTTATGGAGAACACGAGTTTAGTATCTGTTTTATGATAAAACAAGAAGAAAGACTCAGACTTTATAGATGAGTGTTTAAACCTGTTTGTAGCCCAGAGAAGCTAGTTTCAAGCTAGGACAGGGTGGCTAGCTACTGAGGTCTGGGAAGATCACTCTGAAACACTTTTCTCTGTAACTTCACATCCATGAAGTTTTTTCAATACCAAACTTTTAGTCTCCAGCCAAATGTCCAAAAATCTGGACACATATAAACTGCTGAGTTCAGATAACTTATTTATTGGATTATAAGGCAAATAAAGCAGAATGAACTCTGACTTTTTGTTGTAGAGGTTGCGCCCCTAGTGGACAAACCTAAACATGGCAAAAAATGGTTTTATGAAAACTTGCTTTTCCATATTGATTACTTGTTACCCTGTATCTATAACATGTGCTTCACCCCTTCGATAGCTCAGTTGGTAGAGCGGAGGACTGTAGAGTGAATAATAGAGATATCCTTAGGTCGCTGGTTCAAATCCGGCTCGAAGGAGGTGGCTTTTGCAAAAGGAGATGTTACTGAAAATAAACAAAAAAACAAGTACCAGCTGTTCTGATGCAATTTCCATTCATATCCAATACAAACAGATGACTGATTAAAAGTCATATCATTTTTACAGTGTTCCCAAGACTCCAGGCCAGAGGATGGCGCTGCAGTCCAATATAAACAAATCCTACACAAAGCATGTTTGATATTAAGTTATTACGAGTCCTGAGATTTATATTGAGTATAGACTGTTGCCCCTTCGATAGCTCAGTTGGTAGAGCGGAGGACTGTAGAGTGATTAACAGAGATATCCTTAGGTCGCTGGTTCAAATCCGGCTCGAAGGAGGCCTTTCTTGCTAAAGGAAATGTTTCCTAAAATGAACAAAAAAATTGATGTTCTAAGCTGTTTACCATTCATACTTAAGACAAAAACATGACCTATTAAAAGTCACGTCTTTGTGACAGTGTACGTGACACTCCAGGCCAGAGTGTGGCGCTGCAGCCCGCTCCTACTCACAGCATGTTTGATATAAAGTAATTATGAATCCTAGAATTTCTATCACACAGTGCAGGTTGCCCCTTCAATAGCTTAGTTGGAAGAGCGGAGGACTGTAAAGTGGCTATCAAAGATATCTTTAGGTTGCTGTTTCACTTCCGGCAATGTTAATTCTATAGTTTTTGCCATTTATATAGGTATTAAGGCAGTAAAAGGTCTAACCCATTTATTTATCACATTGCCTCTATTGGGCAAACCACATCATGACACAATTTAGAGGTACCACAATTCTCTTTCATGCGAGGTAACTAGAAATCCAAGGATTTTTGTTGGGTAATTATTTGCCACTTCGATAGATACATTGATGTAGAGAGACATCCTCAGGTTGCTGGTTCAAATCTGGCTCGAAAGACATGTGTTATGTTGAAGGAAATAATGAAACTGCATTGTCTTGTTTCCATCAGACAAATTTATTTTCCAGCCTCAAAGAATTAATGATCTAGCAAATTTACAGTTTTTGCTAAGTAAAGAGGTAGTAAGGCTGAAGAGGTCTGACTGCTCTATTTATCTATGCCCCTAGTGGGCAAACCACATCATGACACAAATTGGAATTACCACGCTCCACTTTAATGTCAAGTTATTAGGACTCCAAATATTTTTATTGAGAATGCATTTGCCCCTTCGATAGCTCAGTTGGTAGAGCGGAGGACTGTAGAGTGATGAGTAAAGATATCCTTAGGTCGCTGGTTCAAATCCGGCTCGAAGGAGGTGGTTTTTAAGGAAGGAAAAGCAACTTAAGATAGCATAATAAGTTTGCTGTTCCCATCAGATCACTCTTCATATCTACTACAAACACATGACCTATTAAACAGTCATTTCCTCAAAACAGTGTTCGTTACACTCCAGGCCAGAGGGTGGCACTGCAGTCCAACTAAAACAAATCCTACCTACAGCACTTATTAGGGATTCTAGGGTTTCTATTGAGCCCTACGTGGCGCCACTTCATAGCTGGTAGAGCGGAGGACTGTAGAGTGGTTAAAAAAGATATCCTTAGGTCGCTGGTTCAAGTCCGGCTTAAAGGAGTTGGCTTTTGCAGAAGGAAATGAAACTCAAAAGAACAAGAAAAAGCGGTTCTTCGGATGTGATCGCCATTCATACCCAATACAAGCACACTCATTAAAAGTCACGTCTTTATGACTGTGTAAGTGACACTCATGGCCAGAGGGTGGCACTGCAGTCTACTTAAATAATTTCTACTCACAGCAGGTTTGATGAAAAAACGTTAGGAATGCTAGGTATCCATTTAGCATCAATCAATACTGCCCCTTCGATAGCTCAGTTGGTAGAGCGGAGGACTGTAGCATCATTAACAGAGATATCCTTAGGTCGCTGGTTCAAATCTGGCTCGAAGGAGTCGTTTCTTGCTGAAGGAAACATATCCTAAAATGAACAAAAAAATTGCTGTTCTAATCTGTTCACCATTCATATCTAAGACAAAATGCGACCTATTAAAAGTTGCGTCTTTATGACACTGTATGAGACACTCCAGGCCATAGGGTGGCACTGCAGTCAAACTAAAAAACATCCTACTCGCAGTAAGTTTCATATTTAGTTTTGAGGAATACTACAACTTTGATTAGGAGTTGCCCCTTCGATAGCTCAGTTGGTAGAGCGGAGGACTGTAGAGTACTACCAAAGATATCCTTAGGTCGCTGGTTCAAATCCGGCTCGAAGGAGGTATTTTTCGTGCTTAATTATTTTTTTTGCCGCTAGCTAAGCCACTAGCGGGCTACCTGTGACACTCATTAGTAAACATGGCCCCCGCCTTGTCTTGTTTTCAACAGACAAATTTATTTTTTAGTCTAGAGGAATTTATGATCCAGCAAGTATACTGTTCTTGCCAAGTATAGAGGTAGTAAGAGGTCTGACTGCTTTATTTATCACGTCGCCCCTAGTGGGCAAACCACATCATGACACAAATCAGAAATCCCACATTTCACTTTAATGTCAAGTTATAAGGAAAGCAAATATTTTTTTTGTGGTTGCATTTGTCCCTTCGATAGCTCAGGTGGTAGAGCGGAGGACTGTAGAGTGATGAATAAAGATATCCTTAGGTCGCTGGTTCAAATCCGGCTCGAAGGAGGTGGTTTTTAAGGAAGGAAAAGCAACTTAAGATAGCATAATAAGTTTGCTGTTCCCATCAGATCACTCTTCATATCTACTACAAACACATGACCTATTAAACAGTCATTTCCTCATAACAGTGTTCGTTTCACTCCAGGCCAGAGGGTGGCACTGCAGTCCAACTAAAACAAATCCGACCTACAGCAATTATTAGGGAATCTAGGATTTCTATTGAGCCCTATGTGGCGCCCCTTCATAGCTGGTAGAGCAGAGGACTGTAGAGTGGTTAAAAAAGATATCCTTAGGTTGCTGGTTCAAATCCGGCTCGAAGGAGATTAGTTATATTGAAAAAAATGTTGAAACCTGCCTTGTCTTGTTTCAATCAGACAAATTTTTTTTTAGTCTCGAGGAATTTATGATCCAGCAAGTATACTGTTCTTGCCAAGTATAGAGGTAGTAAGGCAGAAGAGGTCTGACTGCTTTATTTATCACGTCGCCCCTAGTGGGCAAACCACATCATGACACATATCAGAAATCCCACATTTCACTTATATGTCAAGTTATAAGGAAAGCAAATATTTTTATTGTGACTGCATTTGCCCCTTCGATAGCTCAGGTGGTAGAGCGGAGGACTGTAGAGTGATGAATGAAGACATCCTTAGGTCGCTGGTTCAAATCCGGCTCGAAGGAGGTGGCTTTTGCATCCTAAAATGTGCAAAAATAGTATCAACCCGGCTGATTTGGCTCTACAGCGTATTAAATATGTAAAAAAAAAAACAAGTCCATAGTCATCTTCATACGGCGAGGTCGTGGTCTCACTCAGGTGACCCTGAATGTTTTTTCTACCTGGCGTTTGTCTCTCAGGTTTCCCTCTTCGCTCCACTCCGCTTGGTGAAACCTGGTCTCACTCTTCGTCAGGAAAACCACATTCCCACACGCTCGTGTTTGTTAGTCCTGCTGGCCGAGCGTAGCACTTCACTGAACAGAGAAAACAATGTCAGAGGAGTGCTGCAGCTTTCTGTGTGTGTGTGTGTGTGTGTGTGAACATGTGTGAGTGTGTACTGAGGTGAGGCTGAGGGCTGAAGAATGTGAAGGGGAAATAAAACAATTAAAGCTCTGTTAGGGGAGCGCGGCGCTGGCAGCCATCTTCCATCAGGTGCAACGGCGACCAAACAATGGAGCGCTTTGGGGCGGCGGGGAGATCGATGTCATACGTGTCGTGAACTGGGCCAAACGCTTTATGCTCGACTGACGTGTGGACACATTACACACTCATAACGGACGGGAGTCATGAGGAGGTCAGTCTCTTGCGCTCCTCCTCAGATAAAATCATCTCAAAAAGCTCGCCCTGCGGATCTTTGGAGGCGCTCCATCACCACCACCATCAGCGCTGGTGTCTCTGATCTGATCCGGCCTCGTCCTCTGGTCTGAGACAGTTTTACAGGCTCAGCTCAGGCTCAAGTATCCAGCCTGGATTACAGTTACATACACCTAAAATGAGTCATTTTTATTTGCTTTCAGCAGGAGCCAGAAAGGACATAAATCAACCATTTCTCCACAATCTGCTCTTCTTCCTCCTGATGGGAAATGTTAAACTTCCCGTCTGACTCCGACAGTTTCTTAAGAGTTATGTTTCAGACGCAGAAAACTCAGTGTAGACCCCTCATTGTTGTTTCTGCGACAGAGGAGGAGAAATTCTCTGGCATGAAATGAAAGTGAGGGACGTCTCGTTGGAATATTAGTTATTCATGCACTTGTAGTCCCCTGGAGGGACGGGATCAGGAATCCCACCCATTTACCAGAAAGAGGAACGTCTCAGAGAAACTGATCCAGGTCTGAGGGGCTGGGTGGGTGGAGGGAGGGAGGCTCAGCTGGTTTTCTTACACTTTCTTCTCTAAACCTGGCCAAAGTACAACGCTTGTGACTGTCACTGTTATTCACAAAGACTGACAGAGTAAAAAACAACAAATGTTTGGATAAATGTAGCACTCAGATCTTCAAGGGGAATGCCAAGTTATTTTGGGACATCCATTTCATGTACTTGTCTTTTTTTGGCTTCACAATGTCTCTTTGGTTCCCTTGTCATTGCTTTTAATGATTTTTATAGCAATTTAAAAAAAGTATTATCAATATTTATCTCAAACTGATGTTAAGAAAATCTTTATTATTATGGAGGACAAAAAATGGTGTAATAAATATATTAATTAATTAACTAATGCAGAGATTAATACATTCATTAAAAAAAAGTAAATACTTGAACTAATTATAAATAAATGATTTTATTTTAAAAAATTTTAACCTTATTTTTATATGCATTTATATTTTCCACATTTATTTATGCTTTTAGAAATTAAATAAATTAACTTTGGTGTCCATGGTTCTGTGACCTCAAAGATTGATATCCCCCCCAGACACTTTATTTCTTTTTTCCTTTTTTTCCCCCTTTATTTATTTATTTATTTTATTATTGTTATTGTTATTATTATTATTATTATCATTATTATTATTATTATTATGATTATTATTATTATTATCTATTCTTTTCTGGTGGTTTAAAAAAAAGAAATTTATCTATTTATTTTTCTAAGTTTTATATATTTTTTTATTTCTATGTATTATTACATATCCTGATTTAATTATTCATATATTTATTCACAAACATATGTATTCATTTCCAAATTTATTTATTTACAAAATCTTTCTGTTTCTTTCATTTTGTCAATGGGAAAGCATATTTCTACATTTATTTGGCAGTCTAAACTCTACTGTGATATATTTTAGCCTCTGTGTGGAAAAAAACCGGGTTTGAGCTACTGCCTCTTTAAGGCCTTCTGCTCCAAAACCCCCTTCCCTCTGATTGGCCAGCCCCCTGGAGGCCTGCTTGGAGCAGAGCTATGGGCATTAAGATCTATTTCAGAACATGGTGTTTTAAGCAGTTTGGACACACAGTATTGTTGCTTTATATCCATGTTTAAAATAAGGGACAGCATGATACCCCTCTTTAAGCTTAACTGTCTGAAAGTGAGCCGATTGGCTACTGGGTGTCCTTTAACAGCTCTGATAAGTCTGTGGAGAACCAGAGGCTTTTTGTCTTTAGCCCTAATGTTTTTATGAGAGACCTTAACGAATCAATGAAGAGAAATCTTTAAATTTGGTCTCCCCAGCTTTTAAACTTCTTTTTAAAATCACAATCATTAAAGCAGAATATACAGATGAAGAGGAGACTGTGTTATTAACAGGGCTCACCTGACTGGTGTAGAAACAAGAGGCTCCATTCACCAACAGGTGGAGCTAAAGGGCATTCTGGGTGATGCCAGGAGCAGAGATGAAGAGGTCAGTGTCCTGCAGGTTTTTTGTGCCTCAGTGTAGCAAACAACACCTCACATGATGAAAAAAGAGGATGGAGTGTTTGGTTAGAAGAGCTGAGATCCTCTGACCAAAACTATGGCTCATCTTTGCAACTAATGGATCAAAAAACTCACTTCAAACGAGAACGCTGCAAAAAATGTTGCCAGAAATAACTTAAGCAACAGGGTTGAAATTCAAATCCTCATTGCTTACTTAACTTATAAATAATTCATTAATAATTTATGAATAACTGTTAGGGAGGACAGGTTGCTGCTGCCTCCTCAAAGTCTCCATAACCAGAGCTTCTGTTTGACTCTGCTGCCCCCGTGTGGTCTTGAAATGAGGGTTTAAAAACAGATACAATCCAAACCGCAATAAACAAATGAATGATTGGTTGCACAGCCATTTTCACTGGTTTTTAAGGGATTGGCCAGGTTTATGTTCTGGGATGACATTATAATTAAAGCATCATGACTTGGTGTAACATCACTTCGAAAATGAGTGTCACTTCTTCTTGAGAAAGAAAAATAAGCAAATCAAGTTATTTCCCTTTCATTGTTCATTCATAGAAAGTTGAGTCTTCCACTTTGATACAAGTGTTTTCAATTAGTAAAGTGTGACGTCCGATTTTCACCATCTTCTCTCTGAAATGTTCTTAGCTCAGTTTTGGTTAAAGAGATACTACATAATGTTTATACATTATCCTAGTAAAAGCATTTAAAATCAGAATTATGAGATTAAAAAAAATAATAAAGTGATGAGATTAAAAAGTCATAGTTATGAGATAGTAGACATGAAAACCCTTACAAAAAACAAAGTTGTAGCTTTACACTGAAGTTTGCGCTAGATGCTGTTTCATAAGTTTACTTACACACTTTTTGCCTGTCCAAGGCAAATTAATACCTGACGGAGTAAAGCACAAAAATACGTCTTAAACAGTGGCAGTGAGTGGTGGAGGCCTGCATTTCATGACGGACACCACTCTTGTTGGAGTTAGGTCTGGTGTTATGGCAAATTTGGTTACCTTCCAGAGCGATTTTAGCTAGCTAGTTAGCTAGCTAGTTGTGCGTATCACAGCAAAAGCCAACTCCTTCGAGCCGGATTTGAACCAGCGACCTAAGGATATCTCTATTATTCACTCTACAGTCCTCCGCTCTACCAACTGAGCTATCGAAGGGGCGAAGGAAGCGGTTTTTACATAAATGAAACTATTTATGACAACTTTATACTTAAAAGTATTTGTAGTGGATTAAGGTTTGTCCACCGGGGGGCGACCATACCATACAGCAAAACCGTCAGAAAAAGAGACAAACTGAAAAACTTCCTTTCGTCATGCAGAAAAATAACAGACTTTGCATAACTCTAACATTATCTGAGATTTGAGAATAAATAACTTTAACCAGACACAGTGTTTTCTGCTGTGTGTTAATTTGTTTAAGCTTGAAAAAAATTAGCATTAGGTCTGATTCGATCCTTGTGTTCCTGCAAGTTGTATCATCTCATGATCTAATATAGAGGGCAGATAGTTGTTTAAAAGGACATATTGTGAAAAAAAAGCAGATACATAAAACTCTCTGAACTACAAAATGGTGTAAAATGTACAAAGCACTGAAATATAAACGGGAATTTTAGTAATAAAGCTGTAATTCATGACTGAAAAGCAATCAAACAGTTAAACGTGTTTATTAAAAATCACTTAGAATAATTCCTTAAGAATGTACAGTTAAAAAAAATTTGACTGGTGTGCGGTTGTGATCTTTAAAGTGAAAAGGTTGTGTTTGGAGGATGCGGGCATCGATCCCGCTACCTCTCGCATGCTAAGCGAGCGCTCTACCATTTGAGCTAATCCCCCGTCATGCATTGCTGTGTCATGACGTCACTATATAAACCGACAACTCGAAACTTACGCCTGCGTATTAAACACATGAGTGTGTGATGGCGGATTGAACGAGCGCGACTAAACAGACCTTAAAATTAGTTTAGAAATGCGTAAAATTGAATTTTTAGGGACCTGTATTGTTGGAGTACCGTCATTAATCCGATTTGAAAGTTAAAGTAAGTATTTGAAATCACAAAACCCACTTTTCAATCTTAATTGGCCGCAGAATCAGCGAAGAGAGTGGTGGTCTGGGGGGTGTAATGCCAAATTATGTTACCTGTCAGGATGAATCGTTTTAGCATGCTACATTTTAGCATTGAGGTACTCAACAAACGGCGTTAAACTCTTATGTTATGAACATTGATGAAGAAATATACCCGATTGCCTCCCAAAACACTAAATAAACAGGTTCGTTGATATATTTCAGGTAGATTTTGGTAGAAACGGGGGCCATGTTTACTAATGAGTGTCACAGGTAGCCCGCTAGTGGCTTAGCTAGCGGCAAAAAAAAATAATTAAGCACAAAAAATACCTCCTTCGAGCCGGATTTGAACCAGCGACCTAAGGATATCTTTGGTAGTACTCTACAGTCCTCCGCTCTACCAACTGAGCTATCGAAGGGGCTAGTGTTGGTGTAGACATAAATTTTTAAATAAATGAGCCCAGACTGTCATGGCTAGGACGGCACCTGCGTTACTGTAGCATGGATGCTAATATGACAGCACGTTTAGCCTGTAAATTACCTTCCCCATGTTGCACCGTGCCTTTGTGGTGATAATTCTGTGTAATAACTTTAGGTTGTTTAATAACCAAAATCTGTTTGAATTTGGTGAGAAGTACCAGGGGCGTACCTTTATCTTTTTGACTGGGGTGGCCCAACATGGTATTCAAACTTGTGTAGTCAGAAAGAAAGAGGGGAAAAATACAGCCAATGGCAATGTTGCACCAAAATATTCCCTTTTTTTCTTTTTGTCAGTGAGACAGTGTGCAGGAGTTTAATTGAGGAAGATTTTGCCAACTAGCTCCTTTCTTTTCTTTTCCCTCTTTCCTCTTTTTTAAGGACTCATGAGGCCTTTCCATTCACACTGACAGGTTTCCTCTGATTAAAAAAAATGTGAAGAGTAACTGACAAAAAATGCTACTAAAAAGGAAAAACTACTTGACAGAACAAAGATAAAAATGTACTACCTCGGCAGCTAACTATTACTTTTTATTATGAGCTGCCAATAGTGCTCAATTAGCTTAACTGATGCCTTGTTTGTACATTTTAGGTTGTACTCTCTACAACAAAAGCCACCTCCTTCGAGCCGGATTTGAACCAGCGACCTAAGGATATCTTTGGTAGTACTCTACAGTCCTCCGCTCTACCAACTGAGCTATCGAAGGGGCAAAATGGTGATGACTGCACAGGAATCCTACTATCCCAATAACTTTACATTATATTCGCTGTGAGGAGAACCCATTGGACTGCAGCGCCACCCTGTGGCCTGGAGTCTCGTGTACACTGCCGTGAAGATGTGACTTTTAATAAGGTATATGTTTGTATTGAATATGTAGATTGGATTGGGACAAAAATTCTTTGTAATGCAGCAAGGTAAGTTTTTTTTTTCCACATTCCCCTTTAAATTTAAGTGATGAGTACATATACAGTAGGATGTAGCATTATTATTATTATTTTAAATCAAAGTTGTTTTACGTCTTTATACAGAGAGGAGAGGACAGTGGATTGAGGAGGAAACAGGGCTAGAGTGGGGAGTAACATGCAGGAAAGAGGCCACAGACTGGATTCGAACCCAGGCCGTCCATGCGAGGATGAACTACATGGAGCGCCACCTAGACCACTAGGTAATCCGTGCCCCGAAATGATAGTTTTTATTTAAAGCTATGGTCTGCCAGCCGATCAGAGCAGAGCCGACTGTGGGCGAGGCTTTACCTTTCTCTGTGTGTCTTCACCAGCTCAGTTTACAATGCTAAAGATGTATGGCTAACTTATGCTAACATCTATTGACAGAGCCGACCGGTTCTGACCAGCAGCGTTCAGTCATTAGCCAGTACAGGCTCAGACTAACCAGAGTTATTCAGCTGATATCTCCCACTGTGGTAAACAAAGTCATTACCTGTTCAACAGAAACTCAGCTGTCTCTGCGTCAGTCTTCAGTCCCAAATCCCTCTGCAGCTTTTTCCACCGCTCGTACATTTCTCCAATATTCAGTCTCTGTTGGCGCCTGTATCGCTCATAATTCTTCTTGCTTCAGCCTTTTCCTTGAGACTTTTTTCGTTTTCTTCCCTGTGGAGGGTAACAGTAACAGCTTCCTGGTTTCGGTCTTCTCTGGCTCCATGACGCTTCGGTAGCTGAGCAGCTAGCTGACGTGAGAGGGGTAGTGGGGAAGGACGAGGTGGGAGACAGGGGATTGGTCAACTAGTATGCAGCTTTGCAGCAGATATACTAAATGGATTTTTTTCGTTTTTTTTGGTCTTAATGTTGTGTAGCTTGGACCATAGGACCATTACAGCCCTATAATCGGTGTTATTAAGATGTACAAAGCTTCCAAATCGTACACCATAGCTTTAGGTTTTTGAAAGTAGGGTCAGTAAACAAGTGGAACAAGAGAAAAGTTTCTTGTATTAAGACATTATTCTAGTTCTAAGCAAATTTTTGAGCAAATTTTTATGTTCTCTTTGGCAGACCCTTTTTTTAGTTGTTACAAGCAATTCATTTTGTTTTTAAAAAACTTAAAACAAGACATTTTCTGAGCTAAATGTGGCTCATATTGTGTGTAATAAGACATTTTTTACCTAAAACAAGACAAAAACACTTGGTAAGATTTCAGTTTTTTGCAGTGTAGAAATGTGTATGAGCTAAGAGGAAATTTATCCAAAAGTCTTCCTTCCATGCCAACATTAAGCATTATCGACCTGATTTGATCTTCTTTAAAGTATGATTGATGACTTTTACTGTTATAAACAGAATCTGGAGCCAAATGAAAACAGCTTCTCAAAGTTAGTTTAAGACAGTTTCGATTTGATGTAGATTATAAAAGAGAGTAATGTGTTTTTGAGGGCAGTGAAACATCAGTATAGAATTTTTTTAAGAGGACTAATAATTCAAAAATGTTGAAAAGTAATCTACCAAAGCTCAGAAATAAGCAAAGACACACTTACAGAAGCACCAAAGCAGTATTTTGAAATCTGAGCTTCATGTTCATGTTGGTACATCTTCTTCCCGGGAGTCTGAAGCATCATTTTATTTCCTGAAAAACGAACAAGTCGGAGCAGGCGGTGCTGAAGAATTCCTCCTGAGGAGGTTTGAAGTTTCTCTGTGACTCTTGATTCACTTATAACGCAAATGTCACAGTCTGATTATTTAAACAGACATGCAGTCATGTTTGATGTTTACGTTTGTGGTTAGGATTAATAATCTGTCAGAGTATCCTACTTTGGAAAATAAGGTTTGTTTGGTGAGTGGATGTACACAGATCACAGGGGTCAAAGGGCACGAGCCAGCTCATGTATGTCCAGGTTTGAGGGTACGGCCCTCCTGTGGTTCACAGACGCTCTGTAAAATGAGCAGTTAAGTTTTGTAAATGCAGACATGAAGTAAGCTACAGATCCTTAACTCTGCCTTTTACCCTGCTTTACGCTGGAAACCAGAACCAGAAATACAGCATAGCTTACACCACCTCATACGTTAACAAAGACTCTGGAGGTGGTCTCTCACAGCTCAGGTCGGGGGAGGTATGACAGGAGGCAGAGGAGTCAGAGAAACCTGAAGACGAGCACACGGAGGACTCACCTTCTCCTGTTTCTCACGACCGTCTCCACAGAGCAGCCATGCCTGAGTATAAGCTGGAGGTGACCACGGGGGACCTGAAACACGCAGGAACGTTCGATAATGTTTACGTCACCTTGTTTGGGACTGAGGGGCAGAGTGAAAGGAGCCACCTGGACAACTTTGGGATCGACTTTATAACAGGAAAGGTGAGTTAAATACAAGTTACCACATTGGCAATTGTTCTTTTTTGTCACAAGTGAAAATGCAAAGTTGTCTTTAAATGACTGAAAAGTATTTTCTGCACTTATCGAGTATGACAAGACAATTTTTACTTAAAACAAGACAAAAACACTTGATAACGTTTCACTTTTTTGTAAATCCCATTATGTAAAGTTTTGTGCTTCTGAAACTGCATAAGCATGTTTGAAGGTATCTTTGGAGACTTTTTTAAAATGCATTACGCCAGGAAAACAAGCTAGAAGACTCCAAAAATGAAGTTTGTGTGAAATGTTTTGGTAACATTTGTTTTGGTGTGATTGTTCTTTATACTTAACTATTTAAAAAAACATGAGTGCAATAACAGGTGAACCTTTTTATTTATTTGATTGTTTTGTATTATAGTCTTCAAATCTATACATCAAAAAAAGATTTTGGTTTAATTTTACCTTAAAGTGATATTTTTTTTTTGCACTTTTTCTGAAAGAATTCTACACAAAATGTTTGGGGGGAACTTTTGTGTGTGTTGTATTTGTTTCTGAAAACAAATGACACTAAAGTAATTTGTAGTCACCTTTAAACTTTGCCCAAATTGTCCTATGTTTTACAACATAATCAAAAGAAATAATCACAAAAACACCTTAAGATCCACAGTTTGATGAAACATCAAGTTTAAATATTATTTAATATACAATGTATCTGCATCAGTATCGCCACCTCTAGTCAAAATGTAAAAGTAAAATTACCAAAAAGTCCGACTTCTCACTCTGGAATTTTCCAATTTTCTACCTCATATGTGTCATCTGTAAGACAAACTTTGTTTGCTTTCTTCTGACACTTTTGACTCACTTTATGTAGAGTTATTCAAGTTTAAAAATGCGACATGTATTAGAAACAGGTAAAAATGCAAATGGAAAAAAAGTCAGACTTCTCACTGTACATTTTTTTATTATTCAATTTTCTACCCCATATGTGCACTACTCCTAATTCAGATTCAGACAAGTTTTTAATCCCTCATTGGGCAATTTGTGTGGAGCAGCTCGTACAAGAAAGTAAGTCAAATGTCTGCTTGTTAAAGGCGCCCAGTGCTCCCAGCCCAGCGCGGCTCCAAATCACTAGCCAGACTCTTCTCCTCTGTTGTTCCCAAATGGTGAATGAATTACCTAACTCTATACTATCCACAGAGTCCCTTTCTACTTTAAGGGCGTATTCAGACCTGGACCGTTTGGTCCACTTTAAACAGACCAGGGTTCGTTTCCCACGCTGGTGCAGACTTTTCATGCAGGTGTGAATAGACACAAACGAACCCTGGTGTGGACCAAACAACCGGACCCAGACCCACTTTTTGAGGTGGTCTCGGTCCGCTTCCAAATGAACTCTGGTGTGGTTCGTGGTTCTCCGGTGCAGGTCTGACTACAAACCAAGGTCCATCTGAACTAACTACAGGATACATGCTCCTTTTGGGCCTATAGAGCCACCGTAACCTAACCGTCTTTGGTTCATACCTGATCCTCCGTCTTCTGTTTAGCCACGCTGTAGCTAGCATGTTGTGGGTCAGGACACGCAGAGCATAGCGCCTCCTTGCTGCGATCATTGGTCTTCCTGTTCCTAAATTGTAAACGGTGTTGTTAAGCTGCTTTGAAGGAGCTGCTCTTGAAACTGAAAATGATTTAGCAGCTCTAATAAGAGCACAAACACACATGTTTACCTCCATTTCCAGGTCTGTACTCTGTGTGCCGCCCTTTGTCAGTGCTGTCCAATGAGAGCACTGATCCTCACACACCTGGATGTGTTTACAGAATATAGTCCACTTGATAAAAGTACAATCTGAATATGAACCGCACCAAACGAAAAAAATAAAGTCTGCTTTTGGTCCGGACCAAACAAGTGGACCAAAGGACTTTTCTGCTCTGAATACAGCCTGAGTCTTCTCCTCTTTGTCCTCAGGGGGAGAAGGAGTCAGAAGGTCTCAGACTCAGCTCTCAGTGAATTTTCAGCACTAATTACTGAATATTGTTAAAGGTTGAAGTATTCTGTTTCTGCAATTAATTGTGGTTTGTGTTGCACTTAACGGCAGCACCTGCAGCCAAATAACTCGCAGCACTTGGTCGCACTAACTAGGTTTTCCTTTTGTCTAAATTCTTGCTGGTGTTGTACGTCACTTTGGACAAAAGCGTCTGCTAAATGAAACTGGAGAACTGTAGGAGATATGCCAGCCAATCAGAATGAACCTCCCCGAAAAAAAAACACCTAACTCTTAGTGGCGTAAAACTACGGTTTGGTGTGAGGCCTAAATGTTTAAAAATATGCTTGATTTCCCCAACACCCAGCCACGTGTGGACATGGCCTCCTTGTCTGCTGGTTATACAGTGAGTTTAAGCCTCCCTGCTTTACACCAAGTATTTTAAAACAGATAATAACAATACTATGAGACGGTTTCTGTTTTTAACAGAGAGCTGAAACCAACAGAAAAGTCAAAGTCAAACTCCTTTGTTTTTGATACATTTAACTCTAAAAAATGTTGAAATCATTGAGCTATGCTTTGTATTAAATGTACACATAACCCTCACATTCACTCACCCCTGCTCTGTTTGTACTTGCACGTCTAATTGCAGCTGTCTCCTTCACTTCCTGTTTGAGTTTCAGGCACATTAAGCCTGACATGACAGCTATACCTTCACAGGCGTGTCCTGTTTAGTTCCAGCTTGCACAAATTACCGTCTATAACTGAAACATGTCAGCTATTACTGGTTTCGTCACATCATAATTTACCTGTTTCTTCCCTCCACAGGTAGGAACCTACACCCTGAAAACCAGCTCCTCTCTGGGGACGCTCCTGCTCATCAAGGTGGAGAAAGACCCGTTTTTCATCCTCCCTGAAGACGAGTGGTTCTGCTCCAAAGTGGTGGTGACGACTCCAGAGGGGGGCGCTCTCCTCTTCCCCTGCTACAGGTGGATCTCCAGAGGGGAGCTGGTGGAGCTGAGAGGAGGGAAAGGTCTGCGTCTAGCTCCCGGATCCTTTCACAGACTCGTCCTGCTCATTTCCACACTTCATGCAAACTGTTCCTCTTTGTTTCTCTCCAGCTGCCAAGGTTTTTGAGGAAGAGCACCCCCTGCTGATCGAGCACTGGAAAAAGGAGCTGAAGTCCAAAAAGAGCTTCTACCAGTCGGTGTTACGTGCTGCAGATATGATCTCACGGCTAACCTGTGTGTGTTTCCTTCAGCTTTAAACCTTTGCTTTGTTTATAGATGGAAAGTTCTGGCTGAAGGTCTGTCCCACATCAATCACTTCAACGCTCCATCCGAGCTCCCAGCCGAGGTCCGCTTCTCCGAGTCCAAATCCGATGAAGTCGCCGACACACAGAAGATAACGTGAGTCTTTAACGAACTGGAGCACAGACTCTACAGAGGCTCTTCTACAGTAAAATGTATTTTTATGTTGAAATGCTGACTCAGCACTTTTTTTGGTTCGTTACTACTTCTTCAAATTTTGTCCAATTTTTACTCTTCAAATTTTAAACTATTCAGCTTCTTCTGGAGATGTTTTCTATGACTTTTCTTATCTCTAACCCTTTAACTTTTTGATTTATTCAGCTTTTTCTGACAAAAAAATGTGTTGTTTTGCTCAAAAAATGACCAAATGTTAAGAGAAAACCACATTTTCCCTCAACCTGCTGCAATGTTAATTTTGATGTACCTCGTCACCTCAGCTCTATTTGTGACTACATCTCTATCTCGCTGCCCTGTGCTCATTTTTGGCTCTAAAAACTTGTAAAACACATCATCGTGTTTATCAGATTTTCACGATGTTATCATTTTTCTGATAGCCCTCACGGTTGCCCCATAGCTTCAGGAAATTTGGACCCTACGTTTCGTTTTTTTATCCTTTGTCTCACATAGAAGTTATTAAACATTTGCGGCGAGGAAATGCAACTTCTCTCGTTTTATCTTGTCGTCTCTGCAGGGGCCTTGAACTCAAGATCAAGGGGCTGCTGGGATCAGCTGAGAAATGGGAAAGCATCGACGACATGAAACGGATCTTCTGGTTTAAAAGCACAACAATGTCAGGTATGTTTCCTGTTTGGCAGCTTTACTCCTCACAAACATCCTAGAATCTGGACCAAACATCACAGCAGAGATACGTCCTGTTTGTCAGCCAACCTCAGAGAAGTAAATAACAGCTGTTAAACAGGTTTTTCTGGATCTCTGATAAGTTATCTGAAAGGCCGATCAGGTGTTAACAGATCGACCTGAGGAAACTGTTTTTAAATCCTGAGGTTTGATAACTTAAAGAGAAATGGGTCCGTTTTGTATTCTTAGGCATAGTAATAGTGGGCAGACAAAGAGGGGGTTTATGGGACATGAAAACAACTGGGGCTAACTTCAGACCAAGCTTGTAAGGGGTTATGTGATGTCCTTTCTTGCCAGTTGATCCTAACTGACCAAAGTAAATGACCCCCAGTCAACTGTAACTGCCACACGAGTCTGAAAAGGGATCCACATCCTGGGTGGACTTGTCTAAAAGCTTAACCGTGGAGCTGATTGGTTTAACCCACTCTGTAACTATGACCCACTTCATGCTGTAACCATGAAGCCATAATGATAGTCATAAACAGAGCAGGTCTGTATAGTATACCACACTTTAATTTTGGGATTTTTTTAGGGACCTGCCTTATTGGTATGTTTAATCATAGACTGGGCTGGTTGTTCAAAGAAGAACTGAATCTGGATCAAAATAATCCGGATTTGGAAATCCCATTTCTGCTATCCAGGATCAGGTAATCCGTCTCAGTTTTATTCCAGTTTTTCAAAGCGACATTTGATTGGATCACTCTAATCCGGTTACACAGTTTTCAAGATTGCCTAATCCAGATTACCATTCCCCTAAATAGGACAATGTATGTGTCAGGTCATCAACATCCCTCTGCAGTCTGAAAGTATGCGAAAGTTTGACATGTGGAGTTCGATTAAAAAACAAACAGAAAGCCATATGTAACATCAGATAAAAAAAACTTTAAATTTCTTGTCTGCTTCCAATAAGCTTTAGACATGAGATACAATCAATCAATCAATCAATCAATCAATCAATCAATCAATCAATCTTTATTTGTACAGCGCCAAATCATAACAAATGTTATTTCAAGACACTTTACAAAAACATTTACAGGTCTAGACCCGTAAATGTTAATAAAATTTTATTAGCAGAAACCCAACATCAAGACAAGATAAGGAGTCTTATCTTATCTTAATCCACCATGAGTACAGGACTTTGCAGCATTTAGCAAGTTAGATACAAAAAATGATATAAAGAAAACCCGAGCTTAGTCCAAAACTGTGTGGCTCCTACGCTTTCAGGATATGTCCACACATAGCCGGGTATTTAGGAAAACGCTTGTATTTTTATATGCTTACGCCTGTCGTCCACACAAAACCGCAGTTTTACGTCACCGAAAACAATGTTTTCTAAAAACCCCGGCCAAAGTGAAAAATTTGGAAAACTCCGGTTTAATGGTTTCGTGTGGACGCCAGTAAATTGAGTTTTCAGTTCTTAAACGTTACAGCTGAATGAACAGTGGCGTTTTCTCCCGGAGGCCAAGGGAAGCCATGCTTCCTCTCTTTTTTTAGACTGTAGCTGTGATTTAATGAAAATACTCCTTTAAACAGTTTCGATACTTCTTCTGTGTTTTGTCACCGTCATCTCTTCCTTATTTCTCTCCTCTAGTTATTGAGCATTTTACAATGTGTAAAACAGCGCCCTCCTAAATGTTCTGTGGCGAATGCGTGGTGAAAATACGATACTGCACGCTGTTGTCCGCAAGGAAGCCAAGCAGAATTGGCGTCCCTTGGTGAAAAAAAACAAGAATGATTAACCAATCAGATGAGGCCGTGGTCATGACACTGCTCATCTGTGATTGACCAAGACTGTGCCAAGGGAAGCCACCCCGTCTCTGGCCTCAAACCAATCAAATCACAGTATCGTCATCATCGAGCCACTGAATGAAATCAGGGAGGTTAGCACATTAGCAGTGAGCATGAAGCGGCAGGTTGTGTGTTTAAGTGGGCGGTTGAATTAATTAATACGATGTTTAAGCTAAGTCAAGAGGACGATGAACGTGTGTGAATGAGTGAGTGAGGGTGGGAGAGCTGAAGGGCGTGTGTCGGTGTTCAAAGTAAGTAAAACGAGCTCTCTCTGGGCGCTCTAACAGGTCCGTTACATGAAATAGCGATACAAACTGCAACAAAGCCTTTTATGTACCCCACTCCCTTAAAAAAAATACAGATAACAGGCTTTGTCTCACTTGGCTTCCTCAAAAAAAATCTCCACGCCACGCCACTGTGAATGAAGGGGGCTCCTTCTGGTTGGCTGACATGGGTTTCACGTCTAGAAATCACTGCCCTTTATGGGTTTGGCGTGCCTCGAGCTGCACTCACTGGCTGATTTACCCGCTGCGTATTTTTACGGAGTATTTTTAAAAACGAACGAGTGGGGGATATTCGTTTTTGAAAATACCCAGCTACGTGTGGATATGGCCTCAGACACCTTCGTGTTAATGAACCCAAAAGTTTAACACCTGCGGCCACCTCAGCTTGCATCCCATGATGCTGCTATGACCTCTAGTGGCCAGGTACAAAATAAAAACAACTGTAAAAAAAAAAAGTAACACATGGCTCTTACAGAATTATTCAGACACATTTTGTGTGTATGTTTGTGACTGTCTCCTTTTTAACTCAGCAAACTTGACTGTCCAGAAAGGTGCTTTTAAATAAAATGTATTATTATTATTATTATTATTATTATTATTATTATTATTATTATTATTATTATTAGGGTCCTCGGCCTGAGCAGAGGGCACCTTCTAGCAGGGCTAGAAGGTGTCCTCCGCCGAAGGCCGAAGGCGGAGGACACTATTGTTCCTGCTGTGTTTCTTTATTCTTCATTATTATTCCGTCCGCGCTTTGAACGCTAATTAGACCCCCTTAACATGCTCAAAAACTCACCAAAATTGGCAAGCACCCCAGAATCGTGAAAAATTTTCGTTTAATACCAAACATGACCCCCTACATCCCATAATAAGCTCAATAGCGCCACCTATGTGCACGCTAAGGGCCCTAGCTCGGGCTAGGAATGTCGTAGAGAGATGAAACCAACACCAAAACGTTCGTGTCATCGAGACGCAAAAATCATATGCTGCTACCCTGGACCTATCTCCAACAGGAAGCCGGCTATTTGCCTCCGAAAAAAAAAAAAAAAAATTCCCCTTGCTGCAAATATGATCTCCTCTGAAACCAAAAATGGTACATGCCTGAAAATACCATCACATGACAGACCAGACCCTGATCTACAAAAGTTGTCCAGGAATTTGTTTTTTCGGGCTCGGTTTTCGAATGGCGAGCCCTCAAAGTCGCCGACCGCTTTTGGGCCAATTCAGGATTTCTCCATGTTAGCAGATGATGAGAACAGATTTCAGGTCAAAACACACATTCTTCTAGTGCCGCATTTGGGCCTCTAGACAAAAAACTAAAACTCATAGAGCTTTAAAAATTACATGGTTGGATTCCTGACAAAATTCCCTACAACCATATGATATCTTTACACAGATTAAGCCAACATTGTGGCCTACAGGACAAGTAGTTCGGCCATTTCTCTAAAATAAAAAATCAATTTCTAGCACTTTTCCACCGGTTTTTAGTGAGGCATTTCGCCTTCTAGTGAAAAAAGTATAACTCCTACAGCTTAAAAAATGCCAAAAATGGATTCCTCACAAGCTCTACTATCAAATATGATATTTTTGACACAGATTGGGGTAAAATTGTGGACTCAATGAGGATTTCTTTACTTAAGATGGCTGATAAACTCTCCCTCCAGACTCTAGTCACACTCTTGTCACGCTAATTAGAACTCCAAGCATGCAGCTGGTGATGTCATTCAGCACAGCAGAGGATACGTTGCCATGGTATCAACTGACTCCCTGACATCCAATAATATTCTCTCAGAGCCATTAGGCTCACTTCAAGCCTACACACAGCAAAACAGCCCTAACTGGGGCTAGGAATGTCGTAGAGAAATGAAACGAACACTGAAATGTTCGTCTCATTTTGTTGGACACATTGGAGGGAAAACCGGCAGGAGCCCGAGGACCCGTCTAACGCTGCTTGCAGCTTTAATTATTATTATTATTATCAAAGTCGTCCAGGATCTCACCCAGGCGGCATCAAACATTTCATAGAGGTTCAGTTATATCACTGAGCAAACATGAACCACACCTACAAATTAAACCCATCATAATTACCCTCATAGCTACACAAACATGTACAGAAACCTACAGACATCGTACACACATATGCTACACTCAAACATAGGACACCCTGATAAATAAATTCCCCTTTAAGAAGCTTCAATAAACAATCTACACCCAGCACAAGTTCAAAGACTGATTTGCTGAAACAGTTTGAACAGGTGATTTGGTGAAATGATAAACACTGCCTGAAAGAAAAACTAACAGAGCAAACACACCATCAGAGAGGTGTTCAGTTAAAGGAACATTTACCATAGACGTCAATAATAAGTCCAGGTCTTTCCTTAAACACACTTTCATAAACAAGTGTTTTGATATTTATAGTGTGGAAGTGCTAATATTCTTAATCAACTTTTTACTTTGTGGATTTAATGTAAAGTTGTTTTCAGGCTGAAGTTATGGGAGTCGTTAAACATCCATCCAACTGTTGTAATTTAGGTAATTAGTTTGGGGGTTATGTTGCCACGTGACTTGACCAACTATCAAAGTGCTTCACAGTAATTTCAGTTTTTCAATCACCATGAAGAACTTTGAACAACATTTTATTATTATGAAAGGTGCTTTATAAAAACAGTTGATTGATTTATTGACGTGTGACAATGTTAACAGTGGTGTCTATGGTTAGCCGTTAAAAACTGTGCGCCCTTCCCGAGTCCACGTCTTCACCTATGCCCCTTTGTGGCATTTAACTGCCCGTTTACCTCGAGTGCCCCTTGTGGTGACTGTACAAATTACAAAAACCCAAACAACACAGGTAAAATGACTGAAACACGTAGATTCTGCCATTTTCAGAGAAATGTCTAAACTTCATCCCTGTTTTGGACGAAGAAACAAGCTGATACTCTTGTTTTCCCTTGACTGACCATGCATTACCGTGAAATAAAATCACTTCCTGTTAGATATGTCATATGTTTGTTTGCTGCTCTTTCAGAGTACGTCGCAGAGCACTGGAAGGAAGACGACTTTTTTGGATACCAGTTCCTAAACGGCGTCAACCCCAACGTGATCAAGCGCTGCTCCGAGCTTCCTCCAAACTTTGCCGTCACAGACGAGATGGTGAAGCCGTTTCTAGAGGAGGGCAGCTCTCTGCAGAAGGAAATAAAGGTACAAACATGTTTTAAGTCTTTTCTGTCATTTTCCTTCTGCTTTTTTCTGACAGACTTTTATTTTCTCCCTGATGCAGAAAGGAAAAATCTTCCTCTATGACCAGAAGATCATGGACGGGATCCCAGGCCGAGTCTACGACGATGAAGCTCTGCACATTACAGCAGGACTCTGTTTGTTCTACCTCAACCCTGAGGACAAACTGATGCCGATCGCCATACAGGTATCTGTCCATACAGGTATCTGTCCATACAGGTATCTGTCCATACAGGTATCTGACCATACAGGTATCTGTCCATACAGGTATCTGTCCATACAGGTATCTGTCCATACAGGTATCTGTCCAGGACACCTCTGACTTCATCTTTTTTACGTCAGTTCGATCAGAGACGGTGTGTTTCTGTCCGTGTTTCAGCTTCATCAGGAGCCGTCTGAGCTAAACCCCGTCTTCCTGCCCAGTGACCTGGAGACCGACTGGCTGCTCGCTAAGATCTTCTTAAAAAACGCAGATGGACTGGATCACCAGGCGGTCCATCACCTCATGAAGACTCACTTCCTGTCAGAGGTCTACACTGTGGCGACGCTGCGCAGCTTCCCGGTCATTCATCCCATCTACAAGGTTCGAGACAGCAGAAGGAGGAGTCAGCTTCTTCTTTTATAACCTATTCTCCTGATCTGAAGAGAAATTCTGAGAAAAAATGAATCAAGATGAATTCTTTCTTTATCTTTATTTCTGATGTCTAAACTGCTGGGGGGGGGTGTCAATCACAGTGAACAAAGTGAGGCTAAACAGACTTTTTTTATATATTCCACAGTAATGTGTGCCAAATTTGGCTGTGAAAAGGAATGTAATGAGCGTTTTTTATTTTTGCATAAGAACACAGGGGGCACTTAATCAACATAAACAAAGTCCCTTGTAGGAGCTTTAATTTTTATTTTGAGAATGTAAAAAACATCTAAACAAAGTCATTCATTTTGCAGTGAAAGATAAATATACAATACAAAGTAGCGATGTGTTTTTTTTATTTGAGTTTTCAGGGAAACTATCTATTAAAAAATGCAAATTATGAAGTATTTCATTTTTTGTTGTTGTTGTTTTGTTTTGTTTTTTCGTTTTGTTTCGTTTGTTTTTTTTCATTTCATTTGGGTTTTTTTGTTTTGCTGTTCTTTTTTTGTTTTGTTTTTTCTTTTTTTTTTTCATTTTGTTTTGTTTTTTGTTTATGGTTTGTTTTTTCATTTTGTTTTGTTTTGTTAATATGGTTTGGTTTTTTCAGTTTCATTTTTTTGTTTATGTTTTTTTTTCATTTTGTTTTGTTTTGTTTTGTAAATGTGTTTTTTTTTCATTTGTTTTTTGTATTGCTGTTCTTTTGTTTTGTTGTTTCATTTGCTATTTTTCTTTTCTTTTCTTTTTTTTTTTTTTTTTTTTTGTTTATGGTTTGTTTTTTTTCATTGTATTTTGTTTTGTTTAGTTTTGTTTATGGGGCTTGGGATTTTTTTTTTATTTCATTTCATTTACTTTTTGTTTTGCTGTTCTTTTGTTCCATTTTGGTGTTAATTTTTTTTTCCTTTCTTTTTTTGGTTTTGTTTTTGTATTGCTGGGGATGACTCTGTGAGCAGACCTTGTGACTTTATGTATGAAGTGGTTAATTTATGACCATCTTAAAAATCTGATTAGGATAAGGCTTTTTGTTTGTTTGTTTTTAGTTTGATGTTTTTTTTATTTTTTTCTGCTTCCTGTGGTGAACAACACAACCAGGACAACAATGACCATCTTTCTGTTTTTCCCTCCATCTCTCCAGCTGCTGTTTCCACACTTCAGATACACTCTGCACATAAACACTGGAGGCCGAACGTCTCTGTTTGGACCAAACGGGGCTCTGAGTATAGTACGGGAACCTAACGTATAACATGTTATTATAAGTAGTAATGCCATGCAGTAAGTTAATACCTCCACCTGTTGGACTTTCAGAGCTCACCTGGGTACGAGGGTTTGATCGAGCTCATGAGGAGAGCTCTGTCTGAGCTGACCTACAGCTCCCTCTGTCTGCCAGACAACATCACTGCACGAGGGTTGGAGTCCATCCCCAACTTCTACTACAGAGACGACGGCTTGAAGCTGTGGAGCATCATCCACAGGTTTCCCTCAGAGAAATGTGAACTCAGTCTTTCCATCATATACGGGTGTTTTTCTTAAACTCTACTCCATTATTGTGTTTCCCAGCTTTGTGAAGGCGGTGGTTGATCACTTCTACCCGTCAGACAGAGAGGTCCAACAGGACACAGAGCTGCAGGAGTGGATCAGTGAGATCTTCACACATGGAGTCCTGGGAAACAAAGCCTCAGGTCAGGAGAAATAATCAGAAACACAACATGAGTAGAGCTTTTAAAGCAGCCGTCGGTTATTATTCAGCTGATGTTTGTTCTGCTGACAAACAGAGTTTCCATCAAGCTTCACTGCTCCTGAGGAAGTGACCAAGTTCTGCACCATGGTGATCTTCACAGCAACAGCTCAACATGCTGCCGTCAACAACGGACAGGTGAGGAAACAACAAGAAACAGATCTGCTTTAACTGTTTACGTCAACATCACATCAGCCATTCAAGTTTAATCTTTCTTTAATAATTATCTTTGAAAATTCAGTATGACTACAACTCATGGCTGCCCAACTGCTCGCTCCTGCTGCACAAACCTCCTCCAACCACTAAGGGGCAGTCCACCACAGAGACCATCCTGGAGACGCTCCCAGACGTCGGAGAGACGGTCATCTTTTCTGCCATCCTGTGGCTGCTTTCAGCGAAATACTCTGACGAGGTAAGAGCGGTGTGAACGACCCATGTTTATTAAAATCAGGTTTTAAACTCTAACTCGTGCTAACTCGTGCTAACTTCTGCAGGTTTTCTTGGGCGCGTACCCTGAGGAGCGATTCGACGAGCCTGAGGTGAAACTCATGATTAAAGAATTTCAGGCAGAGCTGTCGTACCTCAGCGAGGAAATCACCGCCAGGAACGCAGCGCTCAAGATACCGTACACGTATCTGGACCCCAAAGAGATTGAGAACAGTATCACCATCTGAAAAATCGCTGAGCGAGTCACAAATGGAAATGTGTGAAAGAGGCAAACTGCAGGTGACTCAGGCTTTGTGGGGCAGCTGTACATTCAGCAGTGTTTAATAACTCTGGTGCTGATTTATGAGTCCAGAACATTTGGTAAATCCCTGTCGCTAACTTTTATCATGCTTCTGTGAGCACATTTAAAACTTTCTCATCTGTTGTATCAGTTAAGGATTCACACTCGTTTTGCAGTTATTGTTCTTATTAGCAAAATAAAAAACATATCTCTATTTATTCATCAATGCTTTCTTTTTCTGGTTTACATGAACAGCATTAAACTGTTTTTCTTTTTTTTTTTCTTTATTCTTTACAAATAATAGTCGTTTATATGAAAAAAGTTTGGTTATTCAGCCCCTTTACACTTCAAAAAATGTAAAATCTATGCTATGTTTGGGTACACAAAGACTGCAATACATAATTCATTCCTACTAATATGTTTTTAACATCTTCCAGGATAAATCATCCATTGTTTTTATTCACTAATCTGTCCAACAATGTAACCTCAGGAAGTTATCTGTTCATTTATTTTTTAACCACAAAGCCAAAGGTCAATTTTACTGGAACATTAAAACTTTATGACAAACATTTTATGGTCAGGATTCAAACCTTTTAATTTTTTTAAATTATTATTATTATTTTACTTTATTTTTTTCAATCAGTCAAAACTCATTATTTATCAAATTAAATTGTCTCAAATAATAATAGTAATGAAAACAGCACAAACAACCAAAACAAAACAAAACAAACGAACAAAAATAAATAAATAAATAAATAATTATTAAAAATAAATAAATAAATAAATAATAATAATAATAATAATAATAATAAAAAAAAACACTGAGGAGGAATTATACATATACATATTTATTTCAGATTTTGAGAGTAACAGCAAAATGATTACTAAGAAATGGAAAAAAAAAAAAATTCACCAGGTATCAAAAATTGGATAACTTCAATACAAGAAGTACAGATGAACGAAAAGATAACACACAAAATAAGGAACATGGAAAATGTTTTTTTATAAACGGTGGTATGTAAAAGAAATTGGCTGCAAAATAATTTAACATATAAATCAAATAAAAGGGAAAGAAAAAAAGGAAGGAAAAAAACAAATAAAAAAGAATAGTTTTAGTCATAGTCCTTGCTAACAAATTTCAGTTTAAAATAAATAGCCATTTTGTTGTTTCTCTTTTTCTTTAACAAAGAAATAACCAATTAACGAAAAACAATGAACTACTAAAGGACTAAGACTAAAACAGATGAATACAGTAATTAAGCCGATCTATCAAACCTTTTAAAATATAAGAATATTTTCTGTTGGAGCTATGATATAATTTCATTTGTCCCATTTTTATTTCTATTTTTTGTTCCTTTATTTGACAGTTTTTCTCCATTGGTTTGGCTCATTTCTTGAAACAGAAATTACATTCTCAAAACTCAAAGGTCATTTGGCAAAACAGTGTTACAGCTTAGCACAACACCACAGATCACCTTCAAAAGCTCACCTCTGTACCAAAACTGTTCATTTGCCCTTCAAAACTAAATTCCTTTCCCACACAAATAGTCAGTGCCACCAAAATTCAAAAATCCTTTTCAGTTGCTTTGGCTCATTTCTCTGCACAGACTGGACGTTCTCAAAACTCTTGGTTCTTTTGCCAAAATAACCTGGATGGTTCAGCATAACACCGTGGTTCACCTGCAGAAGCTTTGCGATGCAAGTTCAAGTTTCACCTGACTGTCAATTAATCAATTATCAATTCAATTTTACAAGAGATTCATGTATGGTATTCATGATATTATGATATCAATTGAACAGACTGTTGTGCATGTGATGACTAACACAATGAAACAATGCTGACATGTTTTGAAGAGAATGACCACTGGACTGAGAACCAACAATCAGTTTTGATATAATATAATACTTTTGCAATTTGATGAAATTAATGAGAAATACAACTCAGTTGTGAGCATTTGCCAGGTGGTTTGGAGGTTTGTCCATGTTATTTTGAGAATGTAATTTCTGTTTCAAGAAATGAGCCAAACCAATGGAGAAAAACTGTAAAAAAAGACCATACAGTGCACATGTTGTTTTATGTTTGGTCAGCAGATGGTGCTCAACACCACAAAATGCATATAGATGAGCTCAGGTAATGAGCCAGGTGTGTGTAGAAGGAGGCAAAACAGTTTTTCTGACTGTGTCAGCATGTGATTTTGGATTTATGTGGGCTTAACACCTGTCTTAAAGAAGAAAAGTGTGTGAATACAGAAATAAAGGGGTCACTGCACTCAAAGAGACAACAAAACGAGATTTTCAAATCATCTGTTTCAAAGTGCAAAATCTGTCAAACACAATGCATCACACTGTAAACAGTTTTTAATTTTATTCTATCTTAACATTTACTCAACAGTTATCTTGTTGGTACTTTTTGCTTATTTTATCACCATATTCCTTTTTTATTTGCAACTTCTAAAATTGTGTGACTAGCAAAAGCACTGCTAAATTTTACCCCCTGATTTATAAACTATTCCTGATTTGATTTAGTCAAAAGTTGTGTCATTTTGAAGGATGTTATTAATGTTGCTGTTATTCTCTCATACAATTAAGATGTATGACCATCTCTGTTATTTATAGTCCAAATTATTTTTTATTTTATTTAACTTTTATTTAACCAGGAAGTCCCATTGAGATTTAAAAAAATCTTTTTTACAAGAGACCTGGCCAAAATAGCAGCAGTACAAAGTCACGGTACAAAGGAAATGACACAACACAATCAACTGGTTTAACATAAATAATCAAATACATGTTTGGCTTAAATTGTGATTGGATTTTTATTAAAGTAGTTTAGAAATCTAATTCTTAAGGCTTTAATTAAACAATAGCTGGAAGTAGATGCTGCTATTAAACCTGCTCTTGACTTGTTTGAGCTGTACCACTGAAATATGTTAGCAATGTTAGCAAATAAACACAGGACAGTTTTAAGGTGCAACGAAATTCTGACAGAGTGGGACCTCTCTCCTCACAGCCCCTCTTTACTTTAAGTACCCCATCGACCCGTTTATTTTTGGCCGAACCCACACAGACTATGGACCTTCAGGCCTCAGACAGGGGCTGTGATAGAGGTTAGCTAACACTAGAGGTCTCAGAGGATTTACTGTCGCCATGGTTGTGACCATGTTGTTCAGATTCGGTGTCATCCTCACCCCGGAGACCCCGGACATTGAGGTGTTTGTCCTGGGCTCACGGGAGGAAATGGGTCACTGGGACTCGAGCAGAGCGGTTCCGATGAAAGCCTCACAGAAGCTGGTGTCGACCCACGAACCGTGTCTGTGGATCGGAGAGGTGCAGCTGGCAGAGCCGAACAAAGACACGATGTGGTTCAAGTTCGTGAAAAGAGTCCGAGGAGTTTTAATCTGGGAAGGTAAGGCTGGCTTTGACATGCGGCGCGTGCAGCCTGGTGCCCGGGAAAACTGCACTGAGACGTCACACACATATCAAACCTACTGTAAACACAAGGCAGACAGAAAGCGCCGTCGCCATCTTTGTTTCTTGTGTTGTGCTGTAAACTCCTCAAGATGGCGGTAAAACACTGTGTGTGGGATTTAGAGTTACAGAGTTTTCAGAATCAGAACCAGAACCGCCTTTATTCGTCGAGTATTTTCAACAATACCAGGAATTTAACTCCGATTTTAACTGCCTTCGCTCCGTAATATTACTTGTGAATTAACAATTAACGTTACAAAAAGTAGAGCGTTAGTAGTGAGGGGAAAAAAAACTTAAAAAAAAAAACTTTCTACTGAGGAGAATACACATTTCTGTTAAAGTAGTGAACTGAACAAGACATCAAGAAATTCTTACCCGTAAATTGATCCTTATGTTATTATTTGATGTTTAAATTAAAAAAAGAAAGAACAAAAATAGAAAAAAAAAACATTTAAAAACTCAAAGTGTTAAACCACTTTCATAGTGCTGTATAATAATCATTTTTGACTGTATTACTGCTTTATTATCATTATTGACGTACAAACATGCAAGTTGATTTCAGTGTTGTTGCTGATGGAGGGGTCATACAGTCCTGTTAAATAAATTCAACAAAATGTAAGTAAGGAACTGTATTTTACCTGTCATTCCTATGATACAAAGTAGATAAATTTTTTGTTTTAGACACATTAATAATCAAGAAACTTATCTAAAAAAATTATAGACTCTCTCTGATTCTCCAAAACAAAAACCCTGTGCTTAATAATATAATACTTCCCTGTATTCTTAAGGTTTTTGTAAAAAAAAAAAAAAAAAAAAAAAAAAAAATGTAGGAAATATTTTGTCCAACATCCTAAAAAGGAGATTTGTTCCTGTTTTTCTGCTTTGTCAGGCAGTGGTCCAAGCCATGACAGATGTTGCTTCTATGATGAGGGGAACGTGGTGGACGGAGTGTACTGCCACCCGATTGGTCACTGGATAGAGGAAACAGGTCACACAGATGAAATGAAACACACCACCAGCTTTTATTTCAGTGTGGCCGGCCAGATGACCATGCATTTCTCCAGGTAACACATTCACTGTATCATCATCATTAACTATAAAAAAAAGAAAGTGGTTAAATGTGCAAAAAGGAAAATAGTTTTTCAGATTCCAGATGTTGTTTTTATGTTGAGATGACTAAACTAGCTATTTTTGTCAATATGGCACAAATTTAAAGCTCCTGTGAGAAGTTTTTAGCAGTAAGTAAACGGACTAGAATGAACACTAATGCCTGTTTTTGACCCACGAAAACTAATGAAACCATGAGCAACCCAAGAAGCAGCTTCTGTTTTGTTGTTTTTAATGTTTGTAACCGCTGTAAGGGGGTAGGTGTCAGACCAGACCAATGACAGTGTGCTGAGGAAAAAACATTTATTCTCACAGTGTTTAGGATGCAGGCAAAAGCAGATAATTTTGTCCACAGAGGGGCGCCAAAATCAACATATACATGAAGTTCCAGGGGCAGGAGCTTTAAGTGTTTTCTTTTTCCACATCAAACTTCGGCAGGTAGATAAGAAGCTACTGCCTCAAATTTCAGAATAATCTTGTTACCTGCAGAAAATACACTGAAAATGCACTTTTAGCCCCCTGCTGGTGTTTAAGCTTGGTGAAAGTCTCTGCCTTTAATAGTGTGAAATCCAAAGTGTGTGTTTTACATATTAGTGTTAACTTAAAATTTAATGAGGACCCATGAGCCTGATACATTTTTGAATTTTTTTTATTTCTAATTTGTTTGAAAGTTTTTGAAAATATTTAAAATTAATTTTTGTTATATAATTTCATTTTTTTTTCAAATACTTTCTTAAAATGTTTGCAATATTTTTTATTTTCAAAAGTTTTTGGAAATCTGCATTTTTTTTGCAATGTTTGAGAGTTTTTAGAAATTTTGATATTTTCTAAAATTTTATTTTTTAATTTACGATTTTTGGGGGAATTTTTTCAAATCTTTGAAATTTCACATTTGGTAGCATATTTCACTTCTCTTGTCTTCCTTTCAGATTTCCAACCTCTCTCTTTGGTTAAAATCTGGTTCTTTTTTCACATTCGTTGGCACAGAAATCTTCACAGAGTTGTGTAAAAAGTGCAGGTCATCCTCCTGTTTCTCTGTGAAAGCTCGAAGACTTTTAGTCCCTTTGGGAAGATAAAAGCTTTGGTGACCTCTTTCTGCTCACTCCTGTTTTTTAACCTTGCTCACTCCCATTTAGTTATAATTGCTGTCTGTTCCTTGAATATAATTGTCCTTTCGAGCAGCCGACCACAGTTCTATTATGTCTTTTTCAACCTTGTTGGGGATGCTGGAGGAAAGCAGAGGGCATCATTTGAAGTTGGATTTTGCCTTCAGGCGACTCATGCAGAAAGTGATTAATAGCCATTGTGCAGTGAAATCACTCAGCACGCCGTTCTCCTGTAGGTTTAATAAAATGAAAATTCCATCTAATCCATAACTTTGTAATTCAAAGACAGTGATTTCTTTGTGTATATTCAAATCAGGCTAAAAATACAAATTTATTCAGAAAACTCCCAGAAGGATCTTTAAAGATACTCTGCTTATTTATCACAAATACACAAGTATTAATTCCTCCAAGGTAAACCTGACACTGCTTGTTTTCACTCTAACTTTTCTGTGTAAAACGCCAAAACTTCATGTTGCTTTAACAGTAAAATCTCAAAAAACTGTTTAAGATATTCAAAAATGAAATCACAAATAAAGAGTTGAAAGATTTGTGAATATTTTAAAGCAAAAATGGAGTCTGCAAGTGGAAATATATTGAAGTTTAAGCATCTCAAAGTTGAGGCAGAAATGCTAACGTTTTCCATTCATTTCAATGGAGAAAACTTTGTCAAAAACATGGAATAAATCCAAAAGTTTAAGGGTTAGAGATGTGAAAAGTGATGGAAATAATCTCATGAAGAAGGTGAATAGTTTAAAACTTGAACGGTGAAAATTGGGCAAAATCTGTAGGAGAAGAAGCGAGACCTAGATCACCATGAAGTGTTTTAGAAAGTCCTCGCCAGACCAGCATGATATGAGGGACATAGACAATCAGTGATAACATGGTTCTTTTTGTGAATCTAAAGTCAAGATAAATTCAGGAGGCATCATTTAAACCCAAAAAAGAAACAAACAAAATGGTCTAAATGTCACAAGTATTTAGTTTTATCTTCATCAGACTGTGTCAAACTGCTGTGAATGCCAACCGGGACCTCTTATCACAAAGAATCAGTCATTTACATAAAACAATTGTTCATTTAAGTATGATTGATTCAGTCTTTTGCGTTGTGTTTATTCTGAATAGTTTAGCTGCAACAACAATAAAATTATAAATAATTGCGTCAGACTTTAGGCCACAAACACCAACAGGGAAAATAATGCCTGATAAAGCTTGGTTTGAAAGAAGTTGCTCGGGCTAAGAGGTAAATATTTTAACATCTTTATAAAAAGCCTTCGAATGAATAGTTTTGCATGTTTATCCTCCGTGTTTTCCTCGCAGTCCAAAGAAACCTCGAGCCCCTGAGGCACTGAGCGCACACCCTGCATAAGAATGAGCCGCCTTGGCTTGTGCCATCAGGTTTTAATTTGTGTCCGAAGACCTTACAAGGCTTATGTCAAGGACCCGTGTTCATGCGGAGGCACCGTGCCCTTGTATGATACCTATTAATAGCTTTTTAAATTACTCTCTGAGACCTTGCATCTGTGTAGCCCCCAGGATGGCACACGCTGACCTCTGCGGTTACTCATTATATGAATCAAATAACTCACTGTCTCCTACCTAGCTGCACTCTGATGCTCATATTCAGAGGAAAAGTTGCCCAGAGCGCGATGATCATTCTGTAATATGTTTTTATGAGTGTTGAGATGAAGACGTTAGTTTTTCCAGCTTGAAGAAATGTTAGTTTTTTTTTATATTAATCTCTTTTTTAATATCTCACAGGAAGAATTTAACCTTAAAGAATAAAGTTTGTTAATTTTCCACAAGTTGTATCAGACTCAAACTGTTGGTAGAGCTGCAGTTTTCTACGTTAGATGAAGAAAATGATGTTTTTATTGGTCACACTGGTGCAGATCACTTTTTCTGAAACAGACAAACAAATAAATGAAAGAAAAACGACCATAGATTCAAGACAACCAAAATCAATTTCAACCAACATGTTAAAAATTTAGGGTGCTTTTCTACCCCCAAAAAACTTTAGTTTCAGGAAATTCTCCACAAGGAACTACAAGGGGTGCTTTTCAACCACAGGAATTTTACCAGGAACTATGGATATCTGCACATTTAGACAGCAGGAACCAGGGTCTAAAATCAGTTCTGGGGTAGTTGAGCTCCCTCTTGTGAAGTCTCTATTCAATAGGTACTTTTATTTTTGTCATTATCCTCCACAGCAGGTCTCTACACTCCACACTTTTTCACTGGTAGCACTGGTGCGACCAACTTTCTCAGTTGGTCACACCATGTATTAATTAATTAATTAATTAATTTATTTATTTGTGTGTAGTAACTCTAGCGATGATTTTGCTAAATATTTAACTGTAATTTAGAAGTTTGTCTGCAACAAGCTCTGGCTGACAAAACAGGTTAATGCTTCAGGGTTCCTACGGCTCAAGGCAAGTTAAATTTAAGACTTTTTAAGACTTTTTTAATGACGTTGGAAATCAAATTTAAAAACAAGTCCACAACAAACCACAATTGAAACAAACAAAACTAACAAACAAAAACACCAGATGAATTACCTGGGTTAGAGGCAATTTTGACCCAATGTTTATTTTACATAAAACATCACTTTTTACCTTTTTTTAACCCCATTTTTACAACTTTATGCCTATTTTGCCCCCATTCATCTTTTTTGGCCACTGTCACAACCATTTTTGAAATTTTTACATGGTTTTTGAAATTTAATTTCAAATTTAATTCTCACTTTTGCTGCCATAATTAATTTTCCTAAGCCACTTTTGGATTTTTTTTGCCAATTTTTCCTCATTTTTTTCTCTCTCCAGGCACCCTAGGTAGAACCAAGACATGCGTCTGTTTTAAAAGTTCCTGGTGCAACCACATCACTGTTTTGTTAGTTCCGCTATTGTGATTATGTGATGTTGCCACGAGAGTAAATCAGGAAATTATTTAGAAAAATAGATAAATGTCACTTAATATTTTTTTTTACATCAAACTAACATAAATCTTACCACTGTGCTCAAATTTTTAAGACCTTTGGAAATTTGGATTTAAGACTTTCTAATGCCAATTCAGGCCTTATTTTTAGAATTATGAATTCAATGCCTTTTAAGACTTTTCAAGGATCCGCGGGAACCCTGTGCTTAAATAAAAGCAAATAATAACAATAGACATGCATGTGTTTACATATCAGGGTTATTATAGTTAGCAAAAACATTTTCTTTGAAAAAATAAAATAAAATGACTAAATGTGACTAAAATTCTTAAATGAGTTTACAATAACTTACTAAAATAACCTAAAATAAAAGAGAAAATGTCTTTAGTTTTTGTCTTTGTCAATCTGTGTCGTACATAAACTAATTTCTTTTACCGATGGAGAGAGCTGACAGGCTGCTAACACTCCTGAATATGGAGGGAGGCTCTCATTTTTTAACCCTTTCTCCCGCTGGTCTCCTGGCTTGTGATTTCTCCTGATTGTCCCCCAACTTTAAGTTTGCTCCTGTGAGCTAGGGCTGAACAATTTATCGTTTTCAGATCGAAATCGCAATTTTAGACAATGCAATTTTGAGATCGCCAAGCCAGCAATTTTTTTGCAGCGCTCCTGACTGACTCAGGATCTGTTGTGTCAAGTATTATACACATTCTGTTTTACAAATTCGTAGACAATCTATATGTTAAAAGTGCTGGTAAGCAGGTCAACAACACAAAGCCTCTGTTTAGGAGTAGAAGTTGATGAAAACAGATTATTTATCATCACTATTGAGGATTAAAAAATCGTGAATTGCAATATCTGCCAGAAAAATTAAATCTTTTCCTAAAATCGTTCAGCCCTACATGTGAATATCCCAAAGCTTGATTTGAAGAAAATTGTGAATCGAATTGAAATCACAATATCTGCCAGAAAAATCGCAATTCAATCTTTTCTTAAAATCGTTCAGCCCTACTGTGAGCTCTAATATTTTTCAAAGTCAAATCAAGTCCTGTACTTGGGCGTTATATCCAAAATTAAAAAATCATCCACCCCCTCCCTCTTAGTTGGTTTGATCCAAAGATGCTGCAGGAGACCTCAGAGACGGAGCTGCACAGTTAGATAACTCTAACTGTGCTGCACTTGTTGATGAAGACTTTATCAGAGCCTTAGCTGTTTTCTTTCTGTCTTTTTTGGCGTTGACATGTCGGTAGTTAAACTAACGTAGCTCTGCTCTAACGCAGCATCCTCTCCAATCAGGAGAGTTTAGAGCAGCGTGAATCATATAGTAAGAAGGCTGACTCTAAAATAGTAGTGAAACGTGTGTCGTTGTGAAGCTCTGTCTGTCTTCGGTGTGTGATGTGCATACGCGCTGTGTGTGTACGAGACGGCGCTCTGTCTTCAGAACAGTAGAGAGTTCAGGTGGAGGAGACAGATGGAGCCAATGAAAGAGAGGGAGAATTCAAACCACAATGTCTTGTTCAGTGCCTGTGATGGATGGAGTATTAAGATATATGCACTCGCACGAGCGCGACCAGATGAAATTTTTACTCGCACATGCTGAAAAAATGGTTGCAGTCTCAAGCCCTGCTCCACAGCATTATTCTAAAAGTTGTCTTTGTTGATCCTGATGGCTCAAGTGTTGTACGTAACGACGCTGTCCTGTTTTGCGGCCTGAATGTTATTCTTGCTGCCCTCTACTGGTGTGGTGGTGTAGTGTTACTACTTTTATTTCTTCTCCATATGTCACAGGCCTGATTTACATCATCTTCACAGAACTTCAGGGCTCTGTGGTAATGAAGAAAAAAATCAGTCACAGGAACTGTTTAGTTTGTTTAAGAGAAGTTCCTGGAACTTTAAGTACCTGGTAGTTTCAGCCAAAAAGCACTGATTGTTCATGTGTTCAGCCTGAAGCCCTGTGAGGTCTGGAGAAAACATTAATAAACATCTCTGTGGTTAGAAATGGAGAGATGAAACTTTTCCCTTTGCTCTGATCTTTCATCAAAACAAGGTTCTAAAAGTTTTTCAGGGACAACTTCAAATTCTGCACTTCACCAGCTTCCCTCTGCTGATTTGGTTTCTCTCCTTTTTTAATGTGTTTAATCTTTCTGAATCTATAAGCTGTGATTTGTTTATAGCACAGCTTCGGTTAAGTTTTAATCCATTCCCATATTTGTTTTCTCTGTTTTTCCTCTGATACCTTCGGATCTAATCATGTTTATCTCTTTTATAAAGATCCGTGTTGTGAAGCCTCTCGTACTCAGCCTCTATCATTCATCAGAACAACACAAACCAGATTAATGACTCCTCTCCGTGACCCTCAGGGTGCTGCCTCGTGTCTGGCTGGGCAGCTGCCCCCGACAGGTGGAACACGTGAGAGTGAAGATGAAGCACGAGCTGGGCGTTACCGCGGTGATGAACTTCCAGACGGAGTGGGACGTGGTCAACAACTCCAGCGGCTGCAGGCGTGACCCCGGAGAGGCAATGACCCCCGAGACCATGATGCATTTATACAGAGACAGCGGCCTGGTGTACGTGTGGATACCAACGCCTGACATGAGCACCGAGGGTGAGAGACGTGGAGACACACTTCCTGGTGCTATCAGCAGATTCAGCCCATTTTAGTGAATTCCACATTTGATTTTAACCAGGGGTCTGTAACCGTCACTTTCATAGGAGCCATTTAGCCTCTGCTCACCTGATTAAAGTCACTCAGGAGACACAAAATCTACTTTACCTTCACAATAAGACTGAATTGAGCAAAGCTGTAGACACAAATAATCAAGTGAACATTTATCTGAATAAGAATTTTTTTAATTGATGAAATGTAACATGGGATGTCTTAGTTTTTCTTATTTTTAATAAAATTGGAAAAATGTAAAAAAAAAAAAATGTAAAAAAAAAAAAATATATATATATATATCTATATATCTATATATATATATATATATATCTATATATCTATATATCTATATATATATATATATATATATATATATATATATATATATATATATATATATATATATATATATATATATATATATTTTTTACATTTTAATATACATTTAATATTTGAAATTTATTTCCAAAAAAATCTAAAAACATCTCGAACAAAAAATTGCAAAATCAAAAAAATAAATTGCAAAATTTTGAAAAATACTGAAATTTCAAAAAAATGGAAACATTTAAAAATTTTTTGAAACCCACTGATTTTCGGAAACATTTATGAAATTTGAAAAAAAGCAAATTTTCAAAAAGACTTGAAAGCAAAAAAAAAAATAAAAAAATCAGAGGGTATGTTATCTTTAAAAAAAATGCAAAAATTTAGAATAAAGAAAAATTCAAAAGTGCTACAAAGTTTGACATTTCAAAAATTTGAAAAAACATCCCCAACATGACCTTAAAAAAATGAGTTTCAGAAATACCAAAATTTTAAAAAAAATCACAAACTTGTTAAAAAAATTGCAAAGTTATTATTTTTTAAATAATTTAAATTTTTCCGAAATTAAAAAAAATGCAGATTTCCATACTTTTGAAAGTAATAAATGCAAATATTTCATAAAGTAATTAAAACTAAAATAATTAGCAAAAAAAAAACCTAATAAATAAAATTTAAAATGTCTCGAGAGTTTCAAATAAATTTACATTTTTAAAAAACTGCAAAAATATTTACATTTTTGAAAGAGTACCTCAATTTGATGACATAAGTTGATGGTATCCCTCATTTTATCCTTTTTATTTGCTTGCTTACGTCTTCCCACATATCAATCATATATTTTAATCCGTCACGTTGTCAGTTAAATGAATCCATCCTCACAGAATTAAAATCAGTATTTTCTTCCAGATGAGTCTTTTTGTAGATGTAGTTATCTTCCCAGGGCTGTAAAACTTGAGGTTAGCCACAGGTGCATGGAAAGTTGGTGGGCTGTTGATGTTGTAGGAGGTGAAGTAGAGCGGTGGCAGGCTTTATTGACAGATGGGATGAAGATTTAGTTCAACTAAATGTTAACACAGGATTTTATTTAGTGTCAGTGTCAGAAAAATAATAAAACAAAGAAATGATTCAGCTGTTTAATCAGAACTGAAGTTGCTGCCTCTCCCCCTGTTTCTCTTCAGTTTTCTTATCAATGAAGGCAAAACTGCCCCAAACTAAAAGAAAAGAAGGTCCCAGCTGTTTTAGGAAATGACTTTGCCTCTGGAAAATAACAGTACACGCAATTTAGCCGTCTTAAAAATTTAATTGAGATCTAATGAGCTTTTGGCAAAGTGAGGCTGACGCTGATGGAGAACAGCAGTTTGGAGACCGGCTGACACTCTGCTGTTATTGGGATTTTTAATGAGCTGTCTGCCTCCCTCCTCTTTGTCTCCTCCTGCAGGTCGTATCAGGATGCTCCCCCAGGCCGTCTTCCTGCTCCACGGCCTCCTGGAGAACGGTCACACCGTCTACGTCCACTGTAACGCTGGGGTTGGCCGGTCCACGGCGGCTGTGTGCGGCCTGCTTATGTACGTCCTGGGCTGGAGCCTGAGGAAGGTGCAGTACTTCGTCACGGCTCGGAGACCTGCTGTCTACATCGACGAGGAGGCTTTAGTCCGGGCTCAGGAAGACTTTATCCAAAAGTTTGGTCGACTACGATCCTCAATCTGTTACCCTGAGACGTAGGCGCCTCTCTCAGACTTCGAATGGGAACTCCATTTCCTGTGAGGACGAACTGAAGCTCACTGTGACCGTTCAGACCACATTAAAGGTGCCTGAAGGAGAAAGGAGCTATAGTCAGGGAATTAGCTCTCTTCTACTTAAATCTAATGTATGTAAATGACCCACTTCATCTGAGTGGCTTTCCAGTGCAGGTTGATCCCTGAGTGTCTGCACAGAGCTCTGCCGGCTGCCAGCAGAGATGCTGCTCGCAATTAATCCCAGAGTGACGTGTGAGCTTTTAACTTCAGGAATTAGCTCCTGTGCCATTTCGAACACTCGCTTGCTAATTGTGCTCTTGAAGTCAGACGAGGCTTCCCTCAGATGTCAGCAGGCGTGATTAGAAAGACCTTTTATTAAGGTGTGTTTTTCTCTGTAACAACCGTTAAACCGAGCTGGGAAAGTCTGTTACCTTCTGCATGTTTATGCATGACTTAACTCCAGATGCAAAATGATCTTTTGTCCTTTTCCCTTCTTGGCGAGACGTCTTAATGCTGCATAAAAACATCTCTTCTTGCCAAAGCGAGAATAAAAAAAATCGATCCTGAAAACTGAAATAACAACAATAGCTCTGAGCGCGCAGACAGAGAAGAAGAAAGGCCCACCTCTCCCACTCTGAGAGAGCTTGATAACATTTCATCTTTATTTATTTAGCTGGCCCATCTGCCAAATAATGAAAACAACACCCCTGCCAGACCGTATTAATGCATTCATAATGAGATCTTATTGGAATACTGTTGTAAATTTCCTGCTTCATGTCTAGACGTCTGTGGAGGATATATTGCTTATTTAAAGCACCCACTTTTCGCCGCCTGCTCTTGATTTCAGGAAGTTGTTGCATCAGGAGGATGAAAGAGTTTTCTTCTAAAGTGCAAGTCATATACTGTCTCATTACTTTTAACCCAGTCTCTCCAAAAACACAACCAAATCCCTTGGTAGATCTCTGAATGTTGAAAAAGAAATTCCCTGAAGCTGAAAATAAAAACGTCAGATTTTATTTCTTGTATGAAACCCAGTTAAAGGAGGGTTAAGCTCCTAAAGACTGATACTGAAAATGATTGACTCTTATCTATTTTTTTGCATTTTGAAATATGACGTTCATACATTTCTGGGTTAGCATGGCTAGCTTGTTCATCTTATTGGAGAAAGATGAAAGGGCAGGTTGACGTTGTCTCTTCTTAGCTCACAGCGCAGCTCCGGCACGTCGTCCTTGCCGCTTTCTCCTCAGCCTGTAGGGAACATTGGGTCTAGCACAGGTTAGCATCGACATGCTACAGGCTGCTAAAAGCTGAAATCTAGTGTGTGAACAATGCAACCATCATTACACTAAGAAACACCGAACACACACCTGCTAAGGTAATGCGCTAGCAGTGCTGAAATTCAGTGTGCAGTAGGCAGAATGCTAATAATTTCTGTATGCTAGGAACAAGTCTAACAATGCATGTTGTTGGCAATCTTTTTCTGTTTATAGCAGGTGGCAAACAGGTTTAGCATTACCACCACCTACTGGAATGAGTCTGCATCACAACTACAATACAACAACACTAACTCTGTGAATCTTGCCACTACCCCTTTAAAAAGAGGTGTTTTAAATTCATTTAAGTCCATATAAACCACTAATCAACTTTTTAAAACATGATTTTCATCAGCTGAGAAAATAAAAGTCTAAATTTATTTTCATCCTCATCGCCTTCTCCTCAGCCTGTAGGGAACATTGGGTCTAGCACAGGTTAGCATCGACATGCTACAGGCTGCTAACAGCTGAAATCTAGTGTGTGAACAATGCAACCATTATTACACTAAGAAACACCGGACACACACAGGAACAAAAAAGGTAAAAACAGCACTGCAAACATAATGCGCTAGCAGTGCTGAAATTCAGTGTGCAGTAGGCAGAATGCTAATGATTTCAGTATGCTACAAACCAGTCTACCAATGCACATTGTTTGTCATCTTTTTCTGTTTACAGCAGGGGGCAAACAGGTTTAGCATTACCACCACTTACTGGAATGAGTCTGCATCACAACTACAATACAACAACACTAACTTGGTAGATCTTGCCACTACCCCTTTAAAAAGAGGTGTTTTTTAATTTAATTTAAGTCCATATAACCAATCATTAACTTTTTTTGAACCATATTTTTCATCAGCTGTGAAAATAAAAGTCTAGATTTATTTTCATCCTCACCTCCTTCTCCTCAGCCTGTAGGGAACATTGGGTCTAGCACAGGTTAGCATCGACATGCTACAGGTTGCCAACAGCTGAAATCTCCTGTGTGAACAATGCAACCATGATTACACATAGGATCTCCGCACACACACACAGGAACAAAAAAGGTAAAAACACCACTGCTAAAATTCAGCAAAATTATCAGTACGCTACGAACCAGTCTACCTTGCATGCTGTTACCCACAATGCACGGTGCCAATGTTGTTTGTCATCTTTTTCTGTTTTTAGCACTCAGATTGAGGTGCATTACCACCACCTACTGGAATGAGCCGGCATTACAACTACAATACAACAACACTAACATTAGATGGCCCATGAGATGGAATGAAGTGATGTGAAAGAAAGTCTAAATCTTGTCACTACTTCTTTTAGAAACCAAGTCCATATAAACCACTAATTAACTTTTTTTAACCGTATGTGGATTTTACCAACGTGTATTTCTTTCTGAATGAATTCAAAACAAACTTTAAACCTTTGAAGATAACGAAAGGATAAAAAAAATACAAAAAAATAGTTTATCTGGCAATCTCTTTGCGTATGTCTTACATTAATATATGTATATTATATAGCATAGGATAGAATAACCTTGGTTGTCATTGCACTGTGAAGTTACAATGACATTTAGGTTGCTCCTGTAGAGCCATCACTCACTGTGAATAAATAGTAATTTACAATATACAGAATACACAAACTATAGAAATCTGTAAATAATATAAAAATGTATGAAATAAAGATAAAAATGTAAAAAGCAAGGTGTAAAAGGTAGGAGGAGGTAGTTTGTTGTAGCGTCCATCGGTGCTGTTGTGGAGGGGGGTGTTACAGGAGGCCGGCTGTAGGTGACTCAGCGTATCCAGGGGGTTTGCAGTTCGTATGGCCCAGGGGAAAAAGCCGTCCCTCAGTCTGCTGGTGAGGGATTTTGTTGACCTGTAGCGTCTGCCAGAGGGTAACAGACCAAACAGGGGTAGGTGGTGGATGTGAGGGGTCTCCTGTGATGGCCTTGGTTTTCCTGAGGCAGCAGGAAAGAGGACAGCTGACGATCTTTTGGCCGGTGTTTGTGACTCTCTGCACCACCTTCCCGTCTAAAATAAATTAATCTTTTAATCTAGTTTCTTTTTCCAGAAGTGAAACCGGCGTAGCACGCTACGAAACAGACCCAACAGAGCTCATTATGCTACATACTACACGCAAAAGCCACAGGGAGACGTAGGAAGCAAGAGGAGCTAAAAAACTGTTCTTCTCTGTATGCAACAACCACCTACTGGCTTATAACATGTTGGCTTGTTTATCAGTTTCTCAGTTTATAATCAGATAAAACTTTCTTTTCTTAAAAAAAATAATAATAATGAATAAAAAACAAAACTAATGTTTTGATCAGGGATGTATAAAACACACTGTGTGTTCGTGGCTGCCGGGGTTTTTCTTGGTGGGTGCCGGTATAATTAGTAAACATGTTGCATTTCTTCCAGCGGGTTCCCGTCACTGATTGCTGTCATTAAGTGTTTGTCGTCCACTTGATTTCCAGGATCTGCCAATCACGTACACCACTTCCCCCGGATCTGTGCGTTCAGATTAGAGTCAGAATTAGACAGCGTTTGCAGCTGTCAAACAGGCGTCTTCTTATGGCCGAGGAGATTTATTCCTGGAGTGTGTAAACTGAGAGGACACACTGCGTATGTGGATTATTATGGGTTGTATTTTCATCCCGGTGCGCTTCTGTTTGCAGGCGTTTTCTTAAAATATGCTTCTTGCCGTACATCATTTCCTGTTTGTAGGCCGTCTTCTGTCGTCTGGAAAAGCAGAGGCTTCATTTTGACGACAATAGATTTAAATAAAAACGTATTCAGACAGTATTTCAACAAATCCTGTCTTTGAGTCAATTTCTTTGATTTTTAGTGTAGTCATCACTTTGCATGTCCCAAAAGTCTGCTCCAAACCCTTAAAGCTATAGGACATTAGGAACACACCCAAACTGCTGCTCTCCTGAATTAGATTAAAGACACAGTTACGTAAAACATTAATCTGTGAAAACGACTTGAGAGGTGTTGGGGTTATTAATGAAGAGGATGATTCAGGTAATAGAGGAGAATTAGACTCTGGCTGGGCTGTCAGGGACTCCCCTGCAGCCAAAGTGGAACGGGCAGGTAGGCGAGGGGCGGGGGGGCTTATCTTTACACTAATTGGACACACTTTATGATATTTAGGAAATTGGGTAATATGGATTTTCCACACAGTCTCAGCGGTGTGAAACGCTCTGAGTCAGTTGTGTCAGAGGAAGTTCATGACTCAGACTGATGATAACAGAGAGGAGAGACAAACACTGGAGCTGAAGATCTCACAATCCATAAAGACAGCTTCCTGTAATTGTTTGCAGAGGGAATAATGTCCGTTGATGTGTCAGAGGCTGCAGTGGATCCAGACGGTCTCTGTGTGGATGGTGGGTCTGAATCAGCACCGTGGACAGCAGCTGTGACACACAGGTGCAGAGTGTTATCATGTGTGATGAGAAGGACGCTTCGGTCTGCTTCTATGATTGTCACTTTAAGTCAAGTCACAACACTGCTGGAAGTTTAGAAAGTTTACATTTTTAAATTCTCTTTCCTAACTTTTAAAGTTTCCAGCTCCTTGTTATTGTAAGTCAAATTCTGCTCAATGTTACCATGCTAAAAAATAGAAAGGGCAAGGACACCATTTTTCTTTGGTTTCTTTCTTCTTATAATTCCATCTACTCTGTAAAGCCCTAATTTAACCCCCTAAATGTGCTCAAAAACTCACCAAAATTTGGCCGAAACTTTGGTATAATACAAAAACTGACTCCCAACATACCAAAATGTGCTCTCTGGCGCCACCTAAAACCACTCTCAATGGCAGTAGGAATGTCATAGAAAGATCAAACCAATGTCAAAATGTCCGTCTCGTTGAGAGGCACAAATTATATTCAGACACCCCCTGACCTAACCCAAACAGGAAGCCAGCAATTCGCCATTCAAAATACAATCAAGCACACATTTTTCAGCCAGGAACAAAATATATCTCCTCCTAGGCCATAAATGGTATCTGCTTGTAACTTTCTCAGATGACAGTGTGGACCCTGCTTTACAAATGTTATGTACGAATTTGTTGTTTCTCAAACAGTTTTTGAATGGCAAGCCCTCAAAGTCGGTGAACCCCAAAGAAGCCCTTTCAGCTCCCCCAATTAGAATGAATAGGAGCCACGACAGTTGAGCCTCTACACAAAAAAGTAAAAGTGGTACAGATTTAAAAATGACATGGATGGATTCCTGACAAAATTTACTGCAAAAATATCTTTTTTCAGAGAGATTTGGTCAAAATTGTGGCATCTGTGAGGAGACTTTTCTAAAACTTCTGTCAGTTTCTCCCCTGAGAGAGCAGCAGTTGGTGATGATGTCACACTGATGAGAGTGCCGTGCAGCTGGTCATGTGACTCACTAAAGGCGGGAAAATGGAATGTGTAACACACACACATTATAAAGAGATGAAACTTTGACAGTGGAGATAAAATGGGCAACAGAGCAAAGTCCTGACCAACGCTGCTTGCAGCTTTAATTAGGCTCAATTTTGTTCGTCTGATATCACTCTGGTAGCTTTACATGATTTACAGTTAAGAAAATCCAAATTTTTCTCATGCTGGTGTTTTAGAAAACCTTTATTTCAGCCTCTGTCTGAAATATTTCATTTTAACTGCTGTGTCTTTAAGGCTTCCAATTCCGCAAACCCCCTTCCCTCTGATTGGCCAGACCTTTGAAGGCCTGTTGGAGGCTGACCTTGGTGTTTGAGGCCATCCAACTTGTTATAAACTGTCATGGTTTGGTTTTGGATTAGTGTTTTGTGTATTTTTGAAGACTGGATTTACTTGTACATCTTGAGTTTCTTTGTGGTCATCTTTATGATTCTTGTCTTGTTTTTCTCTTTGTTTCCTCTTTTAGTCTAAAGTTCCTATTTGTTGGGTTCTGTTTTGGTTCAGATGTATAGGCTTTTTGTTATGTTTGATCTTAGTGTTTAGAGTTCATCTTGTCTCTATCTTTAGTTTTCCTGTGTTTGGTTCAGTTCCCCTGTTAATTTCTCCTTGTGTTTCACCTGTGCCTTGTTTCACACCTGTGTTAGCTTCTTCCACTCGCTAATTAACAGGCAAAGTCACTTACACACTGGGCGCTCTGTGATTGGCTGAGGAAACCACACTTACTCTCCGCCCAGAAACGTCCTGATACAACCAAAACATCAACATCCAGGCAGAGGAGGGGGTTAGAGGCCGACACAGACACTGACACACATGTATAGAGGCCCAGACGTGACGATCGAGCAGGAATATTCCTGTAAAAGTTTACATTTTATATCTGAAGTAAATCTTACAGTCTCTACCTTAAAACTCTGGAAGTTAGAGCATAAGGAGTCTGACCTGAAAGTTTTAGCTGATACAGCTGAAGTCGGTAAATACATTAAAGAAAGGATCTGATAAAGAAAAGGTGACACACACACACACACACGCACAAAAAGGAAATTAAATGAGCTCATTTTCATTTTTCAAACACAAACAATAAACACATTAGATTTTGTCTGGCACAGAATCATAATAGGCTGTCCCTACTGTATTTTTATCACCACCACAACACTTATTTTTCCTCATTTCAGAAACAAATGGACTCCTCAGTCATAAAACCCAATTCTAAAAGGGCTCATTGAACATCTCTTTCAGCAACCTGTATTTCTTTGGTGTATATATCCGATGTTCAGCCATCCTATCTTTCCTCTCTGTATCAGACACCATCATCCAAACCTGCTCGTCTGCTCCAGCTTTTCAGAGAAAGTCGTGGTTTTTCCACTAAGCTCTGGCCTCTCTAACTGGCCTGATACTCCAACCTGAACGCCGCCCTTTCAAATGTTTACCATTCATCTTCCTGCGGGTCTATTAGCTTGACCAGTCTGCACCGGGTGATCGTTCATCATAGAGAGGTAAAGCTTTTTACACCTGCTCTGAAAACCCCACAGGTCGACAAACAGAGGGCCAGGAAATGATCCGAATTCATCACTCCGGCCTGGGCTCCATTTCCTTAATAGATTCTTAGTCCAGAGGGTCCATTTGCATGGTCGGAGTCCACTGTGTGCTTAAGAGAAACCCAGCGATGAAGACATTGCTCCTGACTTTGCTCCCGGGCAGAGCTCCAGCCGAACCTGGCAGCTGTGAGCTGTGGGTGGGGAAGTGGAGTGATGCGGTTTGACCACAGCTGCAGTTTTTTTTTTTCAGGGTTATTCCATCATGTTTGTTTCAGCTGCTTGCATCAGCGGTCCATCATGTGCAGGGACAGGAGGGGAGGCTATCAGTGCTGTTAAATAACATCTGGACAAGACCAGCTCCAGCTGATATGAAGAGAGTCCATCAGGTCACGCAAAGAGAGACGTCAACACAGCTGGAGGTTATCTTTGATAACACGGAAATTTATGATTTCAACCTGACTGTCAGAGGTGGGACGGCATTTTTAGTGTTTCTTTAACAACACAGTTATCTTATGTGACTACAGAAGGCAGCCACTACAGCTGGGCAGGGGTTAAGTTCTTGGTGCCAGCAATTAGACGTAGCCAACCGCCTAACAAAGATAAGTACTGATTCACATGACCTGCTAATCTACCTTTAGACTAGTTGGTTAACAGGAAACGATTTTTAAGTCACTTCAGCTCAGGAGTCAATGAAGAGCTACACTCACCGGCCACTTTCTCAGGTAGACCTTGCTAGTACCGGGTTGGACCCCCTTTACCTTCAGACCTGCCTCAATCCTTGCTGGCATAGATTCAACAAGGTCCTGGAAACATTCCTCACAGAGTTTGGTCCATATTGACATGATAGCATCAACAGTTGCTGCAGATTTGTCGTCTGAACATCCATGATAAGAATCTCCCGTTCCACCACATCCCAAAGGTGCTCTATTGGATTGAGATCTGGGGACTGTGGAGGACATTTGAGTACAGGGAACTCATTGTCATGTTGAAGAAAGCAGTCTGAGATGATTCCAGCTTTATGACATGGAGCGTTATCCTGCTGGAAGTAGCCATCAGAAGATGGGTACACTGCGCTCATAAAGGGATGGACATGGTCAGCAACAGGACTCAGGAAGGCTGTGGACTTTTTTTTTTTTCCTTTTTTTTTTCTTTTTTCTTCTTTTTTTCCATTTTTCTCTTGATTTTTCTTTTGTCTTTCTTTTTTCTTCTTCCTTTTTTTTCTTTTCTGCCCTTTATTTCTTTTTTTGTCCCCCCCTTTTCTTCTCTTTTTTCTTCTTTTTCTTTTTTCTCTTTTTTCCCTTTTTTCTTTTTTTCCCCTTTTTTTCTTTCTTTTTTTCTTTTTTCCTTTCTTTTTTCTCCCCCCTTCTTTTCCTTTTTTCTTTCTTTTTTCTTTTGTCCCACCTTGTTATCTTTTTCTCTTTTTTCTTTTTTTTCTTTTTCCCCCTTTTTTCTTGTTTAGTCTTTTTTCCCTTTTTTCTTTCTTTTTTCTTTTTTTTTTCTTTTTTTCCTTTTTTTTCTCCCCCCTTTCTTTTCCTTGTTTTTTTTTCTGTTGTCCCCCCAAGTTTTTCTTTTTTTTTTCTTCTTTTTTTTTTTTTTCTTTTTTTCCTTTTTTCCCCTTTTTTTCTGTGGACTTTAAACCATGCTCAGTTGGTACTAAGGGGCCCAAAGTGAGCCAAGAAAATCTCCCCCACACCATTACACCAGCAGCAGCAGCCTGAACCGTTGATACAAGGCAGGATGGATCCATGCTTTCATGTTGTTGAGGCCAAATTCTGACCCTACCATCTGAATGTGGAGCAGAAATCCAGACTCATCAGACCAGGCAACGTTTTTCCAATCTTCTATTGTCCAGTTTTGGTGTTGCTGTGTGAATTGTAGCCTCAGTTTCCTGTTCTTAGCTGACAGGAGGGTCACCCGGTGTGGTCTTCTGCTGCTGTAGCCCATCTGCCTCAAGGTTGGACGTGTTGTGTGTTCAGAGATGCTCTTCTGCAGACCTCGGTTGTAACCAGTGGTTATTTGAGTTACTGTTTCCTTTCTATCAGCTCCAACCAGTCTGTCCATCCTCCTCTGACCTCTGGCATCAACAAGGCATTTTGTCCCACAGAACTGCTGCTCACTGGATATTTTCTCTTTTTGGGACCATTCTCTGTAAACCCTAGAGATGGTTGTGGGTTAAAATCCCAGTAGATCAGCAGTTTCTGAAATACTCAGACCAACAACCATGCCACGTTCAAAGTCCCTTAAATCACCTTTCTTCCCCATTCTGATGCTTGCTTATATATATGATAATTTATTTTTTTATAATTTTTTTCATAATTATTTATATATATTTTTTATACTATTTATATTTTTTATTTATTGATTTATTTAATTTATAGAAAATAAAAACCAAACAAAAACAGTTATTCAAAAGACTAAACTTAGACGGCTGCTGGAAACACTGTGTAGATGTAGATATATATCATCGATCATTAATCCATGGGAGGTTTTGAAAGAAACCTGAAAAAAGTTGATTCAAACTGTGAAAAGTTTTGTGAAAAGTGTTTTTGAGCGCCTCGATTACTCTCCTCAGTTTTCCATCATAAACTTGCAGCAGTCCATTAACTGGGCAGCTTCCTCTTCCTCGATATATAAACTTTGGAAAGCAGTAACTCAGAGTACAGAGTCGGAGAGAGTCAGCCGTCAAAACCTCCACAGGAGCCAGTTGGAGGGATTAACCAAGCAGCCAACATCTGCTAAGCCGCTCCATTGGCCGACTGCACTTTAATGCATAAGTCTGAGTCCCTGCACCAGCAGCCAGCGGCGGGGCCCGCTGATGTTCAATAACACCAGCCTTTGTCCCCCGGGGACCAGAACAATGCTGAGCTGATGTATGCAGGCTGGATGTTTCTCTGAATACTATCTGGAGACTGTTTATAACCAGGAATCCCACACAATGAAGCCAATTAATTTCCTTATCAGCCGGGCGTCTGCGTTTACTCCAGGTCAACTTGATTCCCCTTATTTTTTTTTTTTCATTTCCTGTTTTCCTACAGAGAAAATGATTATTTCCATTTAATATGAGTTTCCCTTTTAAAGATATATTACAGCTCAAACCTCTTGTTCCTGATGTCTGTCTATAAATAACGTTTCTCAGACTAAATTAGGCTGATCACAGAGCAAAATGAAAAACAGGGCATTACTGACATTAATGATCATCATTCTTCATAATTTATTTATTTGACTGCTCACAGATAGCCTGGTCACATGATAAATTAGGGTTATTTAGCTCACTCAGCTTTTTCTAACAGTGAAATGTAGCAATCATTTATTAAATATGGAGAAACTGCCTCATAACATACTCATGTAACTACCTAAAAAAGGAAAGTCCAACTGATGTCACCCCCCATAGTTTAATACCTCCCAGTTTGCCATGACTAAGATTCAAGTATGCTTTGTTCACCGTTTCCTATCTTTGCATTGTAAAGCGGTTTTTCTTTTAGCTTGTAAGAGACACTAACCTTTATCAGTGAAACTACCTACCATTGTAAAACACGTCTTAGACCTGGATTGGTTCCCCAAAGAACGGTCTCAAGATTTGAAATTTTGCCAGTGAAGTCTTTACTTATTCATTTGTTTACATTGAGCAGGTATAAAAACAACCCATATAATTTGTTTTGACCAGTTAAAGACTGTGAGGGATTCTGGGAGAATCTGAGTGGAGCCGGGTGACAAAAATATATTTTTTTTTTTCTTTCGGGAGTCTAATCACTTCTTGGCTATATCTCCTGATATATTTCACAATCCCCGAAAAAAATACACGAGAACCGCAGCTGTCAATCATCATTTAACGTGATGTAAAGATTCGTTTTTAACTTCTTGTAACTAATGAAAAAGAAACTTTTCAGAAAAAAGAGGACTTGAATACAAGACAGCCATATGATATCTTCAAATCACCACAACAATCAGACATGAGAAACATTTCTACCAGGTGTATTAATATTTTAAAGTTTGACCACAGCCCATCTGGAATGACTGGAGAGATGGATTTTTGACCTATACTGCAGCCAGCCACCAGGGGGAGCAGTTTTTACAGCAACCTCATTTTAAGCCGAGCAAGACGACAACCATTTTGTTTTTTACAGTCTATGGTTTTGACACTTAAAAAAAAAAAATCTAACCTAACAATGGCCAGCAGGGGGCAGCTTGTGATTTCTAACTTAAAGTCAGAACACTGACCTTTTTTCTCATAATTCTAAGGCTCAAGTAAGAATTATATATATATATATATATATATATATATATATATATATATATATATATATATATATATATATATATATATATATATATATATATATATATATATATGTATATATATATAACTTTTAATAATCTTAATATTTTTTTTAATAATTTTTTTTTCCCCAAAAAAAATCCTGAGAAAAAAAAGTTTAAAGTCAAAATGTTAAAATAAAATGGTTAGATTGATAAAAAAGAAATATAAGATATATATATATATATATATATATATATATATATATATATATATATGTATGTCTAAAAAGGTTTTTTTTTCTGTCCTTACCATCACATTTATTTTCCTACAGTATCTTTTACTCTGTATCAGTCTGTGGTTCCCCAAGTATGAAATAGTATAAAAGTAAAAGTATTGTCAAAAAAATAAATATTTATTAAATTTAATATAAAACCAGATAAATTCTTAAAGATGCTTTGAGTTGGATCTGTTTTAATGGGACTACAGCACCACCTTCTGGCCTGGAGTCCCACGCACACTGTCGCAAAGATGTGACTTTTTTTTAACCAGGCATGTGTTTGTTTTGGAACAAATTGTCTTTGTTTAAGTCAAATTTTTTACCAGATACAACACCACGAGGTAAGGTTTTTATCAGTACAGTTAGGTGGCGCTGTTGTTTTAAAACATGACAACAAGCTAACGTTGCTAGACTTAGCCTTTTATCCTAGTTTGGTCACTTCTGGTTTGAGCAATGACTTTATGTTTATTTTAGTTTAGGCGCCCTCTGTAGGTAAATAGGTTTCCCATCCCTCAGTGATTTGTTTGCTTTTCTTGTGAAACTTAAACAGTTGTCATTGCTTTAAGACTAAAAAGTCTCACACCTTTCTACGTTTTATTTCTTATAAACATAAAACTCTGGCCTCAAGTGTCGAAAAGACAAACACTTTTCTCAGTCAGTGGATCGCTGTACTCAAAGTGTTTGCACAAGTTGCTCACAGTTTCTGTTTTTTGTGTCTTTGAAAAGCTGCAACAACAAATATAAGTCTGAAAACTCGATTTTAAGTTTAACAGCAGCTTCTTCAAAGTCTGAGCGCGCTTTGATCTTCGCCTCGTTTCTTACATGAGAAAGGAAAGAAGAAGAAAAGAAGAAGAAAAGAAGAAGAAGAGTGAAAGGAGCTCACAAAGGTCTGCAGAGGACAGAGCTCCAGGTGGCAGATGAGGTTTATTGATCAGGGAGAAACTCCACAGTAAAAGTGTTTTTGTTGAACCTGATCTCTACCTGGGAGTCGTCGTCGTCGGTCTGTGCTGAGTGAGAAATGAAATCCACCTCATAGACCTGACAGATGTTAAACTTTCACAGCTGAGGATTCTGGGAAACGTGTGTTTCCTGATCAGACTTGTGTTTGGTGCTGTCACACCTTGGCTAACAGCTCTGTTTCCCTTGTTTGTGTCACAGCCCGTCGCTCTGACGCTGATCAATGACAGCACGGCCCGATGATGGAGTGAACAACCCAGTTATTGACAGCAAGAAATGGATTTTGCAGAAAGTCAGTCGGCTTGTTGCACGGCGTGAGGGGCTTGTCAAAGAAAATGACTAACTTCATCCATTCTTCAGTCCTGTCCTCTCCAACACTCGCTGCTGCGTGACGTCTCTACACTCCAGATTCAGAGGGAGGCCATCATTATTACACCAGCAGTCAGATATATTGCAAAGGGGTGTGTGTGCTGAAATTAAAAGCTCTGCTAGCAGTCCAGGAAAGACAGATTATAGTCTGGTAGCATCACTGTAAATAACTCCTGACACACATGTGATGAAGGCAGGAGCAGCGTTAATGTGATGGAGATTGGCTCTGCTAAAAGTCACACACACATCAGATCTATACACGTCGACTCTTTGCTACTTTAATCTGCCAAAGCTGATCAAAATGATGCTCAGATAACTTTCATCTGCTCAGAAATCAGGAATAGACGTCCAATCAGAGATGATTTAACGGCAGAAAAAAATAACGATCAGTTTCTTCAAAGTTTTTGCTTCAAAGCTATTTATCCCAGAGGTTCCCAAACTTTTAAGCAGAGCCATAAGCTAGTGATGTCCTGCCATGGACATACACCGATAGGCCAATCCACAGACACAATCGACAACAACAAAAAAGGTCTAAGTTATTAAATGTAGCTAACAGGTAGAAGACAGACTACCTACCATAATCATCCTGGTTTAGTCACCTCAAGGGTTTCGTGGCAACAAAGACTTGTGAAAACAGATAAAACGATTTCTGTGATTAATTTTGTAGTGATGGTGGACACTGGAGCCTAAAAAAAGGCAGAAGAGCAGAAGAAAGATAAACAGGAGAGATAGAGCATGAGCTAAAGGCTAAAAGGGCTAATCTGTTTGTGCTAATGTTGACTCCAAATGAAGAGTGAGGTTACATTAGCTCTGACTGGTAGATGACTGGCAGGACATAACCAGGATTCACTAACGCTATCAGCACCAAGCTGCTGATAGCTCTACATTTAGCCGGCTACTGAACTACAGTACAACTTACGTTTGCTTGTTGTCATGTTTCAAACAGCAGTGTTACGTAACTGTTCTGGTAAAGACCTTACCTCGTGGCGTTGTATCCGGTAAAAAGTTGACATGAACAAAGATTTTTTTTCCCAAAACTATCATCTTTAAGATAAGAAAACGTACAGACAAAAGTAAAACTTTGGCACGGTAGCAAAAACATCCAAACTTAACTCAGGATCCAAGAGTCTGAGGGCAGCTATGTTAAAGGGATTAGCAGAGTGTGGCTAAAGCTAGCAGAGCTAGCACCACTGGCCCTAGGTCCTGGGCCTGGGCTGGTTTCATGTTAGTCGGTTTAGGTACAGTATACTAGTTTAACCAGTTAACTTTAGCTCTTATTTCTTATTCAAAATACCACCAAACAGCGCCATGCAACAAGATACCACCTGTCGCCTGTGCCTGTTTACATCCAGGTAGTAGCTTTATGGTGGTACATGGATGCTCGATTTGAGTTGTGATTTTTTGCATTGTTTATGTTGTTTAGTGAAAGCACAGTTACAAAAAAAAACAAAAAAATAAAATTCCTTGTGTTCTATAAGATAAGATACCTGGTGAATAACTACAATTCTGATACCCGAAACATGAATAAATAATAAAAATAATAATAATTTAAAAAACCAAATATATAATAAAAATTTAATTAAATTAGATAAATTAAAAAAAACAATTTATAAATAAATATAATTAGATCAAATCAATCAATTTAAATAAATAAATTAAAAAAATAGATAAAATTAAATAAATAAATAAATAAAATTATGATTAAATAAATTAAATAATAAATAAATAAAAAAATAAAATTGAACTCATATTTGTGTATTTAAAATCTAATCTGGCAGCTCATCAAATGTGGCTTCATACATTTTGATTGATTTGACCAGTACTATACCTGCTTTTTACTTTGTCTCTAATCAAAACTAAAAGGCTTTTCATTACTGTATAATTCAAACTGGCCCCCTCAAAGTATTTTTGCCTGAAGGATTTATGATGCAAAGTTTTTGTGTCTGAGCAGAAAAGATTCAAAGCTTTTATTTTTCCTGCGCTGCAGATTTACAGCGTTATAAATCTGAGCTTTAGCCTCTTAAACAGCATCATTAATCCACTTTTGATAGCTGTATTAAAAACAGATCGTCTCGTCTGATATTTGAAAGTCGTATTTCACCGTTAAACAATGACGAAGTTGTATTTCTCGTCTCCATGCACATTTGATTTTATTTGTCCACCGATCTGCAGAAACAAAACCAAACAGCAGCGTATGGAGAAGAAATGAGATCACTTCATCTGAAGCCTTTCTGAGCGTCTGTAAAAAGTGTTTGTTTTCCTGTTTGTCATCCAGCCCGACCCAAACAAGCACAGACAGGTGTACACAGCGAGCGAGCCGAGCTTGAAAACATTTTTTGGCTCAGGATTAAGCCGCCTCAGATTGAGAGAGAAGATGGAGATTGTGCAGCCATGCATGATAAGTGGGCCTGCCTCCTTCCTCTACCCCTCACGCCTGACTCAGGGATGCCAGATGCAGGGCTGACAGCACGGTTAATGTGCTAATCATGACATCAATGAGCGCTAAATTATCCATGGGAAGATGTCAGTCACTTAAGCATGATTGTGCAGGGACGCCGTGCCCCGTGAAACGTGTCTCATGATGACTCCGCTGGTTTTAATCATCACTCTTTGTATCTGTGTGCAGAGATTAACAATGCATCCAGGATAAGAATCTTAATAACGTGTGTTTGCACAGCAGAGGAGGTCAAAACACAAAAAACAAAACTCCAAAAAAGTCGATGATGGTTTGAATCAGAAGAGACAAATTACTGCAGTGGAAATAAAATTATTCAGAGATGATGGTGATGTGAAATTGAATTATCGTCAGAGTCTCTGAACTCCACAGGGAGTCTGCAGGGGGATCGAAGGGCGTCTGCCCCGGGCTGCAGAGAAATCCATCCCCCCTGAAGAGTCCAGACTCCAGTGGTGGAGATGATGAAGCCGATCGAATGGAGAAAACTGTTTAGTGACGGGAAGTTGGCTGATGGTGTTGTCTGGGGCTGCTGAGATGATGAAGCTAATGAGGCTGATGAAGCTGTGAGGACAGAGCGATGATGAGGATGAGGAGGAGGAGGAGGAATGATGGAATAAATAAACTAAAGAAGAGGGCGCGATATGATCAAATTCAAGCAAATCGTTAGCTCAGGAATCTACGCATCCAACTGGCAAACAGCAAATTAGGTGTTGTAGACAAACTGCGTTTATGAACAGGGGCTTGTCCAAGAGGGGGCAAGAGGAGGCCAAGCCCCCATTAAAACCACAGACTGTTTTCTTCGCCAGAGCTGTAACTTGCTGAAACAGGCTGCTTGTAGCTCTTTGCATTTCAATTTGGGACCCTTTGATTTGTTTGTACTTGGGAGTTTGGATGATTTATTCTCATCAATACCTTACTTTTAAAATTAATAAATTAAAAAAATTCAGGAATATGACATATTTCATTCTTCTTCGTCGCCACTATTTTCAAACAAATGCCACATATCAGCTGGTTGGTGTTCATGAGCTCACACTTTGTTCATTCTGATAAAAAACTACATATTCCCACACTGGGACTGTGGCAGGCGGCTTAAGAACCGTATCTTTGGTGCCATCACTCATATTAGCGTGTGTTTCCTCCTTACCCCTCAGGACGCTGCTTCAGCTCTCTCCGTGTGTACGCGCGAGCAGCCCCGTCTTCACCCCAAAGATCACATTTTTGACAGATGCTCACTCCGCTATAAATCTGCTAAATCCGCTATAGAACCTATGCACCCCGATGTTAGGAAAGATAGACGTAGTGTGCCATCTTCTCATTCAGCCTCTTTGGTCGAAAGAGAGGAGGAAAACAAACATGCATGCACTTAATTGATTTATTGATTATCATGACAGGCCTAAGTGAGAGACATATTGGAAACAGGGCAGTTTTTAAGTCTCTGCACTAACAGCTACAGGGTGCCCGCCCCACATCCAACATTTCAAGAAAATTTAAGATTTAAAGACAGAAACTGTCCACACACTGTGTGTCTGCTCACTAACCCCAACATGACTTCAGCCCCACTCCAGAGAGTAAAATCAAACATGGCTGCTCTGATCCCATCTGATGTCCGAGCTGTCCCTGATCAAAGAGTCCCAGCCGGCCTAATGGGGACGGAGCGGGACTCCAAGTGACTCTAATGTGCTCTGTCACCCTCACACACACTATTTGTCATGGGCTCCCTGCTCCAACAGATAACATTAAGAGCAGAGCGAGGAACAAACCAGCACAGACGGAGCGGACCGCCTCTGCCCTCTTCGCCGCTCCTGTCACAGCGAGGAGTGGAGAAGAAGCCGTCAGAGCTCTCTTAATTTCATCAAATATTTAAAGCCAGGAATTCACTGACCACCCTGTCAAGATAATAAGTCACTCTGTGGACTCAGAAGTGTTTTATGCAAATGTCTGAAATATTCAGGAGCTGGAGTGTTCGCTGCGCTGAAAGCTGATGATGTGCATCTTATCATTTACACGGTATTAGGCTGCTAACCGGATAATGAGCTGCTCACTACAATGGACGGCAAATTTAGATTAGCACCAGCTAATGGACAACTTGGAGCCTGGTGTGGTTTTCTCTTTCAACCTAACAACACACTGGCTGATGGACAATTTGTGATTCCTCTGTTCCTGTTTGGCAACCTCCAGCGAAAGCCGCTTCAGCGAGCTGTTTCCCTCCAAATCTTTAGTCTGTAATTCTTGTCTAGCAGAGCAGGACGCTGAAAGGAGCAGAGCTCTGTTCCTGTCGATATCATTAAAAGTTCATTCCTTGTGTTTATTGTGTCTTCTGATGATGAATCCCAGCTACGTTAATAGGACAGCCCGGCGCGTGTGTGTGTAGGGATAAGCAGACATATGGCTGCCACCGCCACACACCCGCACACTCATAAATCACTACTGACAGCAGATAATGAATGCAGGCCTATCAGGGAAGATTGCTTCGCCCATCTTTGTGTCAGCTCTGAGTGGAGCATAAAAATTATATTTACAGGAAAATTTATGTTTGACATGAACTACATGACTGCCCAAATATCGTTAAGACAAGGACAAAGACGACTTTTTCTGAAGAGTTCTGTTTCCTAAACTGTGTGAGTGAACGCTTTAGGAAACCAGATGATGAACTGTCCCTTTAATTCTGCTGCTTTCTTCCTGCTCTCAGTCAAAAGTTACGATCGTTACTGCTCAGAAAAGCTCAGTTAGGAACTGAAAGTAAAAATAGTCAAAGATAAGGTCACCCATTGGTTTGTGAACAACTATTTCAAAGCCTTGAGTTTGATATTTCTTGATATTTTTGGACCCAAACTGACCATATTAGGACATCCACGTTGCAGCAGCGGGAAAATAACTCACCAGTGTTGAGTAGCCATAAGGAATATATCTGACTTTAAGACGTTTTTTTCCCAAACAGGGCCACAAAATCTATCAAAATAACTTATTTAAGACTTTAAAATAAAAGATTCAGACAATTAACTTTGTTATCTGGTAAGTAGTCCACGTTTTTAGACGTACGTCAACTCCCCCTGCTGGCTGTTTGTGAAAATATTGGTTTAACTCACTTAAAACACTTTATAAAAGCTGAGGTGTTGCATTCAAGGATTTTTTAAACTAATTTTCATAAAACTTACAAATTGATTGATCTCAAAGATTAACACTTTCTCACTGGAGCAACTATGGACGGGTACTGAACTGAGTACCGATTCATGCTAAATCAAACGGTACCATTTTTCGATACCTAATTGCATCTTTGTGACTGTGAGAGAATGAAAGAGTAGGCAGTTTTCCATGCTGGACATGAACACAGCATTGCAAGATTATAAACTGAAGAATAAAAATGTTAAAATGAAAAACTTCGAGAGTCTATTATTCAACAAAGCCCTATCATCAAAAAAACAAACGTACCAAAAATTGGTACCGTTGAGTACCGCTGCTAATTGCCAGGTACCAGGCATTGGTTCCGTACCGTTTCAAATGTGAAGGGTACCCATCCCTAGCATCAACCACAAATAGCTAAAATCTGTTTAGCATTTTTGTTGCTAATTTTAGTGTAATTAAAATATTTGACACACATCAAACAAAAAAAAACAACTCATGTTAGCATTTAACTACTGGCTAGCAAGGAAACATCAACTCGGATTCTTCCATCTCTTTCTAGCTTAGCATACTGTTAGCTAAGATGTCTTGTATGTTAACTTCAGCTGCTGTTTGAATATGTGTTCATCACATGTGTGAAAATAAGAAAGGCAGTAGCTTGATGCTAGCATCATGTTTTTCAGAAACAATGAACAGCTTGTGCTAGCATTTAACCACTAGTTAGCATAACTGCATTAGCTCAGAATTTACACCTTTTGTTTTATATCATGTTACACCAACACAACGTAAAATCAATCATTTATCCCCTAGCTTGACTTAACATTAGCTAACAAGTGGTTGAATGCTAACTCCAGAAGTTGGCTAACAGTAGCCAGCAGCTTATTGCAGCATTTAATAATCTAATTAGCCAAGAATTTAAATCTGTAAACTATACTTTTAGATTTTACCAGCATTTAGCCTCTCAAAGTGGCTAAATTCTTATCTTAGCTGTTGTCTAACGGTAACCATAGACTGTATATAACATGGGCGTAGCCTCTGTGACATCACCCATCTGTTTCTGATACCCTGAAATGAAGCTAATAAAGCGGACGCAGCCATATTGGATATGCCACCGTCTTTCAGCTTCCTTTCTAACAGCTAGAGGGCGCTCGACAGTCACATGACCTGAGCTGTGCCTCTGATTGGACAATCAAACAATCATAATATCTTCTAAACCACAGAGTTAGAAAAAAATCACTCGGCGTACAGTGTGCCTTCTAAGTGTTTTTCCATTGCAAATAAAATGTTTGCTAGCAAAGGTTGAGCTAATTAGTTTTCTAATGTGAGGATAAGATGCTGTTTTTACTGGAAATATGTGCCGGTGTCTCACTGATACTTAACGTTTCCTTGTTTTTTTTCCAGTTGTTGACGATTCTGAAACTGGCGAAGAAAAATGTTTGAGGTTACCTTGAACAATTTACATCCTTGAACGCAGCAGCTTCCCATTATACCAGCACTGGAGGAGACTCTGTGTCTTGGATCAGTGTTAGTTTACCCTGATGAATATAGTTTATGTAAATACGAGGGGTTCATCCTGTATACTACATAATTAATGGCCTGTATTTTCTCTCTCTGCTTTGCCTTCATTACTGTTCCTCGTCAGCACATCTGGGCCCACGCTCCGACAGATGGAGAGGAGATGAGGCCGGACTTTAGTCGAGGGAGTAGGCCAGGTGTTCAAAACCTACTTCAGGAATATTTTGGTTACGTCAAGTCTCAGAAGACATTTGTAAGGGCTGCTGGCAGAGGTACAGAGGCTCCGAGATGGTTGCACAGCCTCGAAGCAATACCCAACGGCAAACCGGCCTCGAGAAGTAGGTGGATGTTACACCAGGAGCTGTCAAACAGAGTTAAGAAAGCCTCCATGTTTCAAGGTCATACGTTAGTTAACAAGGCACTGGACGGGTTTACCTTCAGTGTCGGATCGCTTTCACTAACAATTCTCTTTGATGATTTTCCAATGAGTCACAACAGGAAGAAGTTTTTTCTCTTCTGGACTCGACCTATCTGTCTTTATCTTCACACAGAAACTTCCATTACAGTAAACGTCAATCTCTCTGCCTCAGAATACAAGCTGTCTCTGTCCTATTCCTCCTAACACACACACACACACACACACACACACACACACACACACACACACACACACACACACACTCACACACACATTTACATGAAACCCCAGCCTACATTATTCTCTAACTCTGGGGGGCCGTGGAGCTGCCAAATTGATGGGAGGGCAGGAGGGGATTGTGGGTAATTTCATGTCACATTTCCAGCAGACTGATGCGTCTTTGGACAGATAATAGCCCACAGCTCACAGTGACAAAAAAGCAAAGTCACAGCACGCCCATTCTTTAAAAACTCCACCCCACATTTCCCAGAAATGGACCAATCTATTTTTACTGAAAATCATAAATTTTGCATTTTTTTTTCTGTGAGGATGACATAACTCGCTTGCTAGCACAGAGCTAATTTATCCTCCTTACACTCGTTAAACTTCTCTCACCTTGAGGAGAAAGTGAAAAACAAATGTTTAAAAACTCAGCTTTTTAATGATGTCATTTTTTATCCGTCACTCAAATCTGCAAATATTTGTGCAATGTGAAGTTTTCAGATGAAAGAGGTTTCTATGCTGACTCAAAGTGCAGGGTACAGAGGCCACTTTTGTGCCTGTGTCAGTGTCTGTGTCTGCCTCAACCCCCTCCTCTGCCTGGATGTTGATGTTTTGGTTGTTTCAGGTTACATCAGCCTATCACAGAGCATCCAGTGCGCAAGTGGCTTTGCCTGTTAATTAGCGAGTGGAAGAAGCTAATCAGAGCAGCTACGATTGCGGACGTAGCACGGAGGAAGAAAAAACAACCAAAGTGAAACTAAACTCCAAACAGTTAAAGCTTTTTCCTAAACGAGGGTGAAGCTTGGCTTGATTTTCACTCACTTTCAGGAACTTGGAGAGCAGCACGAGATGAGTTAGCTTTCTGCTAACCAGGTATGTGTCAGATACCTGTGGTTAGCTAGCTGTAACGTGCTAAGTCAGGTGAACGGCTCTCGAGTCTCTTTTGAGGATCCCATTAGTAACTTTTGTACATATTGATTTAACTTTCCCTTGTGAACTAAATATTATATCTTTTTAATTTTGTCCTTTGCCTACAAAAGCTGTTTTAAGACAAAAATTATTACTTATTAAAGGGCTGTTTCGTCAGCTTGATACTAATACTCTGACTTCCTTCACTGTAGATACAGACATTAAAACAACAGAAACTGTCCATCTTGTTGCTGTCATTTGAAAAAACAAAATGTGTCTTGAAATTTTTCTTGGAGCCTTTTGTTGTTTTTGCAGCTTAACCTGTGTTTCATGTTTCATTCTGTAATTCTTACTCCCTGTGTTTCTCATTTTTTACCCTCTGTCTTTTTGTTTCCCTCCAGGCCACGTACACACGAAGCCGGATATTTTAGAAATACGAGTATTCCCCGCTCGTTCGTTTTTAAAAATACTTCCGTCCACACGCAGCGGGTAAACCCGCCACTGAGTGCGGTGAGGGACTCGAGGCATGCCCAACCCATAATGGGCAGTATTTTCCAGACGTAAAACCTGTGTCAGCCAACCAGAATGAGCCCCCTTCATTTAGCTGTGACGTTTAAGAACTGAAAACTCTGTTTTCTGGCGTCTACACGAAGCCATGAAACCGAAGTTTTCCAAAATCTTCACTTTGGCCAGAGTTTTTAGAAAATATCGTTTTTGGTGACGTAAAACTACGGTGTCATGTGTAGGACAGGCGTAAATGTATAAAAATATACGCGTTTTCCTAAATACCTGGCTACGTGTGGACATGGCCCCAGTTTGATGACGCCCATTAGTTTCACCTGTGTTTTCTTGTTGGATAAAGAGCTGAAATTAAAAGCACGTATCCCTCTTGACGATCCCTGTACCTGCTTTATCTGCTTAAACATACAGAGTGCTTATTCTTGCTTTCATTTTCCTACATTTACACTTCATTTCACCACACAGATCCATCAGACTCTGAACAATACTCAGCATTAACCTGCATCCTCCCTACAGAGATCCTAAGTGGCTTAATTACCCGCTTTCAGCTCTATTTGAATATGCTAAGATGATTTAAATACGTCAAGATGACTTAAATGTTTCTGTTATTTAAAAGCAGCAGCAGGTTTTTATAATTCAGGTAAAAAATAAAGATGCAGTGAAATCTTGAGCTATCTTTTGTTTTTTCTGCTTCCTGTATTTTCACTGTCAGCTGTCAGCAGCTCATAAATGTCATTTCTACGACGTACTGTTGCATCATTTCCACCCTCTCCCTCAACTCCTGTTTTTCACTTATACTCTGCTGAAAACTCAACAATATGAGGGCTCTTATTTCCTCTACCTGTCCTGTTCACTCCTCCTTATTTCAGTCACTTCCTCTGCTCTTATTCTCAAACTGCTCCTCTCCCACCACCTCCACTGACATGACACCGCTGCACCGCCTGGATGTGAACGTGTCTTCTTGGACGGCACAGCGTCATTGTTTCACTCGTCTGCTGTTATTTTCTGGCAGTTTCATGGGATGAAAATTGGAAATGTGTGGGTCTGTGCTTCAGTGGACAAAACAAACCCCTCGTGCACGAGCAAACGCAGTCAAACATGAACTTTATCGCAGCTTCCTTCGGGGACTGTTTGCATAAATATTCAAGTGTTTTACTTTTTGGCATGCTGGCTTTGGCATTTACAGTTTCAGCCACCAGGAGATATTGTAATCATGACTTTCCCACTGTGGTACATAAAGTTAGTCTGAAAAAATATAGAATATGAGCCAATTAATCTCTCTAACTAACAGAGGATAACTCTAAAAATGACAAAAAATGAAGAAGTTTGCATCCTCGGGTCTAAAACCATCGCTTCCTTTGTGTTGAATTGCAGTTTTAAAACACGGCGGTGTCAGAGAAACATTATTTCACAGCAGATAACACCGAGTCAACTCCAGATTTATGAGAGTTTTCACTTCCTGGACAAAAGCCTGGTGTGTACGGGATTTTTGTTTTGTCGTCGTTTTTTTTCTGAAAACCAATCACATCATTTTTATAGCCGCTGTCAGGTAAAAACAAATAGATGTTGTCCGTTTTAGGCGCGACTGTCTTTCCTTAGATGATCTGTTATGCACTGAGGTTTTATGGGAAACTGTATTTCAGGTTTTAAGGCTTAAAATAAAACTTCCTCCTCCTCCTTCACAACCTCTTTCATTTCCACACAGCATCACCAAACATGATCAGTCTTGTTTTTGTGACGTATTCCCAACGATGGAGCATCTGTCTCCATGACGACCACACAGCATCCTCTTCCAGCTGAGCATCAGATCATGAAGTCCACTCTCTGAACTGAGCTGTCAGGTCCCAGCCTTGACGCTCACCCTCACAGTTTGTCTCTGCATCTCGTCACCGTCGGCTCAGCCAAATATCCCCCAGACTTCAACAGCTGCACTCCAGAGAAGAAAAGATCCTTAACTGACAAGCCAGAGTGTAAGCTAAGGAAGTGTTAGCTTGTGGCAGGAGATGTTATCGGCTTCACACAGTCACGGACAGGCTAACATAGCCGATGGGTTTCTGCGTTGTGTTATGAACAGAAAGGATGATTGGCTTTGACACCGAGTTTTTCTCTCTTTCTGTTTCTCTTTTCTTTCTGACGAGGACAAAATGAAGCTCTGTGCAAATATCAAAGCCAGCTGCAGCTCCCACAAAGACCAGATGAGTGAACATCACACAAGTTAGCTTAACTTAAGCTAGTAGCGTTTCAAAAAGCTTCTGTGTAGCGTTTTTAGCTGGTTAGAAAAACAGATATGAGTGAACATGAATGTTTCCTTGGAAGCAAAAAACATCAGTCAAAATCACACTGCAAAATAATTTTATCTTACCAAGTGTTTTTGTCTTTTTTTAAGTAAAAATTGTCTGATTATACTCAATATGAGCCACTTTCAACTTATCAGTCTAGAAAAATGTCTTGTTTCAAGTTATCAGAGTACAAAAATGAGGTTTAAATTGCTTGTAACCAGTAAAAAAATCTGCCAATGGAACAAGAAAAAATTGCTTGAAAATTTCCTTGAGACTAGAACAATGTCTTAATACAAGTAACTTTTCTCTTGTTCCATTGGCAGATTTTTTTACTTGTTACGAGCAATTCAGACCTCATTTTTGTCCTTAAATAACTTTAAACAAGACATTTTTCTGGATTGGTCATGTGAATTTGGCTCATATTGAGTCTAAATAGGGGTTTGGGTTATTTTTGTGCAACCCAAGCACCGAGTTAAAAATCCATCAACCCAACATACATCAGTTGACCCAGCACCTGGGTCGTTTGTGATTTGTGATTGTGAACGTCATCATGTCATCAATTCAACAGACGTGCTCCACCAATCAGACACCGTATCAGGCTTCATGCACTGAGTAGTCACACATATCAGCACCTATTAAATCAAATATTAAATATTACTCTGTAATCAAATTTCAAATACCTGCCTTTACATTAAAATAACTGCTCCTTTAAACTTTAATATATCAGTTTTAGCAAAGTCATTTTTGTTGTGACTGTGTTTTATAACCTTGAGTGAGGAGGGGTCCCAGTGGATATATGACCCCGCTGTATGTCATGAAAGTAGACATGCTAAGTCTGAGCTGTAACCCCCACTATTTGCGTAGATGAACTGTCTGAAGACCTCCCCACAGATCGGTTGTATGCAATCCATGGCATAGACTGGCTGTCTGCGCTTTACAGTACAGACCTGTTGTCCACGTTCCACAGCATGGACTGGCTGTCTGTGCTGTACAGTACAGACCTGGTGTCTGCGTTCCACAGCATGGACTGGCTGTCTGCGCTATACGGTAAAGACTTGCTGTCCATGTTCCACAGCATGGACTGGCTGTCTGTGCTGTATGGTACAGACCTGCAGTCCAGATTCAGCAGCATGGAGAAGCTGTCTGCGTTTTACGGTACAGACTTGTTGTCTATGTTCCACCGCATGGACTGGCTATCTGTGCTTCATGGCTTTATGGAATATGTCTAAAATGTAGCTGAATTAAATCATCCTTTCCAAGAGTGTATCAGTTTAAATATATGTGGTTGAAACAACCTAGAATTGTGATTGTGCAGTTGGGTAGAACATTTAACTCATCTGCTGGGTTCAAATTAGCAAACCCATCTTGCCTGGTCAAAATCGCTTCTGCTGTGCTGGTGCTGTAATGACCCAGTAGTTGGGTTATAAAACAGCCCAAATTGGGTTATTTTTAACCCAACTGTTTTTAGTGTGTGATGGAAAGAGGTGCTGTTGAGCCTCTTCCCTTACAGCAACACACCAACACAAAAATAACTAACTCTAAAATAAAACTGGAGCTGATGCTCGACAAGTAGAGAGTGACAGGTTGAACAGGAAGCTGCATCTACACCAGTCTACTGATACTTGCAGGAAACAGTTTTTCCCCCTATGGATAATAAGGACTTACAACCTCCTACATTCTCTGCACAGCGCAGGGATAAAGCTTCTGTTTTTGTGTGCAGGGCCACACCAAAGTCTTCCAGTCCAGTTCCCTGCTGTCAGCTGCAGGGAGCAGAAAACAGCACTTGTAAGATGTTTTTGCCAAACAATGTCCCAATCAGACCACTATGAGATGCTAAAGTTCTTATAACCAGGGGCATGTAAACAGCAGCTCCAGAGCTACAAGCTCTTACATAACAATCCTCTGAAGCCCCGTGCTTCATTTAATAAACAGCCTTGTGTGGCAGCGCTGAAAATATCCTGCAGGCAGCGTGGTGCGATGAATGAATTTCCCTAAGTAGTTGTAGCTCTCGTATTCTCACAGAAGGAGAACAACAGAGAGCTGCTGCGGGTTGTACGGCTGGTCATTAATCAGAGCTGCACTCTAAGTGAAATAAATAAATAAATGGGGGAAAAAACAAGAGAGAGTGTGACTCATTTTGGATTGGATTAAGATGTTGCATGAATTGAAATTAATTCAGTCTCTGGTTCTGATGCAGCAGAGGGAGGAGGAGTTTCCAGGCAGAGCGTGGTGCTAGCTTCCCCAGCACAGCCTGAGTCATCAGGCCAGCCGCTCAGAAGCTGTTTCTGTTACACATCAATTTAAACAGATCAGTTGTTTTGATTTAATTACCTCCACAAAGGTTATGGTTTACATTTATTACAAATACTGCTGCACTTTCGACAAAAGGAATGTCATATCTGGCCTCCTGATTTATACATTTGGTTTTGTGCTTCAGTGAAAGTAGAAAAAAACACTGTCTTATTATTTTCATCATTTCTTTATCATTTTAGATCTGAGATAATGATGGAAAATTTAAAAAAAACATCCAAACTTTGCTTTTTGACTAAGAGATACACAATGAGGTCAGTCAAATGTAAACAGATAACACATACACTGTGATATAATAAATACAAGTCAAGGAAACATTAAGAGTCCCTAAGGTAGAACCTTAGGCAACTTCTGTTTTGGTTGCTTGAACAAGAGTTTATGGTCTAATAATCAAGAGAAGAAAGCTAAACAGTAGAGGGATAGAGCACAAGCTAAAGGCTAAAAGGGCTAATCTGTTTGTGCTAATGTTGACTCCAACCCACAGTCAGCAGTTATTCTGCAGTGGTCTGTTCAAACTTGAGAGTCCATGAATAAAATGAAGAGTGAGGTTACGTTAGCTCTGATTGGTAGATGACTGGCAGGTTATAACCAATGTCGATAGCACCACATATCAGTGGCGGCTGCTGGTCAGTCAAGGAGGGGAAGCTCATTTTTTCCGGCCTACATCATAAATTTCTTGATTTATTTAAAGGTAAATTCTCCTCCGTGTCAGCTTGTCAGCAGCTGGAGCTGCCACGTGAGACTACGACAGGCTGTAAGTGTGAGTGACAGGGGGAGAAGCTCCTCAGCTGGAGCTGTAGCTGCTTATTGGTGAAAAGAGAGATAATCTTTTAACACAACGCTCGACGTTTTTAAGAAAGGTAAACTCACTGGGGATCGATAAAACCTCTGGATCAGTCTGAAACAACTGAGAAGATGCTCCGCAGGAGGGTTATACTTCAAGATCTCTGACTGGCTCATTTCACTGTCAATCAAAAAGGGATTCAGCCTCAGACAGATCATCCAATCATCATGCAGAAGCCCAGCGTCCAGGCCAGCCCACTGCCTCATAGACCCCCAGAGACGCTGAGCGTCCGATGGGCGGGACAAAGCCCAGCCTTTATCCAATGACCGTCCAGTTTCCACAGTGGAACAACCCACTCTACGCTTCCCCGCTGAAGTCAGAAGACGCTCAGCGTCCGACTGTGTTAAAGCGCTGAGACGCTGCGGGGATGAATGAGAAGGAGGTGGAGCCAGTTACCTGTGATAGGAGCTGATTCTGAACTAAAGATGAAGGAATTCTAGCTCAGATGTTATCAATGAAATGTTCACACAGCAGAACATATCAACACTTTTTTTAGGAACATTTTAGGGGAAGCTGAGCTTCCCTTGCAGTCTTAGAGGAATTCGCCACTGCTACATATAGCCGGTTACTGATGTACGGTACAAACTTACAACATTTGCTTGTCACGTTTCGAGCAACAGCGCTACGAAGCTGTTACTGATGAAAAAATACCTTTCCTTGTGTCGTTATAGCTGGGAAAAAGTTGCCAGAAGGTGGCGCTGCAGTCACACAGATCCTCCTCACAGCATCTTTAAGATTAGAAAACATTCAAAAACACCAAAACTTGGGCACACTGCAAACATATCCAAACTTAACTCAGGATCACAGAGTCTGAGGGAAGCTACGTTAAAGAGATTAGCAGAGTGTGGCTAAAGCTAGCAGAGCTAGCACCACTGACCCAAAGTCCTTGGCCTAGGCTGGTTTCGTGTTGGTCAGTTTAGGTACAGTATACTAGTTTAACCAGTTAACTTTAGCTCTTTTTTCTAACTCTGTCACCTGTGCCTGTTTACATCCAGGTAGTAGAGTGTTATGGTGGAACATGGATGCTGACCTACTGTTGGAGAACAGATGAGAATCCACTTCCATTTATTGTGTGTACGGCAACCAAATGCTTCCCTGTGCAAAGCCTTCTGGGAAACCTAGGGATGTTAGCGTTACTAGCAAGTTCAAGAAAGTTAACGAATGTTGTGTTTCTTTTTGTGGGACTAATTCTTCACTGGGGCTACATAACGATACAGTTTTTGACTAATGCTTGTTGACTTTTTTGGCTCTCTACTTTGTATTCTATAAAGAAAAATATTAAGAATTTAGTTTTTCTTGATCCTGTCACCCTATTTAACCTCATGTCAAGTTTTCCCCTCAGACAGGAAGCTGATAAAGATCAATACTTGAGATCAAAAGCACAACTTTGCTGTTTCACTTTCTTCTTGTTTCACCAAAAACACCTGTGGGTTTGTGTCGTGTCTGTTCGGGCCCATTTAGGACTCTTAATTTGTAGTTCCATCTGATGTTTTACTTGAAAGAGGTGATTCATAGTTGCTAGTTATCTGAATCAGCGGGGGAAAGTAACCGCCTCAGGCAGGCTGTACACACACTCCTCTCTGACTCACTGAAAAAGTTTCTCACTCGGAGCTCCAAAACACTTTAAAGTGAAAGTCAATAAAAGAGATTGAGTCGTGTTATCTATGCAGAGAAAATTTGGCAGCAATGGGTGTAAACTTTGATTTGTGGGCAAGAATCATTAGCCGCAGCTTTGGTTATGAGGCTGAACATGTGCTCCAAAAGATCCCTCTGCTAGAGACAGATGGAGGACGTGAAGAGGCGATAAAACCTGCAGGCAAAGCCGGACAAAAGACAGGAGATACGAATAGATCTCATTTCACCGAGGAGGAACAAATATCATGTGCTTTTTTATCCACACGATGCACTTCAGAGAGAAATGAAAGAAATCGATCGTGGCTGCTCAGATGTGAAATGGAATCAGTGTTTTACCGAGGAGCTGAGAGGAAGGTGGTCGTATCCATCCCAGAGTTCACCAGGAAAACGCTCCTGATTTGGTTTTATAATCGGAGGCCAGAGATGATGTTTGGCTCTGATTGCTGCGAGAAATGGAGACAAAAGAGAGGAGAGGAAATTTAAATGGTAAAATGAGAAGTGTGGGCTGGTTTTGTGCCAGTGATTGGGGTTGGAGCCGGGGCTGTTGGCTTCTTTCATCTAAGAGGAGATACTGATGACGGCTGATGAGCTGAGGCGCTGGGATGAAAAGGGGAAATTATTTTTGATGGCAAAGGCTAAAACTGCTGACAGAAAGGCATAGAAAGAAGAAAAGACTCTGTTCAGTAATATTTAAAAGATTCTGGTTTTACTTCAGTGACTTCAGAGGTTATCAAATAAGGGATTAAACAAACGCTTTGACAGAAAAACTGTGTCTGGTGAAGTGTCTCTGAGGTCAGATAATTTGCTCTCTGCTTGTTTTCTTAAGAATATAGTTTGTAGGCGTGGGAGAAAAAATTGAAATCGATAAACAATTCTTCATTTCAGTCTTTGTTTATAAACTGTATTGGGAATAAGTTATCACTTTTCTCCAGCAGAGGGCGGAACATTTCTCTCTGACTCACGTGATGTGCATTTTATGAGAAAATATGGCTCCTTATATAGTCTGTAGACATCATCATCATTATTTGACTTTTTCTCTTGGTCTGGTGCTAGAAAGCAAAATAAAAATCGTGAAAATCGTAAATATCGTAGAATCGCAATTTAAATTGAATAGGTACTCCAAAAAATCGTAATAGGATCGAATTGTGAGAAAAGTATATTGTCCCAGCCCGAAGAGTTTGGTTAGAGTTGCATGAGTCTATACTAGGGCTGCAACTAACGATTATTTTCGTAATCGATTACCCTGACAATTATATTTACGGTTAATCGGTTAATCGATTAATCGATTAATCAATTATTCGGGAAAAAATGATAATGCATAATAGCAAAATTTGTAAAACCATACATGCCATCATGCATTTGCTGAATAAAGTGTCTACAGAGAAACAAGATGCTCCATTTATAAAGTGCTGTCAGGCGATTAAAAAAATTAATCCAATTAATTACAGGATTTGTAATTAATTAATCTAATTATTCGCATTTTAATCTCATATCTGCTTAAGGTCCCAAAATAAAGAATTTGAATTCCAGGACATTAAAAGACATTAAAAGACATTTAAAAATAAGGTGGGAATATATACAACATATTTTAGGTACCCTGAGGCATAAGGAACACATGAAAAAAGTTTTATGGTTCTACCTTTACAAAATCTACACAGTCCTGCACCCAAGATAAGCTGATTTGATTCTTAGGACGTTTTTTTGCTTCTGTCACATTTTTACTCGATGTGGACTCAATTTTCACTGCAATATGAACTTCTATACTTCTATGAGGTCAGGAGAACCAGGGCTAAAGGCTAAAAACTGTGAGGAACTATGTACAAAACACTTTTTTCAAGTCTTGGATCAAAGAAAAGTGAAGTATTCTCAGTTTAACATGCTCTGAACACACAAACTGTTGCTGATTGGTGCAGAGCAGCCCCAAGCTGAAACATGACACCAGGAAGATGGAAGCAAATTTTCAAAGAATTCTTTAGATTTAAATACAAGACATTTTTCGATCATCCAGGGCTTGTTTGATGCAGTAAAGAGTGTAAAATTATCTGTTTTTTACAGAATTGAGCAAACGGTTGATTTTCTGCAGATTTTCAAAAAGGATGTGTGAATAAACGAGATGTGGACGGCAGTCCCCTTAACAGCGCTCTCTCTTCCCCCCGGTTCAAAGCATGTTGCTGACGTCATGTGTGATACATACATTTATTCCGTCAGAAATTTGAAAATCTGACGAGAACACCACTTTTTCCATGTAGGACAAACGGTTTGTAAATGCCAGACATTTGAAAATAAGTGTGTCTTTGAACGCCTTGCGGGTTTGGATTCAGATTAATCTGCGTTAATTTTTATAACGCGTTGATTTGCGGTGTAATTATTAATCTAATTATCGCGTTAAAATGACAGCCCTAATAAAAAGTGATATGAATGTATCGTAACTTAAAGAATCAACAGTTCGGGCAAAACAACAGAAAATTTCTTATATTATTATTACATGTTTTATCATCTGATTAAGAACTTAGTGGGACAAAAAGGCAAATAAATGAAAATGTGTCCGTAATCTTTTCCCCTGCAGGTCAAACAGTCCCCCCCCTCTGCCCTACCACTATCTGTAGCAGCTAACGCTAATGCTAGCATTGGTTTAATGAACTCCTCATGGTTTTCAAACGGGGTGATGATTTAATAAAAAGACTAAATGCGTCCTAAAAGACAAACCAGGCATTTCACAACATATAAAGGAGTGTATGTGGGATTTTGTAGCTCCGCCCCTCGCTGTGAGCTCCCGGCTTGTCATCGATGAGACCAACATGTTGAATGAACGGCTTCTCCAGCTCTACCGTTATTCACGTGTTTACTTGTTTCCCTCACCTGCCAGCTCGGCTTCTCCTCAGCCACACTGATCTGTTTACATGTGACGCATACAGCCCCACAGCCCAGGTACACTCCAGTCCAGTAGGGGGCGGTAATGCACCTTCAGCTAGTTACCTACTGTGCAGTGCATTCATTATGGAAAAACGTTGTCAATACATTTACAAGTTGATTTTTGTCGATTGTTTCGATTCGTCGTTGCAGCCCTAGTCTATACCCTGATCAAGTTGGTTTCTTCCAAGACATCTCTTGCAGCCATGAGTTTTTCTGCATCTCCACAAAATTTGGATTTTTAGTCAGAAGCTGTGATTCTGTCAAATTAGAATTTTTTTTTTTTGCATTTCCTGTAGTTTCTTGTCTTTTTCAGTTCCTGTCAAGCTGCCTCCCTCTCCGTCCATCACTGGGTTCCGAACTGAAGGCTGGCACACGTTAACAAACATAAGATCATAAAGTGTGTGCACTGGAAAAACTGAAATCTTGTCAAGTGTTTTTGTCTTTTTTTTAAGTAAAAATTGTCGTTGTACTCGACAGGAGCCACATTCAACTGAGCAGTCCAAAAACTGTCTTTTTTTCAAGTTATTTAAAGATAAAATGAGGTCTGAATTACTTGTTACAGAGAATTTGGTCAAAAATTTGCACAAAGCTAGAATAACGTCTTAATACAGGTAATTTTTTTCTTGCTCCGTTGGCAGATTTTTTCCACTTGTTACAAACTGTTAATTATTAGACTGAATATATGAACATCATACAGGTTGGATTCCCCTACAGACGCATACAGATACAGAATCTGGGACATCAAGGTGAAGAAATGACAAAAATCTTGCATTGAAATATGAGAAATGTGGCATTTTACAGTGACACACATTTTTGATGTTTTACATTTAATTGTTAAAAACATTTTGGCAAGAAAGTAGTTTAAAAAGATATTTTGTTGTTGAAATTAACACACATCTGGAAAAGCAAATTAAACACTTGAGGTGAGGTTTGTCACAATGTGAGGCTTTTCTGTTTAAGTGCAGAACAATCAACACATTTAGCTCATCACGGCTGAAATCATCTGAGCTCGTTAGACTCAGATCATTTTGTTCAGCATCACTTTCATACAAGTTTTTTAAAGAGGAAGGAGCAGAGTGATTCAGAGATGTGTCAGGGTAAAACTCTTAAGTTTATTTTTTAGGGTCCTTGTACTAAGGGAAAGGAGTGTCCTCTAATTTGAACCTCTCTTAACCTGCCCAAAAAACTCATATATAAATATATATAATACAAAAATTGAACGCTAACATACCAAAATGTGCTCCCTAGCGCCACCTAGGCACACTAAGATGGATCTCAATGGCAGTAGGAGAGATCAAACCAACGTCAAATTGTTCGTCTCAATGAGACGCACAAATCATATACAGACACTCCTGACCTATCTCAAACAGGAAGCTGGCAATTTGCCTTTCAAAATGAAATTCGGCCAAATTTTTGGCCAGAAACAAAAGTTATCTTCTCCTAGGCCGTATATGGTATTGGCTTGAAATTCGCTCAGATGACAGAGTGGACCCTGCTTTACAAAAGCTACGTATGAATTTGATGTTTCTCAAACGGTTTTTGAATGGTGAGCCCTCAAAGTCGTGAACTCCAAAGAAGCTCATTCAGCTCCCCCCATTAGAATGAATGGGAGAGGAGGATCCAGCTCCACACAAGCTGCAGCGGTTAGGCCTCTACACAGCAGCTTTAATTTTTGTCACTATTGATTTGTTTATTTTTCTAAGACCTGAGACTCACAATAAAAAGAAAAAAAATCATTCTTTATCTGAGAATTTCCGTTTATTCAATACTATTTCAGAGCAATTTTCCACATTTTGTAATTAAAACTGTTGAGGTGAATCGGTGCTTTTGCAAAAAGACAATCGTATGATTGTATAAAGTCTGGAACAAGTTGTTTTTGTGCTTCTTGTTAAAAATGCAAACAGCAGCTAGACAATAACTAAGTGACTTGTTATGCTGCGGATGTAAACGCTGGTCCCTCACTGCCCTCATGCAAACACAGACAATGCAGCGACAGACGGGGCCAGTTTTAATGAGCCCCCCTCATTGACGAACAGACACATCCCAGCTTCATTCCTAACAACTGCACGACCCTCATGTTAGTTTTTCTCCTGCCAATAAACCGCTATCCTGTCCATCTGTCATTTCAGCTCGCAGCCCTCCGCGGCTCTCTGTGATTGCATCAGGTTTTAATATGAGTCTGCTGCTTGTTTTCTTGGACACCGCACAATGTGTTAGAGATGGAGGATATTGAATGTGCCCAGATAGGAAGCATCTGTCCCATTTACCACCCACGTATCAGCACCCAACTCCTGAAACTAACGCAGCAGATTGGACACACACACTTGGAGAATTCCCTAAATTCCCCCAGTGAACGTGGAAATGTGCGCGCCTCCCCCTCTGTGAGCAGAAGGGACATTTTTGTGGGGTTTAGGAGAGAAATGAGCTGTCAAAGCTGATGCTATGTGCGTCAGAAAACACAGTGGCACAGTAATACTGGTGATACATCACAGTCTGTCTGCCGAGCTGAGCAGCTGGTGACCCGGGATGTTTTAGCATTAAAATAAAAAAGAAATATCCAGAATGCTGCATGGTAATGTGTAACCACGCCTTAACCATGAGTTAGCGCTGTGGCTGTGGCTATCTGTGAGTGGTAGTGTAATAAAGAGACATAAACGTAAAGTAATAACTGCTTTGTTTCCTGATTCAAGCCAGGATTACTGAACTTCACCACAGCAAGAAATAATTCAGAGACTGAATGCTTATGCCAGGATATCTTAAAGTATACTTCTAAAACTGAAATTCAAGAGTGTTCGGACCTCATATAATATCTATCTATCTATTTTGGCCCATTCCTCTGCACAGATTGTCTTTAAATCTAGAATATTCTTTGGTGCCCTCTGGTGAACCCTTTTCTTTACTTCTTTCCACAAATGTTCAGTTGGATTGAAGTCAGGTGATTGACGAGGCCATTCTAACAGATTTGTGCATTGCCTCTTGTTTTCTCTGTAACAAATGTACCTGCTGCCTCCAAATCTTTCTGGAGAACTTTCAGGGTGGTCCCCATGCCATGATGCTTCCACCTCCAAACTTCACTGTTGGTGTAGTGTTTTTTGGCTGATGTGCAGAGCCATTTCTCCTCCAAACATGGTCTGTAGTATGACAGCCCAAAAGTTCAGTTTTGGTCTCATCTGACCAGACAACATTCTCCCAGTATTCTACAGGCTTGTCAAGATGCTGTTTAGCAAACTTTAAACCAGCTTCAACATGCCTTTTCTTCAGGAATGGAGTCTTGCGGGCTGAGCGTCCATAGAGGCCATGACGGTGGAGTGCATTGCCTGTTGTTTTCTCTGTAACAATTGTACCTGCTGCCTCCAAGTCTTTATGGAGCACTTTCAGGGTGGTCCTTGGCTGGTTGAGTCCTCTTCTGACTATCTTTCTGACTCCCTGGTCAGAAATCTTCAAGGAGCTCCTGTGCGTGGCCTGTTGATGGTAAGGTGGTGCTTCTTCCACTTGTGAATAATGGCCCCAACGGTGCTGACTGGAATATTCAGGTGCTTTGATATAAGTCTGTAACCAGTTCCATTCTGATGCTGAGCAACAATCAGGTTGTGAATGTCTTCAGAGAGCTCTTTGCCTTTACCCATCATGAGGTGTGTGCTATTTAACTGCTTGGTGAAAAAAAGACCTTTTTTATAGGACCATCAATTTGCTCTAGCCCAGCTGATGTTGGTTTGCACTAATTGGAAGTTCAAGTAATAATTACTGACAGATTTCAGGTGGTATGGTGCATTTCCTGTCCAAAGTATACAGCCTTTCCATGGTGTGTTCAATACTTTTTTCCTGTGTTATCGTGCTTTATTCACCATAAACATTATTTATGGACCTGAGCGTTGTGATTTCTTTTCATGTGTGGATTATTTGAGTTATTACCAATGTCTGAGAGAAATTTTGTTTGAATTGCACTGTAATTGCTGGGTTGTGAAGTTGGCGTGGGCTCTCTTCTCTTTTAGCTCGGTGATGATACGGGCTGCGTTTAACTCCAAACCCTCCCCCACAGGGTAATAACCATGATTGGCTGATCATTCATCTTTTGGCCTCAGATCCTCCTGGTTATTATCGCTGCGTCCAGGACTTTCACGTCAGGTCTTCTTTATTTTTTTATAAAAGCGGGGCTGTGGCGTGTCGACTGCCAACAGGGCCGTCTATTATTCAGCGGCATCCAGCATCAATTCCTGGAACATATTCAGGACGGGGACTGATTTCCTCCCAGGAAACCATAAAATATGATTTCCCATATCTATTTTTTCCTGGGCTGCCGAGCTGCTGCAGAACATGATTGAGCTTTTAAGGAGCCGGAGGATAAACAAGAGATTTCACAAAGACGGCGTGATGTACTTTAACGCAGAGAGAGGATTCAGCGCGGGGGGATTTGTGGAGGATCCTGAGATTAGGACTACGAGCCAAAACAAATGTCTTTAATACTACATGGGGATGTGTTAATGGCATTAAGCAATCCAACACAAATAAATTGGCAGCTTTGTTTGAAAATCAATACAGATACAGTCGTAGGACCTCCATCTGACGCTGAACTACATCTGGAAATGAAACGTTTCGCTGTTTCCTGTTTTTACCAAATGGTACAGAACACAGATGAGCCGAGTACAGAGCAGAAACAGGCTGAAGAGTTAAAGATGGAGATACACCGATTTAAAACACGTCTCAGACTTTATTACTCTGATGAAAAACTGCAGCTTTTTCCCTGGTGTCTCTCCTCTCTGTGATTGGTGCCATCCATCTTTTTAGATCACGTTAAAAATAAAGACTAAAACAGAGAAATATGGGAAATCACAGGTAAATCCTGAGTGACATACATTTATTTCGTCTCTTTTTTCTTCGTCTTTTCTCTCCCTCTTTTCTTTGAATTAAATGAAATGAGAGAACCAGATATATACTCAGTATCAGATGTTAAGGCTGTTTATTGTTTAATTGTAAGATGTGCATCAAACTTCCAGCTGCCGTCAGGTTAACTTTCCATTATGACAAACGGCTTTAATCTGACATTAGATGTGACGGGACAGTTAATATAGATATAAATGTATATGCTGGTTCAGACGGTTACATTAAATAGTGATTGCTGTGATTGTTTGTTGCATTAAAATGTGCCTGACACTCTGGAAACCTGCCTCTGAGGCTTTGTTGACATGTGCGCACATGTGCGCCTTTCACCAAATTACAGCTGCGGAGGGTGCACTCCGCTTTGCGCCGAGGATAGACCAGGTTGGAGCTGCCGAGCAGCGCACTTTCTGCACTGTTTTTGGCACGAAATTATCACTTTAATGTGATTAATTAGATCAATTGATAACAAATCCTGTAAATAATTTGATTATATTTTGATGTCCTGACCGCACTATTTACCACATAATGGCTGATAAATGTACTTGAAAGTAGTGTCCACAAAAAAACATCTTCTAACCAAAATAAACAGGATTTTGTTGCTCAAACTTGTGTATGAGAATATTCAATGGACCAAAATCTGTTTGAACTAAAAAGTGTTGCATATATAAGTGTTGCATATATATATATATATATATATATATATATATATATATATATATATATATATATATATATATATATATATATACATATACATACAAACATTAGTGGTGGGACTTGATTAAAAAAAATAATCTAATTAATTACACCATTTGTAATTAATTAATCGTAATTAATCGCATTTTAATCACATCAATATTTAACATCAGAAGCAACGCTTTTCAAGCTAGACAGATTTTGGTAGAAGACTAAATCATTGAATATTCTCATACACAAGTTTAAACAAAAGCCTGTTTATTTTGGTTGGAAGGTTTTTTTTTTTTTATGTGGACACTACTTCCAAGTACATTCATCAGCCGTTATGTGGTTAATAGTGCTGTCAGGTGATTAGAAAATAATCAAATTATTTACAGGATTTGTAATTAATTGATCTAATTAATCACATTTTAATCTTAAACCTGCTTAGGTCCCCACATCAAGAATTTGAACTGTAGGGCATGACTGCATGACTAATCAAATGAATTCACGAAAAAGAGATGATTTGTAAATCCTTTTTTTTTTTTTTCTGGACAATATTTATTAAAATGTCTGTGCTCCCTGCCATTGACATTTGATTACTGTTTACTGCGTCTATAGAAGTAAATTATATTTTTCAGCATAGGGAGGCAGGGTCTGGTGGAGCTTGTCAATCAAAATCCTGCTCGTAAACTACTGTGGGTGAGAGCAGTGTGTTCTTTGGATGAGAGCTCAGCATGGATATGAGGAGAAGATGTGAGATGACAGAGACACAGAGGGACGCTGCAAGTCAGAAAAGTTCATGCAGCTCACGCTCCAACTGAGGATGTGTTAAAGTAGCTCAGAGAGAAAGAGCGGCGCCATCGTGAGGAAAGACGACGGAGATCATGAAGAGGATCAAAGGGTGGAGCGCCCGAGATGAACACGATCAAAAAAGTTTGATATTTCTATTTTTTGGACCAAAAACAGGAAGAGAGACATTAAAGAAGAGAGTCCACTCTTCTTAAGTAACTTTGGTGTTTACATGGTCATAGAAAACATTATTATTTGGGTCTTAAAAGATCGTTACAGATTCTCTGAAAATGTCTGGCAGCCAACATATGGCAGAATATATATATATATATATATATTTATATATATATATATATATATATATATATATATATATATATATATATATACATATATACATTTATATATATATATATATATATATATATATATATATATATATATATATATATATATATATATATATATATATATATATATATATATACATACATATATATATATATATATATATATGTATGTATATATGTATATATATATATATATATATATATATATATATATATATATATATATATATATATATATATATATATATATATATATATATATATCAGCTGAGACTCTGTACATTTCATTATCTTTAACTGAACGAACTCACAGACCTGCGTCACTCAGCGGCTGTGGAGGAAACTTTATCCGCCGCCTTTGGCTTCTCCTCAACTTCTACTTATTGATAAAAGTAAGAGCTGAAACTGTTCTCAACAAAACAGTCTGTAAAACACAAATCTCCGTCCTTTTCAACCTGTAATTTCAGACTAAATCACCGGCTGTGATTCAGGTTCCTGTTCAGGCTTTTTATACCAGGTTTTCACTGCAGATGCAATTAAGAGGATCCTGTCTCCGAGCAGAGAAACGGAGGAACTTTCCATTCAGCGCCTGATTTGTTCATTATGGGTTAGAAAATGTGTCTTAGCAGAGGAACAGGCTGTTTCCCTCCCTGACTGACCGACCCTGAGCACGCCGCGGCGTTGTGAGCGCGCACACATCAGGAAAACAAGCGTTGGGCTTTGTTCGTTGGTTACACAGGGTTTGTACAGAAACAGTAAATACCACTAATTTAGTGTGAAATTAAAGCTTTGAAATGTTTCAGACGTATATGTTTAATGAAATTGCTACATTCATGCTTAAATTATGTAAATCAGTGAATTTAGTCGTATGTTTCCGGCTCTTTTAATTCCCTGACCGTGAGAGAAAGTGGTAAAAGCATCTTTTTACAGGACTGAGTGTAATAATTCTCACTTATTTGTTGTGAAAATTACAGTTGAAGGAGTTTGGCAGCTCTTATTGTTCATTAACAGTAATTAGCTCGTCCTGTGCATGAATCAGCGTGATGACTGGTGAAACAAAGTCTGTTTGACGTTACACTTTCACAAACAAAGACAGAAGAGGCTGTGATGCAGCACACACACACTGACACACACACACACACACTGCAGACCGGCTCAAGAGACTACCCAGATATCCAAAATACGTCTGCTGTAACGGGAACGAGCTTCAATGGACTTTTCAGACCGTGAAGGAGTTTGGAAATTGGCTTCAGGCGGCGCTGAGGGAACTATCTGAGTCGGTGGTGAAGCCATTTCCTTAAATATCACGGCTGCAGACGTGAAGATGGTTCGTTTGTCTTCATTCTGAAAACTCTGGGAAGTTAAAACACCTAAAGACTCTTTGTTGCAGCTGTTTTATAGCATCATTTTACTGTTTGAGGCTGATTTTACGCTGCCAAAAGGGTCAAAAATATCCCCATAGGCGTACACGAAGGCCGGACAAACAGGTGTTACAAACCAAAGAAACACAGATTACAAAACTTCAAACATTTTAATTTCAAAGTTCCATTTTTGTTATGGACTTGGGTAAATTAACTTTTCACCAATCACTCGTCACAGAAACATCTCTGAACTCCATCTTCCCCTCCGTGTTTCATCAGCCTGTCCTGAACTAAGAGGCTGTTTTTGATTCTCGTCAGATTCCTCAGCCGCTGGAGCCGAACCACCGCGTTTAAGGCCATTTATCACTAATGAACACATTATCACGCAAAGATTTTTCTCCGCTTCCCCGCTCTTAAAAAATTAAAGTCCTCAAGCTGAGATGTCATAAAGTCAGTTTAACGCTAATTAGTTACTTTATAGTCTCTCAAAGTTTCAACCTCTTTTTTAACTTCTTGGTAAAGTGAAGGCTGGATTTCTCTCTGAGTTTCTGAAAGCGATGAGAAGGATTGACTCTGCACCAAAAAATAAAAAAACATGAGATATACAGTGGGGAAAATAAGCATTGAATGAGTCAACTTTTTTCTCATTACATTCATTTCCAAAGCTGCAATTCAAACAAAATTTCACCCACACATTGGTATTAACTCAAATAATCCACACATGAAAAGAAATCACAACGTTCAGGTCCATAAATAATGATTATGGTGAATTAAGTACGATAACACAGGAAAAAAGTATTGAACACACCATGGAAAGGCTGAATACTTTGGCAAGGAAATGCACCATACCACCTGAAATCTGTAAACCTGAAAGGTAAAGAGCTCTCTGAAGACATTCACAACCTGATTGTTGCTCAGCATCAGAATGGAACTGGTTACAGACTTATATCAAAGCACCTGAATATTCCAGTCAGCACCGTTGGGGCCATTATTCACAAGTGGAAGAAGCACCACCTTACCATCAACAGGCCACGCACAGGAGCTCCTTGAAGATTTCTGACCAGGGAGTCAGAAAGATAGTCAGAAGAGGACTCAACCAGCCAAGGACCACCCTGAAAGTGCTCCAGAAAGACTTGGAGGCAGCAGGTACAATTGTTACAGAGAAAACAATAGGCAATGCACTCCATCGCCATGGCCTCTATGGACGCTCAGCCCGCAAGACTCCATTCCTCAAGAAAAGGCATGTTGAAGCTGGTTTAAAGTTTGCTAAACAGCATCTTGACAAGCCTGTAGAATACTGGGAGAATGTTGTCTGGTCAGATGAGACCAAAACTGAACTTTTGGGCTGTCATACTACAGACCATGTTTGGAGGAGAAATGGCTCTGCACATCAGCCAAAAAACACTACACCATCAGTGAAGTTTGGAGGTGGAAGCATCATGGCATGGGGACCACCCTGAAAGTGCTCTAGAAAGACTTGGAGGCAGCAGGTACAATTGTTACAGAGAAAACAAGAGGCAATGCACAAATCTGTTAGAACAGCCTCGTCAATCACCTGACTTCAATCCAACTGAACATTTGTGGAAAGAAGTAAAGAAAAGGGTTCACCAGAGGGCACCAAAGAATATTCCAGATTTAAAGACAATTTGTGCAGAGGAATGGGCCAAAATCACACCTGAGCAGTGTGGGCCATTAGTTCAAACATACAAGAAGCTTCTGGAAGCTGTCACTGCAAACAAAGGCTTCTCCACTAAGTATTAGATGAGTCTCAGTTAGCGTGTTCAATACTTTTTTCCTGTGTTATCGTACTTAATTCACCATAATCATTATTTATGGACCTGAACGTTGTGATTTCTTTTCATGTTTGGATTATTTGAGTTGATACCAACGTCTGGGAGAAATTTTGTTTGAATTGCAGCTTTGGAAATAAATGTGATGAGAAAAAAGTTGACACGTTCCAATACTTATTTTCCTCACCGTATGTGCTCATGGATTATTTAACGCCAAGTGTGGCGCACGGTGTCGTAAGATGACCTTTGTCATCAACGTTTTATCTTTGTGGTTTATAAACCGCTCTCTTCCTGGATGTGAATTCACCATTTTCACTTAAGAAACAGGAAGAGGCAGAAATATGTGACATGTCATCAAACTGTGCTCTTGCTGGAGGCAGTTTTGGCACATGCCGAGAAATGTTGGTGTTTCCAGCCTCTCTGGGACAGAGTGAATCATTCTCTGTCAAGGACACCGACTGTCTAAGTGTTGGTTTCTGTTTCTTTGTTTCTGTAAAGAATTACCAAAAAGCATGCATTCAATATGATAATCAGGATATTTCAGGCTACAAACACCAAACTCTGGCTTTACTAAAAACCAACATGTGTGTTTTTTACTTTTCTCTGTTTGCTTTCAGTGAATAAAAAAAAACGGCCTGTGCCAGCGAGCTACAAAGACAGCAGAAGAAACGGGATTACTCCAGGGATTTAGAGACTTTTTGCTCCTTTGTGCTTCAGACTCCTGCTTTTATCTCTCCAAAGTTTTAGAAAACAGAGTGAGGAGTCAGAAGGAGACAAAAAGGAGATTTAATAAAACAAAAAAAGCCCCAAAATAAGAAAGAAAGGCTCGAGGACTTTTTTGTCTTGGAAGAGCTGCTACAAATACAAATTCTGACTCAGTGAAGTAAAACAGGTCAAAATGTGTTTACAAAGGAAGCGTTTAGAAAAAGAAGTCATCAAAATCTGCAACCTGCTTAACACTCAAACACGGCATACTGCCAAACACTGCTCCCCCTGGTGGCTGGCTGCAGTATAGGTCAAAAAATCCATCTCCCCAGTCATTCCAGATGGGCTGTGGTCAAACTTTAAAAGATTAATACACCTGGTAGAAATGTTTCTCACGTCTGATTGTTGTGGTGATTTGAAGATATCATTTGGCTGTCTTGTATTCAAGTCTTCTTTCGTTTTCATTAGTTATTAGAGGTTAAAAATGAGGTTTTACGTCATGTTAACGATGATTGACAGCTGACGTTCTCGTGGATTTTTTTCGGGGATTGTAAAATATGTCGGAAGGTAGAGTCAAGAAGTGATTAGACTCCCGAAAGAAAAAATATATATATCACTTTTGTCACCCAGCTCCACTCAGATTCTCCCAGAATCCCTCACTGTACTGCGCAGACTCTGGCCGCACAACTGCTTCTATACACAGTTTATGGTTGGGTACAGTGTCTCATACTTTAAAAAGTCTGGCCAATCTCATTCTTTCACAGATTTTTTTTTGTGTATACAAAATTGCTGAATATGAATTCTGAATATACATAGTGTGATGCCATAATTGGTGTGATAGTTTGATTAAATGCTGCTCCAACAAAAACATACTCTACAAAAAAACCATGAAAATAAAGGTGGTCAGGCACCAGTTGAACCAATAAGACATGGATGAAAATAAAGAAAACAATTTAAAACAAAAACAACAACAAAAACAGTAAATTTAAACACTAGCAACTAATCTGGGTAAATGAAAATTTCAAATAAGTTTTTTTTCAGAAACTATTTTAATACTTTATCTATTTGTAAGGTTCAACATTAGATCACCTCTGTGAGTCTATAACTGCAGTTCCATTACACCTCAAACTGCACAAAACCTAAATATCGCAATTAAAAAATAATATAGAAACATATGAGGTTATATTTGTGCCACCAGAAACTGAATTTGAATCAAAATATTGAATTTAATTGAATTTATTTTTTATATTCCATTTTGTCTTCCAGCTTAATACTTATGGCTTTTGAAAACTTCCCTTTGAAACTTTCCCTGTGTCTCTGGAAAAAGTGCCAGCACAAAAGCTTTTTGTGTTTTTGCCCCAGGATGGCAGCTTTCTGTGAATTTTGGAGGTCAAACTCAAAAACTAACTTTTTAATCAAGCTTCTGATTTGGATTTTCTTTTTTTTTCTTTTTTTTTTTTTTTAAATATTTATTTATTATTATTTTTACTTATTTATTTTTTTAATTGACCCTAGACTGCATTATAACCATTTTTGCAATTGTCACTTTTATCACAGCTTGTAAATATAATTTAATTACTTTTTTATTGAACTGATTTTGCTATTTTTATCATTTAATATACATATTTTAGCAATTAAAATAAATAAAAAATAATTTATTAAATAATTTATTATACGTATTTTTATTATTATTATGATTATTATTATTATGGTTATTTATTTATTATTATTATTATTATTATTATTATTATTATTATTATTATTATATGTATTTTATTATCATTATTATTATTTTACATTTTTATTATTAAATTTCAATTATTTTTATAACTTCTGTCAAATATTGATGCTATCTTTGCTTCTATTTTCCTACGAGGTGCATTGTGCTGCGTGTCTGGATGTATGAAAGGTGCTGGATGAATAAAGATGAGTGTGAGTGTGAATGGATGAACTGCAGACAATGTTAGGCACTTTTTGATATATTTTCATCATTGAGGTTGTTTCTTATCACACACAACATCACAGAGCATATTTTCCTCGTCAAGTAGCTCTGCTGGCTTTATTTTCCAAAGTAAGGGCCTCCTTAAAAAAGGTGAACTATCCCTTTAAACTGGCAGTGAAACTCTAAATGCTCCACAAACTGCTTTTATTGACTTTAGTGTTTAATGGATCTCAGTAAAGTCAGGGTGGAAATAAAGAGCACGGTTTGAGTTGCAGCCTAAAAACATCTTCCTCCTCTGGTTCAGACTGAAGCGGACTCTGGTTCAGACCGAAGCAGACTCTGGTTCAGACTGAAGTGGACTCTGGTTCAGACTGATGTGGACTCTGGTTCAGACCAAAGTGGACTCTGGTTCAGACTGAAGCGGACTCTGGTTCAGACCGAAGTGGACTCTGGTTCAGACTGAAGTGGACTCTTGTCCAGTTTGGGTCTGAGGGTGCAGAGAGGAGCTAAACGCCGTCAGGGGAGCAATGAGAGCAGGCTCTAAAAATGAAATCAGGGTAAATTAAGCAGCTAATCGTCCTTTAGGTGTCCGTCCATGTGCCCACTCTGTCCCAGTCGTCAGTCCTGATCCCTTCCCCCTCTCTTCAGGATCCAGGATCTGCTCCCGCCCCCCAAGGCCCTGAGAGACCATCCCTTTATTCCGCTTGGATCCTCCTCCGCTGCTGCCAGCTGCTGCCCTACTTGAGTGTCTCCGTCTGTACCCATGATCCCCTGCTGCAGCGCTGCTCCGATCCATCCCACCTTGAATAATCTCACAGGTCAAAGCTGAGACTCTGAAAACGTCTCGACGTGCGGGTTTGATTTCACTTATTGGTTCATTTTGGAAAACGCTGCATCAGGCTGGGTAGGGTCTGGGTATAAATGACACATTGATTTTTCCGTCGTGTGAAGTATTTCTCCCTCTCATTGTGAATAAGCTGTCTCTTTAGCATTCAGTTTGGGCGCCTTACACAGTAATTGAACCCGTTACATCAGCAGGGGCCATTTGAAATTACTGAAGCACGCACACAACTCATTAAAGTCCAAACAAAGAGAAAGTGGAAAAAGTTCCAGCTTGAAAAAGGTGCATTGTTTTTATCAAAAATGTAATCTGCAGTAGTCAGACGGCCCAGGTGAAACGTGGATTTTTCACCAGACGTCGAGTCGACCTTCATTAACGCTCTGACCTTGAACATATTCATTAGGATTCATCAGGTAACTGTGTTTGTTACGGACAGATAAGCTCAAAGATGAAGGTTAACTGATGAAACTGAGGTCACTTCCTGAAAACACCTTTTAGAGTTGTTAGGGCCTGTGTCCACTAATGGTGACAAAAGATTCTGTTAGTGTAAACAGGCCCTTAACTCTCCTGTAAGGAGTCTGTAACTGGTAATTCCTCCGTCCTCCACTAAAGCAAAGAAAACAGAATGACTGACTTAATCTGGGGGATTATTTACCTGAAACAGCTGTTTTGATTCCCACAGACGCCCAAACTTCAGCTCCCCACATATTGTCCTTCACTCACATCAGCTCCCTCTATCTGAGCTCCTCCTGATGAAAAACAGTCTGTTGCAAGGTTTGAATAAACTAGCTAAAAAAAAAAGGGAGGTGAAAAAGCTTTTTCATTCACTAAAAAAGAAAAAAAGCTGAAAAAAGGAAAAAATAAATAAATAAATAAAACAAAAAAGAGGTGAAAAAAACCTTTTCATTAATTAAAAAAAAAAGCTAAAAAAAAAAATTTTACTTAAGAAAAGACAAAAAAAAAAACCAAAAAATGAGGTGAAAAAACATTTTCATTAATTTAAAAAAAAAGAGAAAAAATATTTCCGTAAACTAAAAAAAAGCTCAAAAAATTGTTTACTATAGAAAAGACAAAATAAATAAAAAACAACAAAACAAGAGGTGAAAAAAATTCATTTATCACAGAAAAGATCAAACAAAAAAAACAACAAAAAAAGAAGTGTTGAAAAAACATTTTTATTGTTTAAAAAAAAGTGAAAAAACATTTTGACTAAAAAAAGTGAAAAAAAAACTTTTTCATTAACTAAAAAAGTGAAAAATCATTCAAATTTGTTTTAAAAAAGTGAAAAAAAAATATTTATTGACTAAAAATAAGTAAAAAAAACATTTTCGTTCACTACATAAAGTGAAAAAAAAATGTGTTAAGTAAAAAAACAAAAAAACAAAAAGAGAGGTGAAAAAAAATCATGTACCAAAGAAAAGACCAAACAAGAAAAACAACAAAAAAAGAAGTGTTGAAAAAACATTTTTATTTTAAAAAAAAGTGGAAAAAAACATATTTCTTAACTTAAGAAACAAAAACAAAAAGAAATGAGAAAAAATATCATTTTTTCAAGAAAAGACAAAACAAAAAAACATAAATAAGAAGGTGAAAAAACATTTCCATCAACTTAAAACAAGATGTGAAAAAAACATTTCAATTAACTAAAAATAAAATTTAAAAAATGCCAAAAATAAGATAATGTATAACCATTTTATTTTTATTAAGCCAGATCAGATTTTAATTTGATGTTAATTTAATATCTCCTGATCGCCTGCTGTGTGCATGGAGTGGGTGGTCTAAATGTGCAGGTAATCTTTAAGTTTCATTTTCATTTCGATCCGTCTAGACTACTTTCTTTTAGTGTTTTAAGAAAGGATTTATGTTACACAGGTGAATGTGAAATTATTTAAGTTAACTTCAAGTTTGTTTGCGTTTATTGCTGCTCGTCCCACAAATGTGGCTCCATTTGAAGGGAAATAAACAGACTCTACAACGGTTTAAAAGTTAGAAGAAATAATCTACCGAAAAGGAAATTCCTGACTTTTTGTGCCAAGTTTAACTGACTTCAAACTAGCTTCAATGTGTTTTCAGTATTTTGTGTTTTGTGTAACCCTCAGTCTCATTTATACCTTGTAGAGGAGCATCCACAGGAGACAGACACAGACCTCAGTGTGCGTCAGACAGAGCGGGACGTCGTACGGGGAGAGCGACCATGAAAACAAACAGTCCCTCTGACATCGTTCATCACCCTCTGCAGTCCCTCAGCCCTGTACAGTCTGACAGACATAAAACCCCATTTTACATTATAATGAGCATCTCTGTGCCGTTTCCTGCCTGCTCTGTTTTCCCAATTTCTCATTTTGTGCCTGTCAGAGTTTACACCTTCATCTCCACCTGACATCTCCCCATCTCATGCTGTCTGCCTCCATCTTCATCATCGGAGCGTTTCCTGTTTCCTGACATTTCCCTGCAGCTGTCGGGATGGACATGGGTTTCAGACACGACCGAGGAGGACAGGATGTGTCTTTGTTTTCTGCTCAGGGATGTGTATATGTGTGTGTGTATGTGTTGTGTTGTTGCGTAGGAGTGGAGAAAAAAAGGACAGGGTTCAGGGAAAAATTCAATAGCGAGCCGCTACGAAACGACCTTTTCAATAACTGGAGTCAGTCACAACGAAGGGAAGTGAAACTTTAAGTTTAACCTTCACGCTGACTCTTCTTCTCCCAGCAGGTAAACATGAACTCAGGGCAGACGAAACAATCTGTACGCAGTGATACTGAACACAAAGACAGCGTCAGATTTCTCAAAAGAGTCGCCAAACGTAGGTTTTTTTTTAATCAAATCAGTGGTTTTAACGTAGCAAGATTCTGCACTTTACCAGTAAATCAATTTGAACATCGTAAACTGTTGTTCTCTGTTAGCATACTTTCTGTAAACTGCTTCTTTATCATGCACAGCTTTTTTTTTGGCGTGTGCCCTCTTGACCAGGTCACCGTTGTAAAAGAGATCCTGATCTTAATGAGTTATTTTTTCTAATTCAATAAATATATAAGTAAGTTGGAAATAAATAAATAAGTTGGAATCCTGTAGGGCTGGGATGATGTGTTATTCTCGAAATTCAATTCAGTTACGTATTTTGGGGTGCTGATTTGATTTAAATTGCAAAAGTTGAAGTTAAAAAAGTTAAATGATGACGATGTCTCTGTCAGAGAAAAACATGTCGCCCTCTGCTGGAGAAAGGTAGTAACTTTTTTACAACCCAGTTTATAAACAAAGACTTAAATGAAGAATTTGAAAAGAAACAAAACTATTTGTGACAAATAATCCCAATTAATTAATTTTCAATCTTTTCTCCCACCCTTAGAAACCTGACAGGTTGAGCAGGCCCTGGATGTGACGATCGGGAACTCGGCTCAACCAGAGATAAACAGGGTCGGCCCATTCACAGGTGGCTAAAAATAATTAGAAGACTTCAGTTGTTTTTGTTGAACTGGCTGATAAAATACTCATGAAACAAAACAAAACAGAAAAAAAGAAATATCTACCAAGTCGTCCCTGCGCTCGAACTACTACAGATTAGAGCCATCACAAGAAGATTTGGTCATTTTTCTTCTTCTTTTTTTTTCTTTTTTTTCTAATGAAGAATACTAATAATCATCCAGTTAACTAATTACACCATGAAAGAGATGCAGGTGCAACCCATCAAACAAACTCAAACTGCGCATGCCTACCACTCATCAACAGTGATAAACCTGGCGAGCGGTAACAATGTGACAGAGAAGATCAAGAAAAGTTTTTTTCAGCCAGAGAAATTGAGATTTGATCACAGGAAAACACAAACAGCTGTTATCAGTGAGTCAGTCAGGTCAAAAAAAAATGTTTCTTAAAATAACCCCTGCATTTTATTGCTTGTACTCTAGCGTCTGTTGCTCTACTCTGTTTGGTCCACTGTGACATGCTGCTGCCAGGTCACCCTGTGAAAGAGGTCTCAACCTCAATGGGTCTTTTACCTGGTTAAATAAAGGTTTTAAAAAAAAAAAAAAAAACGAAGACAAAGAGAAAGAGAAAGTTTGGCGATCTTGAACAGAGTTTCTAAGTGCACAGTAGAAAACTCGAGACCTTCCTTTTTAATCGGGCTTTTAGCTGACTGTATTTATTATTTAATGCTAAATTTTAATTTTCTTCACCCTTTTATTTTGTTTCATTTCTACATTTCAGTTCAGATTTTTTAATTGGAATTTTATTCTTTGTTTAATACTTTTCCTGTTATTATCCTACTCTCTCATTTTACCATATTATTTATTTAACTTTTATTTTATTTTATTTACTTTTATATTTACATTAATTTTATATTGTTATTGTTATTTTATTTATTCATTTATTTACACATTTCTTATCTTAACCTCTAGTATTTTAGAGTATTTTATTTTAATTTATTTTATTTATTCATTCTTAATTAATTCTGTCAGAATTTCCTTTTCAGGTCTTTGTATGTGCGTTTATTGAATGTGGTTTGGGGAGGGAGGATTGTGGGGGTCTAACGTTTTCTTTTTTTTTCAATTATGCAATTTTCTGCTATTCATTCCAGTTCTTGTTATTTCATTAAATTAATTTATTTATTAATTTATTTTTGTAAATCACTTTGTATTACTAAGTCCTGTATGAAAAGTGCTATACAAGCATAGTTTGATGGATTGATTGTTAGAAAACCTCAATAACAAAATCAGTAATATAAAAGCTACTTTGTGAAACAAGCGCTGCAGCAATGCCCATGAATAAGTCTTGAAGCAGTTAAGAGAATAACTCTTGAAGGACCCAGACATTTAAAACAAAAAGTGAATCAAACTTTTAAAACTGACGGCAGTGAGCCTCTCAGGTTTGAGACCTCAATTGTCTACCTTATCTCATCTGTTCACTGAAAATGTTGTGTCTCTAAATCTAAAGTTGCTGTATGGCTTCACATCGCAACCTTTCCAAAGGATTGTCCACTGTCTTTGCATACTTCATCTCAAACGGTAACGCGTTGCACAATGTCTGCCTTTGAACGGTCCGACCTGCGCTGTAATGGTGGGGTCTACCTCCATTAAAGTTAACGCTCTTTTGGCCCGTTAACCCGGCTCATGCAAACAGCTCCTCTTTTTTCGATTGTTGGTACAAACGGTCCATTTTCCTTGCTAATGGTTTGTCACGCACACGACCCTGGTGGTGAAGGTCGAGCTCTATAAGGTTAAACCCCGCGCCTGAGACGTGCTCTGTGTTTGCTGCTAAAGGTGGACAAACCAAAAACTAAAGTTAGGAGTTGATCAACAACGGGGAGAGTTGGAAACAAAAAAAGAAGATTTTCAGACCTGTCAGATGTTTTGATGATTTCGACCACCTCTGTGGGGAGGTTTGAGCCAATAGCAAGAAAAAAAAAAGATAAAACTTGTGTTAAACGCAAACATCAAAAGCATTTAATGCAGTTTCCTGAGAGAGAAGCACGTCTACTTTTATTTCACAGCCAAATTTAGAAAAGCGTATAAAAATGTCAACAGGAAAGCTTTGACCTTTTTTAGAAAAATTAATTTCTGAGATTTCTGAGAACAGAAAGTTTCAGTTCCCCTTCAGACGCAGCAGCAGCCGCCGCCTGCTTCATCATTGACTCAGTAAACTGCAGCGACAGCCTGCTGGCATTTTGCGTTCCTCTCGTCTCATTTCTCTGAAGACTGTTTCAGCAGGATATGGATCAGTGAGTGTGAAAGCATCTCTAAAATGATTCACACAGTGGGTGGAACTGACTTTATTTACAGATGGAGGCAGAGAGGACATCTGCAGGATGACACTGCTCCATTAGAGCCCAGTCCGGCCTCGTAATTTACTCTCGTCCACGCCAATGGCTTCGCTTTGCCGTGAAAGTGTTTCATTCTGTTTTTGTGAAACCTTCAGCGCACGTTATTTCCTCTCCTGGCTCCTCACACACACCGGGAAAGTGAGGTGGAGGGGTCAAAGCTGGGCCAGTCTTTCAAAAATCTCATTATTGTCCACAAGAAGCCATCAGAAACCTTTTCTCTGACTGGAAACTGTACGACGCCAGCTGTTAGGGGCTGGAAGGAAGCCGCCATAGGTCGAGATAACGTCTGATGAGAGGACGCTGAGGTCATTATCATTATCACTTCTTTCCTGGAGACACTGGACAGAGACAAGAGACCCATCGCACCACATTATTGGCTGGCCTGTCATGACCTCAGAGCAGTCAGATGACTCACAACGAAGGCAATTAAAATACATGTTCATCTAATGCAGGAGTCTGTAACCCTTACTTTCACAGGAGGTGTTTTCCTCAGCTCACCTGGATTCAAGTCATTAAGGAGCCACAAAATCTACTTTATCTTCACATTAGAGACGTTTATAAAATTCTATATAAAGTTTAAGTCCCGTGAATACATAACTAGTTGGTTTTGAAATTTATGGAATTGGACATGTGCTATCATGATATTCTTAATAAATAAGCAAAAATGCAAAAAATAAAAAAAAATAAAAAAAATAAGCAAAACCTAGAAATTTTGAAAAATGTGAAAAAATTGTGAGAAAACAAAAAAGAAAAACTCAAAAATTATGGACTAACAAACATTTGCAACAAATGCAAAATAATACATAAATTAAATACATTTGCAAAAATTAAAAAAAAAAATCCAAAAGTAAAAAAAACTAAATAATAAAAAAAAAGAAAACAGAAAATTTCAAAACTATAAAGAATTGGAAAATCTTTTTTTTTTTGAGTGATGTCTTAAATATTGCAAAATTTATCTGAAGGTGTTGAAGATGAACTAATTTGTTAAGATTATTAAACATCTGATAATTTGCAAAATATTTGAAGTTTAAAAAATAAAAACCTCTTCATTTTTTTGAAATTTCAAAAATTTGCAAACATTTTTTTTTTAAATGTGATGTCAAAAAGTTTTTTGGATGTTGACGATAAAAAAATTTGCTCGGATTATAAAAATTTTATAATTTGCAAAATTGTAGAAGTTTAAAAATTAAAAAACTTAAAAAAAAAATCAAATTCTAATTCTTTTGCAATTTTTGAAACAACAAAAATTAGCAATTTTTTTTAAAAATGTGATGCCAAAAATTTGCAAAATTTTTTAAAGATGTTGAAGATGAAAAAATTTGCTTAGATTATTTTTTTAGATAATTTGCAAAATTTAGAAGTTTGAAATTAAAAACCTTGCAATTTTTTTTCGGAATCACAAAAATTTGCAATTTTTTAATACATTTGTGAAATTTTAAAGAAATCAAAAATTGTAATTTTTTTGTCAGCAAAAATTTTATTTTATTTTTTTCCATATCTTGAATTTGATTACATAGATTATTAGTACCGCTTTACTTATCATTTTCTGTTGTTTGTTAATGTTTTGCCACATATCAGTCATGTAAATTAATCCAGCACGTTGTCAGTTAAATGAATCCATCCACACAGAATTAAAATGCCATATTTTCTTCCAGATTAGTCTTTTTGTAGATGTAGTTATCTTCCCAGGGCTGTAAAACGTGAGGTTAGCCACAGGTGCATGGAAAGTTGGTGGGCTGTTGATGTTGTAGGAGGTGAAGTAGAGCGGTGGCAGGCCTTAGACCCTTGGTCTGGTGCTTGTATAATTTACATTCTACCATGAATCCTCTTAGAGACAGCGGAGATTACATTAATTTATTCACAGTTTTTAATGAAAGAAATCTGCCAAGCATAAATGTGTTGGAGCAAAGTCGTCAATCTAATCTGTATAAGTTTACAGATTAATCTTGTTGAGCTCACACACAGGTTGTCTTGTTGTTGTTTTGTACTTTTTTTTGAATGTGTTAAAGTTAAAGAAAAAAAAATGGCTTAAAGGAGTTTGCTTGAGTGTGCACAGCTCCTGGAGGTGTTTTGAATCCCATTACCTACCAACGCAGAGCGCCTTTTTTCTAACAGCAGTGGCATTTTCAACCAAATGGCAGGAAGACAACCGCTGCAGCTAATTTAGTCTGAAAAAAAAAGACCTTTCTACAGCATGATCACTCCGTACACAGAAAAAAAGGACAGCTTTTCTTGTTTTACAGGATGAAAAGGCCATTGGAATAAATGAATGTGCACAGAGTAAATTGCACTTTGGAGGTCTTGGTGTGCAGTGAAATCAGCTCTTTTTAAGTGCCTGCTTTTGTTGCACAGTCATTACAGCGAAGGTTAAACTAAATGTGACGAGCAGCGAAGCAGAAACAACAGAGAAAAAGCAACAGGTTAAACTTTGCAGATGAAGTGGAAGTTGATTTTATAGACGTGAGGTTTGGGTCAGAGTCATTGTTTCACTTTCAGAGCGTTGTTTGATTAAAAGCCTTTGTTTTTTCTTAGGGTCACAGAGTGAAAGACGGGGAAAGGTGTCAGTGAGGTCGTCATCACGGCAGGTAGAAAACGACTGCTTGACTGCTTTTAACGACAATTAACCAGAGCCTGTTGGTGACAAGAGCATAAGCCAACTTCTGCGTTATTATTCATACAACTCACTGTTAAAATACTTCAATCCAGGACTTAAACTCTTACCACTTTCTTAATTTGAGGATTAAATGACCTTGACTTATGGGAATTTAAAGCTAACATGACACCTGAGGCACTTTTGGACCAGAAGTCCAGGAACTTTTAGTTGAAACTACTCTTTCCAGGAACTAATTGAGTCCTTTGGCTCATTGTTGGCTGTATTTCCAGCAAGGTGTGAATTCTTCTGAAGGTTATTCAGTGTCAGGTCAGTGACGTAGGGAGAAAGAAATAAAAGTAGCTGCAGTACACTGCTAGGCCAGCAGAGGGCAAAGAGACAGCAGTTTCAAAGACACTGGAGAAAAACACCAGTTGGTCTCTTCTGTCTGTCTTCCACTTTCAGTTATCCCAATATTTCAGGCTTTTTATGACTTCCTGAAACAATAACTCTCTCAGGTCTTCCAAGTTTTTACAGAGCAAAAGAAAATTGAGTTTCTGATTCATCCTCAAAGTCTGTTTTCCTCCCGAGGATTTTTTTTAATCAATTTTTTCTACAGGCTTGTCAAGATGCTGTTTAGTAAACTCTAAACCAGCTTCAACATGCCTTTTCTTGAGGAATGGAGTCTTGCGGGCTGAGCGTCCATAGAGGCCATGGCGGTGGAGTGCATTGCCTATTGTTTTCTCTGTAACAATCGTACCTGCTGCCTCCAAATCTTTCTGGAGCACTTCAGGGTGGTCCTTGGCTCGTTGAGTACTCTTCTGACTATCTTTCTTTCTGACTCCCTGGACTCCCTACTCTGTGAGTACTCGTACTGGTATCAGTCTGAAAAAAGTGGTATCAAACATCCCTAGAAAAAAAAAAATTAAATTATGAACAAAGGATTTTTCAATAATGAGAAGATTTGTAAAGAGGAACTCTTTTCCCTCAGTTTGTTACTTTAAAAGAGCCCAAACAACACATTTTTCCACAGTTAAAAAAAATCTTCTTCAATGTTTTCAGAAAAACAATCACGTAGTTGTTGCTGGAAATCCTTCACAACTAGATAAAACAGGACTCCAAAATTGGAGGAGCCTTTGAAATGGGACAGCCTTCGACCATAGACTGTGAAAAAAAACAAAAACAGACATCATCATCTTCGGCTCGAGGTGAGGTCGCCACAAAAACTGCTCCCCCTGGTGGCTGGCTGCAGTATAGGTTAAAAATCCATCTCCCCAGTCATTCCAGATGGGCTGTGGTCAAACTTTAACAAATTAATCCACCTGGTAGAAATGTTTCTCACGTCTGATTGTTGCGGTGATTTGAAGATATCATTTGGCTGTCTTGTGTTCAAGTCCTCTTTTTCGGAAAAGTTTCATTTTCATTGGTTATACGAAGTGTTTTCAGGTTCGATCTAGCTGTCACTTGCACACACGTTGAGTAATGTCATGTTCAACAACAGTTCCTGCCAAAACAGCAAATCCAGGAAAGAGACATTCAAGACTCAACTTGGACTGAGTCGAAGTCTTCCTTCAGACTTGACTTTGGATTGAGTCCTGAGGACTTAAGACTTAGTTTGGGATCAGTTTGTTGACTCAGGATCCAAGTCCTACCAGCTCTTGGTACAGGTCTTTGGACCTCTTTGGTTCGATAAATACTGAGTTCTTCACTCTGCACACATCATCTGTTGGTGTTTGTTGAGTTGGAGCTGTTTCCATCTGCTGTCTTCCTCTGTGTTTCCTTCTCTGTCTTTCTGGAGCCAAAGTATTCTTGTTTTGCTCAGTTTTTGGTGGCAAAGCCTTCTTTTACGTAAAAAACATATTTTTTGAGTGAGAATTTTAACACAAACTGAGACTGAAGTATTGAGCACTGGTTGGGGTCTTTATTTCCTCTGAATACCGAAGATGAACATCTGGAATTTCTCGTTTGTAATCTTTGACGCTGAAAACAAAGCGCTACTTGTTCAGTCCGTTTGAATCACAGCACAAATGGACACACACACATTTTCTCCTGTCAGGGTTTAGTCACCGTCGCTGTGAATCAGAGTGTTAACGCTTCTGTTACATCACCTCTTCTCCTCAAACCATAATCCAGCGATTTAACTCTGCAAACTGAAAGCCGTTCCTCTTAATTTGGAAACAAAAACCTGCGTAAACAGCTCTCTGAAGTAAACGCCAGCTGCCATTACATGCCCGCAGTGTGAGGTCATTATTGATTTAGACTAATCCCTCCCTATGTACGGGATTATCTCTGAGAGCCACTGTACAAACCTCTGTTTACATAAGACAGCGCAGTGTGTGAGAAAGCCCGGCTGAATCAGCTCAGAGCAGCAGCGAACACTGATCTCAGCTAATCCGGCCAATGACGGGGCCCGTCAGAGCAAGCCGTCCTGGTGACACCTGGATTCTGGGATAAAACTGAGTTTTTGTTGAAAGACCGGCTTTGTATCACCGGCCTTTGTTTGACGAAGCTCCTGTTACCTGAAAACTAAATGTCAATACAGACATTGATGGTGTGTTGGGTAGACCACACTATTTACAGTGTTTACAGGATTTCAACGTGTAGGCCATGAAACAGGAAGTTGCACACCTGTCCCTAAATTTGCATGTTTGAATAAGTCCCTGTCTTAACTTTCAGATTCAGAAATATGATCCAATAATCACAGCTCCACCGAGTCAAGACCAAACATTATCAGCACTTTTTGACTTTTAAACTACGGGTGGAGTTTCATGAATGCATCCTCCATTTGCATTTTAGCCCGTCTCACCAGTACGGTGGCCAGTGGGTGTCAGATGATTTGCAAAAGCCACAACAAAAATGCCAACACCACAACACAACAGAAGCTAAAAGAGGTTACTTATCCAAACAGACACAGAAAAGTTGCAAAATTAAGTAAATAACTAACTTCATCTATGGTATATAAAGCTTTGTTATTTATCATTTTTTGCAAATCAGCTAGCACAGCTAGCTCGTCCATCTTATTGGAGATAGATCTTACGTTCCCAATAATGATGGATGGAAGGACAGGTCCATGTCGTCACTTCTTAGCTCACACCTGAGAACCAGCACGTCGTCCTCACCTCCTTCTTCTCGCCTTGTGGGGAAACATCCGTCCTAGCACCAGTTAGCATTTACATTCTACAGGCTGCTAACAGCTGATTTAACATGTAAACAATGCAGCCATGGTTACATGTAGGATCTCCAGACAAACACAGGAGAAAAGTAGTAAAAATATCACTGAAGACACAAAAAGTTTGGTGTTCATGACCAAAAAATGAGCCACACAAAGTAATGATCCACTCCAAATACAAAGATTACAAAAGAGAGACGAAACAAATCACAAGAATGGACAATGAAGCAGCAGCCAAGAGTGAAGCCAAGACAATGAGCTTCCTTGAATTCTGATAAAGACCTTGCAGTTGCTGCAGCACTTCCTGTCATGCACACACACGCTCTGGGACCCGTTTAATGCAGCCCGCAGCATTAATTTGTATACTTTCCAGTTATATCATTTTCTGAGCTGAGTGCAGCTCACAAATTAACATTTTTTTCCCATGCAACAAACAAGTGAGAGCAAGAATATCCTCTGAGATATGAAAGGGGGAATTTAATTTATGCAAACACGCTTCCAATTTCATGGGATTATGCATTCATCTTTACATTCAGACAGAAAACAAACAAATGCACACACTGACGACACACACGTGTGTTTTTAGCATTCAGAGTGCTTCTTAGCAGGTAGCCACAGAATGACAAACTGTTTTCTTTACTCCACTCCCAGCTGTGTGCCACCTCAGGCCTGTTTTCCTCCTCGTCTCCTCATGGCGCTCCATTCCGATGTTTTCCTCCACAGCTGTTTCATGTAAATGCGATGGGCTCAGACCTCCTCGTCGTATGTTTCAGTGGAAAAAAAAGGGGAACTGATGTTACACACTCCCTGCTCTGCCTCACACGCCTCAGTCGTTGCTTCAGCAGAAAGATGTCTGTAAAATAATTAGTGACTGTTTCTTTGTGAGTGAGTGAGAGTGCTGATGGGTAGTGAAGCCGTGAGGGGGTGGATGTGTGATGGGTTGCGAGCTCGTGTGTTTGGCCACGCTGAGGGCCACGGAGAATAAATGAGAGGATTTTCTTCTGGCTTCATTTTGTTTTGATGTAAATTAGTGTTTTTGTTTGTGTGGGAGCGAGCGTTCAGCGTTTAGAGGTCTATTCATCAAAATATTCTGTTGTTTCTGTTTCATCATGAAGGCGATGGGCCTCAGCTCAATTAGCACCAACACTGTTTTACTGTCAGAAACAGAATGAAGGCTATTTTTCTTTTTTCAAAGTTCATTAAAAGCATCACAATCTAAAACTTTGAGACAAAGAAACAGCACATTTAAAAAATCCTTGTTGTGTCTTTGTTGATGCTTATATCTTAATTGTTTTAACGCAAACCTATATACGTACATCACAACAAGGTATGATGCTCCATTTCTTGCTACGCCGACGACACAAAGCTTTATCTCACAGTAAAATCACTTTATATTTTAAAGGTGTTTGAAGGTACTTCGGAAACTGTGAGCTCAAGTTCATCAGCATGTTTTTGCACAGAAGTTAAACATTTTTGGAGGCGTGGGATGCAGAAATTTTGAGGAGGCGAGGCTGCTAAAATTATGTCATTTGGTCACACAAAATTGTGCAGACCTCATGGATGCGTCAAGCATAAACCAAGCTTTAAGCTTAATCTGCTTCAGTGCATGGCTTTGATACTTTATACTATGAAAAACATAACTGTAAAAAAACATGAATATATAGACCCTTTCCAGAAAAGTAGAATCAATTTGGGCTTCCAGCTCATGAAACCCACAGCAACTAGAATAGTGTGAAGAAATCACCATTTAATCATCAGTTTTTGCAGATAAAAAAGGGAGAAATTTGGATCACATCAAATCAATCAAAATATTTTGTCTGGGACGATATGCTACTCTTGCGATTCGATTATGATTCGATTTCGTCTCTTTTTCGTCATCTTTGTATCTGGAGTGGATCATTACTTTGTATGGTTCATTTGTTGGTCATGGACACCAAACTTTTTGTGTCTTCAGTGATATTTTTACTACTTTTCTCCTGTGTTTGTCTGGAAATCCTACATGTAACCATGGCTGCATTGTTTACATGTGAAATCAGCTGTTAGCAGCCTGAAGAATGTAAATGCTAACTGGTGCTAGGACGGATGTTTCCCCACAAGGCGAGAAGAAGGAGGTGAGGACGACGTGCTGGTTCTCAGGTGTGAGCTAAGAAGTGACGACATGGACCTGTCCTTCCATCCATCGTTATTGGGAACGTAAGATCTATCTCCAATAAGATGGACGAGCTAGCTGTGCTAACCCAGCAACAGAGGGACTACCAGAATGAGAGTAGCATCAGCTCAGTCCTGGACCCTGTGGAGGTGGAGGCTGGCTGACTGGACAATGATGGACAAGCTGTCAGCATCTATTTTCTTATGGAGTTTTTTGCACTTTCTATACACTTTCTTAGTTTTGTTTTCTTGATTGCTGCTGTGACTCATTGTGAATTTCCCCTTGAAGATAGATAAGTAAGTATTTTCTATTCTATTTTATAACATCTACGGACTATATCAGAAGCCATAAAATGCACATCACATGAGTCAGATATTTTGCCCTCTGCTGGAGAAAAGTGGTAACTTTTTTTCCAATCTAGTTTATAAACAAAGACTGAAATGAAGAATTTGAATTTGTTTGAATAATGGAAATAAATAAACGTTTCCATGATATTCTAAATTAGTGGAAAGGGCCTGTAAGAGCCGAGGCCTTGAGATGCTCCACACACCAACGTGACTGAATCGATTTCTCATCTTCATACGTACACACACGGCCACTGGAGGCAGACACGTATCGAATGCCCTTTCTCTTTGCTCTCCTAAGATTACCTGTCAGGCTTGTCATGGTTGGGCTGATGTGAACATTGTTTCACTCTCTCCTGTGTGTGTGTCCTCGTGTGTGAGTGTGTGTACAGGCACTTTGGCAATCATGGCTAGGTGACATTTCTTATCTACATCTTCAGACTGGTACCACGGAGCTCCCTTGGTTACAGACCATGAATAGATTGGTACGAAGCCGGTCTGAGTTTGGTGATGCTGCGCAGGAGCTCAGACGTCCTGAGGGTTGGTTGGTTTTATAAATGATGGGACTCTGCTGCTGCTTATCCCTGAAACCAGACTCTCACGCTTGAGTGAACGAGGAACAAGTTCAGCTCCTTGAATAGAGGGTTAAATATTCTGCATAAGGGAAGAGTTAGGATGGGTTTAGAAGGGCTCCAGTTTCTGTTTCCTGAGGGACTTTGTCTCTAAAGTCAAAGCACATTTGTTGAAAGAGAATGAACAGAAGCGTTTGACATTACCCCCTCTCCGTTTAGCATTTTCCTACTGGATAAACATGAAAATAAAACAAAGCGCAGGATGGTATGAAACATAATGTTATATCTATCTATTGGAAGACTTTACTGTCTGGGGGCAAACTCTATTTCAGACCAATCTCAAAGACGTGATGGGGATGTTAAGTTGATAGTTTTACCAGCCTATTGTCCGGATAGCCTCAGTGATCAGTTTCTGTGAGTGTGGACGGTGATGGGAGCTCTGTAGACTGCAGAGAGAGCCTGAGGCGGCTGCTTTTGTCTTAACAATCCAATTTACCTCCATGGAAAAGGGCCAAGTCACATCATTGCCACTTATTGCTGGTTCTATATGTATCTTATTTCCATTCCCTCAGCTTCTTCTCTTAATGAACCATTTATCTGTGAGCAGAGTCTCAGGCCTCGCCAACGCTGGGCTCTTATTTCATATGAAAAATCAATCCAAATTATATTCCTCTTTGCCAGCATGATTGCAGTCATTCTTTATTTACTTGTTAGGTATTTCACTCTTCGTTGGCAAGTTTAGAGAACTCAGGGAAAAGTGGCCTTGGTAATCAGAATGATGTCCTTGCCTGAAATTGAGGTTCAGATTGTGGTTAATCAAAACCCCAAATAGTTACTTATGTTCAAGTTTTTGGAAGTTTTTCAATTTTCATGTACTGTCAACTGTGCACAGAAAAACAAAGGTACACTCTTTTCATGTCAGATCTCTTGGCCAGAGGTGTCTGGGTGCATGTCAGTTGGGAAAAACACTCTGCCTGCCCCTCTTTCCACACCAAACAAAAAAAAGTTTGTCTTTTTCTTTGTTTATTGACATTATCTGTGGGAGTAGTCGTCCATTTCTTGTTCTGTCAATGACACACTGCTTTAACTCATAGTAAAATCTCAAACATCTCCAAACCTCAAATCTTTCTTCATGTTTTACATGTATTCAACAGTGTTGAACGTGCTCATGCAACCCTAAATCTAAGGGAACAGGAGCGTAGTTCAATTTGGTGACAGTGAGGAGACGCTTTGGTTGAGGCTTAACTTCTTAAATCCCAAGGTCCCCTGATTGGGGGACTTCAAGGTCGCGCCACAACAAAAGATATAAAACAAAGCACTTATCACTTAGCTTTATCCTGTCAATGGCAGGTCGCAGTTTTATGCCAGATGCCAGAGCTGTAATGCATAAATTTTACATAGAAGAAGGTCGAGCGGGACAGGAAGTTGTGCACAGTAACAACCTAAAAAGCACAATGACCTTCAAAATAAAACAAGCCGTGTACCACCAGGTTAGACTGGCATACCACAAGTTCTTAACAACTATGCACAGCCATGTGAGAGCCAGGCATGCAGCGGGAAGTGGAGTAGAGATGGGTGCCGAATTAGGTACTTTTATAGGTAGCAACCAATTCATGTAAAATCAAAAGATACCATGTTTAGGTACCTAAACATATCCTTGTGATAGTGAGGGAGTAGGAGATTTTCCATGCAGGACATGAACACAGCATTACAAGGTTATATACCGAAGAATAAATATGTTAAATTGAAAAAATATGTATTTTATTATCAAACAAATTCATATTTTTTAACCATATAAACACAAAGAAGTACCGAAAATTGCTTTAAAAAGCTTGACCTGCCGATACACCTTCAACATTCCAATCTTATTTTATTGAAAATCATTAAACAATACCTGTGAAACAATTAAATTAAATGTTTAACCTTAACTAATAAAGTGTCCTGAGTTTAGGTCTCAGAGGAAAAAGCAACAGTGGCTGGCTGTCAGATCTTCCTGAAGGTTTATAAGATCAGTTTCATATGGGATGGGCCGATCACCAATCCCCCAAAATTAAGCAAATTGTCACCAATTGATCATTGCATGTCTAGTTTGGAGTTTCGTTCTACTTTAGTTGTTTTTCTTCCTCCATGCTACATATCGCTATCGTAGCTGCTCTGATTAGCTTCTCCCACTCGCTAATTAACCCGCAAGTCACAGCTGCACTGGGTGTTCTGTGATTGGCTGATGTAGCCACGCTTAATCTTCACCCAGAAACGCCCTGATACATCCAAAACATCAACATCCAGGCAGAGGAGGGGGTTAGAGGCAGACACAGACACTGACACACATGTATAGAGGCTGAGAAGTAGGCCTGTCACAATCATCATGTATCAAATGGACATAGTCTCTGTGACATCACTCATTTGTTTCTGGAACAGAGTTTTGAAGCAAGTCTTCAGTGAGAGTAGGCCTGTCACGATAAATTTTGCTAGACGATAATTTCCCAAAATACTATTGCCAATTAACGATATTATTGTCAATATTATTTTGATTTTTTTTTTCAATTTTTTCATTGATTTAATTATGATAAATGGGATAATAAAGTGAGTACACCATATCAAAAGCAAGAAACTTTAATTTCTTAAGAGTATTTAACTGTAATTAAAAGGTCAGGATCTTTTAAATAAAATGAATTTAAAAAAATGTAACAAATTTAACAAACAAGAAGGAGAAAAAAATACAATGAAAATGAAATGGACTCTCTTTTAGAAAAAAATACATGTCAATGAAAATAATTAATACTAATCAAAAACAATAAAACATAGGCCCTGTCTCTAAAGAAAAAACAAAACTCCAAAACAAACAACAACAATAAAAAACTATAGCCTAAACAAAAGGGAGTTTATACAGTTCCTGAATTGTTTGTAACATGTCCTTTTCCCCAGTCAATCCGTACTGTCTGTCAAACATTTTTAACATTTCTGGCTTTCAACCGTATTGAAGGGCTGCATTTCTTTGGTAATGTATCTGCCACCATTTGGTGCTTTTATTTCTATTTACTTTGCCGACCAAAAGCCTCAGTAAGAGCGGATTGTCAAAGAACAAGGCTCCGCTGCACCTCCCCTTCTTCTTCTTCGTCGCCACTATTTTCAAACAAATGCCACATATCAGCTGGTTGGTGTTCATGAGCTCACACTTTGTTCATTCTGATAAAAAACTAAATATTCCCACACTGGGACTGTGGCAGGCGGCTTAAGAACCGTATCTTTCGTGCCATCACTCATATTAGCGTGTGTTTCCTCCTTACCCCTCAGGACGCTGCTTCAGCTCTCTCCGTGTGTACGCGCGAGCAGCCCCGTCTTCACCCCAAAGATCGCATTTTTGACAGATGCTCACTCTGCTATAAATCTGCTAAATCGGCTATAGAACCTATGCACCCTGATGTTAGGAAAGATAGACGTAGTGAGCCATCTCCTCATTCAGCCTCTTTGGTCCAAAGAGAGGAGGAAAACAAACATGCAGCATGTGTCAGTTTATCGAGGCTGGGAAACTTACCGAGGACGTTTTTATTTATCGTTTGGTTAATTGATTTATTGATTATCGTGACAGGCCTACTGAGAAGTGATGATTGAAGATTATTGCTGTAAAAACCAAGTCACACCTGAACAGGGTCTGTTTTTACTGAGCGCACTGATTCACATTATGTAGCTGCTGGCCGGAGCCCTCAGGACTCATAATTGGTTTGTTTTTGTTTTAATAGAGATAAAAATGATGCATCATTTCACAGAATGAGTATTTTATGGCGCACACATTTAATAGCCACACACATTATCATGGCAGCGTTACGATTTGACTCAGCGAGGAGGCTAAGAGCACTGAATAAAGCACTGACTGTTCATTTCCTTTCTAAATTGAGAAAGGCAACAAACAAACACACTGAGATCATTTCTATTCATGCATGGAGGAGAAAAAATGGAGGTTTACTGAAAAGGAGACGGAGAACAAGAGAGAAAAGTGAGGGGAGAGTGGGAGAGGGATTAATACAGCTTTCACCGAGGAGATTTGAGTTTTAGAGGAAGTGGAGGGAAGAGAAACGGAGCAGGATTCATTAATGCAGAGGAGGGATATGGACTATTATGCGATTGCTGCAATGTTTCCCAATAAGACTCTCAGGGTCGGCTAATTCACCTGCAATCATTTACCCTACAGTACCCGAGCAGGGAGGCCGGCGCTTATCAGCATGCAGAGGAAAATAAGACGTTTCTCTGCAGAATACACACACACACAGATTACACACTCCTCCTTCCCTTTAGCTGTCTCAGGGCTGCGTACCGTTTCTGTTTATTGGTGTTTCTGGCACGCATCGTGATAATAAACAATTAACCTTTAATCGACAACGCTTGTCAGGGCTCACACTTTACATGTCCGTTTGTTCCATGTCAGGACACAGCTCATATACGCAGCCTCACACACACACACACACACACACACACACACACCAAACAGAGTACATAAAGTCTGACCTTCCAGCTATTGAGCAGATGATTAACCTTTACGCTCATTTAGTCTCCCGTCTGCTTCATTACTTGATGAAATTTTAATTACAAAGCTGAAATCATGATCCGAGAGCCTCCCAAGAAATCAATACTGAAACTCTCCTTTGAACACTATCAGCTAATGTACAAATCGAATGCTCACACACGTTTGTCCTAATTTGCCACCAGGGACTGAAGACTCAACTTAAAATAGGTTGTTGGTGTCAGAGGAAACTTTAGTCAGGAAACTCTCCAGACGTCAAAAAAAAAGCATGTCATGAAAACCCTGTTGGCAATCAGAGTTTTCTGTTCCCCGTGTCATGCATTATGACTGTTGAGTCGCAGCAGGAGCCCGTAGTACACGTTTCTTCAAAGATGTGGAGCGATGACAGGGAATTCTCCGAAGCAGATGTTGTTTTCAATAGTTAATGGAAAGACTGAGCTCGTAGCTCCACAAGAACAACTCACAAAACCCCAAAGCTGTAGACTCCACAACAGCCAGGCCCTCGACGGCACACGGATAAACAAAGCCCTGCACACACAGCCACGGAGAAAATGATCAGACCACCTCTGTTTGCTTCAAGCTCTTGTTCATTTTAATACCTGGAAACACTGAAGGTAAATTACCTGAAGAGCACAATGAACATTACAACAAAAGCAGCTGATTACATCATGTTTTGTGTCCTCTTTGACATCCTTAAAGTGATACTCCAGGATGGAACAAGTTGGGTCCTATCACAAGGTTTAGGGCAGAAATTCCCCCTACAGCAGTGTTTTTGTGCAGCAGAAGCCCAGAGCGCTCGCACCAAACACCCCCTCCCTGCTCCTCTGCAGGTTTCCTCTGCACTCAGACGGGGCCATATTTTACTTGACCAAAAACACAAATAAACGGACTCCCACTGAAAAATCTGATATGGGTCTGCATTCACGCTTTATTTAGAGAATTTTCAGCGCGTTACTTTCACACAAAAACACCGCTAAATAAGGCTCTAGTTCTCATCGTGTCTCTTCGTCCTGGCAGACTACCTGTGTTTGTTTATATCTGGCACGCCGCGCGCGGACTGATACACTAAGCAGCGAGCGCCACGTAGCCAGCTGTGGCTCTGCAGTGGAGGTAGTGCTGTTTTACGACACGATGAGAACTAGAGCCTTATTTAGCTGTGTTTTTGTGTGAAAGTAACGATATCAGATTTTTCAGTGGGAGTCCGTTTATTTTTGTTTTTGGTCAAGTAAAATATGGCCCTGTCTGAGTGTAGAGGAAACCTGCAGAGGAGCAGGGAGGGGGTGATTGGTGCGAGCGCTCTGGGCTTCCGCTGCACAAAAACACTGCTGTAGGGGTAATTTCTGCCCTAAACCTTGTGATAGGACCCAACTTGGTCCATCCCGGAGTATCACTTTAAATGAAGAGATAGGTACCTTTAACATTTGAAATGATACAGTACCGATACTTGGTACCTGGCAACCGGTGTCGGTACCCAGTGGTACCAATTTTCTATACTTTTTTTGTATTTATGAGGTAGAAAAATATCAATTTGTTTAATAATAAATTCCTTTTTTTTTTATTTAACATATTTATTTTTAATATATAACCTTGCAATGCTGTCTTCATGTCCAGAATGGAAAATTGCCTACTCTTCCACTCCCTCAGTCACAATGCTGCATCTAGGTACCTTAACATGGTACCTTTTGATTTTACATGAATGGCTATCCGGTGCTTGTGACAGATTCCGATCGGTACCTTTAAAAGTACCTAATTCGGGACCCATCCCTACTCAAATGACTGGATTTCCCAACAAGACAATGCCCCTTGACACACGACGGGGTCAGTTAAAACCTGGATGGAGAACCTGAACATTGAACCCTTCGTGGGTCAGCTCATTAACCAGATCTTAATCCAACTGAAAACCTGAGGAACATCATCAAACTCAAACCAGAGAACCACAAAACAAAGCAGATCTGTCTGAATGTTTGCAGCAGGAATGGGCTGCTGTGTGTTTTCTGTGACTAAAACAGACAGAAAAACATGGACAGCATGAAAGCTCTGTTTTTGTCGGTACAATGCCACAGCTTTTATTGTAAGAACCTCTGTGGTTATTATCAAGAAAACATGGAAAGTGGCGAGCCAGCCGTTAAATTAAACTCTTATAGGCTTTTTTTGGTTCTTATCATCATATTTGTCCAAACAAATGTACTTTAAGTTGAACCAGGCATTAAAATAAACAAGAAATTGAAGAAAAAAAGGTGATCTAATAATTTTTCTGTCTGTACAAAGTGAAAGCAACTGAAACAACATCAAGCATCAGCCACGTTTTTGTTCGACCAAGATGTCTCTTCTCGTTTCCACTGTTCTCCGTCCTTCTTCAGCAGGAGACGCAGAAGACAAAGCTTGTAGCGCCTCTGCTTCTATTGTCCCCCCTGAGATTTGTAAAAACAAAAACAGGAACAGTGTGGTGTCTCTTATTGTGAAAGGATAACATGCTCCATCTGCAATCTGTACCGCACACAGACACTCGATTCCCAGGTAAATCTCAGTGAGACTACAGCGCTGGAAAGGTGCTGAGAGGAGACGCAGAGGGTCTTAAGCCGGATTGGTTTCGGCTTTGCACCGACATCCCCTCAGTAGCGGGAGGAAAAAATGGTGCAAAGCTTTTCTTGACATCCGTTGTCGTCAGAATAAAGGAATTCAGACATGCAGAGGGAGTGCGGGGGTGATTTCAGGAAACGGAGATTCAGCTCGGAGAGTTTCATCTTAATTTGAGGTCTGTCACGCTGTTGCTTCCTCCTGGCTTCTCATTAAAAGGTTAGAAGAGCAAAGAAGAAGTGTTTGCTCGTTGCCATGGGCGTTCAGCAGCCAAGGTACTCGCACAACAACACCCACAGCATCACCTTTCAGTCCCTGCTCTTTACTGAATCAGAAACAGATCAACTTTCACTGCTGGGCTGGTCAGTGCAACTTCTTCCTAACTGACCAATCAAAATCAACAAGGGGCGGGACTTACAATGTCAACTCTGACACCAACAATAGAGGGAGGAGGGCTAATCTGGCTTTGTTTTTTTTTTTAAAGGATTTATTTTAAAGATTTGAGCTGCTACTTAGACCAAAACCCTCTTTTCTTTATGATGTTACTAAAAAATGTATTAGAAAAAAAAAAACAAAGACAAAAAAAAAGGCATTTAGATCAGTTTCATCAAGTTAGAAAGAAAAGCTGAAATGACAGCTATCGTAAGCTAGAAAACAGCAACAGTCACGAGAAATGTTAGTTTGAGGTTTTGGTTTTTTCCTTTAAAAAAAGTGAGACAAAAAACAACAAAAAAGTGATACTGTTCAGGCTGTTTTATGCTTTTTGCGTGAACATGATGCACAGAAATGAGACGCATGAAGCTTTGATGCTTTTTAACAACTTGCGGCGTCCGATGGTGTCCATTCCCAAACTGCAGGGGGCAGTGTACCACAAATGACGTCTATCGAAGAATTGAACGAAGAAGTTTGCCTTTGTTTCCAACACATTTACATATCTGTCCTGGAGATTTTTCCAGGTTTTTTTCACCAATTTCTCTTCTCTACCGAGAGTGGCCGCAATTTCACGCCATGAATAATTAACCACTTGGTTATCATGTGATCTCTGTAGTTCTGCACTTCAACCACTAGGAGATCCTTATCTTCACCATCTTGTCCAGGCATCTCCGTCTGGCAGGTTAGAAATTTTGGAGTGTACATAATGGTGAAATTTGTGGCAGCGAAAGGACTGCACAAATGGGCGTAGGTGATAAAAAGACGTCATTCGCCTGACGAATCTGCGCAAACCCCGCGGATGCGTAAAGCATAAATCAGGCTTTACACACATTTACACAGCTGACAAAACCTGTGACCTGTATAAAATTAAAGAGACAAATGACAAATGATATCCGCCTGAACACAGACGCAGGCAAAGTCTCAGTCTTAGTTTTGCTGGATCTGAGCGCTGCCTTTGACACTGTTGACCATGTGATCTTATTACAGAGGTTAGAAAACTGGGTGGGAATATCTGGTACTGCTTTAAACTGGTTCAAGTCTTATCTCGAGGGCAGGACTTTCTTTGTTGAAATTGGTAACTGTGTCTCAGACCAAATGGCCCTGACCTGTGGTGTTCCCCAGGGTTCAATCCTGGGACCCCTATTGTTTAATTTGTACATGCTCCCATTGGGCCAGCTAATACGCAGCTGTAATGTGTCCTACCACAGCTATGCTGATGACACTCAGATCTATGTGTCAGTGACGGCAGGCGAACATGGGCCTGTGGATTCACTCTGTTGCTGCGTTGAACAGATCAGTGTGTGGATGCAGAACAATTTCCTCCAGCTGAACTCAGACAAAACTGAAACCATTGTCTGTGGCCCACAGAAACAAAGAGAAAGGGTTATCAGTCACCTTCAGACTCTCTCTCTAAATGTGAGTAACCAGGTTAGAAATCTAGGGGTGATATTGGACTCAGACCTGAACTTTAACAGCCACATCAAATCAATAACATCAGCAGCTTTTTACCATCTCAGAAACATCTCCAGGATTAAAGGAATAGTGTCTAAACCTGACTTAGAGAGACTGATCCACGCATTTGTCTCCAGCAGGTTAGATTACTGTAACGGCCTGCTCACTGGACTCTCAAAACGAGCTGTAAGACAGCTGCAGTACATCCAGAATGCTGCTGCTCGGGTCCTGACCAGAACCAGGAAATACGACCATATAAGTCCAGTGCTCCGGTCTGTGCACTGGCTTCCTGTGGCTCAGAGAATAGACTTTAAAACAGCTCTGCTTGTTTACAAGTCCCTTCATGGTCTAGCACCAAAGTACATCTCGGACATGCTAGAACCATATGAACCAACTCGGTCTCTGAGAACCTCAGGGAGGGGTCTCCTACTGGTGCCCAGAGTCAGGACTAAACACGGTGAGGCTTCATTCCAGTTTTATGCTCCTAAAATCTGGAACAGTCTGCCAGAAGATGTGAGACAGGCCTCAACTCTGACAATGTTCAAAGCCCGGCTGAAAACAGTTCTGTTCAGCATAGAATACAACAACTGAAAGTATTTTATCTGCACTCTCCTCTTCTAATTTAATTAATCATTTTTGATGTTTTATGATGTGATTTTATGCAATGATTTTATTTTGCCTATTGTGATTTTATTTTATGTTAGCTGTAAAGCACTTTGAATTGCCTTGTGTATGAATTGTGCTCTACAAATAAACTTGCCTTGCCTTGCCTTGCCTAGCACATCATTATAATTTCCCATTCACATTAGCATAAAGCTAGCACTAAGTTTTCTCTATTGCTTCTGGTGCTTTAGTAGATTTATAACATGTTGAATGTTACAGAGCTTCTCAGGTTAAACTTAAAGTGGAAATCTTGAACCAGAGTTTTCTTGGGGAACTGTATCCGCTAAGCTAAGCTAAGCTAAGCTAGCTGGAGAACAATAGACAACGTAAGGTCTGGCGTTTTTTCCTTCCAACCTTGTTTGTGTTTTACGTCACTTTTTATCCCCTAGCGGTTTCTGTCTCCAGCGTTGATTTTGACGTCTTACCCAAGGACATTTATATAATGTAGAACCATCAGCCCTCCACTTGAGAGACCACCCACTCTTTAGTCAACCCACAGCCACCTGGGGCGAAGCCTGATTGCTGAGTCCAGCTTTATTTCCATAAACACAAAGGTACGCTGATTCTCTGACTGAATATTTTCACAAAACATCACTTCAAAAAACAGATTTAGCAACTTAGCAATCAGGTCTTAAACTGTAACAGATTTATATTTCTTTAGATTGCTGACACCAGACCGATATGAAAGCGCTGACACCATTCTGTCTCAACTCAAAGTCAATTAATTTAATCACCCATCTATTCCCAGTTACACTGACATGAGGAGCTATAGGGATGTGACAGAAATCATTGGTGCATCGTCTGCATACAAATCAACTGTCATTACGCCAAAGCTGCATCAAGGGATTTAACTAAAGGACCACAATCAAAGTCTTAAAACTTAAGGGTTCAGTTTCTCCTGTGGTTGGTAAACGCTGACCACCCGTCAGAAAATGACAGAAAGACACACATCTACATGCCAGAGGGAGTCTGACTTACTCTACAAGCAACACAGAAAACTTCAGAGGAGAGTAACACCTGAAAAAAACTGAAGAGAAGTAGAAGAGGTGACAAAAGCAGAGCCGGTAAGAAGCGTAACACCGTTGACGGGAACACTTCAGACTGGCAGCCTTTGAAAACTCCAATCAGAGAAAATGAAAACAACAAAAGCGGGTGATGGATGGCTTCTGTTCTTGCTGGCAGATAATTGAAAGTGTTACTTGTTGAGCTATTATGAAGAACCAGAGCAGACGCGTGCCTCTGTCTCAGCTCACATACTGTACCACAAAGCCGAAGCATGAGGGAGAAATATGCATGACAAGTGATTCAGTATTCAGTTATTCACAATAGGACTGATTAAGATGGGCTGAATGTGAAATCTCTGCCTCCAGCTGTCAGATTGATTTGCTACTTACCTTCTCTTTCTCTTTGGCTGAAAATACCTTATCATTCTGCACAGATTGCATTAACATCATGAGGCCTCCCTGTAGTTGTAGCTCTACACAGGTTTCTCTTTAATTTATCTCAGGACATTGAAACAAGGAAAATAGACACTCTAATTTAAGGTTTTCATATCGTTTTTTCTCATTATACTGAGGTTTTGTCTGTGATTTTCACCATCTCATTACAGCTACAGTATCAAAATTTCACGGGCACTTGTACACGTGTGTCGTAAGTTAAAAAAGAGATTTGCAAATCAGTATGTCCATATTAAGTAGCCATGTGTGCTCTGCGATTTTGTAGTGACGTCAGTGTAAGATGTGAACACAACAGACGGAGAGAGCATGGAAGAAGATGAATTTCTCTCAAAGCCAGATACACAGCAATATCAGGAAACATCAGTCAGAAAATGATCTTGCATTGATTTAGGCTACATTTTGTGATGAAGTGGGCCGCAGCAAATTTAGGAATCTTCATTTATTTAGACAATTTTCAGTAGTCACTGTAGAAAAAACAGAATGAAAACACAACCCTCCCAAATCCAAATAAGGGAGCAGAGAGAAGAAGAATCGTAATCTGACCCTTTATCCCCAAATATATTTTTTTTAAGATGTTAAAACAATATAAAGGGTTTCCACTTTGCTTCCCTTTCACCTACTCACATCCTCTCGCTCTCTTTTCTCTCATCAGCTTCAAACACACACCTCGTTAACTCAGGTGAGAGAATAAGGGTAGGCTACAGCCTCAGTAGCCTGATAACGGATCACAGATCACGGGAAATAGTGTAGATAACCTGTTATTGAAATGTTACTCAGTAAATTGTTCAAAATATTCTGAGTGAGTGAGTTTTTGGTTTTGTTTCTGAATCAAATGAAAAATATTTCTGATATGCCTTTGTAAGTTCTTATTTATCAGCGTTTGTTCAAGTCCATAGTCCCAAACTGCACTGACTGTCAGGGCGATACATCCCGCTTAAAAACGTACACACACATTAAAACCGCCGAGGGTCAGAGACTCTCCCAGTCTCCTTAAATCCTGTGGGAAACACTGAATATCCTCAAAATTATCCTCAATATTTTGTAATTTCTCCATCTAAAAACTAGAGGTCTCCCGATATGGGTTTTTTGGGGGCCGATGCCGATGCTTTCCAAATTTGGGCAGCCGATGCCGATATGCATAGCCGATTTTTCCAATTTGATATTCAGGCTGATTGTTAAATAAATATATATTTATCACATTTTTGTGAAACGCAGCAATTTCTGAGCAACTAAAAGAAATCTATTACAACAAGTCGTGTCCAGTCCTCTGAACATTTATTCAGCTTTCAAAACAATGAAATATTTTGTCTGAGTAAACACACAATGTAACAAGCAGTAGTAAACATTCACACTCTTCTTAAAATGTCAAAAAAGAAATTTAAACTTATTAATATAATTTGAACAGAAGTATGTAATGTATCCAAGTGGTTCCACAAGTTTGAGGTGCTCATCTTTTTTGTGCCTGATCAAAAATTGCGTCATTTTATACAACGGATCAAAAATCGGCTTTTTAAAAGAAAATACGGCCGATGGCCGTTAGAGACAAATGTCCAAATATCGGCCTGATATATCGGCCGGCCGATATATCAGTCTACCTCTACTAAAAACATTAACTCTAGTCAAAACAGAAAGATCCACAGTAAACTTTCATGGTTAGTTAATAAGCAAGCAGTGTTTTGTGTAATTGATCAAAATCAAGGCTCAGCTCTTTTGCTTCCTGTTGCTTTCTGATCTGTTCTCTTCTTGAGTAGAAATAAAAACTGATTTGTCTTTAAGGACATAAAAACCTCTTCTGTTCTTGAGTTTGTACTGTTATCCTCACACTTGAATACTTATCTTAAACTGTCTCAAATAAACAGGACAGAATGAAGTAATCTCAGAGTAAGGTGACTTTTTGCTGAAGGGACGACACCTGGCAGCGGTGCGCTCTCCCTTCGTGACACGATAATTGGGATGTCAGGCCGTTCTTATACAAAACTCCTGCTTACGTTTGTCCCTGACGTGCTCTCCTTTATTTCTCTGGTGGGAGCAGAGTTACCTGCTCCTGTTGGCTCCCTGGACACGTTACAATTCCCCGTCCTGCTGTAAACCTGCTGGCTGAGTGTGACAGCTCACAGAGGCCTTTTTAAAGCCTGTGTGTGTGAGCTGTGTTCTGATTATTAGCAGCCCATTTGTCAAAAAAAAAGGCTTTCTGTCCAACAGACCTGGAGGGGGAGAGCTGAGTCTGTGCAGACACTTTCCGTGGAGCTAGTTTGTCTTTTTGTGTTTGGAAAACAGTTACAGGCTCTATTTTTATGAGACAGAGATGATTTATTCTGACAAACTGCTGCAAAGTGAACAGAGAAATTAGCATGTAAAGGCAGGAACTAATTATTTAAAATAATCCTTGCAGCATCCTAGATTAGGAAAGAAATAATAGATCAGGAAAGCATAAAAACATTATTTTTTTCAGCCTTTGTCACTTTGTTAAACGGCTTATTTTACTCAGGTGGAAGTCCCAGCTCCTCCTTTTTATGAAAACAGTTCATTCTGTACTAAGTCGTGTAAAGTTGGAGAAAATCAGACGTACTCTAAGAGGATCTTTAAACACATTTAATGCTAAGTGCTCCCTTCATTTCTTATGTTATGCATTTACATTTCCCAATGGTTCAAGGGGGATATTTTTTTTACAAATACTTGTGTATTAGACTTTGATATATATAACTATGTGAATCTATATTCCTACACTTAATCAGTTTACCACGCCCCTAACTGTACAGGTAGCAGGAAATGAAGTACAAATGGCATTTAAAGTCTTGTATATAAGTCTTGTGTACAGTTTTCTTTTTTCTTCTTAATCAGGTTGACCTGTTATTGACTGTGTGTATTATTTTTTAAAAATCCTTTATATATATTTTTTTTAATTTTTATTTTACATATTTTGACATCCTTATATGATTATTTTTGCAGTTCCATTTTATATATTTTTTTATTTTTTTAATATATTTTTTAAACATTTTAATTTCATCCATTTTTTACATTTCAATTTAACATATTTTAATATTCTTATTTCATATTTTTTACAATTTTTTAAACATTTTAATTTAATCTATTTTTTACATTTTAAGTTAACATATTTTGTATCTTCTTATTTCATATTTTTACATTTTTTAATATTTTGATTTTATATATTTTTCACATAATAATTGTATATATTCTTATTTAATATATTCTTATATTTTTATTTCATTTATCTTATCACATTTTTATGTTCTATGTTTTTAGATTGTGATTTTATGATTTAATTTCAATTTCCTATTTTGTCTTTTTTCCCTTTTTTTTAACCTTCAATGCTTATTATGTTTCTTACGTGAAAACCCTCAAATACAATAATTGTTAATACTACGCATCTTAAAAAAATAAATAGATAAATTAGAAAAGAAAAATCTTTTTTTTTAAAAAGTGAACAAGCTTTTTTTTTTTCCTTTTTGTCCTTTCAGGGTCCTTCTTTTAAAATATTCATCTTTCTTCAACTTTGCAGCAGTTTTGAAGAGACAAAGACTATTAGCACAAGAAATAAAACAAAGGCTTTTTATCCTTTTTGTTCTGTTATAAACAAACTGTTCTGAATGCAGTGCGTGTTTACTGGTTATAATGAATTTAACGACCTGGGTTTGTTCAGAAAGAGCATCGCAAAGACGGACAAGACGTCATTAAATCTTCACAACCAAATAGAACTTTGACTCCAAAGGAGCATTTCACTTCACCATCATGACATATTTTGTAAAAACCAGAGCTTAAACAGCCTGTTTTTGGCGTTCCATAAAAATGACAATGATCAAAACACCTGAAGCACCTTTAGCTCAGCATCATTTAAACATTACAACATCATCTGCATACAAATCAACTTCCATTATAAAGGAGTGATTAAAAACCAGAGTGCCTGCAGTACCGGGACAAATTTGAAGAGAATCCAAAAAATAGTCTTGGTGCAATCTGCTCTCTAATTTAAGAATACAGACAACAAACCTTCAGGTGATGGATTCATTTCACTGACTGCTATCAGACTCAATCAGCTCCACTTCAATTAGTGGATGGTTTATTAAGCACGTTCCTCTCATCTCCAAACTGATGTCTCAGCAACTCTGCTCCAGGCACAAGAGGTAAGAGCAATATTTATATGACTTCAAGTCATTCTGCAGTTAAATTTTTGTTGTGTAAGTTTTATTTTGCAGCAGCACCACCTGTCAGGAGGTGTGATGAGCATCGGAAATGCCAGGCAGCAGGTTTGTTAAAAACTAAAGTCAATGAGGAAGGTACCTGGAGGTGTGTATGCAAATCAAGCTCTAGAAGTGGGTATAACTTATTTTTCTAACACTACAAAGGTCAAATTTTCCTGAGATCGTCCAGCAGCCTCTCTCAGGTCTGAGTAAAACGCCCATCAAATTTCATTAGCGCCTGTGTTTTGTGTTTACAGGACTCCTGATTGGTTCGTGCTGGTGTTGTGGCAGCACGGCTCTAAACAGCGCGAGCGGGAACGCCAATAAACTGCCTGCAGCTAATGGTCCATGCTGTAATGAAATTGGAAAGATACTGACTGATTCCCTCCACGCCTCCTACTGCTCTAATTTCAGACACGACGACTTCGCTTTGTCTCCCTTCATTAGTCCTCGGCCCTGACGAGGCATCACGAATGAGCCAGTCACAGGAAAAAGCGTGGGAAATGTAGTTTTAGAAAGAGTGTTGCAGTAATTTTGGCCTTGGAGAAAAGGAGAAATGAAAAAGGAGGCCACACAAGTACGAGTGTACAGTAACAGCGTGTGTGTGTGTCTGAGTCATTCAAGAGCAGAGACAGAATAAAGACTAAACTGAGAGTTAAGTAACATAAATATAGAGAAATACATTGGATGGTATAAACTTGGGATGGGAGATAACTGGTATCAATATTATAAATTATATTATTATTATCAATTATCAATATAATAAATTATAAAATAAATATTAAAATAATAAATAAATAATATTAATAAATAAATAATAAATAATAATATAACAAATATTACATTATAAAATATAAAATAATAATAATAATAATAATAATAATAATAATAATAATAATAATAATAATAATAATAATAATATTATGAATATTAAATTATAAAATAGATAATATTTGGGCTGAATTTCCCCTTGGGGAAAAATAAAGTATTTTCTATTCAATTTTCTATTCTATATCAGCTTTATTTCAAGGTTATTGTTACATGTGAAGTAGGGCTAGGACGATATGCTTTTCTCCTGATCCAATTCTTTTACAATTTTGGGATACCGGTTTGATATTTCAGATTTTTACAACACCAGACCATGTGAAAAAGTTAAATGATGATATTTACAGACTATATCAGGAGCTATGTTTTCCTAAAAAAATGCTCATCACATGTGAGTCAGTTTTTAGGATTTATTCAGGGGATCTGACATCTCAACTTTTTCCAACCCAGCTCATAAACAAAGACAAAAATAAAAGATTTAAATCTGAAAAAAAAAAAAAAAGATTTTTGAACAAAAAAATTTAAAACAAAAAATATTTCACTACTGATGCTAGGATATAAGGATTTTTTCTCCCACCCTTATTGTGAAGGCTGCCGAAATCAGCAGCCGATACTCAAGACAAAAAAAAATTGCATGCAGTAAGTCCTCCTCGCCACTAGTTGGCGTCATAATGCTGCAGTTTGACACCACAACAAATGTGCGTCAGCTCCTGTTCAGACAACATGACTGAACCAGGGAGAGTTAACAGTTAAACTGTTTCATTGTGAACTTCAGATTATTTTTTAAAAATCGCTAAAACTCTGAAAGATGTTAAAACCATGAAATGTTACATACCAAAAGTACAAGTGGTATCGGTACTCGGTTTCTGTTAGGACTCAAGAAGGAAGTCCTCGTACTAGTATCAGTCTGAAAAAGAGTTATCGAACAGAGGTGAAAAAAAAATCCAAAATCGATTTTTTTTTTTAAATAGATTTTTTAAAATTCAAATTCTTCAATTCAGTCTTTGTTTATAAACTGGATCAGAAAAAATTCCCACTTTTCTCCAACAGAGGGCAGCATGTTTCTTTCTGACTCATGTGATGTGCATTTTATGGGAAAATATGGCTCCTGATAAAGTCTGTAGACCATCATCATCATCATCGTCATTAGGGATGGGTACCAAATTAGGTACTTTTACAGGTACCGACCGGTTTCAATCAAAAGTACCGGGTACCGATTCTCATAAAATCAAAGGTACCATGTTTGGGTACCTAAATGCATCCTTTTGACTGTGAGGGAGAGGAAGAGTAGGAGATTTTCCTTGTTGGACATGAACACAGCATTGCTAGGTTATTTATTGAAGAGTAAATATGTTAAATTGAAAAAAAAGAGATTTTTTTATTTAAACATTTTTTTTACCACATAAACAAAAAAAGTACAGAAAATTGGTAACGTTGAGTACCAATACCAAATGCCAGGTACCGAGCATCAGTACCATATCGTTTCAAATGTGAAAGGTACCCATCCCTAATTGTCATTCAATTTTTTTTTTTTCTGGTAGGGATGGGTACCGAATTAAGTACTTTTATCGGTACCGTTCAAATTGTATCAAAATTGCCAGGTACCGATTCATGTAAAATCAAAAGGTACCATGTTTAGCTACCTAGGAGTACCTAAGAGTAAGAGATTTTCCATGCTGGACATGAACACAGCATTGCAAGCTGAGGAATAAAGATGTTAAATTGAAATAATCAATATTTCATTATTAAACAAATTGATATTTTTATCACATACACACAAAAAAGTCCCAGAAATTGGTATCATGGAGTACTGGTACCGATTGCCAGACCCCTATGGTCTGGTGTTAAAAAACGCAAACTAAGAATTACAAAAATCAAAGTTATCTAAGAATCACAATTTAAATCGAATCAGCACCTAAAAAATCGTAATAGAAATGAACCTTGAGAATAGCATATCATCCCAGCCAAAGTATCGAACATCCCTAGTAAACGTATGAAATGAAAGGACGGTTGAGTCATTGAAGAAGTTCACAATTGTCAAAAGTTGTGGGTGAAAAGTGTATCTCTTACTCTCCATAACGTGCAGAAAAGCCTGTATCTCATTATTTTAAGCCGACAGAAAATGATGCTGATATAAGAAACAAGCCGAGAATATTCCCCAAAGCCTCCGAGATGAAACCCCACAGGTCAGTGCCCTGCCAGAGGAAGGTCCAGAGTGCTTTGCAACTTCAAATTAATAGTCAGAGAGGGCTAATGTGGTGATTGTGCTAACGCTACATGAGCACTCAGCATTTTCTTGATATCTGGAGAGCTCTGAGGATAATACACTTTGGCAGATAAGCACTGCAAAGGAACTGTTAAAGCTGGGAGGTTCATTAGGTAAGAAGTTGAACTCAAGTTTGAGCGAGCTGCGAGCAGGACTGAGCATGCTCAACAGAGATCCAACTGCTGACATAAGAGCAATAAGAAAACAGAAACTGGCCACGCTCCTGATCTGTACTCATCCCGTCCATCTCTCCGGAGTCTGGTCTGTATTCTAAATCCTAAACAGGACCTGCAGTCCAGTCCCGCCATCCCCCTCCTCAACATCTGTTCCCCGTCCCCGCAACGTGCCAGGGGCTTCTCCCCGCCAAGACACCCATACCACAGCTCTGCCTCATCCTGCCAAGCATCTGATCAAAGGGGACAGCTGTCCAACGGATCTGCATGGCAGCCAGCAGTTCTGCATGAATGAGAAATGGGCCGAGGACGGGACAAAATAAACATCCAGCTCCATCAGTATTACTGCACGATACAAAAACCAGGGCTGGCCGCTACAGATGAGGCATTACCGCCAGAAAGAGAGCCGTCCAAGTCTGTTTTCCCACACAGCGACAGAGTCAGCAGAGCAGAGATGATGGCGCTCAGAGGAACACAAGGACAAAAGGACAAGGATGTGAAATTGATAAGATATCATCTGTTGTGCTTGGAGGGGCCGACTTCCACAGAGCAGTGAAATTCAAAGTGCAGGAGCGCTCTGTTCAGTGATTATAGCTCGTGGCACATAACCACACATCTGTTTATCACCATACTTCCTCTGTCCCCTTAAGCTTCCCTGTAAACTCTGTGCTGTCACACTATCAAAGCAGATGATGCCTCCACATGTGAAGCCTGTCACTGTCAAGCATCCAGAATGACTCGAAAAACACCTGACAGCTGCGCAACTAATAAACATTAACTTATTTTACTTACTCGTGCACATGTGGATGATCTGGTCTGGACTTTTTGGAGTGGAAAGGAGCCATCTCTGTCCTCCCAACAGGTCAGGTTTAATCTAAAGAAAATATAATCAAGCAGAGCAGATTCAGACACCAGGCTTTGGCTTGCATACCTCTACACTGCAACTTTTTCAGCTGACTAAGCAAAAATGGGTTGTGTGCAAATGCGGATCTCATACCAAATTAAATCAGAAAGCCACCTTAAAGGTAAGGTCTGCAGGGATTTGGTTACTTGTCACTAAACACAACATTTTTTTTTTTAAATTTATTCTGTATCATGAATTACAGGTCACACACTGTACATTTAGAAGTTCTATCACATTTTCCATTTCATGATCAAAAAGGGGCAGGAAGAAGGAAAACTTATTATTACCAGCCCCTTTCTTGACATAATAAAGCAAAAATACTTGATGGTCTAACCTTCAGATATTTAACAACCAATGCTTATTTAAAACGCAGAAAGTCAGAATTAATAATAATACTTAAATTAGGGCTGCACGATTATCGCAATCGCAATGTCAGCACATGCAATTCAGATTTTTCTCCACGATAACCAAGCAAGTCTGTAGACTTATCATGACACAACTTTTTTTATTAAATCGCAAGCACAATCGCAATCGCAATATTGTCCACCTAATCGCAAATCGCACCTTTTCCCCAAATCGTGCAGCTCTAACTTAAATGATACATAAATAAAATAGAAACGAATAATCACGAAACAACTGGAAAACATACATAACTACTCATCATCAACAACAATGATATATAAAGCAAAAGCAAAAGAGGACCTTTTATCTATCATCTTCATTTTTCCTTATTATTTTGGTTTTATACTTTCTCTTAAACTGATTAATATTAGTACAGGCTTTCAAATCAATTGTCAAAGAATTCCACAATTTGACACCACACACTGAAATACACTTTTGTTTTAAAGTGGTACGGGCAAATGGATGTTTCAAATCAAATTTCCTTCTATGATCCTTATTTTCTGAACTAAAAGCAAAAACATGTTGTATATTGTCTGGCATTGTCCTGCCTTTTACCTTGAACATGAATAGTAAAGTCTACAACTCAACAATGTCTTTAAGTTTAAGTAATCCTTAATAAAAACTTTAAAATAAAGACTTAATAAAAACTTTGTTAGTATGTTCTCTTGCTTTCACTTTGTTTATAATTCTTACTGCTCTTTTCTGTAAAATAAATAATGGCTTGATATTAGTTGTGTAGGTATTCCCACAAATTTCAACACAATAACTAAAATAAGGCAAAATAAGCGCACAATACAAAATTTGCATTGTCTCTTGATCCAAGATATGTTTCACTTTGTTGATCGCAAAAATATTTTTTGACGCCTTAGTTTCAACATAACTTATATGGGATTTCCATGTGATGTATTCATCTATAATTACTCTGATACACTCTCTCAGCTACAGATCCATCAATAGACAAAGACACATTACCATCCCGTTTCTGTTTAGAAAATACCATAAACTTAGTTTTTTTTAAATTAAGAAATAACTTACTGACATCAAACCAATATTTCAATTCAAGTATTTCCTTACCAATGCTGTCTTTCAAAGTTTCCAAATTTCCTCCTGAACTAAAACAATTTGTGTCATCCGCAAATAGAACAAATTGTAATATTTTTGATACCTCACAGATGTCATTAACATATAAAAGAAATAACTTAGGCCCAAGGACAGAGCCTTGAGGAACCCCCCACACAATTTTTCTACACATAGATTCATGACCACCAAATTGTACATACTTTTGTCTATTCTCTAAAGAACTGTTCAGCCATTCAAAGACCAACATTCAAACTGTGCTCCTCAACCTACACCACTAACAACACCAGTAGTGCCTACTACCTTGGCTTAAATTCAGTTTGTAGCAGGCAGTGTGTGTCTGACTACTCCAGACCAGTGTATATTGTCACTTCTTGTCTCAAAGAGGTGTTTACTTCTACAAATTCATTAAAGCTCATATAAACCACTAATTCACGTTTTTTAATTAAATAATAATTAATATAGTAATATTAAAAAAATAAGTCAGTCTCTTCCAGATTTATTTTCAGTAAAGGATATAACTTTTGGTGTATGATAAAAAAAAATCAAATATGATGATTCTGCTGTGATGTGATTAACAAAAAAAGCCAACATGTCAAGATCTACTCATAGTTTGTTTTTGTACATTTATGAAAAAATAAAATTAAAAAAAAGGCAAAAAATAATCTATCACCTGTAGCTGATAGATTTGCAGGGTTCCTACGGCTCAAGGCAAGTTAAATTTAAGACTTTTTAAGACTTTTTAATGACATTGGAAATCAAATTTAAAAACAAGTCGACAACAAACCACAGATGAAACAAAACAAAACTAACAAACAAAAACACCACATGAATTACCTGGGTTAGAGGCAATTTAAACCAAATGTTTATTTTACATAAAACATCACTTTTTTACCTTTTTTTAACCCCATTTTTACAACTTTATGCCTTTTTTTCCCCATCCACTGTCACAACCATTTTTGGAATTTTTACAGTCTTTTTATTTAATTTCAAATTTATTTCTCAATTTTGCTGCCATAATCATTTTTTCCTAAGCCACTTTTGGATTTTTTTTTGCCAATTTTTCCTCATTTTTTTTCTCTCTCCAGGCACCCTAGGTAGAACCAAGACATGCGTCTGCTTTAAAAGTTCCTGGTGCAACCACATCACCATTTTCTTAGTTCCACTATTGTAATTCAGGAAATTGTTTAGTAAAATAGATAAATGTTACTTAATATTTTTTTTACTTCAAACTAACATAAATCTTACCAATGTGTTCAAATTTTTAAGACTTTTGAAACTTGGATTTAAGACTTTTAAATGCCAATTCAGGCCTTATTTTTAGAATTATGAATTCAATGCCTTTTAAGACTTTTCAAGGATCCGCAGGAACCCTGATTTGGAAAACACACTGTGAATACATGAACACACTCTCTAGCCCAGCAACCACCTGTAGCATCTCGTTTCTACGCGGGAGAGACTCGACTTAGCATGTTAGCACAAGCTAATCACGGCTATCTGACACATACCTGATTAGCAGAAAGCTAACTCACGTCGCTCCTCATCCCGTGCTGCTCTCCAAGTTCATAAAAGCGAGTGAAAGTTGAGCCAAGCTTCACCCTCGGTTAAGAAAAAGCTCTATCTGTTTGGAGTTTCGTTTCACTTTGGTAGTTTTTCTTCCTCCGTGCTGCGTCCGCTAGCTGCTCTGATTAGCTTCTTCCACTCGCTCATTAACTGGCAAAGTCACTTGCGCACTGGACGCGCTGTGATTGGCTGATCGAACCGCGCTTACTCTCTGCCCAGAAACTTCCAGAAACAACCAAAACATCTACACCCAGACAGAGGAGAGGGCGGGTTAAGGCACTGATACGCATATATAGAGACCCAGAAGTGATGTTAGAGCAGTAAAAGTTGATATTTTGTTTCTTGTGTGAATTCTGCAGACTCTACCTGTGAATAATAACCCCAAAGGAAAACCTGAATATGTGCTCATACATCTTGAAATGTTTTGTAATGGTCTGCAGTGAGGCTGTGGCTCTGTGGCAGCATGCTGACAGCAACAAAAACAATGCAAACATGTTTTATTTTATTTTTTTAAATTTTGTTTATCTGTTTAAAAAGGGACAGTGTACGTTAATTGCCATTTGTACAAATGTAATTGTACCCACGTTAGCCAAAAAAAGGCTTATTTTCATTGACAGTCCCTTCACCAGGTGTTATTTGGCAGCATAGAGAAAATACAGCAGTGTTTTTCAAAATATGATTTAGGAATACAAGTTAAAAACAAATGAATAAGAAATAATTAAATAACTCAAATAAATAAATAAATATGATTTTCCTGTTGAAGACATGATCTTTCCCCACCTTTTGTTTCCTTTGTTCAATCCATGGTTCTTGTGTCCTTTAAGTTTTAAAAAAGAGAAAAATTGATGTGATATATAAGACAAGTAAGTAGATGAATTTTATATGTGTTTACATGTGGTAATAAAAAGTTAATCAAATAAATGTATTAATTAATTAATTAAAATTAAAAAGAAAATTAATTAATAACAAAAATAACAAAAATAAAATAAAAATAATAACAAAATAAAATATAATAATAATAATAATAATAATTATTATTATTATTATTGTTATTGTTATTATTATAATTGTTATTATTATTATTGTTATAAAACACAGCGAGGGTGACAGGCAATACATTTTTTTTGTTCTTTGTATAGTACTCAAATTTGCCAACTAGTGCAAAAATAAAATACATCACAGGCTAAGTTCAATGTCAACTTATTTGCATGTAATTTTTCACTGAACAAATTTTTGAAAACTTAAGATTTGACTTTAAAATGCTAAAATATTACAGGAAGACTTACCTAATTTGAAAATAGTCATCTGAGATTTGAAAAGTCTATAAAGTCATTCATCTGACAGTGCCTCACAATTTTTGGACTTCTCAGCTTACTAGAAAAAAATCCAACAACATTAAACATGAACCATGAAAAAACAGCTAGCTAAACATAAGAGACATTACACTGACCCAGGGAAAAAGCTAAATAGCTTGCATGTACAGGGACTTTCATGTCACTTTCTTGTGCATAAAAGATAGTTTCTGGACAAGATCATGACTTCTTTCAAAATGATTAGTTTTACCCTCCAGGATCCAAAGTGAGGAAATGTTATCTGCTTTCACAATGTGAATAAAATTCTGTTTAACCCATTTCAGGCAACATGGAGGACAAACAGTGACAGAAATTACAACACACTCAAGCCCATTTTTCGCCTCAGTGAAGTAATCTCATCAGTCTTAGTTGAACTGTCTTGTTTGTTGGAGTGTAATGAGCGTGGCAGCCACAGGAGGCTGCGGTGGCAGAAGGCCTTCAGTCCTGCTGCCTTATTAAAATCCGGGAAAGGCTCGCAGGATGCTGTTGATTAGAGTTCCCTGAGGTTTAATCTTCCACCTCAGCGAGCATCTCAAAAGTTCCTCCCTACTCCCGGGGCTGCACCGCTCTGCTGTCGAGCTTAACCTTTGACCTCTATTTATAAGGACAGAGAATTGAATTTACATTGTTTGAGTGTTAAATCATCCACCAGGAGAGGTGTTTTCTCTTCCAGCCGCAGAATGCTAATCTCTGCTCAGTGTAGCGAGCAGAATCCACCTCAGCGGAGCTCGACGGCGGGAGTCACAGAGCGCTGCGTCTGAGCTGGATTAAAACTCTTGGAAAAAATCGCTGAGATCTGATGTAATCTGGTTTGATTACACAGCACGTAATAACAAAAGACTGTTACAGTAATTAAACCAAAGCTGCCTGCACATTTAGCCAAATCGTCACATTAATATTAACAATACTAATACTCTTCCTTCTGTGAAGGGATTCAGTATAAGCACCAGATGCCTCTTGTGTATGCTAGTTAGTTTCTTACAAAGTTGCTTCCCCTCACAAACAAGCTGATTCCTGCAGTGCAGCACAGAAATGGGAGTGGTGAGCTAATTAAGGCACCTCGGGGAGCTTAAAGGATGTGAGCACACTGTCTATAAGGAGCTGGAATATGTACAGGAGTCCCTGATCCAATTAGAGAGCACTTCTACTTGGCTCTGGATGCATTATCGAAGTGTGTTATGGAGCTGCTGGACCGTGGGTAATAAGGAACGCTATTAGGCCCAAAGTCGTCCAACATGAGAGTTACTATATAAAACAGTTTAACTTTCAGCAGGGTGAGACATAATCTCTGGATAATTATGTTAAAATGAAAAAAAAAAACTTGGCGACAGTCTCACACTGCAAAAAAAGAAAAGTTGAGAAAACTTCCACAAAAATTTGATTTTCAGTTTTGCTTTTAAGTTTCCTAAAACTTGCAGTTTAAATTTTTGTAAACTCAACTGAAAGTTGCACTCACTCATGTTCACATTGTGATAATTTAAAAACTTAACTTCTGATAACTAACCGTAACTTACTAGACTATAAATGTGCATAAACGAAGGGGTAGGCTTCATCCTCCTTGTTTTGGTTTTTTGCTTTAACACATTGTACATCTTATTTATCTCAGTTTGTAATGGTTTTTTTTTGTTATTTTATTTATTTTTTTATTTTTTTGGCTTACTTACTCATCTCTGTTTTTTATGTTTTTTTTTTGTTTGTTTTGTTTTTGTTTTTTGGGGGGTTAAACTCATTGTACATCTTATTTATCTCTGTTTTTTATGGGGTTTTTTTTGTTTTTTTTTTTGCTCAAACACCGTACATCTTATTTATCTAATTTTTTTTTTTTTTTTTTTTTTTGTTTAAATACACTATAAATCTTATTTATCACTGTTTTATGTTTTTTTTAATTTTTATTTATTTGATTTTTTTTTGCTTAAACACATTGGACATCCCATTTATCTCTGATTTTTTTTCTGTTGTTTTTTTATTTTACCTGTTCTAATAAACAAATAAATAAAACAAAATGAAACTACAGAAGAGGATTATGGTCACAGAAAAACATACAAATATGTCTGATTTTTTAATTCCTTTTTTTTCTGGGATAAAAAAGTCAGAATTCTGGAAAAAAAAAAAACTTAAGGGGGAGATATTGTAAGAATTTTCTTCTTTCTGCTCTAAGTTTTTTTTTTCTAATCTTATACCATACATATGTTTTAATAACACAATGAATGACTTATGGTCAAAATAAACTAAACTGAATTTGTAACTTTATTTCATGTCATGTTTCTCTTGTAACCGCTGCCTTGAATTTCCCTCAGGATAAATGAAGTAGATGTCACCTGGAAAGCTCAGTGGATAGCGACACGGACCTTGACGTGGTACAGTCTGGGGTTCAAATCCTCCACACCTCAGTTCTTCTAGGCTGCATGGTGGCCCAATGTTGCAGCCTTAGGGCTAGAGCAGGGATGTCAAACTCGTGCCATGGAGGGCCGAGAGGCTGCAGGTTTTCGTTCCAACCAGGAACTCCACCAGCTGGTTTCACTGATTACTTCACCTTCAAGCAGAGAGCAGGGACTAATCAGTGGAGTCAGCTGGTGGAGTTTTTGGTTGGAAAGAAAACCTGCAGCCTCTCGGCCCTCCATGGCACGAGTTTGACATCCCTGGGCTAGAGGGTCACGGGGTTGATTCCCTGGTGGGTCTTTCTGTGTGGTGTTTGCATGTGAAGGTTCTCTCCAGGTACTCTGGCTTCCTCCCACAGTCCAAAAGCAAACTCATCAGGTTAATTAGTGACTGTGAAGGCCTTTGCACACTGAGTCTGTTTTTTTCGGATGTGTTTTTTGGATCCATAATCTGAAAAAAATGTCACACCTTGCACTCGTCTCCAATGCATTTATTCTGTATTATTTGCAAAAATTTGCAATACGAGAAAAATGGAATCATCAAGCAATCGATCCAGAGCGGCCGCTGTCAGTCTGCACACGCACAGGCACACAGACACACCATCACACACACACAAACACACACACAAGTCTTCATTCATCATCGAAACATCGCCCAAAATGAGTAGAGAAACTTTGTGGAAAAATGTGAAAATATGATGTTGCAAGTGGCCTACAGTGTCTCTGAATAGTCAAACTACCCAGGAAATGAGCCGGGTAAACGCAAAAAAACACACAAAAAATCGAACATGTTCCAAAAAAATGACGGACGAAAGTTTTGGATCGAGTGTGCCAATATTATTGACATAACATGGGATTGAATTTATTTTTTAATGTACATAAGTTTCAGACAAACAAAACGGACTCAGTGTGCAAAGGCCTTAATTTATCTGTATGTGTCAGCCCTTTGATTTACTGGCGACCATCTAGCGTGTACTCCACCCATCACCATAAGACTGCTAAGATTGGCCCCACCCACCTGCAACTATCTATCTACCTGAATTTGACTTTTTTAAGTCCAGGTTAAGCTGTCGCCATATTCCAAATGCTAACCCAGACGCTAAAGTTAAAGGTGAGGACGCCCGTCTCCTTTCCTCTGGAGTTTTCAGTCCCCTCGCTGCAAACAGGTGAGAATAAATCAGTCTCTGACTGTAATGAATTCTTTAATGAACAGCTCGACAGTCCTGGTTGGATGACGCTGAGGAGTGGAAGTAATAAAATCTATTCATCACAAATGAGGTGAAAAGCTTTTAGATGCAGGTCATGTGCTGCGTTTGCAAACATTAAAGCTGAGGATTACATTTTTGATTAGTGTTTATGACATCCAGCAAAGTGATTCAGCGTTCGTTCACACAGCGTTAACCCTTCATTACTCTCCTCACGGGAGAAAGGAGAGCCAACAGCAGCCCAGGATACTTGTTATAAAAATTTTATTTAGAATAAAACAACGTAGCCGTATTACACGTAGTGTGGTCGATCTATTTTACATACCTCAGGAGAAGCGACACAGTTCTGCCATGGTACGGTTCATCATGATTGGAATCAGTAAAATCCTCATCAGCATTATTAGTCTACAGTCAGAGGAGGTTATAGTAGTGTTGTTCAGTCTCACAAGTTTTACAGGGTAGCATGTAGCACAACAACACAACGCAGTGAGGGACCAGTGCTCGAAGGCCAGTGGAAAAACCAACAACAGGTAAAATAAGACTCATCAGAGCGGGCGGCGAGCCTCAGCAGGCCGCAGACCCACGGTGATACAGTAATAACTCTTTTTACACCTGGTATCTCCTCGACGCAGTGTACACCAATACAGTAAGCTAGAGTTTAAATGCTAAACCAGGATGTTGTTCGGTGAATGATCACGACTGTTTCAAACAAGTTTACAAACCACGAGAAACAAAACTGTGTCTATGAGTCTGAGGTAGCAAGGCAATCATGGCTTTCCTCTGATTTCTGAACATAGAGCTTTTAAAAATACTATTCTACATCATGACCACGGGCCTCGTACAAACCCAGATCTTAGATTTTCCAAAAGGTCTTTCTCTCGGTTCATCACTATCCTCCTCACGTGGAATGGCAAACTGTATAGGCACAGAAAGGGTCAAATTTACATCAACACATCGCAGTCGACGCTAAGTCTGCCGGCATCTCAATGTTTAAAGGGGTTTGACATCAAGCATGCTAAGAGATAGAGCTTCAAAGAAACAGACACTTGGGAGTTGGTGGTCTACCTCTTCAAAAGAAACCGTTTTACTAAAGTATGAGGAAAGAAAACGTGGCTTTGATTCTTTAAATCTCGTAATTTAGGGGCACGAGGGTACAAAGCAATGACATGACAAACACGTCTAACAGATTGATTCCCAGTGAAGGCGGAAAATTAATAAAAGCAAAACCAAAATCTCAAAGCCCCCTCTGATGAAGGAAAGGAAATCGACTATACAAAGCCCCGTGTCCGTATACGCCTCTGCTTATCAAAACAAATCACTGACAAATGTTCAGGTACAATCTACAGTTCAGAAAATGTACAGTTTGCATAGTACAAGACAAGGTGGTCGAAGAAGTTAGGTTGTCTGGTCCTGTGCGTCTTTGGGATTCAGGGTCAGGAGGGGATTGTTTGTTCTTGGATGGTCCCAACCCTCGCTGCTCAAACACACGTCGTCCTCTGTGGAGGCTGTCCTCACATCACCTGCAAAACACGACACAAACACAAACAAGTGACGGTCAAATCACATGACACAAACTACACCCTCTATACAATCTGCTGGTTTGTAGTTAACTTAAAGGTCCCATATTCTGCAAAAATCACTTTATTACGTCTTTCAGTGAAATTTGTGGGTCTTTGTCTTTCCTCCCAGCCCACAAAATGTGATATTTAAAGACCAAACCTGTTCTTAGTAGAGCTTGTGAATGTAAAATCCTGACCTAAAACGAGCTGTTTTCGCTGTCAGCGATTCCCTTTTTTGACCAATCAGGAGCAAGTCTGACCTGATTGGTCCACTGGAACAGAGCCATCACTGCTCTGTTTTTGGCTGTAAACAGCCACATAGTTCCATGCTCAAGCTTCCCATCTCAGAAGAAGACAGACTAAGTGTCTAGAGTTCATTTATCAGGAAATGTTCCAGCTACACTCAGTAAAACTGTGCATGTGTGTGCTAGTCACTTCACGGCCAACTGCTTTTCCAACTTTGGACAGTCCAACAGAGGGCTAGCTAATAGACTGGTCCTGAATCCAGGCGCATTACCAACCATCCTCCAACAAACCTGGGACCCTGGAAATGTGAGTATTTTAAATGCTGTGTGCTGTGGAGCAGATGGAAGAGCTTTTCCTCAGTGTCCCCCCTGTCTCTGTGTTAGCTTCAGGATGCTAACTTTAGCTGCAGGTAGCCTGTTGTTTTAGCCTGTAATGTTACGGTAAAGGAGCTTCTCTGTTTTCCAAACATTGTGCACTCGGAGCTCGTGGCGCCGCTCTCAGTGACGCTGAAGAGCGGGGCGGTATCAGCGGTGGCTCATTTACATATGAAGGCCACGCCCACTAAATCAGAGCGTTCTGAACAGAGGGGCTATGAGAGCCTGGAAACAATGCTGCTGTGCTTGATTTATTGGCTTTTTGGACCAAAACATGTTTCTACCATTTCATGAAGACATCAATGATCCAGATAAAACTGCAGGAAAGGAGCAGGAGATGGGACCTTTAATCTGACAGACAGTGCAGCAGGTAAACCCGCCTCACACTGTAAAAAGTGATTGTAGGTATTTGCTGTTCTAACATATTATTTTAAGTCAGTGTGACCGAAGATTACTGAACTTGCTGTGAAAACACATAATTATAAGTAAATATTTTTCAACCTAAAAACCTATGTCCACATAAATCAGGAATGCATGTCAGCTTAAAAATGCAGCACTGTAAAAAGTTATACTGTAAAATAGCAGTAAAATACTGGCAAACCTGCTGCTACTACTTTACCGTTGTTTTACATTAAAGTATTTTTTGTTGTTGTGATGATGTTTTGTCACCATGAGTGAGGCGGTAAACACACTGGATATAAGACCTTACTTTACACTGAGATGTTACACAGGCTGTCTGTGCTCTGCTGCACAGACCATCTGCCTGTGCTCCACTGCACGGACCAGCTATTTGTGCTCCACAGGGAATGGGCCCATGCACTCAATGATTTTTACAGTGCATTTAGTGTTTATGCTTATAAATAGGATGTGTTAATGGGTTAACATAACATAACAGCAGGGTCTTGTATCAATAGTGTTTCCTCTTCACTCATGGTTACAAAAAGCCATCATGACAAAAATTACTTTGCTGTAAAAACTTGATGAATTAAGTTCAACCAGCATCTTTTGAAGTTTTCTTGACAGGTTTTTTCTAATTCAACTTATTTGACACTTCATGTTGAAAGCAACAATATGACTTGAGTGAGTTAAGTTGAATCAACAAATTATTTTTTACAGTGAATAACTGAGTGTGAAAGTAAATGGACTGCAGTCTCCTGAGCTGACCTTCCATCACCATCTCCATGTGCAGAGAGGTGGGAGGAGGAGGGCGTGTAGGAGCTGCCTTCTTGACATGTTTTACAGCTTTCTAACCTAACCACTCGTTTCTGTGTGGAAACACTCTGCCAAGGTCAGGTCCAAAAATGTATTTCATAAAAAAGTTGGAGAATGACTCAAAGAAGTAGCAACAGAAAAGAGGAGTGAAGGAGAAGTGTGGTGGAGTTTATTCACCGTATCCCCTGAATACAGAGTTTATAACGTGTGTTTTGGAAGGTCACCTGAACTGATTCAGAGTCATAATGAAGGCAGAGAAGTTAAAAACTGGAAGTAAAGGAAGCTATTGACTACATTTCAAAAGCAGCCATTTTTCTCTGACAGCACAATCAGGGAGAAGCTGAAATGCTGTAAAAGCTCTGCTATATTCAGGCTTTGAGGCTTCAAGCATAGAGAGTTTGACAAATTGTTTTCACTTACTGGCTTCTTTGTTAAGCAACTGAAATATTTAAGAAAACCTGTTTTACACTGAGTTGAAAAAACACAAAAACACAAATACTTGATTAATAAATATATTTTGCACCATTTGGACGTGGTCTTATGGGACAAAAAATGTTGTGTTTCTGAGAAATTTGCTACTTTTAACATTTTTAGTGACCCCAATCAGGCTAACTGAGCAGGCTTCTACTAGCAAGTTAAAGCTAGCTGTTAATACTTACATCAAAGTGCATAAAAACAAGTAGTGTAGCTGAATTATCAAATAAAAATCGTAAAAGTTTTCATTGCACAACATAATTTTATACGATTAAAAATAGTTTTATTTGGTCTGTTGTGAAAAAAACTGCATCAACAGAAACAGCTAGCTGTGTAACCACCTACAAGTAAGTTAAGCTAACTTTTAGCACTCAGATAGATGTGCCTGATAACGGCAAGTTGAGGAAGTAGAGTGGACACATGCTTGATAAATTAATATTTTGGGTCAATCATTAATTTGGACATGATTTTAGCCAATAAAAAAACACTGCTAGCACAGTTAGCTGTGTCCACAGTAACAGCTAGCTAGCTGTGCTGCCCTCTCTGAATAAGTTAGCTAGCTACAAAAACTGTCATTAACTGAAGCATTCCCACCAGCGGTTCAGTAAAACAAGACAAACCTATCCTGGCTTTGCTCTGTTGTTTTTGTCTTCTTTCTTTTTATCCCATCAATAAACAAGCTAAGCTAAGTGTTTAGAGCTGTATCCACAGTGAAAGTTACCATCAAGAAATATCACATCATTATTATGCATTGATGACCATACAGAATCAAGTATTCTGATTGGTCTAAAACTGAGTATTCTAACAAATGTGTGAAGGGTCTCCAATAAGCGCTAGCTTTGTTATTCAATCTGCTAAATTTTCCTTTTTTTTTTTTTGCAATTTTACTTTGTATTTTTTAAATTTTTTTATCTGCCCTTTAATTTGTTTTTAATTGTTTTCTTTTATTATGTTTTGCTGATTCGTATCTTTTAAAAGCACTTTGACATGCCCTGCTGAAATGTGCTATATAAATTAATTTGCTTTGCCTTAATGCTGCTAATGCTACAAGCTAGGAGGTGCCTCAAAGCTAATTTAACTGTGTAACAGTACTAAACATTGCTAGCTTGAAAATGCTAGCAAGAAAGTGACTCACTTTTCCTAATTTGACTGCAAATTCCACTGAAAAGATAAAACGGTAGCATTAGCGTTCATCTAAGGGTAGCTAACAAGCTAGCAAATTTAATCTTTTGTTTTCAAATGGAGAATTTTTGCTTAAGTTTTATTTAAAAGAATTAAAAGTAGGAAACGAGAGCGCTGGGTGTAAAATAAACTCAGAAGACGGAAGTGAAAGAGGTTTTAAAACCAACTCTGTCCCACAATGCACCTGGATAATCAATGATAAGCAGGTTACCGCCCCCCTCAGAGGTTTAGGTGACTGTATGTGTCAGGTTGAGGCAGGTGAAGACTACGCACGCTGGGTGGGACTGCACCTCTATGGAAGCAGCAGTAATTACCTCTGCTGCTGCGCTCAGACTCCTCTTCCTCTCACCAAATCCTCACACAGCGAGCGGCAAATACAAACACACATTAAAGCAGAGCGGGAGCTAACTGAAGCCTGAGCCCTGGGACTGTTGTTTTTGAGAAAGTGCGGAGGAAGCTTTCCTTACCTGTGGCCTTGAGGAGAGGCTGGAGGCTGTGGGAGACAAAACAAAGAGACAACAGAGTAGTTAAGCTCTTGAACTCCCCAGTTCATCTCTGTTTTCATAAGTCTGCACTAAGTTATCAGCCTCTGGGTCTCTCCCACAGACTCTGCACACGCTCAGCTCTGCAGCTCTGCGCTGTGAGATCCTCTGAGCTGTGCAGTTACCAAATGCTAATAATGCTGGAGCGTCTGCCAGATTAGAATGGATTTTTAACTAAAGGCCTCACAGGAGTTCGACTCTTAAAACTCGAAATGCAATTTGGAGTGAGTGAGCTCTAACTTTGCAATTGAGGATTTTTATTTATTTTCCTATTTGATTAAAATCCCTGGAGGGGGATAAACTCTCCAATTCTGCAATAAAGAGAAATGAAAGGCAGAGGATCGTTCCCTGATCGAATCAAGGAACAAAATTTAATGATGATCAGAAAAAAACCTCAGGGCAGTCGTTAGGATCTGTGTCAGAGCGCATTACAACGACAGATTCCTGAGTTCAAGACAGAAACCAGGATGATCTGTTCTTCATCATAATAAATGCAACATTATACATGACGGCAGAGCTGCAGTCATCCATACATGCTAACCCAGCACGGCACAGAGGGAGAACAAGAGAGCACCTTCAACAAAGCTGGATCCCAGTTTGAGGTTGGATTAAACAAGATGCAGGAAATGGTTCGAGAGGTCAGTTAGATGAGGTCTGTGCCATGTGTCAGGGTTAAGGTTAGGTTTGTTTTATTTTGAAAGTCTCTGGGTGTGTTAGGGTAGTTTCTGGTCACAACTTCCTGTCCTGCTCAATCTTCCACTGAATTTATGCATGAATTTATTTATTGAAACCTATCTGATCTGTTTGCTGTGACGTGACGGAGTGGAGATGGACTGCAGATACACCTGGTGTATTTCAGCTGTTATAGACCAGTGTTTCTCAAAGTGGGGTCTGTGACAAGATTTCAAAAACGCCTCTAAAAGTGTGCTATATATTATATATATATATTTTCTTAGAGATATATTTTGGCTTTTTAATGCCTTTAATGAGATAGTAGAGGACAGTAGGGGTGGGCGATACTGGGAATTTTTACCAAGTCAATACAGTGCTAGTATCGCCAATAATGATACCGATACCGATATCGGTACCAATACTTTTCACATGGAATGTAATGATCATTGAATAATTTTGTGATTTTGCCTTGAGTTGGTTGATTTTGATTATGTTTCTGGTGAAACACAGTACAAAGATCTTAGGCAATAAAAATGCTTTTTATTAACTAACCACAACAATAGAACACCATTTTAACTGTATGAAAGTAATAAAATAATTATTCTACCACCACAATTGTTTTAGGAAAAAAAAATTACACATGCAAAATAACAAAAAGGTCCCTCCCATTTGCACAGAGAAGCAGCAGATGGAGGAAAGTAAAGTAAATTGCTGGACAGCATAAGAAAAACTGCGGTATTTATTTCATCACGCTAGTGTCGATTCGATACCAATAGTCATCTTGGTATCAGATCAATACTATCAGTATTTAGATCAATACACCCACCTTCAGAGGACAGTGGATGAAGCAGTAAAGAGGGCAAGAGTAGAGAGCAACATGCAGGAAAGATGCTACAGGCTGGGATCAAACCCGGGCCACCAGTGCGATAATGAACCTCACGGAGCGCGACCTAAACCACTCGGCCATCTGTACACCAGTGTGCTATATTATTGAGAAAGCATATCAACAAACTGGGATCTCTTGGACCAATAAAAACAATTTTTGATCTGAGGTGATGGTATTTTGTGTCTAACTGTGAAAAGAAAGCAGAAGTTTGACTGAAGGAAGGTAAACAAAAACATGATCAAGCTAATTTTGGGGTGGATTCACCCTTTGACAAAAGTTAGCAACACTCTACGTCAGAGCTATTCCATGACAAATTTTATTCATTTATTCATTTATTATCAATCTATAGGCAATTTTATTATATCTCACTTTAGCTAAATTTTGCAACAAGCATTGTATTTATTTCCATGGTTTAGTTATCATATCTTATTGGCTGACCAACTTTCATTAGACTGTTTTATACATCAGGTGGATTTTTGTTTCACAATCTTTTCTATGATTTGTCTTTATTGTTAATGTGTATGTGAGTGTTGTCAGTGCGTGACGCCCACTGAAACAAATTCCAACTGACAATGTCGACGTGGCAATAAAGTATTGAATTTTAAACGGGATTTTCCTCGGTGGTTTTTTCGTTTTAGGGTTGAAAGAAATGTGCTAGTTTCCCCTGTGTTGGACTGCTAATGTCAGCTTTTCAAAAGCACCTGCTCCAGTGACACAATGCATTGCGGGTCAGTTGCTAGGTTACGATGAAGCGGCAACTTCCGATCTAAGAATATGAGACAATGCAGAAGTGCTAAAATCTGCTGTTTCTCCAGTGTTCGCTTGAGGCTGGCTCTGAAAGTGCTGGAAGTCACAAACACACCAAGCCAAAAAAAAGCTGTATTCAAAGCAGAAATTAACCTATTTACAGCCTAGTTCAAAAAACGTCCTCCTCCCTTGCCCCTACCAATATGGCCGCGATAGCCGATCTGCTTCGTTTTCCGTTTCAGGAACATACAGGTGACATCGGGGAGACTGTCCATGTTTTGTCCATGTTTCATACAGTTTATGGTTACGATAGGTGTTGTAATCAATATGTGTAATAAGAAAAATAACAAAAAGAAAAAAAGCTGACGTTAGTAGGAGGGAAAAGAAGATTCTGTCAGATTTTTAGCTTAGGACATATTGTTGCTCTCTACACTTCTTAAAAACTAAACTGTAAAACCTGTCGTGTGTGTGGTCTCACATTTCCAACATCTGTTTTTTTCTGCGATCCAGGGTTTACTCACACATCATCCAGGAAACTACTCATACATTTTCTTCATGGGGACAGTTAAATGGGTTGACATGCACTATTTTTTCTGCTGACTAGCACCTTAGCGTCCAAACACAAATCTGCAGACAGAGACCTGGAAGACACAGCGGGACAGAGGAGGAGGAAACTTACGACTGCATGCAGGGAAGGAGTTGTTAATCTGCTCCATTACATCTGCCAGGTCAGAGCTGCTGTTGTGGGAGTCCAGCAGCTCATCTGAACACACACACACACACACGCACACACACACAAACACACACAAAAAGGTTGAAGCCACAGTGAATGAATTCAAAGAAAGGGCTCTTTAAACACCACCATCAGAGAGTGTTAGTGCCTGAGTATGTAATTCTATTCCACCCTGAGTGTCCTACCTGAGTTTTCAGTAAGAGGCCCTCGATCTTGCACAGTGGGAGACGACACGCCGTTTACCCTGGAGTCCATCTCCGGCTGAGAGAAGGAAAGAGAAAAGGACACAGGAAAAAACAACAATATTTTAATGTGATTATTCTGCTCGGTGACTTCACAGAGGAGGGAAGAGGAAAACACTTGGTATAAACATCTGAGCCAGCATCCTGCTCAATCGTCTCCTCTATACATGTGTGTCAGTGTCTGTGTCTGCCTTTAACCCCCTCCTCTGCCTGGATGTTGATGTTCTGGTTGTCTCAGGACGTTTTTGGGCGGAGAGTAAGCGTGGCTACATCAGCCAATCACAGAGCACCCAAGTGACTTTGCATGTTGATTAGCGAGTGGAAGAAGCTAATCAGAGTAGTTACGTTAGCAGATGTAGCCAAAGTGAAACGAAACTCCAAACAGATAAAGCTTTTTCAGGAACTTGGAGAACAGCAAGGGACAAAGAGTGATGCTAGTTAGCTTTCTGCTAACCAGGTATGTGTCAAATACCCGTGATTTGCTTGTTCTAACATGCTAAGTCAGGGGCACGGCTCATGTAGAAATGTGATGCTACAGGTGCACGTAGTCACAGTCTGTTTTCCAAACCGCTAACTGATTAGCTTGTGCTAACATGCCAAGTCAGTCAAATACTTAATTCTGATTGGTCAATAATCTACAGCTACAGTTTGTTATTTCTCCTCTGTTAACACTGTTTAAAGCCCACAAACTACACACTTTACCTCAGATGACTTGGCCCAAAAAAAGAAACTCTACAAAAACTCACAAACCAAAGGAATCATGCGTAATCCTTTTTTTAAATACTCCATTATTTATGCGTAAAAGTTGTCCCATTTTGTTTCTGGAGCAGGGAGAAAAAAATCATCAGAGAGATTTATTTCTGTGATGTGCCTGCTCTGTTTTTTTGTATCTCATTTTGTGTAATAAATGTGCTTCTGTGATTCAGGCTAGGCACACATTGCTAATGCACAACACAACACAATGTTAATCAAATTAATAAATCTGACCCCAGATTGAAGCCACGGCTTAGAAAAGTCTGATTCAAAGAACACAGACGAGATCAAAAAGACTTTCTGTAAAAGCTGAAAACAGAAGCTGAATAAATCAATAAGAGATTAGGAATATGAAAAAAAAACGCGTATTGATTGGGGGAAACATGCTCTGATGCACAGGAGCCGACACTTGATGTCTGGTGACATTAACAGCAGAATCCCACAATCCCTTTAGCCGCTCAGACTGCAGGAAATCCAATCAATGCTGCCTCCCTCTTCACCCCTCTCTTTTTCCTCCTCGCCTTCATCTCCCGCGGCCCCCGGCACTCGTAAAGGTTAACATGTTGGAAACGTCTCCGGAGCTCAGCCGGCGTCTGGAGGCTCGTCTTAGAATAGCTAAGGTCAGGGCTTTGGTCAGCCTTCAGCGGTGTGAATTTAATGTGTGCTATCCAGCTGACTGGGCTTGTTATTCTGCAGCCCGGCTGAAACGCTGATGGAGAGACGTGTTGACATATCAGGACGCCGGGGACTTAAATGTCAGGAAACAGAAGTTCTTATTAGACTGAGTGGGGGGTTTGTGTGGATGCAGGTACTTGCTCCTCCCACTTCATTTGCATATTTGTATGTCAAGACGACAGAATGAGTAAACACAGGAGGATACGCTGCTCTCATGCCACACTCACTGTAAGACAGAAAACATTACACTGCAAAAATTGAAAGCTTATCAAGCGTTTTTGTCTGATTTTCAGTAGAACATGTCTTTTTAGACTTAATATGAGCCACATTCACCTGAAAAGTCCAGAAAAATCTCGTATTTCAAGTTACGTAACGACAAAAATGAGGTCTGAATTGTTTGTAACAAGTTGAAAAAATCTCCCAATGAAACAAGAGATTTTCTACTGAAAATAAGACAAAAACATGTCATCAGAGTTGATTTTTTTGCAGTGTAAAGAACAGTGTTCTTTAACAAGGGCATTTGTGATTTTTGTGTTTGGTTCTTAACTCTTATCACTTTTTCGCTGTTATTCCAGTAAAACTAAGCCAGGTTACGCCATCAGGGCCATTAAATGTGAATAAGTCTGACAGAAAAACAACTTTTCTACATCACTTTAAACCCTTGGGCTTGGAGATACTTTTTAAAACTTTATATACTTTTTTTTATAACTCCCAAACAGAAATCTAGACAAAGATGCACTCCTCTCTGCTGTGGGAGCGATGTGGAGAAACACTGCTTGACCCTGTTCATATTTTTTATTCCCGTCCCCATTTTCAGACTTTTTTTGGGGGGGAGAGTAGCACAAAACAATCTCAAAACAACATTTACCACAAATGAGTCCCTGATGGAGGAAGTAAATACGATGCTGACCTCTTAAAGAGTTTGTTGACATTGAGTAAAAAGCCTGTTTTTATAAACATTGTTGAATGACTACATCTGTCTGAGTGAATTAAGTTTTCTACATGGTTGCAAAAAGGATGGAAAGAAAACAGTAGGAAAAATGGAGTTTGTTTCATAAATATGTATCATTGTGAAATGTCTCATTTAATAGGGGAAAATTTACCATCATGTATGGGAAAACTCTACCACCTTGTGTCCATCTGACCTTATATATTTAGGGTCCTCGCACTAAGGGAGTAGACAGTATTCTATTTTATCTGTTTCTTTCTTTTTCTTCTACTTCCCTCTGCTCTTTGACCCCATAAACATCCTTAAATCTCACCAAAATCAGCCAAAAAAATTGATAAAACACAAAAATTGACCAAAATGTGCTCTCTGGCGCCACCTAGTCACATTAAAACAGCTCTCAATGGCAGTAGGAATGTCGTAGAGAGATCAAACCCACATCAAAATGTTCGGCTCATTGAGGCGCACAAATTGTATGCAGACACCTCTGACCTTTCTCAAACAGGAAGCCAGCAATATGCCTTTCAAAATAAAATCAGTCCACATTTTTGGGCCAGAAACAAAATATATCTACTCCTAGGCCATAAATGGTATCAGCATGAAATTCGCTCAGATGACAGAGTGGACCCTGATCTATAAACGCTATGTACGAATTTGTTGTTTCTCAAATGGTTTTTGAATGACAAGCCCTCAAAGTCGGTGAACCCCAAAGAAGCCCTTTCAGTTCCTCTTATTAGAATGAATGGGAGAGGAGGATCCAGCTCCACACAAGCTGCGGCAGTTAGGCCTCTACACAAAAAAGTAAAAGTGGTACAGCTTTAAAAATGACATGGATGCATTCCTGACAAAATTTACGACAAAAATATCTGATTTTTTGGGAGATTTGATCAAAATTGTGGCATCTATGAGGAGATGTTTTAAAACTTCAGTCAGTTTCACTCCTGAGAGGGCAGCAGTTGGTGATGATGTCACACTGATTAAGAGTTCCGTGCAGCTGGTCATGTGACTCACTGAAGGCGGGAAAATGGAATGTGAATATAACACACACACATTATAAAGGGATGAAACCTTGACAGTGGAGGTGAAACAGGCATGAGGGATGGCGACAGTGTGAGGACCTGCAGCTTTAATTTATCTTTTCCATCTGCTTTTTGCCTGTTTTTGTTTGTTGTTGTTTCAAAGTTCACAAATGAAAAATAAAAAAGTTGGTCTCCATCCATCAAAACTAATTCAAGTTTTCCAGGTTTGAGAGTTTTCATTAGAAAGGAGTATTTCTAACCTGTCACACCAATAGCTCCTAAAAGTGAAGTTGCACACTCCATACTGAAATAAATCTCCAGATCATCCAGCACCTATACAGCCCCCGTCTAAAAACGGAAGAAAATATCCCAAAGGTTGGGAACAAAACCAACTTTCCCCCATCAAAATGTTAATCTTCATCCATTAAAAATCTGCCGAGTCATATCAGCCGCCCTCCTCGGGCCGTATTTGTTGTGAGTTATTACCGAGCTTCCAGAGAGCCGGCTTCCACGGAGCCAATACCTGCTGCTGTGTTTGCTCAGCCTGATTTGTCGGGACGGCTGTTTGTTTGGCCGGAGGGTTGTGCATTTCTCACACGGCACAAACAGTCCAAACCTCAGCGAGCAATTAGAGCGGGCACGAACAAGCGTGGAGGCTATTGATAGAGGGGACTGGAGAGGAATGCTGGACACAGGGACTGAATGGTAATGATGTGATTAGGGTCTAATCTGAGCCTTGATGAGCGGGGTTTGTTATTCAAAGACACAACAGAATTAAAATGAATGGGTTAGCTTGATTGCTTGTTTTGTATGAAGGGGGCACAATAACATATTTATGTTAATGATATATTTAAACGACCTTTGGAGAATCCGTTAACTCATGGATAGAAATCTGCTTCATTTGAGTTTATTAAACAAGACGCACAATCCTGCCAGCTGGTGTGTGTGTGTGTGTGTGTGTGTGTGTGAGTGTGTGAACCCTGATATCTGCCCTGCTGCTTACAAATAACAAACCTCATGAGCTTCATCCAAAGACAACTTTCAGAAGACACAAACTTTACATCACAGTTGGATCTTTGGCCAGTGGTGTAGAGGAACGAAGTTAAAATACTTTGTTACTGTACTGAAGTTGATTTTGGGAGGAGCTATACCAATTTGAGTTTCTATACACTGCAAAAAACTGAAATCTTTTCAAGAGTTTGTCTTATTTTAAGTAAAAATTGTCTTGTTACTCAATCCGGGCCACATTCACCTGATCAGTCCAAAAAATGTCTTATTTCAAGTTATTTAAAGACAAAATGAGGTCTGAATTGCTGTAACAAGTAAAAGCAATCCAGACGCCATTTTTGTCTTTGAATAACTTGTTTTTGCAGAAATAACGCACACAGCCTGGGAATATCCCTCAGTGTCTACAGCATAGGGATGGGTACCTTTCACATTTGAAATGATACGGTATCAATGCCCAGTACCTGGCAATTGGTACCAGTACTCATCGGTACCAATTTTCTGTACTTTTTTCTGTTAATGTGGCAAAAAAAAAAAAATTGTTTGGTAATGAATTTTTTTTTAATCTAACATAGTTATTCTTCAATACTTATACCTTGCAATGCTGCGTTTATGTCCAGCATGGAAATTAGCCTACTCTTTCAAGGATGCGTTTTAGTACCTAAACATGGAACCTTTTGGGTTTACGTGAATCGGTACCCGGCACTTTTGACAGAATTCGGTCGGTACCTATAAATGTAACTTACTCCCTGCCCATCCCTACTACAGCGTGATGGAGGCAACCACATCCACTGGTGATGGTGGAGACATCGTCACGCTACCTAACCCTAACCCAACCCTAACCACCTGCTAGCTTAGCTTCAGAAGGAGACAAACACCTGTCGCCATGTCTAAACAACATTTTCACTTTAGTCAGGATTAAAGGTGCATCCTGCAGAATTAAGTACCTCCTGTGTTTGCTGAAAAATAACAAAATACTGTAATTTCAAAACTCACAGTAACACCTAAAAAGGGAGCAAGAGGAGAAGGAAGAAAGAAGGAAGCGAAGGGAGAATTAATCTAAATAAAGCTTGTGAAAGAAACAACTTTTTATAGCTGTTTTGTTTCTTTGTACTTTTACTTTTGAGACTTTTAATTTGAAATACTTTAAGACTTTTACTCATGTGTTTTTTTAGTGGGTGACTTTCACTTTTACAGGAGTAGATTTCATGTGCGATATCTTTACTTTTACTCAGGTATGGCTTTCAAGTACTTTATACACCACCGTCTTTGGCTGTATATATACACAATATTAATTGGGGGTGGGAGAAAAAATCAGTGTATCGTAGTTTTAGGATTTTTTTATTTATTTATTCATTTTTTATTTTTTACTTCAATCCTTCATTTTAGTCTTTGTTTACACACTGGGTTAGAAAAAGTTGAGATGTCAGATTCCCTGAATAAATCCTAAAAACTTTCCCCTTCCCTCCAATTTTCTGAGCTCCCCCTGGGGGGCCACCAGGGAACCCAAGGGGGGGCCTCAGAAAATAAGAGGGAAAGGGAAAATAGATTATTATTATTATTATTCATATATTGTTTTTTATACTTAACCATTTGTCCTGAACATACAGTGTGTAAAGTGCCGTAACCATCTGGTTCACAGTCAGAAGCTAATGCTGTTTGGAGGGACCCTGGCATAGTAAAGTTTGGGAACGCCCCTGTTTATAGACATCATCATCATCATCATCATCAGTCAATATTTTTCACATGGTCTGGTTTTAAAAATAGAAACTAAAAATATTGAATTATCACAATTTAAATTGAACCGGCACGCCCAAAAACTGTAAGAGAATCGAATGAGGAGAAAAGCAAATCGTCCCAGCTCTGGATTAATGAAGACTGAGGCGGACTGTAAGAGCTAACACGCTGCTTCTTCTTTCAGAGCTAGAAACTGCTTTCAGCCTTAGTTTTTTTTTTACATAATTTGATCAAACCACTTGAGTTTTTAAACCATTTTTCATTTGATTTTTCAGCTTCCTGATGTTGTTTTCTGTCTGTTCAGCGTCAGAACAGTCGTTTATCCAGCAGATGGTCTCTTCAGAGCGACAGCTTGAATCCTCTCCTAACAGCACTCAGCGTTTGACAGGGAGGAGTCAGAAATAAGGAGATAAAACCCAGAATGCTTTGCTCTGAGGGGGGACTCCAGGTATTTTCCTCTCTGAGTCTCTGAATATGAGCTCTCTGTGCTTCCTGTGGCTTCCTGGATGAAGGTGTCCAACAGGTGTGTGTGTGTGTGTTGTCTCACCTGGTGCAGGAGCTGTCGGAGGCGGTGGAGCTGAGACTCCAGCTGTTTGTTGTGTTCCTCCAGGATGTGCATACGGGCCTCCAGCCGGCCCTTGTGTTGTCGGAGCAGCTTGGCTTCAGCGAGGAGATCGGCCTCGTCGGGATGAGGCAGAGGACCTTCGGGGTCCCATTGGCCTCCAGCGGGGGCCCCTCGCTGGTTGTGCTGCTCCTTTAGCTGCTCGTACTCCCTCTGCAGCGTCCTGGAAAAGACAGGTTACAAACACATTCACCGTGTGGTTTCACTTCTTTTTTTTTTTGACAGAAAGAAAAACGCTGAGACAAAGACACAGAGTAATTTTAATCATAAAGTTGTTGTTTTGGCGAGGAAACCATCTGAAACAGCTCATCTCTAAACGGGAACATTTCCTCCTCAGGGTTTAAAAACCTCCGTCCGTCAGAGTGTGAGCGCAGCGTGGAAATAATTTGTATTAAGCCGGCACCTCTCCACCCAGCTGAGCACCCAAGGCTGAATGTGGGAGTGTAAAGCAGCGCTCTTATCTGTCCTCAGCATCCAAACAGCAAACTGGGAGATATCTGTTAGCGCGCCGCTGTTTATCCCTCCAGTGACGTTACAGATACTCAGAAAATATCAGCCCTGCAGCAGGAAAAACGCTCTGATGGTGGCCGAAAAACTCTCACTGAAACAGGTTTGTTGTTGTGTTTCATTAATTTATGATCCGCTGCATTGCACTACATTTATTTAGCTTCAGGTTTTAGCCCAGAAAAATGTCTTGTTTCAAGTTATTCAAAGACAAAATGAGGTCTGAATTACTGTAACAAGTTTAAAAAGTCCACCAATGGAACAAGAGAAAAGTCTCTTCTCTTGTTGCATTGGCAGATTTTCTTTAACTCTTAACGAGCAGCTGAATTCTGAAAGTTCTGGAGTTTATTGGAAACTTTTGAGGAGGAACCATATAAGACGCTACTGCAGAAATGGATTCTGGATGAAATGAAGGCGTGTATGAAGGTTTCAGCTGCAGAAAAGGAAATTAGTGGGTAGATACAGGCTGTGTTTATACGGTGAAAGAAGGTGGTTCTGGAGATATAATTAACACGTTGTTCAAATATGAGGTTGGTATCAAGAATAATATCTAGATTATGGAGGTTAGATGATGGAGTGAGGGTGGAGTTGTCAACAGTAAGAGAGGAATCCTGAGGAAGGAAGTTTGGTAACACTTTATATTAGGGTGCTTACTAATATGGATATAATTAGCATAATAGTCCTCCATTTATTTATCAAGCAGTTTTTAGCAGCTTAATCTACATAGACTTATTATACCTGTATACATTATTAAGATTTTTTATCATATAAATCAGAATCAAGTTTAATTGCCTACATTTACATAAACAAGGTATTTATCTTGCGTTGGTGGTAACAATTAACAAGAAAATAATAACCATGCAGATAGAATATAAAAAGGTTAGGCTAAAAGGATACAAATATACAAAAAAATATATAAAATAAAATAAAAATAATACAATATAAATATTATAATGATAATAATACTACTACTAATAATAATGACAATAATAATTACAATTATTATTATTATTGTTAAAAATATCAAAGTATACAAATATACAAATATATACAAATAATATTTAAAAAAATAATATAAAGAATATAAAAAAATAAGAATAATTCAATCAAATATTAAAGTAAAAATAACAATAATATTAACAACAATAATAATACTAAAAATACTAAAAATAATAATAATAATAATAATAATAATAATAAAAGTGATAATAATAATTTTCAGTGTCATTATTATTATTATCATTTATATAACAATGAAAGGTATTTACAGAAAAACAAAATAATAATTTTAATGAGAAACAGAGGTTACACCTTTCAATTGGAACTCCTAATAATCACTTTTTGACTGTGAACAATGTTTTTCCCCTTATTTCAGGGTCTGCAAATTTTAAGAGTGATAAAAGAAGAATAACTTGTTCTTGTGGTACTGCCCATTTAAAAGGCCCTAATAACCCTAACTATGATTCTCATCATAACACAGAAACAACAATGCAATTATTCACAGTCAAAAAGTGATAATTAGGAGTTCATATAACGAAACACCATAAGTATTATCATAGAAGTACAATAAGGCTTTTGGGTGTTAATAAGTGCTTAATAAATACAAATGAATGACTATTATGCTAATCATATGCATATTAGTAAATGCCAATTAATAGTGAATATGTGTTCCCCAATATCAAGTGTTATCGGAAATTTCTGTGCATCCAGAGCAGAGATGGTTGAGGAAGTGATGGATTTATTGGAGATATAGATTTGGATACCATCAGCATAGCAGTGGAAAAGAAGAGGACCAAGAACGAAACCCTGAGGGACGCCCTGAGACAGGGGGCAGTGGAGGAGGAGTTTCAGAGGTAAGACCTTCACCAGAAGAGGACGGTTTATGTCCTAATCCAGTATTTATCCACCTTAATGCACAGTGTGCACGTGAAGTATCCTGTTATGTTTAATATTTACATCCTTATTAAACTCACAGGGAGCTGCATTCCTGAGAGCCTCTTATAAATAGATTAAAGGGCTGTTATTTAGAGCAGGGCTTTATTGTTATAATAACATGTTGTTGCCGTGTTTTATCGTCTCATTATGTGCTTTGTCTGCCTATAGATTCCTCTCTCCAGTGGGTGTGTTGTGTGTGTGTAGTTTTTGCATCAAACAAATATTAAACGTTCGTCTTCTTTTCATCTTAAAGTCACCAAAGACTGTAAAGCAGAGCTTTGAAGCTGCTCTCATGTTTACTCTGCTTTCTGAGAGAAATCCCTTTTTTTAAGGTGGAAAGACAAACAGAAGGATCTGATCCACGTCTCTGACCTCACCTGCTCCCTCTCAGGTTGGAGCTGTGAGCTGCCACGCTTTGCTTCAGCTGGTGTTTATGAGCAGGGCAGTAAAGCCATCACTACACGCGTGTGTGTGTGTGTGTGTGTGTGTGTGTGTTTATTCAAAAAACTTTACCTCTGCTCCTCCTCCAGACGAGCGATGATCCTCTCCAGCTCCCCTCGCTCCTCCCTCTCTACGGCCTGCAGGATCTGGGCAGGACTCTGGGGCTGACTGCAGGGGGAGCCCTCCCCTCCCAGCGTCTGACAGTACTGCAGGATCAGGGCATGCTCGTCGTCCCTGGGAGACAGTGCAGGCAGAGTCATCTGATGAGAAACCAGTCTCGACATCCTGAGTCTGTAAGTCAGCGAAATTTACCGTCTGTTCAGTCGGGCTGGGAACTGTTTTTTTATTTTGCTTCACTTGTGAAACTGAGAAAAAGTTTTGGAAGAAATGTGAAAACTGCTTATGAAAAATCATTATTTAAGGTTATAAACCTGTAAAAATCTTTTGAAATAACAGAGCAGAGACAGCCGTAAAATTTGAGGAAGTGAGAGAAAGTGGATCAAAGACTAAAGGCTAGCTAGCAGACTATGCTAGCAACAATGTTTTAACATACATCTTATTTCATTTTAGCTAAAAGAAAAAAAGAACCAATAGTTTGATCAAAAAGTACTTCAAAACATGGTTATTCTGGTTTATTCAATCTAGTTTTCTGTAATATAAGTTAAAAATGAGCTAACAGTTGATGTAGCTCAATTAAGCTAGCTTCCTTTAGCCAGAGTTAAGCTAGGTGTTTTGCTCCTGCTGTGTTGTAGAGATAGCAGGACAATCATATCTCTTGAGTATGAAATTAGAGACATTCATTAAAGAAAAGTGTATCATTTAAAGGGCATATTGCAGTTTGTTTTTTGTAAATTAGCACTAAACATCGTCTGATAATGGCTGTAGAATAAGTTAATCACTGATTTTGTATGTTATTCAACAAAAAAAGACAAAAATTCAGAGGAAGAAGTGTGTGTTCTCAGAATAGCTGTTCAAAACGCTCTTTTTTTCCAACATGGAGTCATATGACGTAGCTTTGAGCTAATGTGAGCCATTGTAGGTAGCCATGAGTGAGATCAGGCGTTTTTGGTCATGTTTATTGTGTGTCTTCCGAAGCAATAATTAATTTGACTGTTCATTCAGACGATGAAGATGCGTTTGGATGGATGGATGCAAAAATACTAGCCTAACAGGACATTCTCCCTTCTGGCAGAGTTAGAAAATGGCTATTGCTTTTTGTCTGTTTCTTTCTTATTATTCCCTCCTCCACTAAATCACTTATTAGACTCCCTAAACATGCTCAAAAACTCACCAAAATAGGCACAAACATTATGAGCTCCAAAAATTTCGATATGACACTAGCCATGACCCCCAATATCCCGTAATATGCTCTCTAGCACCAGCTAGGCGCTCAAGAACACACTAAAATGGCTCTAACTGGCGTTAGGAATGTTGTAGAGAGATGAAACCAATGTCAAAATGTTCGTCTCATTGAGACGCACAACAAAGCTAGTAGGTATTTTCATATATCTCGAACAGGAAGTCGGCGATTTGCCTTTCAAAATAAGATTTTGAAGCATTTTTACCCTTTCTGCAAAAATTATCTCCTCCAAAACCATAAGTGGTATGAGCTTGAAATTAGCCCACATAACAGACTAGACCTTGCTCCACAAAAGCTCTTATGGAAGATGTTATTTCAGACCCGGTTTTTGAATGGCAAACTTTCAAAGTTGATGAACCCTCAAGAAGCCCTCTTAGCTCCCTCCATTAAAATACATAGGTTTGGAGCCTCCACCTCGCGAAGGCTTCCACATTTGGGCTTCTAGACAAAAAAGTAAAAGTTGTACAGCTTTAAAAATGACATGAATGGATTTCTGACAAAATTTCCTACAAAAATATTCTATTTTTTACACAGATTAGGCCAATATTCTGGCCTGTATGACGAGTTGTTTGTAACCTTTTGTGAATTTGAATCCTCCCTCTGCTGCTGCAGTTCTGTGATGATGTCACTCTGATTAGGAGTTCCGTGATGACGTCACACTGATTAGGAGCTCCGTGCAGCTGGTCATGTGACTCAGCAGAGGAAATGATACATGGTATCAACTGTTATGAAACCTTGCCAGTGGAGGGGAAACAGGTATGACAGACCAGCAGAAGGGACCGGCAACAGTGCAAGGACCCGTCTTTAATTCATTTCAGAATTTCATTCACAACATTATTTTTAAATTATTTCCCTGTCAATTTCTTAATAGTTTTTTAACCTGCAATATACCTTGAAAAAAAAGGAAAGTAACTGATTTAATGTATTTGTTTTTTAGTTATTTGTGGCTATCACCTGCTAGCTTACAGTCTACCTTTAGCATTAGCGGTATCTTTGTCCCTCTGTATCACAGCTGTTCAGAGTAAACGTAAACAATTACGTCATCTTTATATCTGGGCTTTAAGCTGTGAACTGATCCAGATTCTTGTTCTAATGCCATTGTTTGGTATAAGGCTTCAGAATTTGGTCAAATTTGGGAGTTTTTTTTTTTTTTATGTTAGCAATGCTAACTTAGATGGTGCATTGAAAACATAATAAAGGACATTACAAGCATGAACTGTTACGAGTGCGTGGAGTTTGTTTTTAATGGGACTACTTCTATTTATGATTGAAATTATTTTATTTTCTCATTTATTCTTTAATTCTTTCATTTGAGCATGTGTAAAAACTAGTTTAATTATTCTTGTACAAATAAATATTTATATTTTTTTATTTTTTACATGTATGTATAACAGTTGTTCCTGATTTAATAAATGTTAAATTCAATAAAAATATGTTTAGAAAAAAAAAAAAAACTGTGTACTGTTTATGTCAAATAAACACCTAAAGAGGATTCTTGTTGAATAAATAAAGGATTAAATGAAGCTGGTTTATTCCTTCAGTTGCAGGAAACTTCATTCTTAGTTGTGGCATATGTGAGGAAAAGCCAGCTTATTGTAAAAACTGATGAAAACAGCTGCTTCCATTGGGCTAGCTCTAACCAGGTTTGTGGTCACTGCCTTAATGGTCTCTGCTGTACGACATCTGCTCCTCTGTTAGCTCCCAGTCCCTGCTGAAATAGAGACGTGTCACTCTCTATTATCCAGCAGCTGCAATACAGGACGGCAGGGAGGAGAGAAAGCTGCAGATAGATGGAAAAATCCATCAGGACAGAAGGAGTGGAGGCTGCTGGAGTGTATCAGTGTGTTTACGTGTCCGTCTCTGTCTGTGTCATCGGAGCGATCAGAAACCTGGTGGCAGCTCTGATCCGAGCCTGAGACGTCGCCTTCCTTCTGAAACAACCTGAGCTTTGACGACTAAACCTGACAGGCCTACACACACAAAAACAGCTGTCAGACTGATATTTAAATCAGCTTCCATTACTTAAGTAGGTGTCGAAGTGAAGCGAGGCTGACAGCTTTCAGATGATGCTGGATGAGGAAGTTTGGAGGAACGGTGGCTCGTGTGAAGCTTTTCTATCCAACACTGTCAAGATTTGGCATTTTTCTTAAATTCATGCTGTCCTGACACCCTGCAAAGCTGTCATTCTGTGACATTAATATCCTCCACTTTCATAAACAGGCAAATCTCTGGGCTCTGAGAAAACTTTGAAATGGAGAGATATCTGCTTTATACGGCATCACTGTGCTAAATATCTGAATGTACGACCACATTTTACACACCAAAGTAAACTCAGCACAAAAGTAAAGGAAACCTGTGTTTGGTAGATTGTTTCTTTGTTGCTTCAGAAAGCCTGTTTATTTCCCTGTTTAAGACCCTGGGGTTACCAGGAGCTCCAGCAGTAGTAGTACTCAAGCTAGCAAAAAAAATATGTGGTTACTAATCTATAACGGTGCAAAAATAGTGTGTATTAGAGACTGAACGATGTATTCTTTAAGTGCCGATACCGATAATCAGGCGTCAAGGAAGCTGATAACCAATATTTTTAGGGCCAATATTCATTTACAGTAAATTTTGGGGTGGGAATTGAAAAGATTTTGTCAATACCGATGCCCTTATCGATTCTGCTTATCAATCTGATTCTTTATCGATTCCTGTTGTGAATTTTCTTGGTACAAAAAGTATCTTTACAGGTTTTCTGTGTCAACAACATTTAATTGAGTTTATACTGTAAGTGAATAAAATGTAATTGGTCCCTGAGTCTGGATATTTCTGGGCATAATTAAACAGAAACAGGTCAAAATTTCACACAATATGACGTTGATGTTCTGTGTTGTAATATATTAATAATTGAAGTAGGCCATCTAGTGTCTCAAAGTGGTTATAGCAATGGTTTAAGTTGTTTGGAACCTTTCCGTAGTTATGAAGTCAGCCATGAGCCTTTCATTAGCCTGTTAGCTTTTAGCATTTGAAATTCTCAGTATTTTTTTTTTTACAAAGAATTGATGTGATATGTTTCTGATGTATGCTAACTGCTAGCATATCAATACAGTTTCCCATATACTTTAGCTTCAAGCTTGAGCTATTTTGTTATTTTGGTAAATAAGGTGATTTATACCATGTTGAATGTACTGAATATGAATCTCCTGAGAGAGAGTGATGAACATTTCTTTATGAAGTCAGTTCTTCAGGAAAACTTCAAGCTGAAAATCCTGAATCAGAGTTTTCTTGGGAAACATTAGCTAACTGCTAAGCTAAGCTAGCTGCAGCAGACTAGTCGTCGTCGTAAGGCCCGGCAGCTCCGGCACAATGTAAAGAATGGATGAGGGAATCGTTAAGCACAAAGGCTAACGATATCGGTGGATTGAAACATTTCTTAGCGATTCTCAACAGGAACCAGTTTTCGATCCCTAAGTAAAAGTGAAAATATTGGAATCAAAACTTGGGATAATACGTCTTACACTTAACTTCTTTTACAGCCTTTATGCATACGTTTATTAACCAGCTCCCAGGCTCAGCAGCTGTCTAATAAAATGAAACAGGTAACACTTTACTTTAGAGGTCCGCAAATTTCATCACACTTGAGTAATAATTGGACAAAGTTTTTTCTTATTTCTTTGAAATTAGCTCATAACTTCTTTAGTAATCACAATTGGTAAGTTACTGTTTTTTTTCCAATTTCTTTGAAATTTACTCTAAATTACAAGCTAAGAAGGTGACGATTAGCAAATAATTATTTGAAATTAAATGTTTTTTGAAGTATCTCAACGTTTCTACACCAACTTCTTTAGTACCCAGTTTGTTGATCTGTATAATTGAGATCAGATGCAAAATGATAAACCTTTGCGATATAATTTTCACCAAAACCTCATAAAATTTCGAGGGTAATTTCAAAGAAATAAGAAAAAACTTTGTCTAATTATTACCTGAGTGTGATGAAATTAGCGGACCACTAAAGTAAAGTGTTACCATTGAATAAAAACTTTAAAAAAATAAATAGCTCCCTAAAATTTTCTACAGGAAGTCAAGCTTTCAAACAAATGTCTGTGTGAAAGGCAGATGCCAATCTGCTTCAAAATGTCAAATATTGGGGCGCCAACAATCGGTCTATCCCTAGCCTGTAAGCTCGGCAGTAGTCACTACAGGTGGTTGGGTTGAGTCTAAGTAAACCTGAAATCTGCAAAAAGTGAAACTATTTTATTTCTAACTCCATTTTTAGTTTAGCCAGTCTGTGATTGTATCAAGTGCTGCCAAGACCATCAGCTGTTTCCTAATGTTACCATCTTGTGACATCAGAAGCTAAAAACCAGCTTCAAAAACAACAACCTGGCTGGTGTTGATTTACCTCCATCCTGAATCCCTCAGGTAAATTCAGTCTGCAGCAGAAAAGCAGCAGGCTCTCTCAGTTATTCACCCTGGAAGCTAAGTCTGTAGCCACAAGTCGCCAAAAACTGCTAAGGTTGCCCCTATTTGAGTTTTCTGATCTCCATTTACCTGAGTTCGTGTAAAATAACTTGCTCCAAAGGCACAGAACAATGCATTCGACCTCTGCTGGGCTGGAAACTGTGCCGCGCTTCGAGCCACACCTCCACCACTAGTAATATCCTGCCAGGTACTCTTGGCAGCCATTAAAATACACAGTGACTCACCGTTAACTGGGTTCACACTCTCTTATCAGGGCCAGGCCATAACTGAGAGCATAATCCTCGGCTATAATAAGCCAGTTAATCAAATAGGCTCTGGAGAGCGGGCTGGCAAACTGAATGTCTCAGACACCCTTGAATCTCACCGTAGGAGACATGAATGAGTTTCCGGAAAGCCCTCTGAACGCTATTATCACCACATGCACCACAAAGAGAGGTTATCATTAGGAAGTTTTCTCTTTCTCAGAAATGACAGGAATTAGCATTTTAAAGGCGAGGAGCGAGGCGCAGAATGAGGCTTTCACCTCCTGGAGGAGCACCGTGTGAAGGCTGTATCACTGAGCAGCCACAGCTCCAGGTGTGATGTAGAGACCTCACAGTCACAGTGTCAGGTCTAAACTTTCATATACTAAGCAAAAAGAATGAGGCTGATAACGACCAAGAGCTAATTTTGTATGTTCTGAGCATTTCTGTTCTCCACATGAAAGAATACATTAGACCAGAGGTTTTCAAAGTGTGATGCAGGCCTCCTCTAGGGGGCGCAAGAGATGGCAAAGGTACCCAGAATCCTTCCTTGAGCAAAAGTAAAATACCCATGTAAAAAAACAACTTGAGTAAAAAGTAAAGGCTCTGAGATGTACTCTAAAGTACTGCTAAGAGTAAAAGTATTTCGAAGGATAAGTGAGTTTTGGAGCAGGATTAGCTTCTTAATCAAGCTTTTTTAAAGCACTTTTTCTTAATAACACATCAGACGACCAACAAGCCTTTAGGGAAATACAAGGAGTAGAAAGAACTGGTATTGATGTTGGAGATGTAACTGAGTAAATAGGGACGGGTACATTTCACATTTGAAACGATAGGGTACTGATGCCCAGTACCTGTTAATAGGTACCGGTACTCAACAGTTTCAATTTTCGGTACTTTTTTTGGCTTTATGTGGTAAAAAAATATCAATTTGTTTAATAAAAAAAAAATATTTTTTCAATCTAACATATTTTTTCTTCAATATATAACCTTGTAATGCTGTGTTCATGTCCAGCATGGAAAATCTCCTACTCTTCCACTCCCTCACAGTCACAAGGATGTGTTTAGGTACCTAAACATGGTACCTTTTGATTTTAAGTAATTCGATACCTGATACTTTTGACAGAATTCTGTCGGGACCTTTAAAAGTACCCAATTCGGTACCCATTCCTATGAGTAAAAGTAAAGAGACATCAGAGAAATGAAAACTTCTAAAAGTACAAAGTACCTGGTTTGGAGATTTTTTTCCCTGATTCTCTGTCCTCTATACAGAGTGCCAATTATAAAGTTGCACACACTACAAATAACAACATTTCTCCTCATTTAGCTCTAAGACATCACTTTTTCTGCAGATTTATAGAAATATTTGTGAAATATATTTGTCAAATATTATAAATAAATGTTGAATACTATTTTAAAAAGTTGAATGTTATTTACAAATATTGTAAATGAATGTTCTAATTCTTAATATTTAGCTATGTTTCTTAACATTTAGTTTCATTCTAAATATTTAGCTTTGACTAAATAATTATCAGATCTTAAGATTTATAAATCTTAAAAAAAGATTTCTAAATATTGAGTCAAGATTTATAAATCCCGAGCAGAGATTTCAAGATATTTTGGTTAAATTTCTATATATGAAGTCAAGATATCTAAATATTTAGCTACAGTTTCTAAATACCAAAATAAAAGTTGGAGGAAGCAATTTTGAGAAAGTCCAGCTCTATTTCTTCGATGTCGGCCACAGGATCTTTAACAGCGTCATCACAGCACTTGGTACGGTTATTTTCTAACGGCTGATTTAGCCGACTGTGTTTGTCTTTCTCAAAATCCGCTTGGATGGATCGCTTCCTCAAACTTTTATTTCGGTACTTCCTGTGGGGGAGAGTGTGAATTTGCATGTTGGCTAAATATTCAGACATCGTACCTCAAGATTTAGGAATCTTGATTAAATATTTATAAATCTTTGCTAAAAATTTAGTCTTAGCTAAATATTTAGAATCAGGACATTCATTTATAAAATTCATAACTTTTATAGATAATATTCAACATTTCAATACGATATTTGACAAAACTATTTCACAAATATTTCTCTTAATCTGCAGAAAAAGTGATGTTTTAGAGCTAGTTGTGGAGAACTGTTGTTGTTTGCAGTGTGTGCAACTTTACAATCGGCGCCCCCTACTCTTCCTCTCAGGTAGGGCATGCCCACACATTTACACGTATGTAAACATATGAACCCAACGTCATTTTAACGTCAGTAAAGGGGTCTCAGACTTTGACCCTCTGTATTTTTGCGCTGTGATAATGACGGATATTTAAAGTTTTCTCAGACCAGATGCTCCAAAGTCACAGTGAGGAGTTTGTTGACTGTGATTTGTGTTTGACAATCTCCTTAACAAGACTTCTATAGATGCTGAAAGCAGCTCTGTTTATGATTCATCTGTCATTGAACGGTGTTTTAATTACTGCATTGTGACTCAACTTTTAATCTTTGCTGTCATCTCATTTTGTTTTCATGTTTGAAGTTGAAGTAGTTATTAAAACAAACACACATGCATCTGATTTTTACCCTTTTCCACTAAATGTGGGAGACTGCACCAGGACTGAATGTTTAAAATAAATACTGAGATGTTTTATGGTTGAAACTCAGAGTGAATAATTCATTTATTATCTTCCTAATTTGGTATCTTGTCTAAGCACTTGCTGTCTTCCTCTTAAACAAAGTTTCTCCTCACGTTGTATAAGTGTAACACAGCAAACACTTCCCCAGTCTTTCTGAACACACTGGAAAACACAATTTTCCCCGCGCCGTGTGGATATGCTGCAGAAAAACAACCCTGACACTCTGAAGAAAGCCTCAGCTCCTGAAGAGACACTTGAAAATTGGTGGCGGTGTGGTCCTCTGGGGTTCAGGACAAAGGTGCTGCACAGACTCAGAGTCCAATTAGGCAGAGAGACACAGCCACAGGAAGCAGGACTTTCAGGATGGAGGGTTTACCCAGAGGACACCAGGACGCAGGATGATTCGGTGTGGAAACGAGGACTGTGGGGAGGAAAGGAGGCGCAGAGAAAGGACTGAGGCTCAGGCTTTGTGGTTTTGTGGATGAGGAGGAAGGAGCATAAAGACGGGATGATAGAGGAAGGGAGCATCAGAATCAGATGGGTATAATGGTGCTGAATGGCGGAGCTATTAACGGCGGCGCTTTGTGAATATGAGTGTGGTGCTTGGCGAGGGTAGGCGAGGACACAGCTGAGCGGACTTTAACAGCCTGCTCTGCTCCAACAACAATGGCCTCCAGCCTTATGCTAAGCTAATATATCACAGAGCAGCAGCTCCTCTTGAGCTGAGCAGGGTTATCAGCTGCTCGGCTTATCTCAGACATGACAACAAAAGTGAAACAACGAGACAAGACGTGGTCATTTTCAGGCGCTCAGATCAGATTAAGAGGCTTCTCCTCGTATTTCTCAGGCAAAGTTTTTCTCTGCTTTCACATCAGGTGTCACTTTTAAAACAGAGGAAAATGATAAAAGGAAAAGTTGGTTAGATTTTCTTTATTTTTCAGCCCCACGCTCAGACCAGAGTTGACTCTGACAGCAAGTTCTGATTTAGTCTGAGTCTTTACAATAAAACAGCATTTAGCTTAGTTTTCTGAAAGTTTTTAGTCTTAGTCTAGTTTTGGTCAACTAAATACCAAAAGAGTTTTAGGTCGTGTTCACACCAAAAGGTCCGTTTTCTTATCCGAACTCAAAGCGTGGATGATACATTGTTGCAATTTCTCAACTGGTCCGGTTCGCGTTCACAAAGGCAAAACTCAAACGGTCCAAATATTGTCACGTGTCAGCAAATGCTGTTCTGTGATTGCTTATACAGTTCAGGCGGGTAGACAACAAAACACTGAGAGAGTCCTCCTCATCAACCGAGGAGCTGCGGCTATCCATCTCTGTATCGACCGAAGACGTGCTCTCCTGGTTCGGTGACACACTGGTGCATGCCGCGCTCTTGGCTCCCTCCTCGTACGACTCCACAATATCAACAGGGCTCACCACGGGTCTTGTATTCAGGATCTTATCGAGGTCGTCGAACCACACAAATTTGTCTTTTACATCTGAAGAGCTGCCACTTTTCTGCAAGGCGTCTCGTACTTTGATATATTGTTGACGTAGTTTCTTAACTTTCACTCGACACTGTTCAACTGTTCGGGTGAACCCGTTCTCTTTCATTTTTTCGCTGAATATTTTGAATACCTCGGTGTTCTTGTGAACCTTCTCCAATAATTGTGAAATATTTTCCTCGCTCCATATATCCAAAAGGCACCTCACTTCTTCGTAACTCCACGTTTGTCCCCTTCCAGACATTTTGTTAGCCGTACTTTGCTAACTTTACCGCTGATCAAAACAGGATATGACGTGTAAAACGGTGCGCTTCCTGTGATTGGTGCGTCTGGGGTTCACACCAGAAGTAAACCGCTCCAGGGTTCACTTGGTAGTGGTCCGAGACCACCCCTACCAAGCGGACTCGAGAGCGGCTGACTGGTCCGCACCCGAGTTCGAGACCAGCGTTCACATCAATCAAAACGAACCGTACTAAGGGGGTAAACGCTCCAGGGTTCGGTTCAAGTGAACTAAGCAAGGCTGGTGTGAACGAGACCTTAGTCTTGGTCTAGTCTCAAGTTTTTTAGTCTTGGTCTCGTTTTAGTCGAGTAAATACCACATGAGTTTTTGTCTAAGTTTAGTCTCAGGCTATTCACTCTCAGTCCAGTTTCAGTTGACTTAATAATATTAGAGTTTAACGCTTAGTCTAGTCTCAAGTCTTAAGTCTCAGTCTCGTTTTAGTCGACTAAATGCCGTAAGAGTTTTAGTCTCGGTTGAGTCTTAAGTTATTTTGTGTTAGTCTCCTTTGAGTAGACTAAATCCAAAAGAACTTTAAAATTTTTGTCAAGCTTTAGGCAATTTAGTCTTGGTCTAGTTCAGTCATCTTAATCCCATAAGGGTTTAAGCCCTAGTCTAGTCTCTGGCTTTTCAGTCTTAGTCTAATTTTAGTCAAGTAAATACCTTGAGTTTTAGTCTTAGTCTAGTCTCATGTTATTCAGTCTCAGTCTAGTTTCAGTTGAGTGAATTTTATTAGAGTTTTAGTCCTAGTCTAGTCTCAATTCTAAAGTCTTAGTCTAGTTTTATTCAACTCAATGATATAAGAGTTTTAATCTGAGTCTCGCCTCAAGTCTTTTTCTCTTAGTCTAGTTAAGTCAACTAAATACAATATGAGTTTAAGTCTAAGTTGAGTCTTAAGTTTTTTAGCCTTAGTCTAGTTTTAGTTGACTAACTCCAAAAATAATTTTAACATTAGTTTAGTCCCAGGTGTTTTAGTCTTGGTCTAGTTTAGTCATCTAAATCAGATTAAGGGTTATGCCTTAGTTTGGTCTCAGGCTTATCAGTCTCAGTGTAGTCTCAAGTTTTTTGAGTCTTAGTCTAGTTTTAGTCGAGTAAATACAATATGAGTTTGAGTCTTAGTCTAGTTACAGTCGACCTTATGATATAAAGGTTAAAGTCTTAGTCCAGTCTCAAGTCTTTAAGTCTTAGTCTTGTTTTTCTTTTAGTCTAGTTTCAGCTGACTAAATCCGATAAAAGATTTAGTCTTGGTCTAGTCTCAACTTTTTCAGTCTTAGTCTTGTTTTAGTCGAGTACATACCATTGGCGTTTTGGTTTCAGTCTAGTTTCAGTCAACTAAATGATATTTGAGTTTTAATCCGAGTCCAGTCTCAAGTCTTTTCCTTTTACTCTAGTTTAGCTGACCATACCATTAGAGTTTTAGTCTTAGTTTAGTCTTAAGTCTTTCAGTCTTAGTCAAGTCTTTTCGGACTAAACATAATAAGAGTTTTAATCCTAGTCTAGTCTTAAGTTTATTTAGCCTCACCATGATATTTTTAGTCTTAGTCTCGTCTTAAGTCTTAAGTCTTAGCCGGGGGACATTGTTATCAGCTTCTGTGGTACATTTCAACCCAGAGCCACTGCGGCCAGCGTCCCTCCCAAACATTTTCATCTCGTCTTTATTCGTTGACGAACGCGTCTGTTTTATTTTGTCACAGTCTTCGTCATCATGTCTGACTTTTTATTGAGTTTTTATCAAGTTTTCCTCCGTGGAGAAGGTTTGTTGAGGAATATTGTTTGTTATTGTCTTCGTTAAGGAAATGAACACTGGTTCAGACCTGATACAGAACATACAACTGTGATACTTCTGAAATCATTTCCTAAATTACTCGATTAGACCAGTTCGCTTTAGCTCTTTCATTACTTTGGACTATGTCTTTGAGGTAAACGTCTTTTTTTTTAACATCGATGGAAATTTTTCTAATGTCTTCTTGTTGGATTTCTTTAAAAACAGAAGTTAGCGTCACATTTCCAATCTGACTGCTTTCCAATTAGGCGATGTTGACAAGTATTGGCCTGTGGTGTTCCCCAAGGATCCGTCCTTGAGCCGTTTCTTTTTACATTATGAGAGCATTCAAAAAAGGATGGATAAAAGAGGAAAGAGGCTGTAAGTCTTTGATTTCTCTCCTCAGGTAAAATGTTTAAAAACCACTTTTCTTATCCAAACCTGGAGTCTGATCACATCCAAAGCCGCAACTTTACCGACTAAAGCTCTGATTTTATTGTTTACTCCTGTGTGTGGTTTTCATTCTGAAGGTTGTCCAGACCCAAAGGTAAAAACACGATTAGACTCCGACTGTAAATGATGAAAGGAGGCGCAGAGAGTACAGGGAAAGATGAAAGGAGGCGCAGAAAGAGGAAGGTTGCAGAAATTAAAGACGGAGGGACGGGAATAAAGGGCAGATATCAAAAGAAAAAAGGGACGCCACTGAGGGAAAGACTGGAAAACAAGAGATAAGCTAACAAAAAGTGGCGTCCTGAGGCGGCGGTGGCTGTTGTGCTTTGGCTGAAGGTCAGAAGAAAAACAGGCGATATACAGGTTTCTAATTATGTCTCCCTTTAAGATTAAAGCACACACACATTTCATCTGCAGGGCGCTCACACACACACACACACAGCCATATTATTGATATCACCACACAGCTGGCGGCGAGCACATATCAGCGCGCGCTGGCTTTGAACGATCACAGAAAGGAGCCAAAAGCCAAACATGCATGTAATTGGCAAATGCCACCATCCATGTCGCAGTATGCACGTTTTCACACGCCAAGCTCCTGCCAGGGAGGCGTCTTCTTCGACGAGCGTGAGCGTGCGTCCTGACAAACAGCCAAATAGTGTGATCCACAAAGAGGCCGCGGCGAAATCAGCTGTGGGCGGAGGAGAACGGATCAACCACTTTACAGCAGCGCGTTAAGAAGGAGGAGGAAGATTGCATGCTGGGAACTGTGAAAACACAATGCAGAGCTTTTCCCTTTGAGAGGAGAAACCGATGAGTGGACGGTTTGACTTCAGCGCCGTCTGTTTTTACAGAGACGTCCTCCTCTGACGGAGAGCTCGCCGAGCTGCAGGAAAACATGGCCGCCGGCTGATTCTGGCCTTTTCAAATTGGTGTTACTCCTTCAAAACTAATGTGAGTGACATTTTATTTCAGCAGATTAACATTTAGGTCAAAGCAATCAAATTTACGGCTAAAATGAAAGAAAAATGAGCCCTGCTTTCCAGGTCCATTAATCGTGTTGTATAATTATTTTCAGGGTGTTGTGCCGACTGAAACGCAGAAGTAACCGTTTCCATCAGAGAGACGTCAACTTTATTTAGCTGTTGGTCATATCTGAGAGGCAATTATATGAAGTTAATTGTCCTTGAACGTCGTATGAATTAGATGCAGTTCATTTTTCTTTCTGATTAGCCAGAAACTCGGACTGCAGAAAAATAAAGGATGATTCAGCTTTTATTTCAGAGTTTTCTTATTCATTTAGGTTTAATGACGACCACGTTTGGTTCTGCATTACAGAAATGGACAAGATCAAAAGAGGGGTGTACCACACAAACACGCTGCTAAGTTGTTTTTCATGTTAACGAGTAAAAGAACAGGAACTTATGCATCCTTTCAAACCAACCAATGAATAAAACGCTGAACCCAATTTTAATTTCAACTTGGCAAAAAGTGCACAAAAAGTTAACCATAAATCATAATCACCAGAAATACGCCTCCATATGGCACAACCCGAAAATAAAACAGGTAAACAGACAATACACTGGGACCAGTGGCGAAGACAAGGCATCAGAAGACGGCTACTGATTTATTTGAAGATGGTAAATTTATGACATATAATAGAACGAACAAGAAATTGAATTTATAGGGACATGGCCAGATTTTCTATTAAAGGGAAAAATGTTCTTATCAAGAAAAAAAACGTAGGGGATTACTTCAAGCTTTCATCAAAGTTTCAGAAAGCATCCAAATGAAAAATGATAAACCCTTGGATAAATGAAAGTGGATGTCAAAACCTTGGCAAAAAATGGGAAAAGATATTGGTTGTCCATTTGATGAGAAACATGGCAGAAAATTCTCTTTATACCCAAAATAGGATAGCTCAAAATTTCAGGACTTATTTCAAAAGTTAGTAAATTTTTTTATTTCTGATTAGAGCAAATTTTAAAAATTTCAAAATTGACAACTTTTTTTTTGATAATTGCATATTTTATAAATTTTGAAAATTCTTTCAATGACAATTTTTTGACTTTTTTTTCCAAGTTTAGAATAAAAACTCCTCATTTTTGCAATTTTTTGAAATTTTACAATTAGGAATTTTGACAACTAATTGAAATTTTATAATTTTTGCAAATCTATGACTTTACAAATTTTTCACATTTAGGGGAAAAAAATCCACATTTTTGAAGATGTTGCTAATTTTTGAACTTTTACAATGTTTTTAACTTTTGCAACTTATTGAATTTCACAATTTTTGCAAATGTATAACATTTATGACATTACAATTTTTTCACATTTAGCGTAAAATATCACATTTTTGAAGATTTTGCAAATTTTTGAAATTTTACATTTTTTTTTATTTTTGCAACTTATTCAAATTTCTTAAGTTTTTCAAATGTATGATATTACTGACATTACACATTTTTCACATTTTAAATAAAATTTCCAAATTTTTTGAAGATTTTGCAAATTTTTTAAATTTTACTTTTTTAATCTTTAGAACTTATTGAAATTTTACAAATTTTGTTAATTTATGAAATTTATGACATAACAATTTTTACTTTTTTTAATATTATAATATAATAAAATCCGGCCTCATGGTATGGGTTTAATCAAAGACAAGTTATGTTGGAAATGTAAAACAGAACCTGGTACTTACTCTTGCACTGTCCTATGGTTGCTTTGTTATGGAAGAGTGTTTTGAGATATGGATGGTGAGGATTTAGACTGCCAAGATGGGCCCAGCTGAGTCTCCATTGGGACAGAAGTTTGGTGCCACAGAAGAGTAAATCTCGATTTGTAATATTAAAATCTGTTTTTTACAACCTGAATCAGACTGATGTTAAGGTCAGGGAAGGAGACTCAAACCCCCAGAGTGGGACAGCCTCGGTAATTTTTGTAAACATGTGAAAAATACTGTCATGAATATGAAGGAACAAATGTAAAATGCAGACATCCTGACAACCTTCTTTTTTCTTTGTAATTATTCAGATAATTACCCATTCTGTTTGATCCTGTCATGGTTCATTATTTGTGTTGTTTGTTGTTTTTTTGTGGAGAAAAAAAGGAAAATTTCATAAAATGACTAATTATAAAAAATTTTGTGAGAACAAAGCTGTTTTGTCAGAGACGTTCACAGCTCTGCTCCTGCTTTTGTTTGTGTCTGTCATTGAAACTTTGTAACTTGGGGATGTTTCTCTTTCATCTCCTCACAAACACTGAAGCTGTTGTTGTTTCTCTTGTTGTTTTGAAGCGAAGCCGAATGCAAATCTCTCAACAATGACTCTGATGTAAAAGTGAGTGAAAGTAAAAGAAAACTATTATTCTGGTCTAAATGTGCCCGAGTGGGTGTTTTTTCCCTCTGCTGGTAAACCCATTAGCCTTCATCAGACCCTGGTCTTCCTCACCTCATTAAGGCTGCACACAGCTCTGTGCACAGCCTGTGTGTTGCTGCAGAGCTGGCAGAGATAATGGCGTCCTCTCTTAAATAAGCCGAGAACAAAGGAGGAAACAGCAACGCGGAGCGGGAATGATGTGTTTGTCCTGCATCGCCACAAACATCCACCTTCTCCAGCTCCGTGCTTCGTCTTTCTCCTCTTTGTCTTTCTGTTGATCCAAAAGTAAAACGAGCTTTGGGAGCGTTCAACCAAAGACCTTTGGTTTTTAAAACTCGGCGAGTTCAGATGAAGGTGAGGTGAGGGAGCTCTGGGCCTGGCGATGCACGCCGCTCAGCAGGGGAGGCAGAAACTCAGTGAAGAGGAGGTGAAGCTGGATGCTTCAGTTTATCTTCAGTCAGGATTCTCGCTGGTTTGAACCGTCCTCCCATGAGCCATTTCACAGCTCTGTGCTAATTTGTCTTTCCATCCATTTCTGAGCCGAATGGGCTTTTCCTGCTCTCTTGGAGCACTCAGAGATTCAGAAACACTGACTTTTTACAGTAATGTTCCTGCTGTTTGTGTTTTCAATATTTCATGACTTACACATCAACTTTACTGACTCTGAGAATGACTCAACTGAGAGCTGCTCCTTCAGACTGGCATCATTTTTCCTTACAGGAGCTTAAAGGCGTAAAGGCAGACAAGTCTCCTGTCCATCTAAAGATTCACTGTCCCTCTTAGTGCTATAACAGTTGATACCATGTATTATTTCCTCTGCTGAGTCACATGATCAGCCGCACGGAACTCCCAACCATTGTGACATTATCACGGAACTCTTAATTACAGTAACATCATCACAGCAGAGGGAGGATTCAAACTCACAAAAGTTTAGAAACAACTCGTCATACAGCCCAGAATGTTGACCAAATCTGTGTAAAAATATGATATTCAAGTAGGAAATTTTGTCAGAAATCCATTCATGTCATTTTTAAAGCTGTACGACTTTTACTTTTTTGTCTAGAGGCCCAAAGGCGGTAGCCTGCGCGAGGTGAAGGCTCAAAACCTATGTATTTAAATGCAGGGAGCTGAGAGGGCTTCACTGGGGTTCAGGGATTTTTAAGGCTCGCCATTTGAAAACCGGGTCCGAAACGTCAAAGTCACGCATATCATTTGTAGAGCAGGGTCTAGTCTGTCATGTGAGCGAATTTCAAGCAGATACCACTTATGATGTAGGAGGAGATAACTTTTGCAGAAAGGGTAAAAAATGCAGCTAAATCTTATTTTGAAAGGCAAATTGCCAGCTTCCTGTTGGAGAAAGGTCAGGGGTGTCACTGTATGATTTTTGCGCCTCAATGAGATGAACATTTTGGTGTATGTTTCATCTCTCTACCACATTCCTACTGGCCGCTAGGGCTGTTTAAGTGTGCCTAGGTGGCGCTAGAGAGCATATTATGGGATGTTGGGGTGCCATGTTTAGTAACATAACAAAAAATTTCCAATTTTTTTTGTGAGTTTTGAGCATGTTTAGCAGGTCTAATTAGAGCTCAAAGCGTGGACAGAATAATAAGAAAGAAACACGAAAAACAACAGCGCCCTCTTCCTTTGGGCGAGGGCCCTAGTAATCTTAATATCTTTTTTTGACTTTTGAAACATGTTTGTGAAAGGAAGTTGATTTTTGTGCTCATCAAAATATGAGAAAACAAACAAACAAATGTAGAATATATTTTCAGCCTCTCTGAATCAGGGACATTCACACACAGATGCTCTAATTTCCGTATCTTTGACGACAATCTGTGATCTCTGAAAGGCACACAACACCATCAGAAGTGTGTCTGTGTGTGTGTGTGTGTAAACTCAGGAGCCTTTTGAACCTCGAGAGCTCATTCCCCTGATTAGGATCTCAGTGGGACAAAAACCCCTTCAACGCGAACGTCGTTCAGAGGAAACCCACACGCCTGCACCGTGCAAACCCAGCTTTTCATCAGCTTCTTCTTTCTGTAATTTCTCCTTTTTTAAGTTTGCCCAGCTCTCGGCTCTGATCAAAGATCGCTGGTCGTTATCAGAGATCCAGAAACCATCAGTCTCACGTCTCATCGTTGGCGCTCTCATCTATTACGATCCATCCAAAGCCTCATCCTTCCTCTGTAACCCAACACATCCCATTGTCTCTTTCTGGCTCCGTATTTCTTCTGCTATCTCAAATCCATCCTCATTTCTCTCCCTATCACACACACTCACTCACACACACACACACACACACTCTGGATCTCTCTCCAGGATTGTGCAGAGACACCTTATTATTTCTCTGGCTGGTTTTGATTCACTGGAGGCAGAGCAGACACATTTCTGGCCTGTCCTGACAGGTAAACACTGGGGTGAAGAGTCTCTGAGCTCTAATGAAACCAAACCTCACCCAGCATAAACTGACCTTTGGATCTGCTCTTGTGGAGCAATTAACCGTCACTGCAGGTTAAAAACTGTCCAGGTATTTGGATTAATGTATTTAGGAGTAATGAGAAAAACACTGAGAAATGGTGTAGTAATATCAGCTTTTATATGATGTCAAACAGGACATTTCCTGTTGCGCTGTGTCAGCTAAAAAGTTGTCTTTACAAAGAAATGTGGAGTTCATTTGCTTCTAAACCAACCCAGGCCTCAGTAAGAGTCATATCTCCATGACAGTGGTCGCAAGTGCTCATGGGAAACAGAGTCTTTATCCCAGAAAAGCATTAGCTTATCCTGATAGTCCTCACAGCCTGTTTTAAACTACAGATCTGAGAGATGATGACGTCACAACACTCATCAACTGACCTCACTGCCTCTGACCTCTAACGTGTCTGCCATGATCGACCTCATTAAATTATTCAATCAGACTTAGCATTTGACTGTGAAAATCAATCATACAACTACACATTGACTAACTTCCTTATCATTCATTAACTTTTGCCTCCGTGCATACATACTTACTCATAATCATAGTTATTATTTTTTTTTTATAAATCATTAGTAATGTATGGAAGCCAAATTCTGCCAGTTTTTATCCCATTATAAGAGCTTTGGATCTCATAGTTATGACATTTTATCTCATAATTTTGATTTTTTTTGCATATTTATGACTGTTTATCTCATAGTAATGACTTATCATCTCATAATTGTGACTTCTTTCTCATAACTATGATTTTCATGTCATAATTTGGACTTTTTAATTCACAGTTATAACTTTTTGTCTCATAATTTTGACTTTTTTCTCATAATTGCATCTTTTTCATAGTTATGACTTCTTATCTCAAAGCTGATTTTGATCTCATAATTGTGACTTACTTTTTTCTCATGATTGTGACTTTGTTCTAGTAATTGTGACTTTTTATCTCATCATTATGATTTTTATCTCATAGCCAGGACTTTTTACCTCATTTTTTTAACTTGTTTTCTTATAATTTTGGCTTTTTCCTCATCGTCTAGACTTTTATCTCAAAGCTTTGACTTTTTTTCTTAATATTGTGTCTTTTAATCTTATAGTTATGACTTTTTATCTCATTATTATTACTTTTTTTCCTGAAATTTGCGACTTTTTATCTCATAGCTATGATTTCTATCTCATAGCTAGGACTTTTTACCTCATTATTTTGACTTGTTTTCTTATCATTTTGGCTTTTTTCTCATTATTTTGACTTTTTAATTCATAGCTATGTTTTTTCTTCTAATACTTGTGACTTTTTTCCCACAGTTTTGACGTTTTATCTCATACTTTAAAATGTTTTATTACTATTATTATAACTGGCAGAAACAGGCTTCCATAGTGATGCTTTTGTTAGTATTTTAATCCGGACAATCTGCTTCAATTTATTATTAATTTTATTTTACTGTATTATGGTCAAGTTAGCTTAGTGTATCGTACTGTGTTCTGTATTTCACTGCACTGCTCTTCACTTCTCACTTGTTGTATGCTGCAACTAAATAATTTACCTCATCTTAATCTAATGTAAAACAAACTTACTTGACGAAGACATGTTCCGTAATTTTTCTCATTTTCGATTTTAAAACCAGGATGACCCAAAGTGAAGCAACCTGGTTTCTGACTTAAAGTTTCTCATATATTTTTTACCTTTTCATGCAAATTTGCTACTTAATAATGTCATATATTCCTTTGCTTAATTCTTATAAATCTGTCACTTAAAATTTGGAGCGTTACTCCTCTCCTCTGACTTCATTTTTGTCTATTGTTGTTTTTAAAATTGCAGCGTACTATTTAACTGCTTCCCTTTTCTAACACCACGACGTTGAACCCTCTGCCTCCAACTCTGACATCAACACAGGTATGTGTGGAAGACAGTTTGGCTGGAGATGCAGCTGGAAATTAGCCGTGAAGGCTAACGCTGCCTCTTTGACTTTATAGTAAATTAAAGGGACTGTCCATGAAACAATAAACACAAAATAAAGTGTTGAGGTGAATTTCCTAACAAAGTGCATTCACTTGCTCTCACTTTCATAAAACCAGACATGATTAAGGAGTTTTAGCTGTGGACTCACATGCTCCCTGTGGCCGAGCTGCTGTCGGTGGGCAGCGAGCCGTTAGAGCGCTCCATCTGGGCCAACCTGAAAAAATAATAAAGAGATAATAAAAAACCTCATCAGTGACTGACAATTCAATTAAAACTGAAGCATTAAAACACTATCATCATCATCATCATCATCATCATCATTCAGAATGCAGAACACCAGCATCATCAGATGGGGTCTCATCACCACGGCGACGCACTGATTAAAAATTCAAAGAATAAAGTTTCCAGCTCGGCTTAATGAAAGATGACCCCGGTTATTACTCTGTGCACGCACCGACCACACGAGGTGCACGAGTCTTTGAGGAAACACTTGAATCTCCTCGTCCTGTATTCAGCCAGAGCCGCCGCGCTAATGAGGCAGCTTCCCCAGATCAAAGCCTGCATTTACTGAACCCTGTAACAGAGCGGCAGCAGGGCCGGCCTGCAGATTAGGAACATGATCCACGTACTTAACTTCAGGATGAAACCGAACCACGGCAGAATATTTATCACCCTGGGTTGTAAAGTTATGATTCCTGCGCTGGAGTCTCCTATCGTGTGCGTTTGACTCCATGCAAATCTGAAAGCGTCAGCGCGCGTATATCAGCAGAAATGGTTCTTCACAGACTGGTGTCTGCGCGGCTGCTGATAAAACAATGCAGCGGGAGCAGCGAGCAAAGGTTAATGGTGTGTGACCAATGGGAGGCCACAGGGCGCGCAGAGAGGGCTGCGTCTGAAGACCCCGTGAGATTAAAGCTGTGTGTGGAAGGACACACACGGCTCCTGTTTGACACCAGTAACCTTTCAGACACGTGCGAAGTCGAGATCAGAGAATCCAGACTTATCTGGACAGGTTTGGATGTCAGGCGGCGGCGGCGTTAGTTTGGGGATGTTGGTAATGATGTACTGCAGATCTCCTGCCGGGCACGTCTGTGTGCTGATGTACCCTGCAGGATCTCTGCGAGGAGTGGGTGTTGGAAAACAGCTATCAGGCGATGTGCCGCCGCTCTGATCATCGCAGCAGATCCCAAACCTCGCCACGCAGATAGAGGTGGGTGGCGGCGTGTTTCTGAGTTCACTCCCCGAGCAGACTTTGACAGTTGGTTGACATTTATTGAAAGCAAACACCACGACATAAAAAGCGTATGCACTCTGTTTTATGAATGTTGTTTGCATTTTCCTTGACATCAACAATAAACAGTAAGCAGCAGTCGACTGTGACACAGTAACACTTATTACGCCGCAGCAGCACATTCAGCTGAGACGAGTGTTTGTAAAACTTCCAGTGTTTTTCACTCGGTACAGTTTGTTTTAAAGTTTCAGGCTGACGTTTACACTAAACTTCTGTGAATAGGATTTTAACAAGTTCCAGGCTGTGACAGGAACAAATACATGATTTCTACAAGCAGAGCTAACGTAGCCTGTGTTTTCAGCCAGTAGCCTGTGTTTAAGCCTTTAGCTCTTGTTTTAGCCTTCAGCCTGTGTTTAAGCCTTTATGCCGTATATTGGCCTTAGCCGTTTTTAGAGCCTTTAGCTCATGTTTTAGCCCATAACCTGTGTGTTAGTGTTAACAGTTAGCCTTTAGCCTGTGTTTTAGCCTAAAGCTCATGATTGAATCGATAGCCTATGTTTATGCCTTAGGAGTGTGTGTTAGCTTTTAGCCCTTTTTTCAGCCTCTAGCCTGTGTTTTAGCCTTAAGCTTGTTTTTTCGGACTTTAGCCTGTGTTTTGGACTTAAGCCTGTGTTTTGGACTTTAGCCTGTGTTGTAGCCTTTAGCATGTGTTTTGGACTTTAGCCTGTGTTGTAGCCTTTAGCTTTTGTTTTAGCCTTCAGCCAATTTTTTAGCCTATAGCATGTGTGTTAGCCTACAGTTCATGTTCCAGCCTAAATCTTATGTTTCAGTGTTTAGCCTGTGTTATAGCCCTTTAACCTTTTTTTTCAGCCTTTAGCTTTTGTTTTAGCCAAAAGCTCATGTTTTTGCCCATAGCCTGCGTTTTAGCTTTCAACTCATGTTTCAGACTTTAGTCTGTGTTTTAGCCTTTAGCAAATGTTTTAACCTTTAGCTTGTGTTTTAGCCTTTAGCATGTGTTTTGGACTTTAGCCTGTGTTGTAGCCTATAGCTTTTGTTTTAGCCTTCAGCCAATTTTTTAGCCTGTAGCCTGTGTGTTAGCCTTCAGTTCATGCTCTAGCCTAAATCTTATGTTTAAGAGTTAAGCCTGTGTTTTAGCCCTTTAACCTTCTATTTTTAGCCTTTAGCTTTTGTTTTAGCCTTAAGCTTCTGTTTTTTGTGTATAGCCTACGTTTTAGCCTTTAGCTTGTGTGTTGGACTTTAGCCTGTGTTTTAGCCTTCAGCTCATGTTCTAGCCTAAATCCTATGCTTCAGCCTTTAGCCTGTGTTATAGCCCTCAGCCTTTAGTTTTTGTTTTAGCCTTTAGCTTGTGCTCTATCACTTTCTTTATAATTTTCTTTTGTTCTTCTGTGTTTTTTCTGAAGCCTAGCTCCAGTATCCACCATTACGACATAATTTATTACAGAAACTGTTTTCTTTTAAAAACAGGACTGATCTTGCTTCTCACAGCTAAACTTTGTCAGCTAGCATGTTTTTGTTGTGAGGATTTCCACGTTCTGAAAACTGTGGATTATGATCGGGTATAAAGCATCAGATTTTAATGCAGTTAAAGTGGTGTAACCAATGTGGATGTTTTTTTTTTTAAATGTTTCTAAAGAGGCCAACATGAGCGCAAGATTAAAACTTCCCCAACTTGTGATGTTAGTATCCTGGGAGCAGGAACGAAGTCTTCAAGCTGCAACACAGCAAATCTTCAAAGTCACGTTTCCATCTTAATAAAGATGCTTTTAAGAAACATGACGTTTTATCTGATTTCTGAGTCGCAGGCAGTTTTTGGAGACAGCTCCAGGCTAAAGCCAGTCATGGTAAAGTTTCTGAATTTACAGAAGTTGATGATCCGTCTTTTTCTGAGGTGGAAGATCAAAGATTTCAGCAGTTAATGGTGTTTCTGGAACAGTACTGCAGATACTTTGATGTCGTATCCTTACCTGGCCTGTTCAACGTGAACTTATACAGGATCACAGTCTGAGTAGCCTCTTTTATTTATATACATTAGAGTACAAAAATATATTAAAATTTGATCAGTTTCAACCATAAAGTGAATGTTTCTCCCTTCTCTTTCCTTCCTCTGGGAAAAATCAGAACGCAGAATAAGCTAGCTCTTTAAATAAAACAGCTAACGTCTTGGAAACCAGGTGTTTTATTCCATAATAAACCTTTTTTTTTTAAAATGTGCACTATCTAAATGCAGTTATCATTCTTTCTAACGTCCTCTGTGGCGCCTGGGATGGTAACGCTGATGAGGCGGCGGTGACGGTGATGATGCGTACCTGCTGGCATACTGCTCTATCCTGGAGTGGGTGTCATCATGAGAGAGCTGAGGTGACTGGGACAGCCTGGAAATGAATGAAGTAATGGAGACGAATGAGACCCAGCATGCTCACACAACCTCATTAACACACAAGGAGTCACACACACACACACACACACTGCACAACACCACCTAGAAAACACATCTGAGGATCCTACACAGAGAAAAAGAAGCGCGGGATGATCTACGGAGCGGTTGGATGGTTTTTGACAGCCGCTGCTGGGATGCTAGTCAGATGCTTTAGAGGGGAGGAAAATGAGGGAGGAGGAGGAGACAGAGGGTGATTTTTTCAGGCGCATGTTCAGCCAGCGGATCAGGCAGGCATGCAGCATGCAGGTGAGTGAGGAGGAGTAAAGGAGGTGTTGTTAGGAGGCATTCCAGTCTGGCGGGAAGGTGTTGGTGGCGCCGTAGATACTCACTCGTACTGCTCCGGACACATGCTGATGAGGGTGACGGGGCTGTAAGAGAACCGGAGGGAGGGCAGGAGGGAGGGAGGGAGGTACCACAAAACATTTCAGGGTCAAAACCACTCAGTGGGGAAAGAAAAAACACAACAGGTGAAGGAAGATGTGGAAGGAACAGACCAACATTTTGGGGAAGGCACGTTTAACAGTCACCAAAATATACACCACGTGTGTTTGTGATCATCCTCCGTGACGTCGTCTAAAAGCTGCTTCAAAGCTGATTTGTGGCGCAGAAAATGTGCAGATTTGAAGGGTCAGGGTGGGTAAGTCAACCTGGCAGCTCTCTGTACTCTAACTCTATGTGTGTGTGTGTGTGTGTGTGTGTGTGTGAAAGCTTCACAGGATATGGGTTGATTATGTCAGTTGACAGTTGCTGCTGTCACACACACTTCATTTAATTGGTTTTTACAAATCCTCCTGCATACTGAATGATATGGCCCAAATTTCTCTCCTTTTTCACTTATTCCATGAGGATTTACTGAAATAGCGCGCGAGCAAACACACATTTAGCGCCTCTTTTAGAGTTAATCTGCAAAACGTTATGAGATAAAAAGATTCATCTAGTCTACGGGGATTCAGAAAATAAAGCCACCAGCTGAGATGCATTCCTCTGTCTTCACACTGAGGCCATTTTCCTCTCATGTCATGCTAACATGGGGAAGCTTAAACACTGATAAGAAGTTTAAATCATCGCTGAGTTCCTAGCTGTTGGTTGAGCTCATGTTGAACATCATTTTTCTCCAACTAAAAGACCATTCACACACAGTGCTTTATAACTAATTAGCTCCTAATAATGTGAATCACATCTCTAGCAAGGGGCATAAGCTAACTTTAAATTAGCTACAATTGTGGTGGCTAACTCCATTGTACAGTATTATCTACATTACCCTTGCTAACATTACATCAGCTAACACTTCTTTCACTAAAAACAGAGGTGAACTCAATGGAGGCTAACAACAAGACATTTACCAACACTATATAAGCTAACTCATCATTAGCTACAATTTTGTTGGTCAATGCTTTGCAATTACATCACATTTTATTAGCTAAGATTTTGTTAGCTTACACTATTTCAGCTGACACAACACTTCTTTAGCATTACATATGCTAGGAGGTGAATTCTCAGCAAGCAACAAAGTGCAATTCTAACTAACAATGCATTGGCTAACACTACGTACACTAACATTTAATTAGCCTTAATTTTCCTGGCTAGCGCTACACAAGCTAGCACTATAGATTAAGATATTAGATTTGCAATCTGTTGTTATGTTACCTTACTTTATTTTTGGCTTACACTATTTCAGCTTACTTTACATTAGCCTAAATTATGTTGGCTAGCGTTATGCAAGCTAGCATTACATGAGCTAAGCTTTTTTTTTTTCAAATGTTTAGATGTAAGCTTGCTTTTATTTTAGCTTACACTATTTCAGCTAATTCTAAGTTAGCAATAATTTTGTTTGCTAGCACCACATAAGCTAGCATTATATTAGCCAAGATTTTTTTCAACAGCTGTTGCTTTACTTTTTGGCTTACACTATTTCAAGTGACTTTGAATTAGCTTTTATTTTATTGGCTAGCACTATGCAAGATTGCACTGTATTAGCTATTTTTTTTCCGAATGTTAAGTAAGCTTGCTTAATTACACTATTTCAGCTGACTTTAAATTAGCTGTTAAGTTGTTGGCTAGCACTATACCACTATGCCAGCTAGCTCTTATTTTCTAAGCTTTTATTTAAATTGTTGTTATGTTAGCTTGCTTTAATTTTGTCTTACACTATTCAAGCTAATTTTAAGTTAGCAATTATTTTGTTTGCTAGCACTACCCATGCTAGCATTATATAAGCCAATATTTTTTTCAACTGTTATGTAAGCTTGGGTTCTTTTTGGCTTAAAATATTTCAGCTAACTTTAAGTTAGCTATAATGCTGTTGAGTAGCACTTAGCAAGCTAACATTGTATTAGCGAAGATTTTTTTCATCACTTGTAATTTAAATGTGCTTTATTCTTTGGCTTACACTATTTCAGTTGTAATTTAAATTAGCTATTATTTTATTGGCTGGCACAACACAAGCTAGCACTAAATTAGTTAAGCTTTTTTTCAACTGTTAAGTTAGCTTGCTTTACTTTTTGGCTTACAATATTTTAGCTGACTTTAAGTTAGCTGTAAAGTTGTTGGCTAGCACTATGCCAGCTGGCATTTATTTGGTAAGCTTTTTTTGTCATCATGTAAGCTAACATTTGTTTGCTAAGTTTTTTGACCACCCTTCTCTATTGTGTTAACATTGCAGGTAACTTTTAGCTTCTTCTTAGCCAACCCACAATGAGCTAGCTAGCATCTGGATGCAAATGTTGGCTGCAGTTGTTGTCGTAACTTGTAAAACTGACCACAGAGCCCCCATATCTTCCTTCCCATTCATCTTCTGATCAGCTGCTTATTGAAAATAACTGAAACCTTTGATTCTTATTGTGTGATGTTTATGTGCACCTTATTTTATGACTCAAAACTGAAATGAACCTGACAGCGTTTCAGCTTTCCACCTCAACATGACTTCAGAGGAAAGTGGATGTTTCTGTTCAATGTTTTCTAAAGTTTTGTGTTTTGATGTTCTAATTTTCTGTTCCTAAGAAGTTTCATCTGCAGCTATTCTTGGAGATGCAGAATATGAATTGCTGTTTGTGAACACAGAGAAACTCTTTTATCTGAAAACAGAAATAGATGTGTTGTTTCCACAGAGGAGTCTGGATGGGAGCCGTTAAAGCAGCAGCTGAGGTTGACATGCTTTCACCTCCTGCTGTAGTTCCCACACTGAGGGTGGGTACTTCACAGAGACATGCTGTGGGTGGGTGTATTTTTCAGAGTGCAGTCACACTTCAGGAGCTGTGAGGAGAATTTCAAATCTAACCGGGGATCCAGACGAGGAAAAAAAAGCCAAACCGCGGTCAACAGGGTGGAATGATCTGCCTATTCTGAGATAGCGTTTGGTATTTCATGCATCTTTCTGATATTCTTTCAGACAATGTGCTCCTTTTGTTTCTCAGAACAGGGATATCAGGTTCATCTGCGCCATAAATTGATGTTATAGTAGACGCTAGTCTGTTTTCCTCTCACGCAAAGTCACGCATCTTCAGTGACACAACTTTAAATCTCAGATGGCTGCACTCGTAAAGAAGAAGTTTGAAGTGAGGAGAGAAAAACAAGAGTGAAATAAAGCATTGGTAAAATGAGGGAAGGAAAGGTGACGAAAAGGAAGGAAGGGAGGGGGAAATGACAGCAGAGACCTTGTAGATCTGATGGATGTGGCTGCTGGAGATCCTGAGCTGCTGTACAGTAAGATAATGTCCTAGAGGATGCTCCAAATACTGAAAAGTGAGGTTATTCTTCTAAACGAAAAGATACTTCAGCCTTTTTGTCTCTTTGTTTGAACTGCTCTGAATAAACTGGTGCAAGCTAAGTTAAATCATTAGAGGCGGTGATAAGTAGGAGAAAGTCTTGGTTAACAGTGAAATAAACCCACACATAACCCGTGAGACCCGAGCAGAATCGTGAGTTTCTTTTTAAAGAGCTAGCTCAAATGAACTGAGAAAACTTGGACACACTGACTGAGAAAATTAAACTCCTTTGCCAAAAGAGGTGATGTCTTTTGCCAGAAGAGTTTTGTTAAAGTGAAAGGCAAAAAAAAATTAAAGCTGTTCGTCCCTTTGTTATGTGTGTGTGTGTTACACATTCCATTTTCCCGCCTTCAGGGAGTCACATGACCAGCTGCACGGAACTCTCAATCATTGTGACATCATCACCAACTGCTGCCCTCTCAGGAGTGAAACTGACTGAAGTTTAGGAACGTCTCCTCATAGATGCCACACTTTTGACCAAATCTCTCTAAAAATCAGACATTTTGTAGTAAATTTTGTCAGGAATCCATCCATGTCATTTTTAAAGCTGTATCACTTTTACTTTTTTGTGTGGAGGTCTAACTGCCACAGCTTGCGTGGAGCTGGATCCTCCTCTCCCATTTATTCTAATAGGGGGAGATGAAACCGCTTCTTTGGGGTTCACCAACTTTGAGGGCTCATCATTCAAAAATCGCTTAAGAAAAAACAAATTCCCGCATAGCTTTTGTAAAGCAGAGCCCTTTCTGTCATCTGAGCAAATTTCAAGTCAATACCATGTATGGCCTAGGAGAAGATCATTTTTGTTTAGGGCCCAAAAATTTGGCGAAGTTTTACTTTGAAAGCCAAATTTGGCAGCTTCCTGTTTGAGATAGGTCAGGAGTGTCTCCATATAATTTGTGCGTCTCAATGAGACAAAAATTTTGATGTTGGTTTGATCTCTCTACGACATTCTTATTGGCATTAAGAGCCATTTTTGTGTGGCTAGGTGGCGCTAGAGAGCACATTTTGACATGTTGGGGGTCAATTTTTGCATTATATTGAATTTTTGGCCGAATCTGAAGTGTGTGCTGATTTTGGTGGGTTTCTGGGATCAAATTAGGGTTCAGAGAGCAGATGAAAAACAACGGAGTCCTCTCCCTTAGTGCGAGAACCATAAAAAAAACCCTGCGGCGTTTGTTTCAGTGCTTTTTGGGAATTTGTTTTCTGCTAAAAGGTTTCTGAAAATCCACTCAGTCCATCATGCTGCTGTAGTCACTCTGTCACATTTAGCAGCGCTGCTCTCGGCCGTCCCTGTGCTCTCTTTACTCTGTCAGCCATAAAAGACCATCTGCCTGCGCTGACATCTCAACCCGTCCATCAGAAACACAGCGGAGAGGGATGGACAGAGAAATGTTGAGTGGGATGTATCACGCATGCAGCTGAGACAGATTAACCTTTTTTTTATTTTGCTGGGAGGTTAATTTTCCTGTTATTGTTTCGTGCCTGTAAATGTGCAAAAGCCACACAGACACTGTTTTCATCTGTTCCTTTTCCTAAAGCCAGATTCTGAAATAAACAAAATTTAGTCACTAATTTTCTAACCCACGTTAAAACCCATTAGCCTCTCCGTGAGGTCTAATATCTCGTTACGTGGGGTAAAAAGCAAAACTAACACTGAGTGGGAAAAACCATTAGAAGCCTTCTTTGGTATTATCAAATATAGCCGTGACCAATCCACAATCCCATCCACTGTGAAATGAGGCAAAGATCTAAGTGGGAAGCGGGAGTAGGTGGTGTTTTTGCGCTCTCAAGGTGGAGAGAAACAAAGTGGGTGGAAATAAAAAGAGAAATGATGATATGCGGGTGGAAAGAAGAGAGGGAGGGAGAAAGTGCATTAAGAGGGCAATTATACAGCAGACAGTCTTATTTTCTCCTCTGCTGTTACACACCACTTTAAAAATGACTGCTTTCCACAAGTTAAGGCAGCTAATGGAGCCGGACTTAACATTTTTTAATATGGGTCGATGTTATTCATGATATTTGGGTGATGGAGAAACTCACTTTGACTTAAAGACTTGAAGAACGGAAGTTTTAATATGTTCAACACTTAGGACCACTAATACATCTTCATTTAATTGTAAAACATCCAACCTCAAAATATGGATTTTTCACTTTATTTACGTAAGTAGGGACACAGACACGCAAATAAATGAAAATGACATTGCTCCTATTTTTTTCATTTTATTATTTATTTATTTATTTTTTTATTATTATTATTTATTTATTATTATTATTATTATTTATTATTTATTTTTATTACATTTTATTTTCCATTGTTCCTAATTGTTTACCTGTCATTCTATTTTTTCCTTACAGTGGCTTAACTTTCTATTAAATTTTGAAAATTTTGAAAATTAAAAAAAAAAAACTTTAAAGAATTTGCAATTTTTTTTACTCTTTTGGAATTTCAAATATTTGCAATTTTTTTTTTTTAATTTCAAAAATTATTATTTTTTTGAATTTCAATAATTAACAAAATTTTTGCTAAATCCAATTTTCACTTTTTGAAAAAAAAGGACTTTAAACAATTATTATTATTTTTTTAAATTACAATTTTTTTTAATTTTCAAAAAAAAATATTGAATTTGATGACATATCTTGATTTTATCGCTTAACTTTTATTATTATTATTTTAGTTGTTTGCTTGATGCCTTGCCATATATCAAGCATGTATTAAAGCTGGTACGTTGTCAGTTAAATGAATTCATCTACACAGGTTAAAATCTGTTTTGTTTTGTTTTTTTTCCCCCAGATTTGTCGTTTTGTAGATTTAGTTTTGGGCTGTTGATGTTGAAGAAGGTTGCAGACTTTATTGACGGATGAGATAAAGATTTAGTTCAATAAAATGTTATCTCAACAATTTTACGAGGAGCCACTGTAAAGGGCCATATTAAGGGTCCAGAGCCACAGGTTGAAGACCCTTGGTTGAGAGGCAAAACATGTTTCAATTTTGCTTTAAATAAAAACTTTTAAAAAAAAGAAAATTTGATATGAAGGGGAAGTTTAAAATCTCTTTCAGGTTGCTGTTGCTTCATTTTGTTTTGTGACTAACAAACCGTTCCTCTAAATTTCTGACTTCATCACTGAGGTGAAATCTTGGAACAGTCCTTTTTCCCTTACGACCAACCTGACAGTGAAGGTTTTGATGTTTCCTTATCTGCATAATTCCTCTTTTCAAGCAGCAACCTCGACTTTGTTCCCCTTCCAGAAAAAAAATCCATTTCAATTTAGGTCACAGTGTTCATGTTGGTGAAAATGAAGATGGCAAGTACGCCAATACGCTGTGACACTCCAGATTTAAAACCACTGCAGTGTGCTTAGCATCCTTTAACATAAATCCTCGGAGTGGGCCAGATCTCTGAGACGGCTGAAAGCTTGGAGTAACATGTGGATGTTTCACCGCTCTCAGCTGAAACTGCAGTAAAACAGATGCTGAAGCGATGACCATGAAATACTCCTGGATCCCTCCAAGTCCCTGCTTCTGTGTTTCCAGAAACGGTCGCTCACAGGTTTCCAATGATCCCTCTACCTGGCTTCTGAGGCATTTATCAGACAGGCATCTCTGAGGGAGTTATTTTTCAGAGAGGAGGGGAGGTGAGAAGAAGCGTGGTGGGAGGTGAGGAGGAGGACGGTGAGATGAAGGAGGGAATGCAATTCATCTGAGACGTGACTGTTGGGGAAATCCATGGAGGGTGAACAGGTGAAAACATCTCTGAAAGTGTGGGTGCAGACGAGGTGCAGAATAATAATCTGAGAGAGGGTTTGATTAGGAAAGCGTGTTGGTATAAGTAATGAGGAAAGACTGACTCCATAGTTTGTGGAGCAGAACTCAACAATGAGTCATGAACACGCTCTGGTTTTCATAAGAGCCACAACTCAGTGAAACACGCTCCAGAAGGCAGAGAGGAGGAGGAGGAGGAGGAGGAGGAGGAGGAGGAGGAGGAGGAGGAGGAGCCTGCCCGGGGGTCTGCATAATGTGGACCTATCTAAACGGCTCACCGGGGGATTTACAGCTGGCAGAAGCCGGGACATAAATCATGAGCAGTCACTGAGTCACTGAGGCGGCGGCTGCTGCAGACAGAAGATCTACAGTGCAGCAGTGCAGCTAGCAAACAGCGACCAACGGACCAACGCGTGAGTAAACACATTAACCTGAGGGGGAATTAACGCTCTGCACAGACTGTGGACGAGTCTCTGAGAGGGCGTCAGACTGCTAACACCTGGGACCTCAGGTGACCTCTGACAAACATTTACAGCGAAGTTTGACCAGTTTTCAAGTTGTGAAGTTTCTGAATGTGACTGCAGCTCAAAATAAGTTTCAAGAGTAAAACTTTTATTCTGAACAAAACTTTTTGGACACTTAAGCATAAGTGACCACTTTTAATCAAGTTTTTATGGATTTAGTAAAATAAAGAGTTGTCCGTGTCTTAAGTAACCTGTGATGCCCTGAAGCAAACTTAAAGAGACAGTTCAGTTTTTGTGAAGTGGGGTTGTATGAGCTCTATGTGACCACTAAGGACATTAGATACAGTAGAAAGGTGTCTCCTCTCCCTCAGTAAGACACAAACTGTAATCGATGGTGACGAGGAAATAGGCGCTAACAGGGACAGACGGTACCAAATTCAAAGGCTATTTTCTCTGCCTACAAGAACTCAAATCAAAAAGTAATACCACAGTTTAAGAGTACGCTACATAAAATATTTTTAAGTGCATTAAGTCTTCGGAAATATAAACATTTATCCGGACCTAACTAACTGATCATGTATCCTTCCGCGCAGCGCTAGTGCGCTCCGTCCCCCCTCCTCCTTTCAGCAGTAGGGAATGTAAACAAGCTATGCTTCGGACGCTGGTTTTAGCCTCGTGTAAGTTTGATCAAGTATCGTAATTCTTTAGTTTGTACTCTAAGGATTGTGAGGCAGCGTAGGAAATTCAAAATGAGTGACTATGACAGCGACGATGAAGTTTCATTCACTTTGGAACCAAAAGGATACCTGTATGAACCGGAGCACACAGAAGAAGAGCTGCTACAGATGGAGACTGAAAGGAATACAGAGGAAACATCCACGGACACTGGACTGTATCTAATGTCCTTAGTGGTCACATAGAGCTCATACAACCCCACTTCAAAAAAAACTGAACTATCCCTTTAAAAAGTATTTCTCTCTGAAAAACTGGTGAGCCTTTCTGAGAATTCATCCAATCACATGTTTCACAACATCAAGCTAACAAACGATAACTACTAAGGGTTTTTTGATTTCATTGGTTGATTCTTGGGACCAAACCAAAGGAGAACGCTGCGTTCCATTTTTACTTGCAAGTCGGAATCCAAGAGGGAATGCCGAATTGGAAGCCCCCCCCAAGTCGGAATTTCTGATTTCAAAGTCGTAGCACCCACACCACCCCCAAGTCCCAAGTTGGAAATTTCACTTCATGGGTAAACTGTAATTAAGCTCCAGTTACTTTGTTTTTGTTTTAGAATTTTGTGCGTTTGTCACAAGGCGTATATATAATATTATTTGATGTTTACATACAGAAATACTGCTGTTACGAAAAGTTTTTCCAACTCGGTAACTGGGACGCTGAACTCGAAAAAGGCAACATTCCCACTGCCGACTTCCCAGCTCTGAGAACAAACGGAACGCAGCATAAGTGTTTCTTAAAGGGCTCTGAAAGCTCTCTCAGGAGTTGTTGTGTTGTGTTGGTTTTGGTGACCCCTTTGGGTGACTTTAGGGATATATCTGTCGAGGAGATGAGGCTCTAAACCGTTCATTCATTGTGGAAAGAAATGGATGAAACAAATTTTTTCTTTTCTCTAGATAAGGCAGCGTTTTTGCAGAGTTATGAGGTCTGTGATGATTTAAAGCTTTGTCTGAGTATCATCTGTAAAAACTACTAATCTCTGTAGAACATCTTCAGACTAGAGATGCACCAATCCCAATCAGGTATCAGGTATCAGCCTGATCCTGCCCCTCAAAGCTGGATCAGGTATTGTTATGAAGAGGCTAATCCATGGTGCTCTTGGCCACTTGATTTAAAATATTTCCTCTGATGAACTTTCTTTATTTTTTGCTACAATTGAATCGTAATTTCTGTTCATTCTGAAGCTTTGTTTTTACCAAACCGCTGGTACTGAACTTCACACTACTTTGCACCTGATTGTTGTTCTCCAGTACTCATGTTTTTTTTTTTATTTATCTATTTATTTATTTTTTAGTATTTCATTAGAACTTTAATATTTTAGTATCTCAGTTTTATAGCATTTTATTATCTGAGCAATTGTTTTTACTGTTTTTATCTTCTTGGAGTTGTGATTTTAGCATTTTAAACAGTAGACTTTTGAAATTCAATGTGTAACACGGTCTGTCTGTGCTGTCTGTTCTCATTGGTGACTGCTCTTTGCACCTTTAACTGCCCTTCGGGATAAATATTTTTTTTTCAGCTGAATTCAATAAACATTCAAATGTTTTATATATTTAATAAATATCAACTTCAGTAATTCTATGTACACCTTTTTTCTACAGTAGGGCATACAGGTTATTATTTAACATTGGTATCAGATCAGGATCAGGATCAGTCGATTCCCAAAGGCCAGGTATCAGTATCGGGACCAGAAAAGCTTAATCGGTGCATCCCTACTTTGAACTGTAGCTTACGGGATTTAAATTAGCCATAACTGTAAATAAATGTCTTAATAAGTCTCTTAATGTGTTCTCATCCGGCATTTATATCCTAACACCAAACAGCAATACTCTGCTCAGTACAATTTAGTTTTTCTCTGGTTTTGTACTTATCACTTACCTTATACTTACTGATACTAACTGATATGACTTATTCTATTCCATATCTAACAATATAATTTTACGTTGTGACCCGTTTTGTTCATATTTTTAAAAGAAAACTCAAGACCTACCTTTTTAATCTGGCTTTTAGCTGATCGTATTTATTATTATTTTATGCTATATTTTAACTTAAATTAACGCTTTTATTTTGTTTTATTTCTACATTTAAGTTAAGATTTTTTAATTGGAATTTTATTCTTTGTTTAATGCTTTTCCTTTTTTAGCTGATTTTACCATGCACCTGAATTTTACACTTTCTCATTTCATCATATTATTTATCCAACTTTTATTATTAATTGTTATATTATTTCATTTATTTTGGTACTTACATATTTACTTGTCTTACCCTCTAGGATTTTTTGAGTATTTTTTACATTTTTATTTATTTATTTCTAATCAATTAATTACTGTTTTAGTTTAAGCTCCTGTGTTTCCTCATTTCATTAATTCAAGATGGCATTTCCTCAGTCCTCTAATTCTAACTCTGAATGTGGTTTGGGGGAGGGGGAAATAACGGGGGTCTTATGTTTTCATAATTTTTTTCAATTACGCAATTTTCTTCTTTTAATTCCACTTCTTGTTATTTCATTTTATTTATTTATTTTTTGTAAAGCACTTTGTATTAAACAGTCCTGTATGAAAAGTGCTATACAAATAAAGTTTGTTTGATTGATTGATTTTAGATCTTATTTTCCAGCTGCTGTGAAGAGCAATGGTGACACCAAATTTCTCCCTGGGATTAATAAAGGATTCCTGATTTCTGATAGCTTGAGGGTTGAATCCTGATTACTTTTAAATGTTGTGGAAAGAGGAATAACCTAGAGTAAAATAACTCCTTCTGTTTTTAAACTAACGTCTAACTACCAGAGTGAAGCAGGAGAGCGCTAACATATCTGCTTCTCAGTGAAGCCTGATATTTGGCTCATTCTGTGGGAAGATGTGAGCTGAACTCAGGAAATGAAATTTAACTGTAACTGTTGAAAAACTAATTTTCCTGTGTAGGTCATGAAGAGGTATCAGTCTCAAACAGCTGAAGGGAGTGTGTGCTGTGATGTGTTTGTGACGTGTTCTGGCCCTACTCACGTTTCCAGGTTGTCCCCCTCCAGCACCGTCTGGACCGGCAGGTAACCGAGCCGAGGATGTTTGGCGAAGTACTTCTTGGATCTGAACTTGTTCTTCAGCACTTTGGTGAAATCTCGCATGTCCTCGCCTGAAGTGGTCTGTCAGAGCAGACAAAGAGACGACACAAAAAAAGAGCATCATTTGCTGTTTTTCAGGACGCGTTGGTGCACTTTGGGCCGTCTGCTGTGCACACGCGTTCATGTGGAAGAGAACGTGTTGTGTTAATGAGATACTTAGCGAAGGTGTCTCTGCCGTTTTCTGCCTCGCAAGCAAACAGCAAATTACCCTGAGCGCTGTGACCAGAGGGGGAGAAAATCCCTTTGCAGAGGATTCAGACAACAAACACACACACAAACACACACACACACACACACACACATATACATCTCCATTGAGTTCCCTGGGCTTATTGACTAATCCACACAATTTGAGACGCTCGCTTGAGCAACAGCTTCAACAAAGACTCCTGGAACGGCCTGAGCAGAAGTTTGTGAGTGTGTGTAAGCTTCGTCTTTCTCCTTCATCCTGACTTTCCTTTCACAGGTGAGCGACGACGCAGCTGCAGATGCTAAAGTTCAGAAAGGAGAGATGTGGAGTGAATCTGAGTCAAAGCTCTCAGCCTCCAGGTCGCTCCCTCTGACGTACGCTGACCGTGAAAACACACTGAACACAGCTTTGGAAAGGCTGAAATTACAGTAATCAATACAGCACAGTTTCAAATTGTGCTTTCTTCAATATCACAGAAAAAAGAGCCCATTGGAGCTATGAAAATACTGCTCCTATAAAAGCCAGAACTCAATAAAAGAAAGCAATATCACGGCTGTAAAACAAACAGCACAACAAAAAACTGAGAGGGAATCTTATTAAGAGTCTTTGAAAAGCAACTTTACGTCTTAAACTCCCCAGGTCCTGTTTTTGAAGTTGCATTATTGAATATGAACCAGCTGTTTTCACAGGTACAAAACTGAAACTCAATTTGGAAAGCGCGTGGGAAAGGTTACGACTACCTGTTTGTTTTAGGAGAAAGAAAACTTTCACTGAGTGGAAAAAGTTGATTTCATTGCTCCTGGCATTTCAACATTCAATAATTTGATTTAACAAAACTTCTTTCATTTTTTTGTCATGCTACTCCTCCAACAAATTTTCACCAAGTCTCACCATTCAAACTTTTAACTGTTCAGCATGTTCAGGAGATGTGTTCTTGTACTTTTCACATTTCTAACCTTCATACTTTCTAAAATATTCAACATTTTCCAGTTTTTTTTGGCCCATTTAAATGAGTGGAGATGATCATCGCTATGGAAACCACACAGCTGATGATGTCATAAGGGGTTCCGGAGTTATAAGGGTTATAAAGAAGACTGGTGCACATCACTAATATAAGGGGCTGTGGTTAGGGCTCAGCATTAGCATTAAGCATTTTCTGCAAAGAAAAATGGCCGCTAGAGCAAAAGGCTCAGTTCAGTCGAGACACTCTTAGAGATACTGTAGTTTCATATGACACAGGGCTCCTACAGCTTCGGGCAAGTTAAATTCAAAGGGTTTAACAGACTTTTCGATGCCATTTGACATATAAGACACTAGGGATTCACTGATACCAATCCAGGTATTGGTGGATCAGTGCCCCTTAAAGCTGGATCGGTATCGTAGGGAATGGGCCGATCCATGGTGCCGATCCAGGTGACCAGCTTTCTCCCTTTTCTTTTTCACCAGTGCTCTTGGAAACTTGATTTGAAATGTTACCTCTTCGCACTTTTATGTTTTTTTTTTCTGAATTACCAGTCTACAGGGTAAAAATTATTACTATTGAATATTAATTTCTGTTCATTCTGAAACATGTTTTTTACCAAACTGCTGGTAAACGTTTAAATATTTTATAGTTTGAATAAATATTAACTTCAGGAACTCAATATACTTTTTTTTTTTTTACCTTTTATCTAAAACATTACCAGACTTATCCCTCATTAGGACATACAGGTTGTTATTAAACACTGGTTTTGGTCATTACCTAAAGCCCAGGTATCAGTATCAGTATCGGAACCAGAAAAGTTGGATCGGTGCATCTCTTAAACACACCACATCAATTACACAGGGTCAGGGGCAATTAGTAGAGTCCCAGCTGCAACCACATCAAAGTTTGTTGGTTCCACTATCGTGACTGCATGATGTTACCATCAGAGTCACTCTGTAAATTACTTAGAATAAATAAATAAATTTTATAATTCATTTCAGGATTTGGAACTATTTACAATCATATTATCATGTGTTAACATTTTTTAATTTTTTAAGTCTTAAGACTTAAGACAGATTAATTTAAGACGTTTTAAGGACGTCTAAGTCCTTGATTTTAGATTCATGAATTCAATACCTTTTAGGATTTTTTAAGGATCTGCGGGAACCCTGTGATCACAATTTTCTTTCCGATCACTGATCTTTAAAAAGCCTGACCTGCCAATACCGGTTTTATTTTTTATTTTTTATAACTGACAGCATACACCTTCAATGTTCCAAACTTATTTTGTTAAAAATCATTGAACAATACCTGTGAAACAATAAAATCTTTATGTTTCAACTAAAGCAACCAATTAAGTGTTTTGAGTAGGGATGGGGACCTTTCACATTTCAAAGGATACGGTACTGATGCCCAGTTCCTGGCAATTAGTACAGGTACTCAACGGAATCAAGTTTTGGTACTTTTTTGAGTTTATGTAGTAAAAATGACCAATTTCTTAATTAATCAAACATTAAAAAATCAATTAAACATATTTATTCTCCAATATATAACCTTGTAACGGAAAATCACCGACTCTTCCACTCCCTCATAGTGACAAAGATGCGTTTAGGTACCTAAACATGGTACTTTTTTGGTTTACATGAATTGGTACCTGGTACTTTTGACAGAATTCAGTCGGTACCTATAAATGTACTTAATTTGGTACCCATCCCTCGTCCTGAGTTTTAGGTACCAGAGCAAAAAGCATCAAAGGCTGTCAGACCTTCCTGGAGGACTAAGATCAGTTTCTTATGCAAGGATGGGCCGATTGCTGACCCACAAAATTAAGGAAATTGGCACCTATCAGTCGGTGTGTGACTAAATGAAAAGCTAAACAAAAAGCTAAAAAAAATCAATCAGTAAGATCGATAAGAAAAGAAAAGGCAATAAAAAGGGGTTACGAGGGGAAAACAGGACAGCAAATATCAAAAGACAATATTAAGAGTGTCAATAGAGTAATGATAATATCAAAAGTGATGAAAAATAATGAGTAAGAGATAAAACACAAAAAAAAAACTAACAAGAGAGTAAAACTGACGTATGACAGGAATAAAAGAGATAAAAGGTAAAAGATGAGATAAAGGACAAAAAGGGTATCACATAAAAGCAAGTCTGTGAAGGGTATCACATAAAAGCAAGTCTGTAAAATGAGTTCTTAAAAAGGAGGCCTTCGCCAGAAGATCTGAGGCTGAAAAAAGCTGAAAGCAAGACCCATGAGTGCTTTAAAAGAAATCAGTAAAACCTTAAAACTATTTTGAAAATAACAGGAAGCCAGTGATTGGAGGCTGAAACTGGAGCCATGTGAAGCCGTTGACTAAAACCAGTTAAAAGCCGAGCTGCTGCATTTTGCACAAGTTGAAGGTAAGAAAAGGATTTTTTATTCAAACCAGGGAGGAGAGAGGTACAGAGGCCAGCCTTGAGAAAATGAAAGCGTGGGGAGAGTATTTCTTTGATTTTCGAGATTGGACTCATGTGATTTCTGTCTGTTGTATCTCGGTTACTGACACTGGATCATCTCAGTGTTTGTAATTGTGAGATTTGAGTCATTTCGTTTCCTTCAGCTCAGTAAAAGTCTGCTTTTATCAGATCTGGAAGCTTTTAAATGCAGCATCGATTGCTCCCGCCGTGCCGATGCCTCCAGGTCGTTGTTTGTGCTGAACATAAGCTGCTGCAACAGTCGATTGTGTTTGGCAACGCACTCCTCAATGATGTGCTTTCATTTGGCTCCGTTTCCTCCTCCCCGTATCCTTACACGTCCTCCAGTTGTGTGCGAGCGGAGGAAAAGCCCGCGGGGGAGCACGCTGCTGCCACAGCTGTTCTCCAGAGAGGCGGCGGTGATAAGTTGTGACCGCTCTCTGGCAGGAAGTGAGCTCAACATTAAGGCTGATAAGTTCAGATATTTGCTGAATCAGTGCACGAGATATTTCAGGAGACGTCTCCAAACTCCTCTGACTGGAAAACGCAGATTTTTGTTCCTCTCTGATGTCGAGGCCAATGTGAACAAACTGTAATCAGATTTATTCTGTTAAGGAGCGCAGACATCTCTGCAAGATTAAAAGTTGGAAAGATACTTTAGCTATAATTCAGGGAGGCTCTGCTTTTCATTAGTGTGAGAATTTGAGCAAACATACTTTCATTTCACGGGGATGTGCAGGATCGGAGCAGAAATCCTGATAAACTTCACTTTGATTAAAAAATCTGAGCGGAAATGTTTCACCCTCTGAAATCAATGTTTATTTCCTCCTCTCAGATAAAGTTGAGGATCAGTAAAACTGTGAGAGTGATTAATCCCCCCTTCAGCTCAGTAATAATCTCCCACCAGCGTTTGGAGTGTTTGTTGCCGCAGCAGAGCTGGAAAACGGCGGCGTATCTCTGCGCCGTCGCGGGGCAGCTGCTGGGCGTCTTAACTCAGGGAAGAGCCATCATGGCTCCCCGCAGCTGCTCCTCCACAGTCAATATCCGTCCCATTTGCAAAATTGAAAAAGCAAATTAAAAAACAGAAATGAGAAACGTCTCCGCTCCAGTCGCTCAAAGTTTGACGTTAAGCAATATTGAAAGTGTTGGGCCCACAAGTGTGCGCCTCCTAATTGAGAAAGGGAGCAATGTTCAATTTTCCCGGAGCTCCCTCTTTTCTAATATTCTGCTCTCCACGTAGCAGTAAAGTGAAATATTGCTTTCTGGCAGGAAAGATAAAACAGACCTCAGGGAGCAGAGAGTATTTTACCATTTGTTCATGTAAATGCAATAAAGTCAGAGGTCCACGGGGAGGAACGAGCCGGGGAATCAGCTGAACAGAGACGCAGGCGGAAAGAGAAACAAGTATGAGCTTGTTTTAATCAAAGTGGAGGGAGAGGAGACTCAGGATCCTGCTGTGGATCCAGGTTACAGGTGTGGGACTGTGAAGGTTAGACACAAAAACACGCTGAAAGACTTCGAACTGACAGAAAGGAAACAGTAACTCAAATAACCACTGGTTACAACCGAGGTCTGCAGAAGAGCATCTCTGAACACACAACACGTCCAACCTTGAGGCAGATGGGCTACAGCAGCAGAAGACCACACCGGGTGACCCTCCTGTCAGCTAAGAACAGGAAACTGAGGCTACAATTCACACAGCAACACCAAAACTGGACAATAGAAGATTGGAAAAACGTTGCCTGGTCTGATGAGTCTGGATTTCTGCTCCACATTCAGATGGTAGGGTCAGAATTTGGCCTCAACAACATGAAAGCATGGATCCATCCTGCCTTGTATCAACGGTTCAGGCTGCTGCTGCTGGTGTAATGGTGTGGGGGATATTTTCTTGGCTCACTTTGGGCCCCTTAGTACCAACTGAGCATGGTTTAAAGCCCACAGGAAAAAAAGGAAAAAAAATGGAAATAGGAAAGAAAAAGGAAAAAAAGGAAAATAGAGAAAAAAGAAAGAAAAAAATAAAAAAGAGAAAAAAAGAAAAAAATGAAAAAAGAAGAAAAAAAAGAAAAAAAAGAAAAATTTAAAAAAGGGAAAAAAGAAAAAAAGGGGAAAAAAGAAGAAAAAAGAAAAAAAGAAGAAAAAAGAGAAAAAAGAAAAAAAAGAAAAAAGAAAAAAAGAGAAAAAAAAAGAAAAAGAAAAAAAGAAGAAAAAAGAAAAAAAAAAGAAAAAAGAAAAAAAGAAGAAAAAAAGAAAAATAAAGAAAAGAAGAAAAAAAGAGTAAAAAGAGAAAAAAAGAAAAAAGAAAAAAAAGAGAAAAAAGAAAAAAGAAAAAAAAAGAGAAAAAAGAAAAAGGGAAAAAAGGAAAAAAAGAAAGAAAAGGAAAAAAGAAAGAAGAAGAAAAAAAGAAAAAAAAAACCAAGAAAATAAGTCCACAGCCTACCTGAGTATTGTTGCTGACCATGTCCATCCCTTTATGAGCACAGTGTACCCATCTTCTGATGGTACTTCCAGCAGGATAACGCTCCATGTCATAAAGCTGGAATCATCTCAGACTGCTTTCTTCAACATGACAATGAGTCCCCTGTACTCAAATGTCCTCCACAGTCCCCAGATCTCAATCCAATAGAGCACCTTTGGGATGTCGTGGAACGGGAGATTCTCATCATGGATGTTCAGACGACAAATCTGCAGCAACTGTGTGATGCTATCATGTCAATATGGACCAAACTCTGTGGCCGGTGAGTGTCTAACCAGCTAAAAACATTCAAATCTCTGCTTTCCCCGTCACCTCTGGTGTTCCTCAAGGCTCTGTTCTCGGGCCGGTCTTTTTCATAATCTATCTCCTCCCTCTTGGTCATATTCTCCGTCGACACAAGCTTCATTGTCTCTGCTATGCAGACGACACCCAGCTCTACCTCGAAACCAAACCCACCTCCACTCTCCCTCCACGGCATTGACTCAAAACCATCTATTCCACCTGGCCTACTCACTTTGATATCCATCTTACCTTTTAAAAACAATTTCTTTGAAACTTTAATACAGATCTTTTTTTTAAACTTTGTTTGTTTTAGGTGTGCCTTATGGTGCGGAAAATTCGGTACGTCCAGAGCGATAACCTCCAGCTGCTGAAACTGACGCAGATGTGCGAAAACTGGAGTTCACCGAGCATCAGTTTGAAGGGAGACCCACATGTATTGAAAACCAACAGCAATGTTTGCATAAGACAAGATGACAGACCTGCAGTGATACTGAACATGTTTAATTTACAGTGTTGTTGAGTGTGCGCCCCATGTACGGGAGCCAAAGCCCTTATATGCAGCAGTTGTTGATTCAACTCTGAGTTTAACTTTTTTAAAATTCCTTGTAACATCAAACAGCCTGATTTTATCAACATGTGACTGACTTTGGAAATTTGTCCCTGACTTTACTAATCACCTGAAATCACTTTGATCTAAGTTTCTCCTTCTCCCCTTTAATACAAAACACATAAAAAACAACCTAAAACTGATAAAACAGGACTTGAACTGGATGCACTCCCTGCTTTTGGTTTTCTTTCACAGCTTGGCCTCGAAAAATTATTCACTGTTCCAGTTTGAACAAAGAAAGTTCTGCAAAGGCAGAACAGCTGTTTGAAGGTTTGTTTTTCTTTTTCTTCCTTTATTTTTTGAGGAGGACCAAACTTATTGATCTTGTAGCTTCATCCTCAACCTTTGAGGTGAATTGGGATGCAGCCGGCATGCTAGGCTTTGCTTGGTGTGCAGAACTTAAAAATTACAGCATTATTTAAAAAGTACAAAAAGGAACATTGGAGATGGACGAACATACGACCAAAATAAAAACATATGTTTATTAGATTTAAAGACTGATTGATGGAGTTAATGATACCCTGGGTTTGTCCTTAAGTTTGCACCAAGATGCTTAGAGAAGCTTGTTAAGACTCATTTCTTAAAGCTTTGGCAAGAACATGACGATTGAATACGCATCACGATACTTGGGTCACAGTATGACAGTATCAGGATATATCACAATATGGTGAAATGTTTTGATATTCGACACAGTTAACCAAGAAAAAAATCGAGATGATGTTTATGTAAATCCCACGATACTACACAAAACTGAAAGAACAAATTAAGTCAAAACTATTTGATTGATGTAAATTTTCTATTTTGTTTTTGAAATACTGGAAGTCAAATGTAGAGTTACATAAATTTACTTAATCTGAAAACATAAAGTGAATCAAGTTTGTCACTTAAACTACTGTGACATTAAAATGTGCTTGAAAAATAGGCTAAAATACGATTTTTTTTAAATAATATTTTTTAGGATTTTTTTTTTCCAAAAATATCAATATTTTATGAAACCTTTTTTGGAATTTTTGGAAGACAAGAAAGCTGAAATGATTTAGGGTATTAAAGTTGCTACTGCCTTTTCAGTCATGCTTTTGTTTGAATTAATTGTTTTTTTTTTAATTTTGTTATTATTGTTGTTGTCAATTTATTTTTTTATTTATTTTTTTGTCATTTTTTTCTCTGTGTCACTGTATGTTTTTTATTATTATTTTATTATTTTACTGTTTTGTTATATAGTATAGTAATACATTATTGCTATTGTTACTTGTATGTTATTAATTTTTTATTTTTATTTTTTTATTACATGTTAAAATTTAATAAAATGTTTTAAAAAATCAATATTTAGAGTTATGATATCAATATTTTATCAGAGGTCAGAGTACTATGATAAACTGCTGTATCAATATTTTTTTCACATCTATAGCTTCCATGCTACTAACAGTTGAAATAGTTCATAGAGCTCAATCAGTTTACATGGGACCACTGTTAGCTCAGTATTCATCATTTCTGCTGTTACTATGTTTGTCTTTAAGCCAATGAGTTCAACTTAGGGTTTTTTGTATTAAGGTACCAATGTTTATTTTTATTTATTTATTTGTTTTTATCTTTTTTTTAATTTGGTTTAGTATTTATCACTTATTTTGCTTCTTGCAGCTGCTTTATCACTTATTCTATTGTTTATCTACCGCTTATTTTATGACCTTTTTACATCTTATTTTCCAGCTGCTGTTCTCTGTGAAGAGCAATGCTAACACCAAATTTCCACCTGGGATTAAAAAATGATTTCTAATTTCTGATCAGCTTAATCTGATCCAGACTGGAGCCACACCGTCTCTGTGTACAGATGACTTCAGGGCCAAACACAGGTTTGTGACGATTTAACACATAAAAGGGTTAACTACAGAGTTAACTGCTTGTTTGTTTCACATCTTCCTGCCCAGCGACCACAGATTAAAATTAGCTCTGTAGCTAACTCTGGTTCAGCAGCTTTCTTGTTCTGCCTGGTCCCTGTCATAATAATACACTAATTAAATAAATAATAATTTTAAAAAAAGCATAAAGCAAAAGAAAATCCCACCACAGGCTTCTCCAAACTGGACTTTACAAGCTGGGTCTGATTGCTTCAGGCAAATCATCCAAAAACACACGTCACAGTTTCTCTTTAACAGACGCTGATTTCACTCGTGGCCTTCGTGGAGGAGCGACAGGACGCCGTTCTTCGTATTCTGGGTCAATCTCTCCTCACGCTCCCATCGATGGAGTGAATCTTAATTTTCAGGTAGAAAAGATCATTGATGAGCCGTAGAAATGAAGCTGAGCCATAACCAACGCCTGAGTTTGGATGTGGGTTTAGAGGATGAGAGGAGTGTGTGTGTGCAGCAGGATGGAGACATAAGATGATTGGTGTGTGTGTGTGGTTGTGTGTGAGTCCCTCACCGGCGTGCAGTACTCCACCATGGGGTAGTTGAGCTTGTGGCCCTTGGCGGTGCGCCCAGAAAAGAAGCAGCTCTGACACACGTCGTAGTTGAAATGCTTCAGACTGCGATACCTGCAGAGAGAGGAGGAGGGAGGAGGAGGGAGGAGGAGGAGGGAGGAGAGGTGAGAAGGGAGATAAGTGGAGGAGTGGAGTGTGTAGATGTCACTTTAATGTCTTCAGGCTCTGTGTGTGTGTGTGTGTGTGTGTGTGAGTGTGTGTGAGCTCGACATCATGACTCATCTCCAGGCAAAACTGGGCCCTCCTAGAGAGCTGTCAATCCTCACTGTCACACACACACACTCTCACACACACACACTCAGAACAGCCTCAATATGCTGACAGTGTGACAGACAGGCGGATTTCAACCTAAACACAACAACGTGACAACACCAGAGGAAAATGTGGTCCTGAGCGGCGTGCGGCGTACAGCGGCGGCGTCTGGAGCCAGGAGGCCGTTTAGTGGCTAAATAGAGACAGGAGCCATTCAGACGTAATGGCCCGGCTCTTTTATCTTCCTCTCCTCGCCGCCTCCCCCCAAGGTGAGCTGACTGATGAGCTGCGAGAGGCGCTCATATATCAGAGGATGCTACAGCACACACAACACGCCGAGTCCGATGCACCATTACGCTCTGACACGCAGCGTATTACCGCGGCGAGGAGCCGATCACTCACCTTCAGAGGGGAAGTGATGAGATGGTCGTTAATTAATGAGTTTATCTACAAACACGTGTGGTTAATTACGGAGCCTTTGGTGTCTCCTGTACAAAGATGCTGTCCTCACATCAGGTTACAACATGTTTGACGTGAAGTGCCTCAAAGTTTCCAGCTCATGAATCTGACGTGACCAACTGTAAGGACTGAGACATGCTCAAACCACTAACCCTTGATCCTTAATCCATCAGATTAAGCTAATTAAGTTAAACACATGTCCAATAGTTTGAGATATTTTGAGGAATGAGTTTCCCTAAAGTGCTTTAACTAATCTGCTCAGTAACAGCTCTTGTATCTTGCGCATTGCTCATGCTTTCTGTGTAAATTAGGTAGTTAGCTTTTAGCTCACATTAAAGCGTTTGGTTTGTATTTCAGCCTTTAGCTCGTTTTTTAGCCTTTAGCTTGTGGTTCAGACTATGCTTAGGTTTAAGCCTTGAGCTCTATTTAAACCTTTAGCTTGTTTTTTAGCTTTGAGCCTGTGTTTTTGCCTGTGGCTTGTGTTTTAGCCTTTAGTCATGTTTAGCCGTTAGCTTATGTTTCAGCCTTGAGCTCATGTTATTTTAGCCTTTAGCTTGTTTTTTAGCCTTGAGCACGTGTTTTAGCCTCTAGCTCACGTTTCAGCCTTTAGCTTGAGTTCTTTTCAGCCTTTAGCTTGTGCTTTAGCTTTTAGCTTGTGTTCGTGTTTCAGTCTTTAGCTCGTGTTTTAGCTTTTAGCTTATGTTTTAGCCTTTGGCTTGTGTTTGTGTTTTAGCCTTTTGCTTAGATTTTCACATTAAGCTCGTTTTTTTAAGCCTTTGGTTAAGGTTTTAGCCTCAGCTTGTGTTTAAGCAATTGGCCACCTGTCTCAGCATTGAGCTCATGTAATTATAGCCATTAGCTTGTGTTTTAGCCTTTGTTTTGTGTTGTAGCCTTTTGCTTGTGTTTCAGACTTTGGCTTGTGTTTGTGTTTCAGCCTTTAGCTTAGGATTTAGCCTTTAGCTATTTTTTTAGCCTTAAGCTCATGTTATTTTAGCCTTTAGCATGTGTTTTTGCCTTAAGCTCATGTTAATGTTTTAGCTTTTAGCTTGTGTTTTTTAGCAATTGGCCCCTGTTTCAGCCTTGAGCTTATGTTATTTTGGCCTTGAGCTTGTGTTTTAGCCTTTAGCATGCGTTTTAGCCTTCAGCTCGTGTTTTGGTCCTAAGCCTGTGTTTGTGAGTTAGCCTTTAGCCTAATTTTTAGCCTACTCATATTTTAGCCCTTGGCTTGTGTGTTAACCTTTAGCTTGTGCTCTTTCTCTTTCCTTTTTATCTTTCTTGTGCTCTTCCTGTCCTTTCTTTTTTAGCCAGTCCCTTTCCAGTGTTACCATCACTACAAAATTTGCCAGCTGGCGTGGCGTTGTCATAGGGACTTCTTTGTGTCATCAGTGGGTTCCCAGCTGGCCTGACAACAGACACTGAGAAATAGCATTTAGCAACGATTTTTGTGCTAATTATCCAGTTTTAACATTGTTTTATGAACAGTCAAATACAAAAGTGAGACTATTTTAAGATCACTCAGAAACTCCTCACAGGGCCTTATCCGGCCTTAATGATAGAAATAATAGATGATGATGACATAAAAAAATGAAAAGATAATCTATTTCAATATTCTTAATTAGCACTCTTTATTTGTAGCGCTGTTTTTTCACTTGCTGGCTCGAGTTGTATTAATGGGTCGATAAAAATGTCCCACTGACAGAAAATAAGGGGTTACATTAACAAACGGTGACAAACAGCTTTAAAAGAAGGAGTCAACAGTTCATGTAGTAACATTAATCTAATGTATTTTGGACTGAAATGATGCCGTCAGCTCCATCATGAAAGCTAACATATAAACGTGATCCATGTTGAGTTTAACGAGCCTCGCTGCCTCGTTAACCGTCCCTCTGATCTGCAGCGGTGACTTTGACATCTATCTCTCTCATCTGCTGACACCTCGACCATTTCCTCCGGCTTCACAGATGACCTGATGTACCACGCTAGTTTTAAAAAAAACCACACGGTATAACAAAATGAAATCTCAAAACTGCCAGCCGAGCACTTTTCCTCCCCGTCCTCTTTTGCTCTAAGCCTCTGGCTCCCGCCGCCGCTCGCTCTCATCGATCACTGACAGAGCTCAGGAGACGTGTGCTTCATCAAACGTCTGACTGTATTTCTCTTTCTGCTGGCAAAGCAGACGATCTGAAGGGGACCATCCTGCCACTCTGCTGCACAAACCTCCGACCACATGAAGCCTCCTCCTGCTAAACCGAGAGGGATCTGTCAGCGCGGAGCAGCTTTGATAAACCGAGCACAGAAACGTTTATCTGCCTTTACCTGTTGCTCCTGTGAACATGTGAGATCAGGATCAACTGGAACAAAAGGAGCAGCTGTTGTTTTCTGTGTGTGTGTGAATGCCAGCTCTGCTCCATATCACAGGGGGGTCTGTTATGGATTCCTCGCCAGCCAATCAGCTCTGGGTGATCTTTGTGAATGTGGCTGAGAGGTGATTGTTTGTGTGTGTGTGTTTTATTGCAAACCTCCGGATGGTATTTAGCCAGTGGTGAATCAGCTGTTGACATTTAGATAAATGCCCGCCCTCCAGAGCAGATCTGCCCTTTACGCTCGACCAGAAGAGAACGCGGCTCTCAGACACATTTCGTGTTTGTTTCGTCTGTAAAATGTTGCAGACTTCGTCCATGTGTGTGTGTGTGTGTGTGTGTGTGTGTGTGTGTGTGTGTGTGTTTACCTGAAGCCAACAATAGGACACTCCTTGCAGATGTTGCACTTGGCTTGATGTTTGGCGGTCTCTGCCGCGGCCACTCTGTGCAGGACGGGGAGCCAAACCATGGACTGTGGCTCCAGACGCATCCAATCAACGAACTGCCGCGGCTCCAGCTCCACCTTATTGGTCACCTGGCAAAAAAACAGACACAGAAACACGAGTCAGGAGCTTTAAAAACAAAGTCTAGCTAACAGTTTCTCAGATGGAGGATGGATTAAAGCAGATAAAGATCATTAACACCTAAAGATGTTTTATACTTTATTAAAATAGAAAAACAAGATGTTTAACAAAAGGTTCAATCAAAAGATATAACTTAAAATAAGTCTCCATTTACCACTAATCTGATGTATCTTGCGCAGCCCTCACGCTTTATGTGTGAATTGGAGGTTAGCTTTAGCTTGTCTTTTAGCCTGTTGCTCATACTTCAGCTTAAAGCTTGTTTTTTAGCACTTAGCTTGTGTTTTGGCCTTTGCTTGAGTTTAAGCCTTAAGCTCTATTTAAACCTTTAGCCTGTGTTTTTATCTGTGGCTTGTGTTTTAGCCTTTAGCATGTGTTTGTGTTCAAGACTTAAGCCGGGTTTTAGCCTTTAGCTTGTGTTTCAGCTTAAAGATGTGTTTAAGCCTGAAGCTCGGGTCTCAGCCTTTGCTTGTGTTTATGTTTTAGCCTTAAGCTTCTCTTTTAGCCTATAGCTTGGGTTTTAGCCTTTGCTGTGTTTAAGCCTTTTGCTTAGGCTGTAGCCTTTGGCTCGTTTTTAGCCACAGCACATGTTTTAGCCTTTAGTATGTGTTTTCTCCTTTGACTCATGATTCTGTTTTAGCCTTTAGCTTCTGTTTTTGCCTTAAGTTCATGTTTATGTTTTAGCCTTTAGCTTGTGTTTAAGCAATCCACCCCTGTTTTTGCCTTTAGCTTATGTTAGTGTTTTAGCCTTTTGCTTAGGTTGTAGCCTTTGGCTCGTTTTTTAGCCTTTAGTTCCTGTTTTTGCCTTTGACTCATGTTTCTGTTTTAGCCTTTAGCTTGTGTTTTAGCAACTGGTCCCTGTTCAGGCCTTGAGCTAATATTATTATAGCTTTGTGCTTGTGTTTTAGCCTTCATCTTGTGTTTATGCCTTTCACTCATGTTTATGTTTAAGCCATTAGTTTGTGTTTTAGAGATCAACCCCTGTTTCAGCCTTGAGCTTATGTTATTATAGCCTATAGCTTGTGTTTAGCCTTTGGTTTGTGTTTGTGTTCTAGCCTTAAGCTTCTGTTTCAGCCTTTAGCTTGGGTCGTAGCCTTTGGCTCGTTTTTAAGCCTTTAGTTCATGTTTATGCCTTTGACTCATGTTTATGTTTTAGCCTTTAGCTTGTGTTTTAGAAACTGGTCCCTGTGTAGGCCTTGAGCTAATATTATTATAGCCTTGAACTTGTGTTTTAGCCTTTGGCTCATGTTTGTGTTTTAGCCTCCAGCATGTGTTTTGCACATTAGCTTGTGTTTAAGCAATCGACCCCTGTTTTTGCCTTAAGCTTGTGTTTTAGCCTTTTGCTAAGGTTGTAGCTTTTGGCAAGTTTTTTTTTTTAGCCTTCAGCTTGTTTTTTAGTTCCTGTTTTTGCCTTTAACTCATGTTTCTGTTTTAGCCTTTAGCTTGTGTTTTAGCAACTGGCCCCTGCTTAGGCCTCGAGCTAAAGTTATTTTACCCTTCCTCCCTCCTTTGACCGTCTACCGCTGCTCTATAGAACATGCAATAATTGCCTCAAATATAAACTTGTGTTACTTCTTTCTACACAGCAAAAAAATGAATTTTTTTTTATTGCACTCCCTTGCCACCTTGTGGCCTGGAGTGTCCACACACTGTCGTAAATTACTTTTACTTTTTGAATGGAGATCAGATCAAAACAAATTTTCTTTGTTCAAGTCAACTTTTTACTTGATACTACACACTGCGATATGGTACTTAGCAATCCAGACCTCATTTTGTCTTTAAATGACTTGAAATCAGACATTTTTTTTACTGCTCAGGTGAATATGGCTCAGATTAAGTCCAAAAATACATTTTCTACAGAAAATTAGACAAAAACACTTGATAAGATTTCAGTTTTTTGCTGAGTGTAACTTGTAAGGGAAGGCTTTATTGGTATCTTGTTCTAGTTTTCTCCATTATCTATTTATTTTAATTCTAAAACTACTCTTGATTTACTGATGGACCCACTGATCATTTATTTGTAGGTCTTAAAATTCAATAACAAAATCTGCTCACCAGGATCCAGAGACCAGTGAAACCAGGCCATAAGTCTGTGCTTATTACCAAACGCCTAATAAAAGATGTGGACCAATTTAAGATGACCGTATTTATGAAAGTGACAGTTCCTGCGGCACATTACGGCCGTGAATCGTGGAGCGGGACAGAATAATGTTTATGAGCTTCTTCTTCATGTTTATTGGCTGAAATATCAAACTATAAACTCAGATTGATTCCAACGCCCTGGCTGCCCTCGCCCAGACGCCCAAAGCGTGGATGTTAGCTAACAGACGTATTTCTCCATGAAACTCTGAAAACACCCACGAGCTCCCACTCCTTCACTCCAAACTCCTGGAGGAGTCGTTTTTTCATGTAACCCAGCAATGCTAATGTGGGGTCTGTTGTTTTGATGCTCCGTGTTATAGGAGTAAACAAAAACACTCGTCAACAAGAGCAAAAGGCGTTCAGAGAATGTGTTTCACAGCAGATTATAACGAGCCTGTTGGAAAAACCCACACAGGGTGTGAAACTTCCCCTGCTCGCCTGTTGTCAGCGCTAAACGAATCAGAGACGACCTTTCCATCATCCCTGACGCACACAAAGGGCAGCAGATGGAAAGGAGGCCTGAATATATTTGGAATAAGGAGAGTAATCAAAGGAAACACAGCCCGAGTGTGTGTGTGTGTGTGTGTATGTGTGTGTGTGTGTGTGTGTGTGTGTGTGTGTGTGTGTGTGTGTGTGTGTGTGTCTGTGTGTGTCTGTGTGTTTCTCTGATCCCCTTCCCAAAGCTTACAGTGAGCAAAACTGCAGTGTCATAATTTCAAATCCGTCTGAAGATAACTTCTCTGAAGCAAACAAACATTAAAGAAGCAAAATGAAACCAAAAAAAAAAATGAAAGAGGATTTACTTTTTTTATTTTGATTTATAGAAGCAGTCGCTTCACAGAGACAACGTTCAGCAGTCAGCTTTAGTGTGTGTGTGTGTGTGTGTGTGTGTGTGTGATAAGGTAAATGCTGAACAGTTTTGTTGCACAGGAGCTGTTCGAAAACAGGAAACACCTGTTAACCCAGATTCTCACTTTCCTCTTTTTTCAAAAATATGCTAATTAAAAGCTGTCATTATTATTATTTTGATGATTTATTATTATTATTATTATTATTATTATTATTATTATTATTACTACTGCTATTATTATCATTCAAGAATTTCATTGTTGTAGGGATATCTCGATAACAACACTAAAAACCACAGAATGTTGGAATTAATGCAGTAAAACCTGATTTCTTTACTGTTTTTATAGATTTTTGCCATTTTCTGAGAAGAAATACCAAAAATCTGTCGCCTCCATCTTTAATTCTCAACTGGTGAGCTGCTGACCTATGCTTTTTTATGCAACATAGCGTACTCTGTATAAAGCTCTTTATTATTATTATTATTACTTTTATCTTTATTTTGTTACTATTTGAGCTCTATTTTTAAAAAAATTTTTAAATTTCATATTTTTATTTTTTAATGATTTATTTTTATTTTTTACAATTAAAGGTTTTTTTTAATATTTATTTTCCTTTATTTATATTTTTTATGTCTTTATTTTTTACTACTTAAGCTGTATATTTTTTCTATTTTTTATATTTTATATAAATATTTTTAACGTTTTTTTTACTATTTATGCTCCACATTTTTACATTTTTTTATTTTTATGTTTTTATTTATTTATTTATTTTTATTATTTAAGCTCTATTTTATATATTTTTTTTCATTTTATATTTTATATTTTTGTTCTGTTTTTTTCTTTTTTACTACTTAAGCTTTTTTTTATATTTTTGTAATATTTAGTGTATGTTTATAATAATTGTACAAAGAGAGTGTGATTAACTGAAGTCAAATTCATTGTATTCTTGAGATACTTAGTGAGTAAAGGTGATTCTGGTTCTGATTCTGATCATTCCCCATAACGCTTATTGACACCCACCACTTTACAGGATGAAAGAAACAGCCTGGCTAAATGCCAGTTTGACAACAACTTCATCAGATATGTTTATTAAACTGAGGGAAAAGCCTCAGTGTTTTGTGTGGCGAAATGATGGCACCATAGACTGTAAAAAAGAAAAAATGGTCCAACAAAAACTGCTCCCCCTGGTGGCTGCCTGCAGTATAGGTCAAAAACTCTGTCTCTCCAGTCATTCCAGATGGGCTGTGGTCAAACTTTAAAAAATTAATACACCTGGTAGAAATGTTTCTCACGTCTGATTGTTGTGGTGATTTGAAGATATCATTTGGCTGCTTTGTATTCAAGTCCTCTTTTTTTCTAAAAGTTTTGTTTTCATTAGTTATAAGAGGTTAAAAACTAGACTTAATGATGACTGACAGCTGACCTTCTTGTGTTTTTTTTCGGAGAGTGTAAAATTTGTCCGGAGGGAGAGCCAAGAAGAGATCAGACTTTGTCACTCAGATTCTCCACTGTGCAGACTCTGGCTTTGCTGGTATCAGGAGTTTTAAAAACAGTTTTAGTCCTGTAACCTTCACGCTTCCTACAGTGAAGGTGACCCATCTCACATTTTACAGGTGGCAGGTGAGGCGCCCTTCTCCTGCCTGACAGTAAAACAGGATATGCTACAGTAAGTACGTGAACAGATCCAGGAGACGAAGACCCAGCCGGGTTTTACGGCAATGAAAGGCGTGTTAAAAGTTATTTGGTGACAAGGACTTTGCAAGCGAACTTTTCACCCTGATGGTTCTCAAATCAACTCTGCATCCTCTTCGACCTTCCCTCTGAACAATCAGAGTCTCTCCTCTCTCATACACCTGCTCATCTGCGGCGTCCTCCCCTCCTCAGGCCCGTCTAACTGCAGATTTATTGCCCTTACAGATTAATTACTGCAGAGAGGAGATGCCTGGATAGACGGACGGACGGATAGATGAAGGAGAGTGACAAAGGAACAGTGAAAGAGGCGTATTTATGACGGGGGCACTCGTCGATCATGGGTATGTTAAACCGTCAGTGGCGTGGCAGACGGACACGCAGGTGGCTCTGCTGTCCTGTTTGTGTGAGGGTTTCCTACAGCTCGGTTTCTATCGGGCGACTGCGCTTGATGGAGCTATTAATGAGGAAGCAGACAACAGCTTTGGGAAATTTGAGCGTGTCAGGAGGAGAAGTGTTTGCCTTTTATGCCCTCAGACGAGAAAAGAAGGGAGATAAGGTGAGAAGCTGCTTGACTCGGCTATTTTCAGAGATGGCTTAAATTTATAGCATCCAAATTTTAATGTTTGGCTCACATTTATGAGCACTGAAGCCGGAGCCAGGGGAGAAAAAGTGAGAAAAATGAAACGGCGTTCCCCCGGGGGACGAGGACATCATTAAATGCCAGTAACGTCCAGAGATAAACTGAGGGAAAGTGGTTAGCCGGCTGCAGTAAAACACCAGAGGACAGCCAGCAGAAGACTGGAGGCCATTCCCGGCTTCACGGTTGGTCAGCAGAGCTTAAATATCCAGCCTATTTTACAGGATTGAGAGAGGCAGCTCTGAGATGGCTTGGAAATGTAGAGGAGACTGAGGTGTATAATGGCAATTAGCTTTTAGGAGACGCCTCGAAACTTCATCTCACACGCCGCTGATTACCTGCCAGGAGCTGTTACCTGAGGTGTCAGCGGACGACAACACGCTAAACATCCTGACCAGCGTTCGGTCGCTCGGACCTTTGAATATTTGAGGTGTAATTGAAAGATAAACCCGAGGAAATATTGAAAAAGGAAAAGAAAATATGCCGGCAGACGTTTCCAGCAGTGTTAGCTCAGCAGTTAGAGAGCTCATCTTTCTGAGGCGCTTCATGTTCGGGGTCGGAAATACAGACGCTGAGTGTGAGGAAAAGGAGTGTGTCATTACTTTGTACGGCTCATTTTTTGGTCATGGACACCAAACTGGTTTTGACTTCAGTGATATTTTTACTACTTTTCTCCTGTGTTTGTCTGGAGATCCTACATGTAACCATGGCTGCATTGTTTACATGTGAAATCAGCTGTAAGCAGCCTTTAGCATGCCAACGCTAACTGGTGCTAGGCCCGATGTTTCCCCACAAGGTGAGGAGAAGGAGGTGAGGACGACGTGCTGGTTCTCAGGTGTGAGCTAAGAAGTGACGACATGGACCTGTCCTTCCATCCATCGTTATTGGGAACGTAAGATCTATCTCCAATAAGATGGACGAGCTAGCCATGCTAACCCAGCAACAGAGGGAATACCAGAGGGCAGAGTAGCATCATGCTATTCACAAACATGGCTAACAGAGCTAACACCAGACACTTTTCTAAACATGTTATGAATGTTTAAAAACCAGCCTCAAACTTCCTGGATCCTAAATCAGGTGATGCTACATGAGGTTAAAGTAGTTTGAGTAAAAGTCTGATTCAGAATGAAGAGTTTTTAAAGTAAAGAGTTTTGGCAAAGTGCTCCAACAGTCCTGCTCTCCTCATCCTCCTCTTCGAAATAACACATCCTCTAAAGATAGACGCCAAATTACGACTTAATTCACATAAATTTACAACCTGTCCTCGTAAATGTACAAGTTTAAACTTTAAATTCTCAACTTTATTTGTGTATCATGACTTTTTTCTTCTGAATTTATGATCTCTTTCTCGTTATATTACCACCAAAGTAATATCACAACTATATCCTTGTCAGTTTAAGTTTTGTAATCTGCTTTTTCTCCTCTTTAATGTGCCCCCATTATTCAGCCAGAGTTAGAGATACTCTGTCACATTACAGAAAAAGACAGTTGTGAAATCATAAGGCTTCATTTTTCTTTGCTGGACCTTTTTTTTAAGGTGCTATCAGCGACGGTTACCCCTGGCAAGGTAGATATCAACACCATTTTTATTCTTCACTGTTTTTCATCAGGGGACTAAATAATGGGATTATTGATCTTTTTGGTAAATAAAAAAACTCTATCAAGCTACAAAAAGACAAACTGTGAGAATTAACTTCTGCTGCTATATATACGGTTTAACAGTGATTTATTTTGATTCAAGCTTTACATCGTTCTCCCTTTGTGTCCAACTTTGTGGATAAGCAGCAACCCCTGCTCTTATGATGTGAAGCCTGTCTGGGAGTGTTAAAGCTGCATTTCCAAAAGTGTCCACCAGGGGCTGGCTCAGAAGTGCTAAAAACCACATACACACCAATCCAGAAACGCTGATTCCTACATATTCTCAAAAAAACATTTTGGGGGGCGTGTCATTCCTCACTCTCACCTTGTTTCCCTTCTGTATCCTCTGTTCCATCCTCTCTAATTGAAGGCATGAAAGCCCAAAAAAAAGATCAAAAAGAAAAAAAAAATATTTTGGTTCCAATAGTTCCTCCCTCTGACGGCACACACTGAGTTTTTTGTAACTCATCAATTCTGAAGATATTAATGGCAGGCTCTGCAGGACTTTTTGTTACTTGTTAGTTAACATTGAAACTGGGCTCCTCATCCTGGGCTCAGTGCCAGCTGCAGCCCACACCCACAGCCTCCAAATGTGAATATGTGAACACACTCTCTACACCAGCAACCACCTGTAGCATCACGTTGGGAGAGACCCGAGAGCCGTGCACCTGACTTAGCATGTTAGCACAAGCTAATTACTGGTATTTGACACATACCTGGTTAGCAGAAAGCTAACTTGTGTCTCTATTTATGCCGTGCTGCTCTGCAAGTTCCTGAAAGTGAGTGAAAGTCGAGCCAAGCTTCGCCCTTGTTTAGGAAAAAACTTTATATGTTTGGAGTTTAGTTTCACTTTGGTTGTTTTTCTACCTTCGTGCTGCGTCCACTATCGTAGCTGCTTTGATTAGCTTCTTCCAATTGCTAATCAACACGAAAAGTCACTCACGCACTGGGTGTACTGTGATTGGCTGATGTAACCACACTCACTCTCCACTTAGAAACTTCCTGGTATAACCAAAACACCAACAGCCAGGCTGAGGAGAGGGTTTGAGGCCGACACTGACACTGACACACATTTATAGAGGCTCAAAGGAGACAACTGAGCAGGATATTCCTACAGACTCTTTAAACTTACAGGTCTTGTCCAATCAATCAATTGACAGACAGGTAACACCCTGTAGCTGTTAGCGAAGAGGCTAAAGGCTAGCCTTGACTCCAGCTTTTGGCCTCATTTGGGGCGATGGTACGGCCTAGTTTAGGATGCTAGCAAAGCAGATGGACAGGTTTGCCCCCTCTTCCAGTTTCCTGCTCTTCCCACTGTCCTGTCCCCCATAATCAAAGGTATAAACAGTCAAAAACGTCTATTTTTAGTGAGAAATAGTGGCTATTTCTCCATCAAACATTCTAAAAAGTGAGAAAACACACAGCCATCAGAGTTGCTATGACCTTAGTGAAGCTAATGTAGCCAAATGTTGATGTTTTTCTTGAAGTGATTTGAGTAAGTATGAGAGTAAAACACGACTGAGACATAATTTATAAAAAGATTTCATCCCAGTGGCTGTAATCCATCCAGTATTAAGAACATTATGGGATTACTTAACCCCTGGCTTATGTGCTTATACAGTTTATTCCCTCAGTATTCGTGTGTGCGTGAGTTTTCACCCTGACGTGTTTCTGTCAGAGCACGTTTACATCCCCCCTGCGTGTGAACCTACGTGCTGGAAGCAGCTGCGGACGCTGGGCTCGATGTTGGAGCCTCCGAAGGCGGCCACCTCGCCCAGCTGCCTCGGGATCTGGATGGCTTCGTGGAGCAGCAGACCCAGCTGCCTCTGGTCGCACGTGTCGCCGGCTGACGCCACCTGGCTGAAGAGGTCTGAGCGTGGGGGGAAACAGAGAAAAGCGGCACGTGGGTGAGGTTAGAAATAAGAGATAAAAATAGATACGGAGGGAGGAATGTGTGAAACAGAGCAGGAAGTGGGATAAAAAGAGTTTGTGTGCGGTGGAAAGGGACAGACGGAAGAAAATATGTCTTAATCTTTAATCTGTCTGACTTCTCACAAGCCCGGCTCTAATCTCTCCTCCTGCCGTCCTGAGATTGACGGAGCTGGATATGGACGCCGGCCCAGTGACTCACAGCTCGGCCGGTTATCCAGCAGCAGCGTTATATTTCAGATTTTCCTCTAAAGGTATGACACACTGAGCTCAGAGATAACAGAGAGGGCAAATCCGTAAAAAGAGGCGAGCGCGGGGAGGGCCTGACAGGTCTTTCTGCTCCGCCTGCAGACGACTTTGATCTCTGTGTGAGGTTTCGCCCGACGCCAGCTCCTCCGTGTCTGCAGCGCATCCGCACTGACCCCGTTACGACGCACACACCTCCTGTGTCATCTACACCCACATCTCAGTCTCACTTTCCCACCAGAAAGATCACGTTTGACACACGCCGCCGTCTCAGAAGGAGTGTCAAACGACAGCATGCCTGGTTAGGTGTGAGCGCCGCATCGTGTAGCTAAATGCACGCCACTGACAGGCGAAGAAAGGCTGAAGAGAAGAGGAGGAGGGGGCGCGATCAAGTGTGTTTGAAACCTTTCTCAGGCTGATGGAAACCGCCACTGGAGTGACAGAAGCTCAGGGAAGAGAACGGAGAGGAAGAAGGTGGTGTACTGCATTCATTCATCCAAAAACACAAAGAAAATCCTCCTTTTTTTATGAGATAGTATCTCAAGGAGTTCCTGAAAATCTTTAATCCTCATCTCCATCAGTTGTTCAGGGGTGTAGCCCACTGAGATCTGCTCCACATTAAGGTTTTTAGCCAGGATCAGCGGGACCAACACGGCAAAATGACAATTTCGGCAACTGAGGTGCCGAAATCGTCTTTGCTGGTTTTACCATCCAGTCCTTTTCCAGAACTTTCAGCAGCTGCCTGAACAACCACAAACCCATCAGGTGTCTTCACAAAAAAAACTGATAACGATACCATCTCTACTTCTTGAAGACCCAAGGTTGAACAGGCCGGACGTATTCCTTCATCGTAAGATACTCTCTCATAAAAACAGGAGGATTTTTAAATTTTGGTTGTATGCAAAACGCCACCGTAAGATATCTTTAGATGTAAATGAATAAAAATAAGTCAAATTCTCAAGTCACGTAACATTTTGTTACTGTTTTGTTGAATGTTATTGACTGAAGTAGGCCATCTAGTGTCTCAAAGTGGTTATAGCAATAAACTAAGTTGTTTGGAACCTTTCCGTATGAAGCCAGCCATGACCCTGCACGTCACTCTACTTTCATTTCCTTGTTAGTATTTTGACATTTGGAATTCTTACCAGCGTTTACAAAAACTAACTGTGAAATGCAATTTCCCATATACATTAGCATTATGCTAGCACATTTTGTATGGTAAATAAAAAGATTGATGCCATGTTGAACGTGTTAAATACATTTCTTTGTTAGTTCAGTACCCTCAGTAAAACTTCAAGCAGAAAATCCTGAATAACAGTTTTCTTGGGAAACTGTTAGCTAACTGCTAAGCTAATAGCTGCGGCAAACTAGTCGATGTAAAGTCCACACTGCAAAAAGATGGATTTTAAGTAAAAATTGTTTTGTTATACTTGATGTGAGCCAACTTCAAGTGATCAGTCTAGAAAAATGTCTTGTTTCAAGTATGGATGCACGATATATTGGTATCAGTATTGGTATTGACCGATATTCACTCATTAGCTGCCATTTTCAGAGCATCTCAAACGATCTTTTAAGACCCAAATAATCTTGTTTTCTCTGACTCTGTAAACACCAAAACTACCCGAAAAGAGTTATCAGCCGTAACAGCAATAATAATATTGGTATCGGCCAAATTTTTCTTATGGGTACTTCCCTAGTTTCAAGTTATTTAAAGACAAAAAGGAGGTCTGAATTGCTGTAACAAGTAAAACAAATCTGCCAATGGAGGAAGAGGAATTTGCAAGAAAATTTGCTTATAACTAGAATAATGTCTTTATACAGGATACTCTTTTTAAACTTGTTACAGTAGTTCAGACCTCATTTTGTCTTTAAATAAATGGACGTCTGACATTTTTCTGGACGGGTCAGGTGAATGTGGCTCAGATTGAGTCTAAATTTTCAAAGGCAGCTCCTGCATTATGTAAAGAATCAATCAGGAGATCGCTGAGCATAAAGGCTACAGATATCGATGGATTGAAACCATCCCTGTGAGAGATGTGTGAGCGATGTGTGAGTGCTCTGAGGGAGTCAAAGCCGCAGAAACAAAGAGCGGGAAGCTGAAAATGAAACTGAAAATGACTTCCTGCTCCCAGAGCAGCGAGCCTACATCCACGCTCCCTAATCCTCCAAAATAAATCAGGGAGGAAAATTGAATAAAGAACAGAGGAGGTGCGTGGGAGGTCTCTCATCCAATTAGATGACCTGTTCTCCTGCTCCTCTCTGCTCCTCTCTGCTCCTCTCTGCTCCTCTCTGAGTCTATTTCTCAGTTTGATGAACGCTGGAAACCTGCAGGGGACGCAGGATGGGACTGACCGGACTCAGACCGGACTGAGCAGAAAGGGACTGATGGTGTGTTTGAGTGCATGTGTGTGTCCTCCTCCTCCTCCTCCTCCTCCTCGCTGGCACTTACATTTGTATTTCTCCTCCAGGTGTCCCTTGGAGAGGGAGAGCAAACCAATCTTCATGGACAGGACGCGGATCTTCCCACTGCGACCACTGCAGACACACACACACACACACACACACATCAAACACTGCTCGTTGTGGTGTGTATGTTTGGACACAAACAGCAGCTCTATGTGTGTTTGACAGGAAATCACTGTTAGCTGTGAAAGTGGAGGATCTGCTGTGAGATTATTAATCTACTGTCTGCATCCTAACGACTAATTACGAGCAGTCAGCGCGTTGAGCGTGTTGTTTGTCTGGACGTGAACACACATGTAATATACGGTGGATTTCTGCTGTTTGAACACAGTGTGTACACATGTCTGATGTAAAACAAACCGTGGAGCCGTCAGAGCAAACTGAGATTAGCTGGAGCATATGGTTCGTTCACACAGCTGTGTGTGCAGAGATGAGTGTGTGTAACATCATCTATGAGCACTTAACATCAGAAATACAGATGGTTATAAAATACAGGAGCAGAATGAGACACTTTACACACTCATCTACCTTTTTATCATCAGGATACTCAAGTGTTTTGTCTTTGAAGGTAACTCCATAGGCAAAGAGTGTTTAACTCTTCAGAGTTTTTAAATATGGAGTTTTATTTGAATACCTGAATCTCCTGAGGAAATACTGACCACACCCCCTCTGAGGTGATACTCCGTACAAAGCTCTTTATTAGTTTATTATCTTTTTTTTTTTTTTTTTTTTACTATTTAAACTATTTTTAGAAAAAATGTATTTTTAAATTTTTTCATTTTTTAAAAATCTTTTTACTAATTAAGCTCTTTTTTGTTTTAACTATTTTTTATATTCAATTTTTACATTTTTTAATACTTTTTTACTATTATTTAAGCTCTTTTTAAAAAATATATATATTTTTTTATTTTTTCATTTTCTTAATATTTTTACTAATTAAGCTCTTTTTTGTTTTTACTATTTCAATATTCTATTCTTAGATTTTTTTAATGCTTTTTTACTATTTACCATTTAAGCTCTTTTTTAAAACCATTTTTCACATTTCATTTTTTAATTTTTTTATGTTTTTTTACTTTTTTACCATTTAAGCTCTTTTTTGTTTTTACTATTTTAAATATTTTATTTTTGCATTTTTTTATGTATTTTCTACTTTTTACTATTTTAGCTCTTTTTTTGTTTTTACTATTTTTTATATTCAATTTTTACATTTTTTAATCTTTTTTTACTTTTTAAGCTCTTTTTTTCTTTTTTTTTCTTTTTCTTTTTACATTTTTTAATGTTTTTTACTAATTAAGCTCTTTTTTATTTTTGTAATATTTAGTGTGTGCTTCTAAAAATTATATAGAGAGTGTGATTAACTGGAGACGAATTCCTTGTATTCTTGAGATACTTGGCGAATAAAGGCGATTCTGATTCTGAATTTAAGAAAAATATACATCAACAGTTCAGAAAGCTCCTGGCTTGTAGGACAGCTCAGATCAAATTCAAAGCTCTTCCTCTGGCTTACAAAACACTGACAAGAACGGCCCCTGCGTACCTGGGGTCCCTGATCCAGGTCTACCCTCCTTCTGATCCTCTAAGCTCTGCTTGTGAAAGACGCCTGGTGCTCCCAGCCCAGCGCGGCTCCAAATCTCTAGCCAGACTCTTCTCCTCTGTTGTTCCCAAACGGTGAATGAATTACCAAACTCTATACGATCCACAGAGTCCCTTTCTACTTTAAGAGATGTCTGAAGACTCATCTGTTCAGGGAACACTTAGACCTTTAATCTGAGCCTTCTCCTCTTGCTTGTGTCATACGTCGCTCTGGACAAAAACCTCTGCTAAATTAAACTGTAGGGCTGTAGAGTTTAAGGTCAGACCTTCACTTTTTCCCCATGGAGCCACCTTAAAGGAAACAGTGTTCCTACATACGTGTCGTAGACGTTGAGCAGCCAGTTGAGACACATGTCCACGCAGAGCGGCACGTTGACCAGGTCCTTGTGCTCCTGCTCCAAACCGTCGTAGATGGACGTCAGGCAGTTGATGACGTCAGGGACGGTCTTCAGCTGACTGTTGTTGGTCATCTTGTGCTGCTCGAAGGTGTTCTGGGCCACGCTGAGGTCCAACAAGTCCACTGAGGAGGAAAAGAGCCAGAGACAGAAACGATGAGCGAGCAGGGACGGTAAAGGATATAAGAGAGGAGAGGAAGGTTAACCAGATCAGACGCCGCGAACAAAGACAAAGAGAAATCACATCAAGGATGACAGCAGACAAAAAGGAAAGCAGAGACACAGGGAACCATTAGCAACCTTTCAGACTTGTTCGTCGGGCTTTTAGAAGTGCCAAAAAATCTCTGCACAGGGCGAGGAGCTGAAAATGGCACAGACTATTCATAGAGGCACTTCAAACGTGGAGACTTGACTGATTTTTTTGTCCAAAATAGTTCAAAAACAGCAAAGTGTGAGAGTCTGCCGGGAGTGCAGACGGAGAACAGACGGATCGTGGCGCTGAAATATTAATGTCAGAGAGGAAATCTGAGCAGACAAAGAGCGGAGAGCGTGAGAGAAAGTATCAAACCACGTAATCAGCCGCGCTGCTAAACACACACAGGATGAAATATGGATTATAAAACCAAGACACTTCTCACAGCGGGAAACACTTTAACAACACTTTGAGCTCATGGTGTTGAACAAGAAAAACACTCCACCTGAAAAAGTCATTTTCTTAAAACAGGCGAGAAAAGCTAATCCAGCTGTGGAGCCAGATAACGTCACCAATGAGACGTCGACTGGCATCAAATAAGGTCTGTAATAATCCCTCTGTCCCAGATTCAGAGAGGAAGCAGGTTGAGGGTCTGATGTGTGTTCTCATGAGGAATGATACACTTCATTTTCCCACAATGCACTTTGAGTTACGTAATCCTGAGCAAACTCTGAGTAGCTTTTCCAAACGATGGCACATCACTGTAAATGTTGTTTCTCTTTAGTCTCAATCACTGTGTGTAAAAATGGACGACACGCCCCCTTTTCCTAGTGTCAAATGAAACCAAAATGGCAACAGATTCAGAATCCTAAACTGGTGATAAAGTGTCTCACTGTAAAAAACTGAAATCTCATCAAGTGTTTTTGTCTGATTTTCAGTAGAAAATGTCCAGAAAAATGTCTCATTTCAAGTTTTTTAAAGATAAAAATTAAGTCTGAATTGCTTGTAACAAGTAAAACAATCGGCCAATGGAACATGAAAAATTTGCTAGAAAATTTGCTTGAAACTAGAAAATGTCTTAATCCAAGAAACTTTTCTCTTGTTCCATTGGCAGTTTTTTTTTTTTACTTGTTTCAGCAATTGGGAGTTCATTTTGTCTTTAAAAAACTTGAAATAATCCCTCCAGCCAATTCATGTGATGCTTTACTCAAGCGCCCACTTTCTTTTAAAGGGATGATATCTGCACTATATAAAGAAATTTTGCACGCGCAGAGGTCCTCTTCTCTCTCTGTTAAAAGAGACTGGGAACTCGACTTAGGCGAAACTATACCTGATGACCTTTGGCAATCTATTTTAAAAAGAGCTCATACATCTTCCATCTGTGCTCGGCATAGTTTTATGCAGTGTAAAATAATACATCGCACCCATTGGACAAAAGTAAAAATTTCAAAATTCTTTCCCGATGTAAGCCCATCCTGCAATCGTTGTAAAATGATCCCTGCCACTCACGCCCATATGTTCTGGACTTGTGCTGCTCTTGAGGAATTCTGGTCACTCATTTTTAAAACTATTTCTGATTGTTTGAACAAAAAAGTTGCTCCATGCCCATTTATAGCACTTTTTGGCACTTCCCAGGTCACTCTTACTTTGTCAAAATCTGAGGCAGATTGTATTGCTTTTGTCACTTTGCTTGCAAGGCGTCTAATATTAGTGAGATGGAAGGGTGCAAGCCCTCCCACATTTACGCACTGGATTTCTGATGTTCTTTATTTCTTGAAATTAGAAAAACTAAAGCACTCACTTAGAGGATCTTCAAAGAATTTTTATAAAATTTGGAGTCCCTTTCTGAATCATATTAAGGAAAAGGTTCAGTTGCCTGCTATCCCTTAGTCAGTGTCAATTTCTTTTTTCTTACATTCATGTCTATCTATCCACCATACTCTTTATTATATGAGCTCTTATGCATCGGAAGACCCTGTTTGTATTTACCATTATAACAGTGATACTATTATTATTATTATTATTGTTATTATTTTCATTTTACGTGGTTTGCTCCTTGTTTTTGTTTCCTATGTTTTTGAAGCTTATTTGTTGTTTATTAAGGTTTTCTTTTGTTTTGTCTTGTGTTATTATTATTATAATTATTCCATCCTTTTCCTGTTTTATGTTATATAACTTATCGTACAGATCTGTTCTTTACTTGTTATTGAAAAAACTCTCTTTTATAAAAAAAAAAAAAAAAATTGAAATAAGACACTTTTCCTGACTGACCAGTTGAATGTGGCTCATATCGGGTGAAATAAGACATTTTCTACTTAAAATAAGTCAAAAACATTTGATAAGATTTCACTTTTTTGTAGTGTACCCAGTTACAACTCAAAAGCTAACGTGAAACTAGCTTCCAAAGGACTACATCCAACTTTAAATGTCTCATGTTGTTTCTCATTGGTCTAAATACGGGGAGGCCAACAAGTCAGAGAAACAATAAATGAAATGACATAAGATGAAAAAATTCTTAAGGCGATATTTACTGTTTGTAAGTGTGTTTAAATTCATACTTGGAGCCGTGTCTGAGACAAATTTCTGTTTTTACTGCAGAAGAGACAAAGTTCCATCTATCTATCTAGATAGCAATGAGCACATGTGTGATGTAGAGAAAAGAAACTGAAACTTAAGTATCAATCTCATCACCCAAGCATTGATCAATACTGATCACAACATTAATATATAAATAATTTAGATTGATTGGTAGACCACTGCTCATAACAATAATGAATGATCAAAGAGCCAAGCACAGAAAGGCAAAGAGCCGCATGTGGCTCGCGAGCCGCAGGTTGGCCACCCCTCGTCTATATCACTGTGTATAAATATGGACGACACGCCTCCTTTTTCCAGTATCAAATGAAACCAAAATAGCACCAGAATGAGTATACTAGAGGAGGCTTTTGGCTAGCAAAGCTGTGAGGTTGGCGTTGCAACTAAAACACATTTGTAATAGCGGTGGGTAAAAGTATTGATGAATCGATGCATCGCAATATTTCCTGATTCGGTAAATCCTCTGAATCAATTCACCTCCTGGCCAGTGGGGACGACCGTTCTGATTGACACACTCACCACAGACCAATCCACATCAAGCCACCGTATGACGTAGCTTATGTGCGCCGCTGCTGAGAAACAATAGACGAAGTTTATAGTTTTGGTGTAAAATTTCAATTAGTGTTGGCAAAAGTACAAAAAGTTTTTTTCCCCAAAATATATAAGGAGTTTATTTATCATTGGACATTAATCTTGATAAAGCTGTTGGTAAAATGAGCTCTTTTAGAGCAGAGTGTTTTTAATAACTCCCAGGCTGATCAGGAGAATCCAAACAAGTGTTTTATTTCAGGTCTGCTGGAAAGGTCAGCGAGCTTCATCTCTAAAATCAGCTCCACGGGGGAGTAAGTACAGTTTTATCATCTACAGGCAGTCTGTATATCAACGCTATATACGTGTTCATTAAACAACTGAGGTTTTTAAAGAGAAGTGAAAAGATTGAATCCTTTATGAGCAAAATTTGTCAACATCCTCGTCAGTTTGCCTGATGCTACCCCCTGATCCCGAGACGGCGCTAAATACCGCGGTGTCTCAGCGTGGAGCGCGCGCAGCAGGGCGGCTGCTTCTGTCCGCGTGCGACGCTTCGCTTCCTCCCAGCGGCACGCGCACACGAAGCTAACCCAATTAGCCGTTTCATACTTTCAGTCATGAGTGTGTGTGTGTGTGTTTTGACTTCTCTGATGGATGAAACTGAATCACGTTGTATCATTGATGATTCATTCTCATCGAAAACACACACACACACACACACGCAATCATGAGATATCAAAACAAAACACCTGAATCACTCAAACTCGCACCACACACACTTTAACACCACACACACCTTCACAGCCCTGATGACTCACATTCACGCAGCGCATTTCCTACAACAGCAGGACACAAACTCACAGTGTGTGTTCGCAGTGTGTGTGCACAGTGTGTGTTGCTATAATAGCGCCAACAGCTGGATAATCGTCTACATTTGTCACAGTTGCTGTTTTGCCGCGCTGAGCCCGAAAATTTGCCGCCACGCTGGTTGAGAGCTTGCGGTAAAAAGGCCGGAGTCCGTATGCACCTGCAGAGTGTGTGTGATGGTGTGTGTGATGGTGTGTGTGACGATGTGTGTGTGTAGATGAGAGCTGATAGCCACCTGAGACTTCACATAATAGCAGCTTTTATCAAAGGCTTTCATTACACAGGAGGGAAAAAGCAGCTCTACAGTTTGGGAGGGGAAAAAAAAAAGTCCCACCTGTGCCGAGCAAATGAGGCTACGCTCAACAGGCTGAACACAAGCAGCAGATGTGACTGCACGAAAACACACACACACACACTCACACACACTCACACAGGTATAAAGTTTGTCATCTAAAAGCCAAAACATCCCTGCTCCTGTGCTTTTCTGGCAGAGCCTCGAATCACGACTCCATTCCCT